>NC_060882.1:12749285-13407983 GCF_021901495.1 Neodiprion virginianus | reverse complement strand
AAGTCGCTCGTCACGATTTCAAATACAAAGCCAGAGAAATAATAATCCGTAAGTCACTATACGCGATTCAAAATTGAATACTTAGGTTTAACAAAAAAAAAATAGCCAAAAAATTTAATAGATCTAAAAGACCTCTACTGCCTACGTGCGCTAGTCGCTGCCTCAATAATAAACGCCAACTCACAGAAACCAAAAACAAAATTTGACCCGACGCGCAGCCCGCGATCGTCCTCTGCGGTATGGCGGTAATCGCCACCTTGGCGATTGTAATTGATGGCAAACAAAAATATATATATCAAGGCACACGGGCCGCATTAGTCGCAATCTTAATTACTACCTTGACTCATTTTCTTACTCCTACTTCGTTATCACTTAAAACTACGCATCCGAGTTCAACCTTCCCTGCGAAGTCTTAGCGTGGTTCGCGAGTTTGAACGCTCCCCCTTTGACGATTTGCGACCTACCCGAACGGTCATACTTTATTTTAATGGACTCGACGTGGCCCCGTGCAACGGAATTTGGTTGCACTCAATTCGAGACAATAGTGCCTCGGCTCAGACATGTGGCTCGACTCGACCTTCTCGATCACTCGAAATTGGCTCTACTTTATTACGCGCAACTCAGGCTACGGTCACCAAACGAAATAATTGGCAAACGAATTTTGAGGATTTTTCGACACGCAAATTACAAACGGCTATCCTTTCTCCGACAAGCCCTCGCTTCATTACTCTCGAAATTCGATCGCGAGGATATCAAGAACGCTTACCGCTCCACATCCAGCTCACGAAGCTTACAACTCCCTCATGTCTGTGTCCGTCCGCCGTGCCTCGCAACCCAACGAAACTTTCTCGCGCAACAATCCAATCCCTTTCACCAGCCAAACTCCACGACACCTTTCTGATCAATGGCCAGAACTAGAGTGATCTCGGGTGGCCGATCGGCCGCAACGCCGATCTCGTTACGCTGATCCTTAGTGACGTCATCCCTCTAAGAATGCGCAACAATCGATCTGTCATCGATTTCGGAGATTGCGCAACTTGACGCGCACCTGTCGTCGCGACGTGGCGCAGAACTTAACGCTAGATCGCGATGTCGTCTTCCGCGCAGCTCTACGGGGTCCTGGGGTTGAGCGGGGTGGTGCTCCCTCGTTGCTAGCTGGTCTCTCGCGGTTGCCTCGGACGGCGGTAGGCGGGATGCGCGGGGAGGCTGCGGCGCGCCGGCCGCCAGCGGGAATCGCTTCCGCTTTGGATTCCCGCGCTGCAGGGATCTGCGTTGTCTCCCCCTCCGTAGCCTCGGTATCCTTCCCGCGAGATCTCCGCGGTTTCGCCTCGCCTCGAAATATCTTCGGCGTCGGAGTTAGTGGCGGGCTTGTGGCCGGTGTACTCAAAAAAATAAATACAAATGCCTGCAATATCTCATTCGTAATTCGCTATTTCGTCCCTGTCGAAGCCCGGATGCGTGACTCCAGTTCTGGCGCTCTCTCTTATTATCTCGCGACTCGATCTCCAAAACCCTTATTCCTGGATTCCGCCCAAGATTCAGTGAGTACCTTGTAACGGGCATATATATATGTAAGTTTGTGGCCTGTTTACCCAAACTTATCTATGAAAAACAACAAACACGCTGAACGGGTTACGGAAAGGATAACCAAGAGTGACCATCGCGGAATCATCGCCTCGGGAGAGAGGGGAGTGATTGACAGGCGCTCGAGGCATCCACTAGCGTCATAGTGAATACTCAGTAAAATATATTGTAAATTATATTGTAAATTTATTCTTTTCATCATTGTCAACTAAGCCTACAATCCCGACCGTCAAAACCGACATTGTTGTTGATTTAGGTGACTATAAGTGTTATAATTATTTTTGTTATTATTTATGTAATTATTTGTGATTGGTGTTAATATAATGTTTTAGTATCGTTTCTACATCAACCCAAGTCGTTGAGACTCAGGAATTATTATTTCCGCAACCCTTTTAAGTTATAAGAGTCACGCTTATAACTTAAATATATATATGTATATGTCGGAGTATCACAAATCTTGTTTGATAATTCCATTCAGAATGTATTTGGTCTTTGAGAGTAAAAGGTTATTTCATTTGAAATTAAACTCTCGATGAGTCCATCGTATCAAGCGTCAAGCGTTATTAGCAAGCTACTAGTATAGCTGAATGACGGAATCTTAGCAACAAACAAATAGTTTGTTTATAACAACTCTTGGACGAAATCGACAGTCACGGGTTGGCTAGTGAGCATACCGGATGTGTTGGGATCGTCACGCTCAAATCTCAATAATCCATGCCAAAATGAACACTTTACATCTCCACCTTTCCGAGGCTTTACGCCGACATCAGACGAGGGATCTGGATCAGTTAACCCACAAGGAGCAAGTGAGGATAACGAAGAAAAGTGGCGATTAGTTCTTGAACAGCAGAACCGTAATTTTCTCGCGTTATTACAAGTGATGAAAACTCCTTCGGTGAATAATAATAATGATGTGCGTCTACCGGAGTTTGATCCTGATAAACTGGAAGTGAACGCGAGATCATGGATAACAACCTCGGATATTTGTATGGCTGATCAACCATTGCAAGGGCATCTTTAATGGTTGTGCTGAGTCGTGCCATGAGGGGACAGGCTTCGGCATGGCTGTCGCAAGTATCATATGCCGGGATAACGTGGAATCAATTCAGAGAATTGTTCGTATCAAGGTTTGATTGTCCGGAAACTTCTGCTGCATTCTTGATAAATTTAACCAGCAGTAAACCTGAAGAAGGTGAGTGTATTGCGTCTTATGCTGCATCGTTGATGAATTCATTGATGAATCAATGAAAAAGATTGATCACTGAAGAAATAGCACTATCAACAACAATGGCGCATATTGCAAGTTTTGAATCACGTGTCCAACGACTTGCTTTCACTACTGATATTGTCACACGAAATCAACTCCATAATGAGTTGAAAGCTATGCCATTTTTGAAACGAAGATCTTCAGAAAGTCAAAATGAACGAAATGAGGGATCCGAGTCCAAGATCAAGGCTCCTTGCTAGGCGAATCTAGTGAAATTTCAAGTGTGTATACAGTCTTAGAATCTTACAATTGAAGGTATATAGTACAGGTTTTTCTGATTAGAAGCATGAAGAAGGGGGACCCCCTTGAATCAGTATTTTATCAGTTGAATCATTAATATTTTGTCGAACTCTGGAATACGCGGTATGAAGCTGAATTTTGAGACTGCGCCGTGGTAAAGGCATGATAAATGAGTACCTGTCACTGGACGGATGTGACAGACGTATCATATACTCTGCTACTGGTCAAGAGCGGGAGGTCTCATCACTGGATTTAAGTGATTTGAGGTACCGAGTACCCTGCTACTGGTTAAGAGCGGAAGGTCTCATCACTCAATTAAAGTGAACTGAGTTCTTATGAGAAACTGAGTGTGTGAATGTTTCTCACTTGAAAGGCCTGAACTATGTTATCAATTTCAGAATACACAGTTTTCCTTTTTGAATTTAAAAGATGAATCGCAAGGTCAGGGTGGCCGAGGCGAATGATTATTGATATTCTTTTGTTTTTGTTTCTTGTAAATAAATCACACGAGGACGTGTGATAGGTCAGAATCGCCGCGTCGGAGTATCACAAATCTTGTTTAATAATTCCATTAGGAATGTATTTGATGTTTGAGAGTGAAAGGTTATTTCATTTTAAAATAAACTTTCGATGAGTCCACCGTATCAAGCGTCAAGCGTTATTAGCAAGCTACGAGTAGAGCCGAATGACGGAATCTTAGCAACAAACGAATAGTTTGTTTATAACAACGCTTGGACGAAATCGACAGTCACGGGTTAGCTAGTGAGCATACCGGATGTGTCGGGATCGTCACGCTCAAATACGAATAATTCATGCCAAAATAAACCCTTCACATCTTCTCCGCCTTTCCGAGGCTTTACGCCGACACATATATATATATATATAGTGTATACTATATATGTATATATATATATATTGTATACACTGTGACGTGAATTTTTCCCGCTCCTCGGTCACTCGGAAAAAATGACCGAGAACTTTCCGCGCTCCCAATAAATTGGCGTCCGCGAGGTATGCTGGACCTAAAACAATATCGCGAAATTTGTTGGGCGCCTGGCGTAATCAACACGCCTCGAAATCGGTAATGCGATATGCCGCGACCATATGCTCCATAGCTCAGTACCGCGGAGAGGGGAGGGGTAATTTTTGGGTAGAGAGAGATACGACACACGTACGCCAACACGTAAGCTTACAAAGCAATACTAAAATTAAAATAATATATTTCCAGCCAGCGATAATACAAAACAGAAGAAATGATACTTCAAAAGTCGCTCTTCGCGATTCCAAATACAAATACTTAGGTTTAACAAAAAAAAAACAGAAAGACAAAAAAAAATTAATAGATCTAAAAGACCTCTACGGCCTACCTGCGCTAGTCGCTGCCTTAAGAATAAACGCTAACTCACCAAAAACTAAAAACAAAATTGGACCCGACGCGCTGCCCGCGATCGTCCTCTACGGAATAGCGCTAATCGCCAACTTAACAATAAACTCTTCGACGAAATCGGAACCGAAATCCAGACCGACACGCTAACCGCGATCGGTAATAAATCTACAAAATTACTTATGCCTACGGGCGTTAATCGCCACCTTATTACTAACCAATAATGCAAAACCCCGAACGAAAAAGGGGACTCACCGCGCTACCCGTGACCGTCCTCTACAAAAAAAAAAAAGAATCTTACTATCACGCATCCGAGCTCAACTTCCTCGGTGACGTCGGGATGTGGTTCGCGAATTCGAACGCTCCCCTTTCGACGGCTCGCGACCTACACGAGAAATGATACTTTATCGTACTGATTTGACGTGACCCAGTGTAACGGAATTTGGTTACACTGAAATTCGAGACGATAGTGCCTCGGCTCAAATATGTGGCTCGACTCGACCTTCTCGATCGCTCGGAATTGGCTCTACTTTATTACGCGCAACTCAGGCTACGGTCGCCAAACGAAATAATCGGCAAACGAATCTCGAGAATTTTTCGACTCGCAAATTACAAACGGCTATCCTTTCTCGGACAAGCCCTCGCTCAATTGCTCTCGAAATTCGGTCACGAGAATATCAGCAACGCTTACCGCTCCACATCCAGTGAACGAATTCCCCGACTCCCTCATGATTCCTGCCGGCCATCATCCCTCGCAACCACAAGTCTATCTCGAAAGGAATAGGACCGCAAATCGAACTCTATTTCGTCAATAAGGTACTGCCTTAGTCAGTCGCCAGAACTAGAGTGGTTTCAAAAACCTACGACCTGCCGCAACACGGATCTCAATACGCCATCCCATACGTGACGTCATACCCACAAGAAGACGCAATAATCGATCCGTCATCGATTTCGTTGATCGCGTAACTCGACGTGCACCTTCAATAGCATCGGTGCGCAGAACTCAAAGCTAGATCGCAATCTCGTTCTCCGCGCAGCTCCATGACGTCTTGGCGGTGAGCGTGGTGCTCCCTCGTCGCTAGTCGGTCCGTCGCAAGTTCGCTAGTCAATTGTTGGCGAGGAGAAGGGGGAGAGGCTGCGGCGCGCCAGCCGCCAGCGGGAATCGCGTCCACCTTAGATTCCCGCGATGCGGGGATCTGCGTCGGCTCCCCCTCCGCAGCCTCGACATCCTTCCTTCGCAATTGTCGCTAGCCCGCCACTTTGCAATTTCCTCGAATTCAGTGTCGACTTCTTGCCTGATGCCGTTGTAGCTCGAAAAATAAAAGAAACAAAAAAACCTAAAATATCCTACGCTATTCGCTAAGGTGTCCCCTCTCGTAGTTTGGGATGCGTGACTCTAGTCCTGGCGCTCTTTTGCAAAAACTTCGCGACTCAATTTCGGAAATTCCTAATTTTGGTTCCGCCCAGGGTTCAAGGAGCCCCTTGTAACGGGCATCAAAAATGCCACGTGACAACACATTATATACATATATATATATATACATATATATACATATATATTTATACATACTGCGCCGTAGGGTAACCAATTATCGTTCTATCGTTTTACGTAAAACGATAGAACGATAATTGGTTACCCTACGGCGCAGTCACTAACCTGAATAATTAGGTAGAGAGAGAGATACTAAGGGAGAAAGATACGATTGTTGGGCGCCAGACGCACATGCGTCAAAAATAGATAATTAGAGAAAAAGACAAAGGTAAAGGTAAAGGTAATAGATAAAGGTAAGGTCAGGTTCTACGACGGTTTTGCACAGTTCGCTCAGAGAGACAAGATAATGGTAGAGGGGCGGAATCGAATTCAATAGATAAAATAAGAAACAGGTGAAGCAGGAATAATGTCAAATATATTAAGCAAGAAGCGATAAGTTTAATGACAAGCAAGCAGCTGAAGACATTGAGATACAATTACGATAAATGCGATAATTGACAATATTTACAGCCAGAGAAAGGTTAAGCGAGAGAGTTGACAATTAACGGAACGTTTTCCGAATAAGCGGGAAATATGCGCAAGCTCGCGATACTAACGTTAATGATTAACACGGTTTTATGATAGATAGGCAGAACAGAAAAAGATATACTGTACTTAAATTAAGCGGTAAGCAAATAAATCATAAAATATGAAAAGCGATTATAAACGCATGCGAAATACAACAATTGTGATAGTTATCACATTACCAGAATGATCAGAAATAGGCAGACAGGGAATTATGAATTACAAGGTAAATTCAAGCGACAGGTCAAATAGGAAATTATCATAAGATATAGGTACTAAAAGATAATACGTAGTCTCTAGTTTGCGGTAAGTGCGAGAGAAAGAGAGATAATATTCGGTACAATAAAAGATAATTCAAGATAAGGCAAACAATAGTCAAGATAATCAATATGCAACGTACGGCAAACCAAATAGACTACGGACAACTACGATCAGCGATATTAGCGAAGAAAATAGTGAAAAAGATGTTATGCGATACGGCACAATACTCCAATGTCAAATGAACGACGAGCGGGACCGCGCAGCGATATAAGATCGCTCCCGCGGTACACTCACTAAGATACGATGATCAACGATAATAGGTAAAGGGACAGATAGAAACTAATCAGAGAAAATATAACAAAATAGCAATGCTCAGTAGCTAAGATAAAAATTGATCCTTCAACGGAACGCGCTGCTAGACAGCGATATTAGACATTCAAATATTCCAGAAGAGAAAGATAATAAAATAAACAATAGTCACTACAATGCGCAAGTAATAGTCAACCAGTCGCGAAGTTACTTGCAATAAGACAGGAAAAGGGACAAGATAAGAGATAAGAGAGAATAAGGTACGAGCCCAGGTGGCTCAAGCAGACCAACTGCAAGGTAAAGGGAGAAAGAGATAAAGGTAAAGGTACGATATATTGCAAGTAATCTCGTGGCTTCACAAAATAGAAAAGGAACCTCACTTACTTAAACGAAGATATAACAGGTACTAGAGAATGCGATGCGATACAATAGCGGTACGACGAACTTTGGTAGCGATAGTAAGAACACGTCTGTTAGTATCAGGAACTGAACGTAGAGTGACGAGATGAGCGATGATCCTGATTTTTGTCGAGCTGCTGTCACGTGATTCTTCCTCAAATTTGCGGTATTTTAATTGGACCAGCAGGTCGCGTAGGCCTGGTCCATGAGTAGGCGGCGATAATCCCTCGCCGCTTATTTTTCTTTTCCCTCGACGACAGGTATCGAGGTATCGGGACGTCGGAAGGTGGTTAGAGATGTTTTCCTTTAGCTATGCGGTATCGTTGGTGAGAGGGGTGGGGGGGGGTCGTACTGCTCATGTGTTGCGATATTGAGGTGTGCGGCAATATTACGTCACCGGTCCTTTGGACTTGCGATTGACTGTAACTCACTCCTTGCTTTACTGGTACTCCCCGTTGTAGTTATTTCGTCGGCGCTGCATCCCGGCCCTCGCTCATCGAAGCCCTCATGCCGGAACGATCTGGTGGTGATGGCCCTCAACCCGGATCCCCACACTAGATCCACCAGATCCACGTGGTCAGCATATCATTAGCCTATTCCACGCCGCAGTCCTTCGATAAGACGGTTCGTGAAGAGAAAACCGTCTTCTATTGGATAGTCAACGACTTAGTAGATGTTAGGGTCGGTTCAGCTCCAGGCTGATAAGTATCGTCGACGGGAGGCTTCGTTGTGTTTTTGACGCACAGCCCTGTACGCCGCCTGACGATGCATCCGAGCGGTAGAAGCATTCGTTCGTGGTTCGGCTCCTGGCCGATAAGTCTCAAATAGTTGGAGGTGCTGTTGTGCATCACGCACGACCCTTTTCGACAACTAGATAGGCATCCATCGGGAGTGGTTTCAGCGGTATTCGTTCGTCTGTAGTCGGTGGTGTTGATGTTGAGCTGGTACGTGACCCCTGTCAGGCAATGTCCTGGTATCTTGACGTGAAGGTCTCGCGGATGGTTCTCGAAGAGCATTACAGAATTAGAAAATAGCATACAATTAGCTTAGTAAAGAGAATTCAACTTAAAGATAATTAGTCGTTCATTTTTGGAGTATTGGCCTCAGACGTGCTTTCGTTATTTTTAGCGATATTTGTACCTAGGGGAATGCGATAATTAAATAAAGTGACGGGGTACGAAATACCACGTCACAATATATAGAACGTGAAGGGTCAAGTCTTCATAGGTGTTGCGGTATTCTATGTGTGGGGTGGAGGTTAAAATCTTCACAGACATATACGTAAAGTGAAGGGTTGAATCTTTATAGCTATAAGGGCATATACGTAGGGTGGAGGGTTAAGTCTTCACAGATATAATGGTATACCGGGATAATCTCCAGAAACTATACAGTCAATGCGCATGCGCGAGTTTGATCGGCTACTCGGGCAGGCTAGCCACTCCAAATTTCAGCTGTCAAACGTTGTTTCTGGCGGCAAGTAGTTCATACGAAATTTTGAGGTTAGAAACTCAAACAGTCGAGATAGAGACTCGGAAAGCATTTGTTAATGAGTCGGAAAGTTGATTCTTCAAAGAACGGTGGAAACTTGATGCTAATGCTTTTTAAAAATTGGCTTTATTCGACTGAAATGAAAAATCTGTTTAAATGTTGGGTGCTTGGAAGAAACGCATCATGTAGGTGGGAACACTTCATTTGATCACTATTATTATTTCGTACATTAGAAATAACAAGGCAATTTTTCTCTATCAACAGGTAATACAGCCAAAATAATTACATCTCGAATATTTACTGTTATCTGCTTAATCAATTTATCACACGTCCAAAGATCATCGCTACTCTCAAGCAACTAAGCAACTTTCTCACTCTCTTGTGATTTCGGGCGATGATATTGAATTTTATCACTTTTGAAAATGACATATCAAACCGAGCATTCGAGAAATTTAAATATCTCACTATCTGTAATGTAACTGGGAATCTTTTTTTTCTTGAAAATAGTTCAACTAAATTTAAAAATAGCCGATAGTCAATGTATTTTTTCCGGTCAATAAATTATTGATATTACTATCAAAAATTTTCCAATATTATCAGAGTTTATTTCGCAAATTTTCAATGATGTTCGATTAAATAAATGAAGGGAACCTAATACTCAAATTGAAAATTCAAGTTATATTAGATTTATTAAAAGGATTTCTGTATTTCATGTTGGTGCGGTTCGAAACAAAGAAAATCTGATCGGAAGCGTAAGACTCAGGAACGTGGATCATATCCTGAGAAACAAGTTGAAAATCAACTAAAATAATAAATAATTAGACGATTTTGCACAGTCCATTCAATTTATTTGTATTTCGTGAGAAAAAAAAAAGTATCGCGCGGGGCTTGAAACCGGGACCGCCAGAGTCGGAACTGTGAACCTTGCCCACTGGGCTGCGCTAGCTTGGTCGAAAATTACATTACTTTACCGGTATAATAGGTACGAGTTGAATTTCCGAACGATTTTTCTCGAAAACAAGAAGCCGTTGAAAAAAATCCCTGTACTCAGGTACTCAGGGTGGGTCCCTCTACAACATATTTGAGACCCATCAAAATCCGTGAGTGACAACCTGTAAGGTCCCCTTGTAAGTGTGCAAAAGTCAGAGGAAACAATTTTATTTTTTAGATATCAAGGGGGAGGTAGTGCAAAGCTCAATTCAAGTTTGTGGGGTCCTAACCCTTGTGGGTTTTCCGCCATCTTGAAAAAGGGCTGCGAATCGTTATCAAGCTCTATCGGGCAAACTATTCACCGCACGAAAAATTCGTTACAACATTTGGCATCGCAAATTGAATTCTCTACAACTTTGATTCCATAATTTTTAGTCGTAGAATTAGAAATAACAAAGATATTACCAAAAACTGATTAAAATTTGAGATCGAATTATCTTTAAGGGGTTATAATTTTTTTCTGATCATTTCACAGCAAAATTACCTCTGAGCATTTTTGTAGAGAAGTTTTCGAGGAATCATTTCCACTATTAACATTTCACGATTTTTCATTTATAAGGGTTCTACAGCGCTGCGAAATGAACAGTATTCTCTAATACTCGTAAGTATACATAAAAATGAATGATCACACATAATTTTTTCTCATTTTTCCATTATTGTTATGAAAAGCATTGCTATTATTGATCTTGAACTGTTGTTGATAACTATTTATTGACTCTTTTCCCCACCACCGACGAGGTAGAGTACAGAGGCGTGTTTTTTTTTTTTTTACGTGGTATCCCTATTAGGCATACTCCACAGACGTTTCCTAGTTGACATTATAATAATCATTCAAAAATTTATTGCGTTCTCGGTCTTTTTGATGGGCCAGGCTGCAGCTCAGAATCTAGTTGAGCACTGTCATTAAACTGTTGAGGAAGAATTGGAGAATGAAATAGGATCATCGATGGCAATTCATCCTCAATATCATTCTCTTTTATCACCTTCGAAATATCCATTATGTTAGTGCAGGTCTCACCAGAACAATTGAGACAAACCGCAGAACATTTGAGGCCTGCCTTCCGACACCCACACATTGCACCACAGTTTCCCTTGTATCGGCAACATATTAACTTAAGAAGCTCAGGCGGTGCTGGAGGTATTGCACTCGAAACTGGCAATAATATTCGCCCATTCTTTTTCCAGCCCTAGTTTTCAGGGTCGTTGTAACTTCCGAGCCACGACTGGACCTGACGGTGGACTCGGAGGCTGTGCAAGCGGGCAGTGTCTTGTGTTCAAGGAATTGAGAACAAATTGAGTCTGTTCTTTGTCACTGATTTGACGAATCTCCATGAATTCTCAGGATGTGACACGACTTCAGCAGCTTATAGCATGGATAAAATGAAATTCCTCACAACCCTGGAAAAACGTCCCGAGTTAGCTAGTGGAACAGCATCATTTCTTAATGAAAAAGTCGACCTCACTTTGCTCACTGTCGTTGGCGTATATCTCTCTATATAGTGGCAATAAAGATGATGATTTCTCTCAACAGTCTGAGATAGAAACGATTCGCCAAGTCAGTGACAAAGAACACACTCAATTTGTCCACACTTCCTCCAACACAAGACACTGCCCCCTTGCGCAGCCTCCGAGTCCACCATCAGGTCCAGTCGTGGCTCGGAAATTACAACGACCCTGAAAACTGGGGCTGGAAAAAGAATGGGCGAATATTATTACCAGTTTCGAGTGCAAAACCTCCAGCACCTCCTGAGCTTCTTGAGTTAATATGTTGCCGATACAAGGGAAACTGTGGTGCAATGTGTGGGTGTCGGAAGGCAGGCCTCAAATGTTCTGCGGTTTGTCTTAATTGTTCTGGTGAGACCTGCACTAATATAATGGATATTTCGAAGGTGATAGAAGAGAATGATATTGAGGATGAATTGCTATCGATGATCCTATTTCATTCTCCAATTCTTCCTCAACAGTTTGATAAAAGTGCTCAACTAGATTCTGAGCCGCAGTCTGGCCCATCAAAAAGACCGAGAACGCAATAAATTTTTGAATGATTATTATAATGTCAACAAGGAAACGTCTGTGGAGTATGCCTAATAGGGATACCACGTGAAAAAAAAAAAAACGCCTCTGTACTCTACCTCGTGGGTGGTGGGGAAAAACAATCAATAAATGGTTATCAACAACAGTGCAAGATCAATAATAGCAATGCTTTTCATAACAATAATGGAAAAATGAGAGAAAATCATGTGTGATCATTCATTTTCATGTATACTTACGAGTATTAGAGACTACTGTTCATTTCGCAGCGCTGTAAAACCCTTATAAATAAACAAATGGCAAAATGATAATAGTGGAAATGATTCCTCGAAAACTCCTCTACAAAAATGCTTTGAGGTAATTTTGCTGTAAAATGATCGGAAAAAAAAATTATAACCCCTTAAAGATGATTCGTTCTCAAATTTTAATCAGTTTTTGTGAATAACTTTGTTATTTTTAATTCTACGACAAAAAGTTAGAGAATCAAAGTTGTAGAGAATTCAATTTGTGACGTCAAATGTTGTAACGAATTTTTTGCGCGGTGAATAGTTTGCCCGATAGAGCGTGATAACAATTCGCAACCCTTTTTCAAGATGGCGAAAAACCCACAAGGGTTAGGACCCCACAAACTTGGAATCAGCTTTGCACTACCTCCCTCTTGATATCTAAAAAATAAAATTGAGTCCTCTGACTTTTGCACACTTAGCCCCAACAAATGTAACATTTCAATGGACTATTGGTGTTATGGCCAGGGTGCAAATCCGCTGATGTTGATTCCGATGATGTTCATTTGCAAGGTGCTAATTCATTGATATTGATCTTAATGGAGTCAATGTTCTGGTTTTCATTCTGATATTGTGATTCGTAGAGTGTAGAATCGTTGGCGTTGATTTTTATGGTGTCATAATTCTCTAGTTGTCCATACTCTAGTCTTATCCTAACAGTGTCAGGTTTCGGGTGTGACTTATACGTTGTGAAACATCGGTGTCAATACCACGGTCTTACATACAGGTCTTACATCGAAGGTGGTGGGGGGTGGTCAGTTCACGCCCGAAACAAAAGTACAACTTATGGCCACAAGAGCGGCGCTACGAGTTATTCATAAGCTTATTATTATTATTTGGCGGAACCCTAACTAATCTTTTTGATACTCATACACAGATAACCTTACGTTCTAATGTCACTCATATGCCTATGAATAACTGACAGCGTCGCGTAGTGGCCAGTAGTGGTAAAACAAATATGGACAATAACGCGGCTACCCCCACCACTCAAATTTTAGTTCATTGCAAGACCTGTACGTCAGACCGTGGTCAATACTTCACCCAAAGGTGTTACTGCAATCGATGTTACTTAGCACCACTAATCCTCCAGCACTGTTTGCTAAGACCAAAAACAAGGAGGACTTTTCGGCACTACGCGTGCTTTTAAAATGGTGTTGATATCAATACCAAATTTTTGACAGTGTACGATTGCTACGTCGGCATAATATAATTGTGACTTCTCTCTTCTATAAATTACACGGTTTTGCGATGTAACTCGTATGGAACTATAATATGCAATTCATTTGAAACTGCGAAATCATATGTGGCTAACATTTCAAGGCCAAAGCACATAAAATTGCAGAGCCCACAGGCAGATTGCAGTGTTTAGTCGAGCAATATGATTTCTGCATTCCGCCCACGGCTTGTGGATTTTTAATTCACATGAAAATCCATGAGGCATACTTTATGGCATAACAAACCAAAGGCGCACGTGATTTTACATTTTTGACTACCTACAATTCAAAATAAGATATACATATTAACATACAGGTGGGTACTTTCATTATTCAATAATTAATGTACGTAAAATTGAATACTGGGCATGGATACCAGTATTTCGTCTTTTGTAGATACAAATTTTAATCGTGAGCAGTGTAACATCTTGAGGTTAGGCGGATTTTTCCTGAATTATTTCTTTGATTTATATTTATCGCACGAATAATTTATTATAGCATCCTTACAATACATCAGTTATGTGATACTTTCCAATATATTCCATCTGAATATTCAGATCTTGCTTTAGGGATGAAGACCATATTAACATGGACAACGACCATACGTATTACTGCCGACGAAGCAATTTATTGATTATTGATTTGAGGAATTTTGAAGGCTGTTAAAAACAAGAAAATGTGGAACCTGAAGTGATACTGCAAAATCAAGAAGAGCAAGGTTTTGATGAAATTTTGATTTATGCGGTTGAAAACTATCCGCATCTGTCGGACACAACTACAAAGACTGCCGAGATGCTGATGAAAAGTAGCACTTCTGGGTAGAGATGATCGAAATTTTGAAAGCGACTCATCGCTATTAGTCTTGTTTGCCGATGAAATATTCATCTATGAGCAACCTTGCTCACTCTAAATTGAGGTCGATTATTAAATGAGAATAACAGATTTCTCTGCAGACATTCACAATATGATTTGCACCTCTGCCACCTTCTTTGTGATCCACAATTTTTATCAATTTTTACAACACTCACATAACTTCATGAACTTCCACAAAAAGACACAATTGATTATTTTGATGGGTAAATAAGGGAGGTTCTGGCTAAAAACTGCCTTACCAACAGGATCGAGTAACGCAGGACGCGCCTCGACTGTAGTCGGTCTGTTACCGGCCGAGCGTCAATGTGTTACCGACTGCAAGATTGCGGATTAACCCGCAAGATAGCGGACTGACATGCAAGATGGCGGAAGAGATGACGGGACATGTAGTCGGTGTGTTACCGACCTAACCTAACCTTACCTAACCTAACCTAACCTAACCTAACCAAACCTAACCTGACCTTACCTAACCAATGTAAACAACAAGGTGGCGGGGCAAGATGGCTGACATAAGAGGACGGGGCATGCAGTCAGTGAGAGCAGGATGACGATGCACGATAACGGGGCGGTATTGCGAAATGGCCGGCGGAATATACCGTTTCATAATTAATATTTTCGACCTACTTCGAATGCATTCTTATGTGCTAATTGACCGGAGGGCGACACCGCAATTAGATAAGCTGGGAATAGTAAATAGTTCACCGACAGGCTCATTTTCCACTTTAAGAAAGCGCTTCAAAAATAAATATTTATAGTCATGATTAGGGTGGAATACAGACAAAATAACCGCATGACATTTGAAGTACACATTTTTTTTTTTTTATCCACCAATAGCTACAGATTATTATAATTTACATTATACCAATTTCTTTACAGTACCACTAATTGGATTATATTCAACAATGCGGTCATGCAAGATCGTGTAGTAGGTAAAAGTGTGCGGTGGGAACGCAATGCTGGATTCAAAATCCAATCGAATGTCCACAGGTCCAGTTTTCAATGTTTCGTTGTGCTTGGAGCAATCGATGACGATAAGGGGAGCTCGGTTCATATATTCACGCTTCGATAGCAAAGGCTCAGCTTCTTTGTTGTAGTAGCTCATTTGAAACCGAACATAGATATCACAGAGAATGGTGTATTGATTATTGTATACATCAAGATTCATATTTCCGTAGGGATAGCACTGTAAGTTGAGGAAGAGTTTACATCTCTGATCCGACAATGATCAAATTCGCTGGCATTTCTCAGCGGCTCGTTTCTCCTCGCAGTTTGAAATCCTTGAACGACAGATCTCGGCTTCTCAAGCTGCGTCGATGTCTTGACTGACCATACATGCCGCGTTGTTGATGGAAGCATCGGATACACGTACGTTTCCCAAGAACGAAAACTCATGGATATGGCCAGATCCTTGGCCATGTAGTTGAGTAGCTGGATTATCGATTTATCTGCCAGTTTGATGTAGAGTAACAAGCACTCAATTTTATTTAGGGTGATTTCAAAGTTTTCCCCCGCCGAGGCCTGAATCACGGCATTCAAATCAGTGTTGGAACGTGTGAGATTTAACTCATGTTTAGCATTAACAGCAACTCGACAATAATCCTCGGCAAAGCCTAGCACGTAATTTAACGGCAAAATAACATCGAAATTTCCAGCGGCATCGGTTAATTCCTTATTCCCACTCAACCACCCGGTATTCTCCAGACTATATTGCTGGCCTGGAGTCAAGGATACGTAACCCTTCATAGTGCTGGTGATGCCAACATTTTTATTCCGATCAATCTCTACACCGTTCAACTCATAGCAAACTTTTTCAAACAAATGGCAAACGGCCATATTAATCAGTTCCGTAACCGTCACCGCAGCCACACCATCATCGTTTTTGATTTTTCCATGAATGTATAGAGAGCTTTTACTGGACAGTAGACACAAGTCTTGATGTTGAACAACAATATGGATCTCATCGTTGTTCTGGAAGGTAGATGATGCAAACGGCTGATGGGCATGAATTTCAGAGTGCACAATCGAATCGTCGAATGTTATGGGTTTCTGTATTCTTATCGTTTCCTCCATGGTAATACACACAGAATGCAGCGAATGCGAATTCTTATTTTCCCAAATTTCCACGTAATCGAAGTCCTATACTTCGAAGAAACCGAGTGTTTAGAGGCGTCAGCTTCGTCAGAGATCTCAGCCTCGTTGGAGACGGTTGACGACTTATGACGTTTGGCCATAATGTCTTGCTTTTATAGCTGCCACCAGAATTTTTCGTCTCAAACACAATCCCCATTATTTCTCAGATTTCGCATGTAATCGAACGCTTATGGTTTCACTGCGAAAATTAATTAATTCCCCGTCTTGATCAACTATTCTCAGCTGCAAGTGATGTATCGACTGTACAGCGATTGTGGGGTAAATGACGTTGGTGGGCACTTCGATGATCTTAGTATATTATAATATAATTCATAAATCGTCTGAAACTGACAGTCGTTCATGTATGCCCCTGTGATTATATTGCACTCAACGTGCAGAGAGTTGACTTTCAGTATAGCCACCGGTAATTTAGATTTATGAGTGATGGTACTTGGTAGGTGCGTTGCTTTAAATCCCAATAATCGCCCGATCCAATCCCTCGGTGTAAAGTCCACCGTTTGCTTACATGTAACTTCAACGTTCAACTTGTTGTTGTTGGCTCGCAGACTGAGGGTGATGTCTTGGGGCAGCGCCTTAGATAAAAAAGTTTCAATGTCTTTAATTTCATAGCTTCCCGTGGGTATTGTGATGACTTCCCGATCAGCATTTGATCGTATTATGTGAAATTTATTGCAGCCCTCTTCAATATTCGGCATCGAATTGAATGTGAGCAATTCGTCGAGTCCGAGAACACAGTTTTTCGTTGATGACAACTGGATTGGGGGGAAATATCGCACCACAAGCACGGATGATGTACCCGACAACGTTAACGTAAACGAATCAGCCATGACTAACGCTTTGCTCACGCTTCGTCGCCCTTTTTATAGTCGCCCGCTGAGGAATTCGAGGCATAAGTGGCCGCAAATTACAGTATTATATTCCTGATATCTCTTATGATTATATTTTACGCTACCAACACCGAGATATTTCATTAGATCTTTGGGCGATTGTAAATCGCTAAAACTATCGAAATAAATGACCTGATCGCTATTTTTTTTGTATGAAACCCAATGTGTTCCTGGACCTATCTTATCATCAAGATTGATAATTGCTGATTCATGTTTCTTCGGCCCCGATTTCGGTAGATCATTTCGCCGCGAAAATGTGGAATTTTCATGTCTTTGGCATGTTTGCGTAGATCGACATCAGTAAGAGCTCGGTGTGATAGCATTATTAGTTTTTTGTTGGCCGTAAGTACAGTCTCATACCTTTTCGGTAGGGTTTCAGGTATAATCCTTTACCCGAAGCAATCGCCTCCATTGTTGTGTTATGTCGTTTGACCTCATTCAACTGTCGTTTGCTTGCATTGGCATCATTAACGGCTTTATCTACGCCTGCAGCACCACCAGCTAGTGCCCGCGTGGCGCTAAGGCTGTCCAGAATTAAAATGAGGAAAGGGAGGATACCGCCGATTTTATCGGGTAGCGGTATAATGCGCGGCACACGTATTTTGCTTCTAGCGAGCTTTACCGTTGAACGAGCACCCGACAGAGCCGTTGCAACAGCCTTATTACCAGGTTGCATTGTTTCTTTTGCAGCCTTGATGATGTATTTGAAGTTAATTGCCCTCTTCCTCCGCTTAGTCTTCAAACTCGTAAAACGGCGCTTGGCATCTGTTTGCACTTTCCTATTCGTACTTTTGGCGCCGATTCTCGATCGCTTCCCTATTAAACCCATAGCAAGTTTAGATTTAGTCTTCATTGCGTTGGTGACCCCCCAGGCTACGGCTCTTTCACTCATACTATCGTCTTTAGCTAAGACACGACTCCACGCCTTCTCGGTGAGTACTTTATCAGCTTGCTTTTTCACAGCAATGTTATTCTGATTCTTTGAGTACGCAACATCGTGCTCTTTGCATGCGGCATCCAACGGATTGATACCAGGATCACCACGAGCTAACCTCTTTGACAAATTTGTACCGGGTCCGCAGTACTGATACCCCGGCACATATAATTCAACGGAAAGATGATTGATAATTTTATTCAATACACCTTTACCGCGCTTCACGCATGTGCACATCGCCATGGTCAAACACAAACTGACCACATTTCTATAAAAGGAATTAATTTATATGTGAACATCTTAGTCGTCATTATCATGTTACTCGAGCACCATGAAATTTGAAGATCAAACAAATAAATCACCCGTCGCGAATTTCGATAAAATGGTTCATCGTGCAAAAAAGACAACGAAACGCCACGAAAAATTACTGCCAAATACAGTAAGAGCAGTTTGTTGCGGTCTATCGAATTATGGTAAGACTAAGGCCCTCCTTTCGCTTATTACCCGCCACAAGGGATTGAGATTCGACAATGTCTACGTCTATTCAAAATCACTGATACAGCCAAAGTATCAATTTTTGCAAAAGTTATTACAACCGGTGCAGGGTGTGGGTTATTATCCATTCGCCGAAAACGAGGAGGTCGTGAAACCCGATGATGCACATCCAAATTCCATTATGATTTTCGATGATGTCGCATGCGAGAAGCAAGATAATATCAGAGCATGCTTCAGCATGGGAAGGCATCGAGATGTCGATAGCTTTTATTTCAGCCAGACGCATGCACGTATTTCAAAATACCTCGTGCGTGACAATGCAAACTTTCTGTTATTGTTTCGCCAGGATGAAACGAATATGAAACATATTGACAACGATCACGTGAACACCGACATGACCTATCAGCAATTCAAAGACTTATGCTCAGCATGCTGGAATGACGGCGAATACAGTTTTGTCGTCATTGATGAAGACAGTGAAATCGATGGGGGGAGATACAGGAAGGGTTTTGATTGCTTTATAAGCATAAATTAGTGTATAAATTCACACAGTTTCATTGCAACAATCAAGACGCCAACATGGAGAGCGCCAACGTCCGTAAACATAGCGATGTGTTGAATGAAATATTGAAAGCAGGCGGTGCGGTGCGCCGGAAGCCCAAAATGATTAAATCAGACAGACACACTACGGAGCAGGCTATGGGGGAAATGTTTAAGCCTCTAGTAACACCGCTGCAAGAATTGGTCGATACTTCGAAGTGGCACATTAAGTAAGAAATCAAAACAGAACAACCGAATATCACCATAAAAGAAGAAAATCTTAATGAAAACGACGATGATAATGATGATGATGACGATGATGGTGATATGGATGACGCGGATTTCATGAATGCGGCAGACAAAATATTTACACGGGATAATATGCCCACTACAAGCACGCCAATGAAGGAAATCGATAAGTCTGTGGTGCAGTATTTAACAATGTTTGGTACAAAGATACAAAATGATCTAGACAACACGTATGGCGTTCGAAAGTTGGCAAAACGCATGATGATTGGCGATTCGCAAATCCATTTAGTTGAGGATCAGATATATGTGGGGGAAAAACCTATGGGAGTACGCCGGGATTACTCGAATTATTGTTCAAAAAATCACCTGATCCCGCCCTTGTAAACGATACGGACAAAAATAATTAGATAAAAATTGTAACCATGACAAATGCACACCGAAAACATCACAAGGCCGATGAAAGCATTCGTGTTGATGCGAAAAGTGCGAAGTATGAAAGTTTAATTGCGCAATTTGTCGGCTCGCCACAGAAATCTGGCAAAGGTTTACCCAACTATAAGATTGCACGAAAGGATGGGCGAGAGGTCGATTACGTATACTGGGATAATCCAAATAAAATTGTGGATCGGCTCGGACTGCTTATGGAATCACAGGCTGCAGGTAATACCAACCATTCCAACGAAATAGTGGCCATTATTGAAGAGTTGCGGGAAGCCGGAATCGGTTATTAGCAGCGGATCAGCATAAAATCATCATTCGTTCAGTGACTACCTAAAGATGAGTATGGACATATCCGGACATTAATCGGAGCGTGGTGGTGAAAAATTCGTTCGTGGACCACCTGGTGGTTGGATTCAAAATCACCCTTGACAATAAGTACGATCTGAATGGTGAACGATTGTGTAACATAGCTGATCCGCAGCCCCACACCGATAATGTTTCCTTAAAAGTTCTCGATTCCGCCTTACGGTCTATGGCTGTGGATATTGTGGATACTTTTTAATTAAATTTTGAGAGTTTCGCGCATAATCACAACGAGGAGTTGAAACAGCTGCGCATGAAAAACAAAATCGTAGAAAACGCGTTGAGTCGCATCAAACATATTGGGGATCAAGCAAATCCGACGCTGGAACAAGCCGGCAGGGGATAAGTATCGATTGAGGAACCAGAGTGGTTGAGTGCCAATTCGAAAAATTGAAAGGTGAAGAGTAAGGAACAATGGAGACTGCAGTAGCTGCTGAACTTCACAGACAGGCTCGACGCAACTATCCGCGGCGATTTGTGGATGTACGCGGACTGAACGAGACTTGGCAAGCTGATCTAGTTGATATGATTGCATACAGCTCGCATAGTAGGGGATACAAATACCTGCTCACAATCATCGATATATTTTCCAAGTACGCGTGGGCGGTGCCGATAAAGTCCAAGAGTGGAAACGATGTGACTGCCGCCATGAAATCCATACTGGTACAAGATCGCGTATCCAAACATCTACATGTTGATCAGAGCAAAGAATTTTATAGTACAATATCAACATGTATTCTACATTCTGTCATGTGAACGTCTCGATATGCAAGAGCTTTAACCGAACTTTGAAAAATAAAATGTGGAGGCAATTTATTCTTCGCGGTTCGCACAAATGGATGGACGTTTTGCATGATTTGATCAAATCGTACAACATCTACGAACATCGCACGATTCAGATGGAGCCGGTGAATGTTACCGCCATCAACGAAAGACAGTTGTATGAACGCGTTTACAGGTCGCGACAAGACAAATATTGCGGTGATCGAAAGGGAAAATTCAAACTTGACGATCGCGTTCGAATCTGCAAATATAAAAATGTATTCGAGAAAGGCTATACACCGAATTGGACGAGGAGTAGTGTATATATGAGAGTTCTGGATCATACGATGGCGCGCTACCCCCTAGCTCCCCACTGGCTCGCCCCCTCCCCTCCCCCACCCCAATCATCGGCGGTAACCCCCCCCCCCCCCCCCCCCACGTTGATCATTTTCGCGGTGTGCCGCAAGATGGCTATTTTCGTAGCATTTGACACACACACACACACTCACGCGTGCGCGCCCGCGCGCACACACACACACTCACACACACACATACACACACACAAAATAATTCCTGTCGAGACTTGTTTGGCGCCGGAAAGCCGCACATAAATCGAATAGGGTAAAAACCCGCTAGATCTATTGAAAAAATTCCAGGAAATTGCTCTTTGAGATGGTGCCGACAATGAACTTGTTGGCGGTGATGCACTTAAATCAATCTAGGGCAGTGGGAGTGGTCCCATAAAAATTCTTCGCACAATATGCGTGTCGAGACTTGTCCAATGGAAAATTGTAGTGGGGGTGGGTGGTATGTAAAGCGTACGTCTATCGTGATAGTGACTCTGTTCTCATCGTATTCTCATTGTGAACTGTTCTCGCTTGTGAAATAACCTCGAAACGCGATGGATCTAGCAAAAGTTAACCACATCAGCTGCCTTGAGAATCTGCCAACCAAGAAGATGTCGGAACTCGAAATTGGGGGAGTGTATGACGTCATCGGGTTACGACTGGTCAAAACAAAATTCGGGGTACGATTTCTGGCGACGATCGATGGAGAATACAACGTCTTCTTACCACCGAGAATCGTAAGAGTTCTACAAGAAGATTCCAGTCAGCTGACTGAAATGTGTAGCATGGCCAGGGAAAATCGTCTGCAAACGAAATACCTTGGTGGAGAATTCAACAAGTTTGAATTTTCATGCAGTTATGTGCCTTAAATGAACTATGCGATCCCCCTCTACTTCCACAAAATTCATCCACGAGGGGATAAAAGCAGGTGTGCTGGAGGTGGAATAGTCAGTCTTCCACATACCATCCGTCAGTATATAATCGAGCGCAACATTCCCACTCCTCAAGATGGCGATGATCCTAGACGTGCAGTGTTTTATCGGTCATAACATGAAGTTTGTACCCAAGGAAGTCGCAGTCATGAATGTAAACGGGTCGGGTCTGGATTACATCATTTCCAAGCCGCCCTATGATTTGGCAAGCTTACCACTTGAATGTAGAGCTACTAATGTATGGTTGACACACAATCACCACGGAATATCACGGAATGCGGGCAACAAATCTCACGAGGATGTGACGAAGATTGTGAGAAAAATGGTTGCAAATGCGTGTTACGTATACGTCAAAGGGGCGGAGAAGAAAGCATGGCTGACGGAGATCGTCGATGGTACAACGAGGGTTATTAAAATGGAAGATTTGCACATTATACCCCCTGCAATGGAAAAATTGAGGTATATGGCAGCGGCACCGTGGCATGACGTGAACCATTAATACTCTCCAGCGAATAACCTCCAGCAAGCATCAGCGCCAGGCTCAATTTGGTATGATGACAACTCTGAATACATCCCGGCACACAATTGCGCCTTTGAAAATGTGCAGCGACTGAGGAGTTGGTATTCGAAGGAGTGTACCAGCTCCCTCGAGAAATCCTTCCGTCTGTACAAAGAATTGGACGGTTTGAGGGGAATGATGTCCGAGGATATAGCTTTTTTACCGAAAGAATTTATCCGCACGTTCGCATCAAACTCCATCAATGATGCGTGGGATAAACTACCAGAGAATATGAAAATGGACTACGTCATCGCAAGTTTCCGCAGATGTAGCGTACATTACACACCAGGACCCGATGGCGATATCGTGGATGGACCGAAGTAGCAATACAAGGCCGGTTCTGGATAGAAACACCTTCTTTACCGACCAAGCCGACCAGTCCGCCTGTTATCGACGGCAGCCATTTTTTTTTTGATGGCGGCCATTTTGATTTTTTCGATGGGCGGGCAATTTTGACGATGGCCATTTTGACGGCGGCCATTTTTGATGGCGGTCATGATTTTTTCGATGGCGGCAATTTTGACGATGGCCATTTTGACGGCGGCCATTTTTGATGGCGGTCATGATTTTTTTCGATGGCGGCAATTTTGACGATGGCCATTTTGACGGCGGCCATTTTTGATGGCGGTCATGATTTTTTTCGATGGCGGCAATTTTGACGGCGGCCATTTTTGATGGCGGTCATGATTTTTTCGATGGCGGCCATTTTGACGGCGGCCTTTTTTTTTTTTTTGATATATAACCAATAGTTTGCCTCAGGCGAAAAATAATATTTTCCACGTACTTCGAATACATTCTTTTACGTTAATGGACCGGATGGTGACATCGCGATTAGATAGACAGGGAATGCCGATGACGATCCGTAAACTTTCACGCTAATAGTACGTACTTCGAATACATTCTTTTACGTTAATGGACCGGATGGTGACATCGCGATTAGATAGACACAAAAAAACAATATTTTCCACGTACTTCGAATACATTCTTTTACGTTAATGGACCGGATGGTGACATCGCGATTAGATAGACACAAAAAAACAATATTTTCCACGTACTTCGAATACATTCTTTTACGTTAATGGACCGGATGGTGACATCGCGATTAGATAGACACAAAAAAAAACAATATTTTCCACGTACTTCGAATACATTCTTTTACGTTAATCGGCCGGATGGCGCCATCGCAATTAGATTTCGCGCTAATAGTTTGCCTCAGACGAAAAAAAATAATATTTTCCACGTACTTCGAATACATTCTTTTACGTTAAACGACCGGATGGTGACATCGCAATTAGCATAAAAGAGACCGGGTCAGCGTAGAGCGGTCATTCTAGAGGAAGCTTCACAACTCTATCTTTGTCAAGTGTGTGCGTGATCGAAAGAAGAAGAAACATGGATTCCGAAAAGTGTTTGAAATTAATACAAATTATGGAAACGGCGTTCAAGATTTTATCTGAAAAATCGTCACCGGCAGAAATTGCAAAATGGATTCGATTCGGAACCCAAAATACCAGGCTTTTGAATAAAATCTTACGCAACAACGCCTCAACGATCGGGGAGAAGACAAGAATTTTGACCACAATTGGAATTCTGAAATCGTTGACAGTCAAATTTCAACAATTTCAAAAAGTGGGTGACGGATTACGAAGCCGACGAAGAAGCGATCGAGTACGGTGGGAAGATTTGGAGACAGCTTTCGAGAGTCGAATTCGAACGGGAGCCATTATCAATCTGCGGCATAAAGATTTGAACAGGTTTTTGGAAGATGCGAAACACCTCGTCGTTGCAAGACTGAAGAAAATGCTACGAAAAGTGGGAAGTTTAAAGGCAAACTGTGTCTTGTGTTGTAAATTCAATGTAACGAAAAACGCTGAACATGTTGAGGAAATGAAATATTTTAACACCAGAAACCAAATCATCCTCCAGCCAGCTGACATACACGGGTGGTTCGAAGAGAACGTAAAGCAAAAAGTGTTGGCCAAGGTGGAAGATTTTCAAGAGAGAGACTCTGGTTGGTCGCTGACCGAAATAATCAATTTGACTGTAAATATCAACAAGTACGTGCCACTGCGAGGCGGTGTGTTCACATACACACCACTACCCAAAGATATTCAAGATAAGAAGGCTGTCGTCAACATCCGCAACGGAGACGCGTATTGCTTTCTCTGGTCGGTCACCGCAGCCCTCTTTCCAGCCAACAACAATCCCAGCGAAATCACTTCGTATCCGCATTTCAGCTCAGTGCTACAATACGGAGGTTTGCATTTTCCAATGTCTTTAGACCAGATTCCAAAATTTGAGAAACTTAACAAACTCTCAATTAACGTTTACGGTATAGATAGTGCGGAAAAACAAAAGCGTAGTGAAATTGTACCCATTTATTTGAGTCGAAACAAGTCTGACAAACCTGTGATTCATCTTTTGGTGATAGAAACTGAAATCACTGACGATGACGATGATAGTATGGAAAATATTGAAAAGAATGTAACACATCATTTTGCATGGATTCGAAATCTGTCTCGATTAACGAGTTCTCAAATTTCCAAACGCGCACATCAGACGTGGTTGTGCGATAGGTGTCTGTCTCGTTTTAATTTCGAAAGATGTTTGTCGAAGCACCGAGTTGATTGCATGAATTTGAACAAAACCAAAGTTATTCTACCTACGGAGGAGGAAAAAATTCTAAAATTTAGAAATTTCAAGCACAAAGAAACCGTTCCGTTCTGCGTTTACGCAGATCTAGAATGTTTACTGCAGCCCACACATGAAAGTTTTGGGGAAAATAGAACAATTTATCAGAAGCATCTTCCGTATAGTATAGCTTACTATCTGCATTGTGCGTTTGACGATTCGCTTTCAGAATTCAAAATTAATCGCGGAGAAACTTGCATCCAATGGTTTGTAAACGAGTTAAAGGAATTGGCACTTTCGTTAGAGGGATATTACAAGACTGTTGTACCGATGGAACCACTAAATTTCAATCAGATCAACGAATTTGATTTGTCGGCGGTCTGTCATATTTGTGAAAAACCGTTTACGCCCACAGACGTGAAACATCGGGATCACTGTCATTTCACGGGAAAGTACCGTGGTGCTGCTCACCGCAGCTGTAATCTAAATTACCAAAATTCGCACACCATCCCAGTGATATTCCACAATCTTTCGGGTTACGATGCGCATTTTCTGATCAAAGCTCTGGGTAAGTCATTCGAAGGTACTGTTCAACTATTACCTGTCAACAAAGAAAAGTACATTTCCTTCACTAAATTCGTTAAGGGAACGGATGTAACGTTCCGTTTCATAGATTCGTACCGTTTCATGCCTAGCAGTCTCGATAAATTATCATCGTATCTGGACGATTGCCGAAAAACAATAACACGTAAATTCTGCAGTAGCTTGAACAAATTTCGGTTATTGACTAGGAAAGGTGTCTTCCCGTACGAATACATAGACAGTTGGGAGAAGCTCGAGGAGAAACATTTACCAGCCAAAGAACAGTTTTATTCAAAATTAAACGACCGGAATATATCAGACGACGATTACGCACACGCGTGCGACGTATGGCAAACTTTTAACGTCCAAACTTTGGGAGAGTATTCGGACTTGTATTTACAGACGGACGTGTTTTTACTGGCTGACGTTTTTCAAAATTTTCGACAGAATTGTTGGACGACGTACAAACTGGACCCGTTACATTACTACACAGCGCCCGGTCTGTCGTTTGATGCAATGTTAAAATGTACAGGCATCGAACTCGAGCTTCTCACCGACATAGACATGGTTATGTTTATCGAAAAAGGTATTCGTGGTGGTGTATCACAGTGTTCGAACAGATATGCAAAGGCCAACAACAGGTACATGGGAGAGGAATTCGATCCTGAGATCGAAGAATCTTATCTCATGTACTTTGACGTTAATAATTTGTACGGTGCTGCTATGAGCTTTGCTCTGCCATACAGTTCCTTCGAATGGGTATCAGACTTCAGACAATGCGACGTTCTTACCATCTCGGACGATGCAGAGTTTGGTTACGTGCTGGAGGTAGATTTGGAATATCCTGCGGAACTGCATGAAACTCATAAGGATTTACCATTGTGTCCGGAGCACTATGTACCTCCGATTTCGACCAATAAACAGCCAAAATTGACGCCCACGCTGTTTTCCAAGAAAAACTACGTTGTTCACTACAGCGTTTTGAAACAATGCTTACAATTAGGCTTAAAATTACTTCAAATTCACAGAGTTCTCAAATTCAGGCAAACCCCGTGGCTCAAAAAATATATAGATTTGAATACCTATTTGCGAAAAAAATCCGACAACGAATTTGAGAAAAATTTTTACAAGCTAATGAACAACGCAGTTTTTGGTAAAACTATGGAAAACGTGCGAAAGTACAGAGATGTTCGATTGATCACCAAATGGGATGGACGGTACGGTGCGAGAGCTACCATAGCCAAGCCTAATTTTCACAGCTGCACCGTTTTCGACAAAGAGATGGTTATCGTCGAAATGAATAAGACGAAAGTCAAATTGAATAAACCATTGTATGCAGGTTTTTCCATCCTGGATCTATCTAAAACATACATCTATGATTTTCATTACAATTACATTAAGCAGAAATTTGGCAACCGAGCAAAATTAATGTACACGGATACCGACAGTTTGATTTACAATTTTACCGTCCCCGACATATACGAACACATGAAGGAGGACTTGCACAAATTCGACACGTCGGATTATCCTCTTGACAACGTTTACGGAATACCTCGAGCAAACAAAAAAGTTCTCGGCTTGATGAAAGACGAGAATAACGGGAAAATCATGTCGGAATTTGTAGGGTTACGAGCTAAATTGTACGCATTCCGAGTCTTGGGAGATGAAAAAGACAACAAACGTGCCAAAGGTGTTAGAGGATCAGCGTTAAGAAAAATAACCTTCAACGATTATTTGGACTGTGCGTTGAAACGTGAAAATCTATCCTCAAATCAGCATTTGATCATGAGTCGAAAGCATGAGGTATATACCGTAGAACAGCAGAAAGTAGCACTGAGCTGGAATGACGACAAGCGGATCGTGTTTCAAAACACGACCGATACGCTTCCGTGGGGTTACAAGCCTGCACCGTAGCTTTATAAATTACCGTAATCTGTGTAAGACTTAATTTATAACTGTACCATGATGTATTATTATGTAGAGCTTAATTTTTTCAACTGTACCATGATGTATAAAATATTATTATGCAGGATGGTTAATAAGAACGCTCCGAAGTATAAAAAAAATTTGTACAACGATGCATATGTCTGTTGATTGTCTAAAAAAACAAAGATGTATACTTGTCATGTGTCGGGTATGAAATAAAGAGACACATACCTTTTTTACAAAAAAAAATTTATTTATTCAAAAGTTACATGTCCGATTCGTTTATCCAACTGTTGTGTGTATTGTCAAAACCTAACCATTTAACGTATATTTTTCTTCCACGCTTCTTGAGCACCTTCTCCACCAGATAGATATCCGAATGCTTAACCTTGAGGAGCTCTTGTTCGTAGAAACCACCAGCGATGGGTTGATCTCGGTAGTCTTTGAGCTTGTACGTCACAGGATGAGTATTTTCCACTCGACTTATCGTGAATATTTCAGTCGTCCAATTGGGAGTGTAACCTTTCTCGAAGACATTTTTGAATTTGCTGATTCGAACTTTGTCGCCAGATTTGAATTTTGCCGATATGGTAGGTATCGCTCGAAGCCCTCCGTACGCCTGACGTAATAACAACCTCTCGTTTGCAACGGTGACATCCGACGGTTTCATTCTTATGGTTCGGTGTTTGGTGTTGTTGTAAGCCGAAACCAAATCAGATAAGATATCGAGCCACTTGAAGCTTCCTTGCATGCTGAACCGTGTCCACATTTTACCTTTCAGCGTGCGATTGAAACGTTCACAGATCGAAGCCTTCAAATTACTGTACGTGGAGTAAAGTTTGATTCCGTAGCGTATCATAAGCGATTCGAATTTCGAGTTGTAAAATTCCGTTCCTCTGTCGACGTGTAAATTTTTCGGCACCCGTCCTTCGACAAGCACAGATTCCATTGCCTTCGTAACATCATCTCCAGACTTGCTCTTTATCGGTACAGTCCACGCATACTTTGAAAAGATATCAATGACTGTGAGCATGTACTTGTAACCTTTGTTTTGTCCAGCGTACGACGTCATATCAACAAGATCCGCCTGCCAGGTCTCGTCGATGCCGCGCACGTCTACACGTCGACGTGGGTAATTCCGGCGTGCAGGTTTATGCAGTTCCGTCACCAGTGCTTGCTTTTTCTCGTTCATATTCCAACGCTATTAGTCTGGTGTCCAATTTGGAAATGATTTCCGCGTTTCGAGTCGACAAGTCTCTGTCTGTTTTAAGGTCTGTGTAGAAGGCATCCAAGGCTTTCTCCGTGGCGATCTCCAAAGTTTTGGTCATTTGATCGAGGTTGTCGATTTGTTTTTGCAGCACGTTGAATTTTCGTCTCAAGATTTTTAAAGTTACAGCACTGTTCGGTGCTGTGGGTTCTGCGACGTTGCACAGTCTCCTGTTCCGTATATCGTAATGCCCATCCGCTGTTATTTGAAACCCGACACCCGGAGGGCCGCGAGTGCTCGCAGCTGTGTTTTTATTCAGCTGACGTCCAAACACGTCGATGCTCATCTCGTAAATGATTGCAGAGTCGACGAGAATTGGCTAATAAATGATTCCGGCTTCCCGCAATTCTTCCAGAATCGACATAATTTCATTGTTGTGACTTGTATTCCCAGCTGCTTGAGATGCCAGGAGTAAACGAAGACGTTCCACCAGCTCGTTAGCGTCGTCCCAGAAAATATAATCTGTTTTAACACCTTGTCGAGTAACCCAAGCCTGAGGTAGCAGAACACCTTTGCCCGTACGCTTCGACATCTGTGACGATGGTGATACGTCTTTGCCTGACGTAGAAATATTCAGCAGCTCAGCAATTAAATGTTTGAATTTGACGCTCTGAGCGTTTCGGATAGGCTCGGTGGCGCTATAGTACTTTCTGTGAGCATTTGTTGCGAGAAGGATATTTCTATAATTCTCCCTGTCGTTGAGGCTAACGTGAGCGCTGTTGGGCATCTTTTTAAACAGCAACTCCAGCAGTCCTTGAGTTTTCGGATAGAGCGTGTTGCCTATGCGAACGGAATCGCGCTCGAAACTTATCGGTGAATCACCAACCATCAGCCCGACAGTAGAAAGACTTCGTACCCCGTACACGGTATCCAACTCCTGCTGTCTTTGTTTATCGTTGAGCATCTCAAGATATTCATCCTCTGATCTCACCGTCGATTCCGTGACGGTTTGATTCTCTTCCTCCGCAGTTGCAAAAGAATCTTCCATTTCGTTCTTCGGCTCATCCTTCGTTTCAGTTTTGAGTTCTTCCTTCACCTCTTCCTTGACAAGTTTCGTACCTCGAGAAACATTGACTAATGCCTGCAGCGGGGTTACCACAGGTTTGAAGACATCCTTCATTGTTTCCTGCAGCGACTCTTTTCCCGTCTTGAGGATTCTGTGCTTACGGCGAATCGCATTACTCGCTTGAGCGATACGATGCAAGACTTCTTTTTCCTTACGAATTTCCTGCATGTTGACACACCTAGTTCTGGAAAGCTACTGTTCCGTCGTCTTCGAAGATCGTGTATTTTATTCTTTTGTCATGTTTATGAAATTGTCAAAACCTCTCCTATACCGACCATTACCGAGCTCTCTATCCTTGTCGATCACTACGAAACCATATTTGTCACCGTTCCAGCACGCCGCACACAAGTCTTTAAACTCTACGTACGACATATCGGTGTTTACATGATCGTTGTACACATGTCTCAGATTCATCTCGTCTTGTTTGAATAAGACCAGCAAGTTGGTGTTGTCGCGCACGAGATGCTTAGGGATTCGAGCGTACGTCTGACAAAGATAGAAACAGTCTACGTCGTGATGTCTACCCATACAAAAGTACGCGCGTATGTTATCCTGCTTCTCGCACGCTACGTCATCGAATATCATGATCGAGTTAGGTCGCGTCTCGTTCGGTGCAATGACGTGCTCATGCTCGTTAAAGGGGTAATACTCAACACCGTCGACATTTTCGAGCACTTGACTCAGAAACTTGTATTTCGGCTGATTGAGAGATTTTGAGTAAACGTACAGGTTTTCGAACCTCAAGCCGTTCGGATGCGTTATAAGCGCAAATAATGCGTTGGTTTTGCCGCAGTTGGATGGTCCGCAGAATACCGCACGTACACTACTCGGCAACAATTCGCCATTACGTTTTTTCCGTTTTGTACTCTGCTGTGTAAATTTGTCAAAATTCATCACGGGTAGCTTGGCCGATTGTGTCTCGAACCTCATCTCAAACGTGACTGACTGGATTTTTCCATAAATGCATCGTTTATAACAACTTTCTCTCAGTCGCGGAGCGGACATGATTGTGCACACACGTGATCGTAAGCGATCGTCAAAAAAGCGATCAAGTGGGAAAGGTTTGGTAAATAGCATTATCAACAAACTTCCGATCGAGTTGCATGTTCCCGGTTACCAGTACTGCGGTCCTGGCACCAAGTTGTCGAAAAGACTCGCGAGAGGCGATTCCGGTATCAATCCTCTCGATGCAGCGTGTAAGGAACACGATATAGCGTATTCGAAAAATCGTGAGAACCTTGAAGCTAGAAGCGTTGCGGATAAAATATTAGCTGAAAAAGCTTGGAAACGGGTTCTCGCAACGGACGCAAATTTGGGTGAGAAGGCAGCCGCTTGGGCTGTAGCTAACACGATGAAGGTGAAAACAAAGTTAGGCATGGGGTGTCGAAAACCTAAGAACGTTTTCTTGAACAAAATCATACGAGCGGCAAAACAGTCTATGATTCCAAGCTATGACGCGAAAACGAGCATCAAGTCCGCACTCAAAGGTGCTCGAGAAGCTGTGAAAAAAGAAGGTGGTAAACATAAAGTTCGATCACCGCGCGTTCTACCGGTACCCTCAAAAGTTGGCGGATTTCTACCTTTTCTCATACCTATTTTTGCCAGTCTCAGCGCTACGGGTGCGTTAGCGGGAGGTGCTGCGGGTATAGCAAAGGCTGTAAACGATGCGAGCGCGGCTAAACGAGAATTGGAGGAAAGCAAACGGCATAACAAAACGATGGAAGCGATCGCCTTAGGTAAAGGTCTCCATCTCAAACCTTACAAAAAGGGTCTTAGTCTTCATCTTTCAAAAAACTAAATGTCAAGCTACCACGCCGAGCGTTGACCAATTGGGATTTGCTGAAGTATGCAAAAATCATGAAAATTCCATACTTCCGAGGTGTCTTTATGCGCAACGAAATGCCCAAAACCGGGCCGCGTAAAAACGAAACAGCTGTAGTCAATCTCGACAATAAAGATGGTCCTGGGACACACTGGGTTGCGTATAAGAAACGCGGCAGCGATGTAGTTTACTTCGACAGTTTCGGTCATCTTCAACCGCCGTTAGACCTCGTGAAATATCTCGGTGTTGGTAGCGTTAAGTACAACGACGAAAGGTATCAAGATTACGGTACATTCGATTGCGGACACTTGTGTCTGAAATTTCTAAGCGATAAGCTATATAAACATGACACGTAATTTAATAACGTCAGTCGAGCACTCGCAGTCATGGATGATTCGTTTACATTAACGATATCGGGAACGTCGTCGATTCTCGAAGCGCAATATTTTCCTCCGATCGAACTTGCTCTGAACAAAAATTATGTTCTCGGTCTCGTTGAACTGTTAACCTTCAATTCCATTCCCAACGTCGATGTCGGTCGCAATAAAATTTACGTAGCCGACAAGGTAGTCACTATATCCACTGGCAGCTACGAAATTGAGGATATTGAAAAGTATGTTCAAGACGCGTTAAAAAATACCGACATTGAAATCAGTATAAAGCCTAACAATAATACGTTACGCAGCGAAATCAAATGTAACCATATCGTAGATTTGGAACCTGAGGATTCTATTGGTCAGCTTCTCGGATTTACACCGCGCGTATTGGCAGCTAATCAAACTCACCATTCGGATATGCCTGTAACTATTCTCAAGGTCAACGCGTTGCAAGTCGAATGCAGCATTACAACAGGTGCCTACGTCAATGGACATAAAGTGCATACTATTCACGAATTTTTCCCTATCGTTCCACCGGGATATAAGATCGTGGAAGTACCGTCGCACGTCATTTACCTTCCGATCACCGTCAAGACCATAGATCACGTGCAGCTTCGGTTAGTCGATCAAGACGGAGATCTGGTTAATTTTCGCGGAGAAGTTATAACTGTGAGACTGCACATCAAATCGCAATAAAAGATGGGTATTGTATATAACAGATTGACCAAAAAGAGTTATATCAGTAAGTCAGCATGTCCCGATCAAGTCAGTCATCGATCGATTCCCGAACCGCTAACACGTCGAAACGTGGAGTTCCTGATAGCTCTGGGTCTAAAGCTGACACCTTTTGGAAAAGGAATTTCCGACAAATAAAACTGCGATTCTGCTGTTTCGTTGTATGCTCCGTACCATGGAGGAGGAAATATTGAGCATTCAAACACCTGTCGTCTTTGACGAATCAATCGCACACCAAGAAATACACGCACACAAACCGTACGCATCGTCAACTTTCAACAACAGCGATGAGATTCGAATCACCGTTCAGCATCAGGATTTATGCGTATTACCGAGCAAGAGTTCGCTGCATATCTCTGGAAAATTGCTCAAATCGGACGGCACCGCAGCAGCGATCACAACTTTGGTCAATAACGCCTTCTGCCATTTGTTCGAAGATGTACGGTACGAACTCAACGCCGTAGAGATTGATAAATGTAAAAACGTTGGTATGACCAGCCTGCTGAAAGGTTTCGCTTCGCTCAACCCTGGTCAAAGTTGGCTTATGGAAAATGCTGGATGGCTCGATGTTCAGGAAACGAAAAAATTAACTGATGCCGATGGTAACTTTGACGTAGTTATTCCCTTGAGCATGATATTGGGCTTCGCTGAAGACTATCGCAAGATCGTCGTTAACGCGAAACACGAGCTGATTCTTACAAGATCAAAAAGTGATTTGAATGCCATCGTTCAAAATCAAGACGAAGACTTTAGAATCGTGATCGATCAGGTGGAATGGTTAGTACCCTACGTGAAGCTCTCGGATCAACGAAAAATCGCACTGTTGAATTTCATTGAGAAAGATACACCAGTCTCCATGAGCTTCCGCAGTTGGGAGTTGTACGAATATCCTTTGCTACCGGCAACCACGAAACACGTTTGGACTGTGAAAACGTCCACCCATTTGGAAAAACCGCGATTTGTCATGCTCGGTTTTCAAACGAATCGAAAAAACAAAGCCGGCAAAAATGCCAGTCATCTTGATCACTGTAACATTACTGACGTCAAGCTCTTCTTGAATTCCGAGTATTATCCGTACGGTAACCTGAACTTGGACATGAGTCACAATCGCTTTGCATTACTGTACGAGATGTACGCAAACTTTCAAGCCACCTATTACGGCAAAGAACCCGAGCCTCTGTTGACGAAGAGCGAATTTCTACAGTACGAACCTTTGATTTTCATCGACTGTTCGAAACAAAACGAGGCTCTGAAATCTGAACCGGTAGATATTCGTATCGAATTTGAGGCGAAGAATAACTTTCCTACCGGTACATCTGCCTACTGCTTGATTTTACATGATCGTATAATTGAATATAACCCGCTGAGTGGTGGGGTGAGAAAATTGGTATAAAAACCTTGAACGTTGTGACAATCGATTCAGTATTTTTTTTTCACGATGGAGTTCATAGTCGACGTACAAGGATTCAGAAGACAGGGTTCCGGTTTTACACCAAAAGAGTTGGCAGTTGTGTCACTCGACGAAGAGGCCAACCCGTCAATTTTTCTCTTCGAACCTCCGTACGATTGGAATTGTTTACGTGCTCCGTTCAAAAGCGACAATTTGTGGCTGTCACGGAATTATCATGGACTATCCTGGGAAGGTGGTGATTTACCTTTCGAGAAGCTCGACTTCACCATCGAATGTACGCTGCTGCGTAAGGCTTCAACAGTTTACGTAAAAGGTTTGGAGAAGAAAAGTTGGTTGCAGAAACTTCTGGGTGAAAAAGTTGAAGTCGTTGAAATGATGGATTTGAGTTGTCCGTCGTTGCAGAAGTTGAATGAAATGTCGGACACGAATTCAAACTGTACGCATCACGCTATATTACGTCCAAACTGTGCAGCCCAAAACGTATTGTTACTGCGAAATTTTTTACTCAAACACAAAAGACAATCGGTATCTCCTCGAACAGTTATTCATTCTCATTGTCTAACGCATGGATACGATACCGTTGAGTAAGAACACTCATACATTAGCATTACGAATTTCATGTAAAACTGTAATCTTGAGCTGTTTTTTTTCAATAAAATATTTTGCATCGTCAATAACAACCGTTTATTCAGAACCTCTGTCCCACTAGTTAAGAGTTTATTTCAGAACCTTCCAGAATTCAACGCCGAGACTCATCAGTCTTACACGGCACATGCAAGTCAAAAGTTCATCAAAGTTCTACAAATATCAGCGTTAAAGTCATGGCTGCTGAAACATACTCAAATATCGTCAAAACGATGGAGAACGCACGGGATCGAAATCGCAATCGCTGCTTTTCTCTGTTTCAGATCATTAGTGAACTAAAAGGGTGAAGAGAGCAAAAAAAAAAAATGTATACGCATTTTTTTTGTTTATTCAATAAAACATTTCATTTTTTTTTTACATCGATCAATGTTAATTATTGTAATTGATTCTTCTATACATATATATATATATATATGGAACAGTGGTGTAAAGAGACGCTGTACACGTTGTCCTGGTACGGTGTACAAGTTAGACGAGAGCCGACGCATCTTTGAACTCGATTTGCCCATACTGGCCGCCCAGATATTGCAAGAGCAGCCGCTCCTCCTCCGTCGCCTGCGCCAATTTCTGGTACTGAGTCTCGTCCTCGTTGAGCATTCGCGCAACCCGTGCCGGTAAGAAGATGCTGAATTCGTCGTTCAGATCTGTGACGACACGCTTTCCAAACCTCGTTTGAACTCGTCGAATATTGGTGACGTTGTATATTTTGAAAATTTCCAGCTCGGTCAATTTCTTCGTCGGTAGAAAATCGGCCATGCTTGCCACTTTGTTCAATTTTGTGAAATCCATTTTTTAATGTTCACCAGTTACGTGTTTTTGATAAATTTAAATTTGCAAACTTTTTTGTCACTGTGCTTAGTTCTGACTTCTGATTCACAATGGTTTTCAAGTCGTGAATATTTTTTAGGAACAGATCGATTCGCTGTTTTAGTTCTGCTTTACTTGGAGTTCTCTTCATGAGAGCTGAAGGTACAAGACTGTCTTTCGAGCCTGAATTTCAGTCTTTTATATCCGTATTCCTTGAGAAACTTCTAGAATCTGAAATTCTATTAATATTTTTTTCGAATGTGAAATTTCCGCTCTGCCTATCTAATCGCGATGTCACCATCCGGTCCATTAACGTAAAAGAATGTATTCGAAGTACGTGGAAAATATTATTTTTTTGTGTCTATCTAATCGCGATGTCACCATCCGGTCCATTAACGTAAAAGAATGTATTCGAAGTACGTGGAAAATATTATTTTTCGCCTGAGGCAAACTATTGGTTATATATCAAAAAAAAAAAAAAGGCCGCCGTCAAAATGGCCGCCATCGAAAAAATCATGACCGCCATCAAAAATGGCCGCCGTCAAAATTGCCGCCATCGAAAAAAATCATGACCGCCATCAAAAATGGCCGCCGTCAAAATGGCCATCGTCAAAATTGCCGCCATCGAAAAAAATCATGACCGCCATCAAAAATGGCCGCCGTCAAAATGGCCATCGTCAAAATTGCCGCCATCGAAAAAATCATGACCGCCATCAAAAATGGCCGCCGTCAAAATGGCCATCGTCAAAATTGCCCGCCCATCGAAAAAATCAAAATGGCCGCCATCAAAAAAAAAATGGCTGCCGTCGATAACAGGCGGACTGGTCGGCTTGGTCGGTAAAGAAGGTGTTTCTATCCAGAACCGGCCTTGTATTGCTACTTCGGTCCATCCACGATATCGCCATCGGGTCCTGGTGTGTAATGTACGCTACATCTGCGGAAACTTGCGATGACGTAGTCCATTTTCATATTCTCTGGTAGTTTATCCCACGCATCATTGATGGAGTTTGATGCGAACGTGCGGATAAATTCTTTCGGTAAAAAAGCTATATCCTCGGACATCATTCCCCTCAAACCGTCCAATTCTTTGTACAGACGGAAGGATTTCTCGAGGGAGCTGGTACACTCCTTCGAATACCAACTCCTCAGTCGCTGCACATTTTCAAAGGCGCAATTGTGTGCCGGGATGTATTCAGAGTTGTCATCATACCAAATTGAGCCTGGCGCTGATGCTTGCTGGAGGTTATTCGCTGGAGAGTATTAATGGTTCACGTCATGCCACGGTGCCGCTGCCATATACCTCAATTTTTCCATTGCAGGGGGTATAATGTGCAAATCTTCCATTTTAATAACCCTCGTTGTACCATCGACGATCTCCGTCAGCCATGCTTTCTTCTCCGCCCCTTTGACGTATACGTAACACGCATTTGCAACCATTTTTCTCACAATCTTCGTCACATCCTCGTGAGATTTGTTGCCCGCATTCCGTGATATTCCGTGGTGATTGTGTGTCAACCATACATTAGTAGCTCTACATTCAAGTGGTAAGCTTGCCAAATCATAGGGCGGCTTGGAAATGATGTAATCCAGACCCGACCCGTTTACATTCATGACTGCGACTTCCTTGGGTACAAACTTCATGTTATGACCGATAAAACACTGCACGTCTAGGATCATCGCCATCTTGAGGAGTGGGAATGTTGCGCTCGATTATATACTGACGGATGGTATGTGGAAGACTGACTATTCCACCTCCAGCACACCTGCTTTTATCCCCTCGTGGATGAATTTTGTGGAAGTAGAGGGGGATCGCATAGTTCATTTAAGGCACATAACTGCATGAAAATTCAAACTTGTTGAATTCTCCACCAAGGTATTTCGTTTGCAGACGATTTTCCCTGGCCATGCTACACATTTCAGTCAGCTGACTGGAATCTTCTTGTAGAACTCTTACGATTCTCGGTGGTAAGAAGACGTTGTATTCTCCATCGATCGTCGCCAGAAATCGTACCCCGAATTTTGTTTTGACCAGTCGTAACCCGATGACGTCATACACTCCCCCAATTTCGAGTTCCGACATCTTCTTGGTTGGCAGATTCTCAAGGCAGCTGATGTGGTTAACTTTTGCTAGATCCATCGCGTTTCGAGGTTATTTCACAAGCGAGAACAGTTCACAATGAGAATACGATGAGAACAGAGTCACTATCACGATAGACGTACGCTTTACATACCACCCACCCCCACTACAATTTTCCATTGGACAAGTCTCGACACGCATATTGTGCGAAGAATTTTTATGGGACCACTCCCACTGCCCTAGATTGATTTAAGTGCATCACCGCCAACAAGTTCATTGTCGGCACCATCTCAAAGAGCAATTTCCTGGAATTTTTTCAATAGATCTAGCGGGTTTTTACCCTATTCGATTTATGTGCGGCTTTCCGGCGCCAAACAAGTCTCGACAGGAATTATTTTGTGTGTGTGTATGTGTGTGTGTGAGTGTGTGTGTGTGCGCGCGGGCGCGCACGCGTGAGTGTGTGTGTGTGTGTCAAATGCTACGAAAATAGCCATCTTGCGGCACACCGCGAAAATGATCAACGTGGATGGGGGGGGGGTTACCGCCGCCGATTGGGGTGGGGGAGGGGAGGGGACGAGCCAGTGGGGAGCTAGGGGGTAGCGCGCCATCGTATGATCCAGAACTCTCATATACACACTACTACGACGGAAATATTCACCGTTAAGGAGGTGAAAAATACCAATCCCCCAACTCTCAAACTCATTGATTATCAAGATAAATTCACCGAAGGAGGCTTCTACGAGGCGGAACCAAGTAAAGTGAATTACCCTGATTTTTAACTGGTGGAGAAAGTATTACGGCAACGGGGAAATCAAATGTACGTGAAATGGCTGGGATTTGATAGTTCGCACAATAGTTGGATAGACAGGGTTGATTTGTATAACAATTGTATTTATTAACAATGAAATATATATATATATATATATATATATATATATATATATATATATATATCGGTCATTCCACCAATTATTGAGTGAAGTTGTGCCGGGGGGTCCGAACTTCACGTAACAAAAAATCTTATTGAAAATCACATAACAAAGAGAGCTTCCATGATTTTTTTTTAATTTTCCCGTAGAACCCTTTCGAAGATACGGTAAATCAAAAATTGTAAGATTTGCAATTCTTGACTTAAGATATCAAAAATATCAACCCTTTTATAAAATTTCTCAAAATGAATGAAATCATTTTTTTCATGTAAAAATGTCTCAGCTCTCCGAAAAAAATATTCTCAATTTCATCCAGCGTCGGGAAAACCCTAAAAAATGAGGTCAAAAACTAAAAATCGCTTCTTCTACCAATGTATCATTTTTTATATTTTTTAAAATATCTTTTCGAAAAGTTTAGATTTTTTCACATGTAGAATGTATTTTTTCATTTTGGGATTATTTCAAAATAAACCATAGTAAAATAAAGTTGAAAGTTCTGTGATGAATTGCTGATCTGTATTGTGCTGCCGTCTCGGTCGTCGCACAATAACTATCAACACACATTCCAGAATGTTTCAAAGATATATTATTTTTCGGATGGAGCACCACAACAGTTCAAGAACAAATCGGCATTCATCAATTTGTGCTACCACGTAAATGATTTTGGGCTAAAGGCTGAATGGCATTTCATTGTTACATCCCATGGTAAAGGAGCATGTGACGGGTTAGCAGGCACGATCAAACGTCCCGCTGCAAGGATATCTCTTCAAATGGGCACGAGAAATGAAATTTCATCATCCTTGGCATTGTATGACTGGGCACGTGAGTCATTTAAAAACGTTGATTTCACTTTCATTTCAAATGAGAAATACGAAGTACGCGCAGCACAGCTAAATTCAAGATTTGCAAATGCTGTAGCTGTAAAAAAGACACAATCTATGTATTGTACTATCCCTGATGCCAAGAATCGTGGTTCTGTTACTATAAGAAATGTTTCTACGTCAACAGTGACAAAAGAGTTCAAATGATGAAGATTTGACCCTTGTCATAACTCTTTTGTGTAATAATTTTTATTTCTTACGCACTTCACACTTTGAACATATATATTTACTATATAATCGTTGAATATCATGTTTTGTACAGACATTTTCAAACTTCATTAGATAGTACGTGCGACGACCGTGACGGTAGCACAATACAGATCGGCAATTCATCACAGAACTTTTAACTTTATTTTGCTATGGTTTATTTTTAAATAATCCCAAAATAAAAAAATACATTCTCCATGTCAAAAAGTCTGAACTTTTCGAAAAAATATTTTAAAAAATATAGAAAATGATACATTGGTAGAAAAAGCGTTTTTTAGTTTTTCACCTCATTTTTCAGGGTTTTCCCGACACTGAGGGAAATTGAAAATAATTTTTTAAGAAAGCTGAGACATTTTTACACAAAAACGATAATTTCATTTATTCTCAGAAATCTTACAAGGGGTTGATATTTTTAATATCTAAAGTCAAGAATTGCAAATCTTGCAATTTTCGATCTACTGTATCTTCGAAAGGGTTGAACGAAAAAGTTTGAAAAAAATCATGAAAGCTCTCTTTGTTATGTACTTTTCAATAAAATTTTTTGTTATATAAAGTTCAGACCCCCCGGCACAACTTCACTCGATAATTGTTGGAATGACCCATATATATGTATACATAAATCATACGAAATGCATTTTTATTCTTCATTTTGACCTGTAATTAGTTTATATTGGCAGGCAATAACATTAAACTTATAATATTATATTGGATGAAATGACACTTTCAAAATTGGCGTTATTTGCCATGTTTCAAATGTATATTATTTACAGTATTTGCTTCAAATGAAATGTACAATATCTGCATAAAACTTATAATATCAACATAAAATTTACAATATTCACAAAGAAAAACAATTCTTACAATATTTACATTACATAGTCCTCGACATCCCCAAGGGAGTGTATCAGTTTTATGCCGCAAAATTATCCGTTTATCGTTGTTACTCCTCAATGCCCACTTTTCTTGTTTGATAGTGCTCACCTCGTGCTTTTTGCTGCGGATCAGACATTGTTGCATTTGCAGATCCGTCTGATCAAAAAGACACCGCTTATAATCGTCAAATTTGAAATTTCGAAGTGACGAGCCTTTGATACTATTCGCTTCTTCATAACGCTTTTGGATTTATTCTCATCACCATTATTATCGCCGCCTTTAGTCTTAATTCGGAAGGCGTAGAGTTTGGCGTGCAATCCCACAAACTCGGTCATGATCATGCCATTGTTTGCATCGGTTTTTTAAATTTAACGTTCAGCCGAGTCAGTTCAATTATAACCATATCAGCATCGGATATGGTGCGGCTATGAGAATTGGGCTGTGCAATCCTTGATCTCACGCCCCATCGACCCTTCCATTCCGTAACCAACTTGATATCTTTTTGCTTATACACATTTTCCATTTTCCCAAACACCGCGTTGTTCAATAATTTAAAAAAATTTTTCTCGAATTCATTGCGTGATTTCTTTCGCATATCCGAGCTCAAATCAGTATACTTTTTTAACCACGGGGATCGACTAAATATCAAAATTCGGTGAACTTTAAGCAATTTCATGCCAAGGACGCGCGATAGGACGGTTGGTATTGATTTGGATTGCGTGCTGTTTGGGGGAACGAAGTGGTGAGGACAAAGTGGGAGATCTCGATGCGTATGGTGAAGTTCGGCTGGATATTCCAGATCAACTTCCAATATATATCCAACCGGGGAGTCATCTGGAATGGTTAGCAAATCTAATTGCAGATCATACACCCATTCAAATCCCCTGATGGTAGATATTGGCTCATAGCTGCACCATACAAGTAATTTACATCAAAATACATCAAAAATGTGGTTTCTGTGCTTGATCAAAATCTTCGCTCAAGTAGGGATTGTTGACTTTAGCGTAACGGTTGGAGCATTGCGCCACACCACCTCTGATACCTTTCTCGACGAGCAATACTTGATCCATGTCTGTCAGCAATTCGAGCTCAACTTGCGTGCATTTGAGCATCGCGTCGAAAGCAAGCCCCGACGCGATGTGATAATGCAGAGGATCGAGATTGTAGGTTGAGAAGCAATTACGGCGGAAGTTTTCGAAAATATCTGCTAAAAGCAGCACATCAGTTTTCAGATATAAATCTGAATACTCGCCAAGCGTAGTTAACTCGAATTTTTGCCACACATTTTTCTCGTGCGCATAATCTTCGTCGGAAACGTCCGAATCGTTCAAATTTGAGTGAAATTTATCTTTATCCGGTAATTGCTGCTCATTCAGTTTCGCCCAATTATCGACATATTCATATGGGAATACACCTTTGCGTGTTACAAGCTCGAATTCCTCGGCATTATCGTAAAATTTACGCGTCACTTGTTTATCAACGTCACCCAAATGTGATGAAAGTTTATCGATGCTGCTAGCCATGAACCTAAACGAATCGATGAAGCGCAATTTCACTTTTGTACCGTTGATCTCCTTCGTAAATGCGATATACTTCCTCTTGTTGATCGGAAAAAGAGTAATCGATACCTCTATGGACGTTGCCAAATCACGTATTAAAAAATGTGCGTCATAGCCCGACGAATTGTGGAAGACAACCGGTATAATGTGTGACTTTGTATAATATAGATTGCAGCCCTGATGTACCGTACCGCAATATTTACCCGTGAAATGGTGATGATCGCGGTGCTTCACATCGGTAAATGCAATCGATGTTTCGCAGATATGGCAAACTTCCGCCACTCTGAACTGCTGTTCTTGGTCAGCACTCAACGGCTCCATTGGCACAACTTCAGTCAAATAACCTTTGATGGTTATGGCTAGAGATTGTAATTCGTTGACGAACCATGAAATGCAATCAGGACCGCGGTTCAGGTGGAATCAGGACAAAGAATCGTCAAAGTCACAGTGAACATAGTACGCCGCGCTGTGCGGGGCGTGCTTTTGCGCATCATTAACCATAGGTTCGAGGATGCACTCAAGATTGACATAGACGGTGAATGGAACAGACTCTTTATACCGATAATTCTCGAATTTCATAATGTTATGCTCTTTGTCGGGCAGATCTACTCTGCAATTATTTGCGCTCTGACAATCTTGTATATGATTTTGATATGACGATTCTTGTTGAAAATGGCATAAACATCGGTCACATAAAAATTTCGCAGTCCTGTGTCGCGATAGTTGGCTGCTAAGTAAACGCGAAAGATTTCGAATCCAAGCATAATAGAACATAGTATGCGCATCAAGTTCGTTGTCATTGTCCACGTTGATTTTGTTTTTTACAGCAAGCAAATGAATCGTCGGTCTGTCCGAACAAAAATTTTTGCTCCAATATAGGGGCACTATCACATTCGAGTCAAGCCCATAAACATTATTCGCTGAATTATTTTGTATCACAAACCTGGGGATATCGGTGAAAGGTGTGGGGAAACTCATCCCCGCATATTGTAACCGCGTGCTGAAGTGCGGATAGCCGGCGAGTCGGCGTTTGTTTGCGAGTTCCAGTCCTGCGTACAGCGCTGCGTTAACTGACCACAAAAAACAATGCTCGTCCCGTGTTTATTATATTGACCACTGCGTGCCTTTGCTGAATCTCTCTCGGCAATGCCGTGAATGTTGATACACCTCCACGCAGCGGATCATATTTGTTGATGTTGACGGCGAGGTTGATAATTTCAATCATGGTCCATCCGGAATCGCAATGCTGGAATTCCTTCACCTTTACCATGAGACGATCGGCGATGTTATCGACAAACCACTGGCTGAGATTGGTGGTTGGTATAATAATCACATTACTGGTGGTGAAATGTTTTATTTCCACTATTCTTACGCCATTTTTGAAGTTTCCGAATTTGCACGATGAAATGCCGTTCACCTTGATGTTGCCATCCGTTTGCACGGCTGCATCCAAACGCTCAATTGCCAGGCACTTGGCATCAGTGAGAAAATCGTGCAAATCGAGGTGTTGTAAATTTGATATAACACCCGTCTGAATTCGGCTGGCGAAGGCACTGTCCGCATCGCCCCATTGTGCGCAATTATCGCTCGCTGAAGTGCTGGAGCCGGCTTCGGTGATGAGGAGCCTCCAGAATTTCTCCACCCAAGATCGCAGGAGTGTTATCGAATGTTGGATGCGGTGTTTCTCACTAATGGTCGTCCTCGGTCTCATGGTGACATCAGGTAAATGTTGCATATTTGTGGTCCCCATGGTGATCCAATGATCCGCGGTTCTGTGACGCTCGTGCCCTAGTGCCATGGTATGCACCAAATCATAAGCGCCTCTTATCGCGTCGACGACATTCATGCAAGCTTCGCCTGACATGACTTTAATGTTGCAATTGGAAAACTTTGTAGACGAATACTGAGCTTTCATTGAGTTCGCTGGCCTTATACATGGGTGCCGACACGTGGTGAAAATATTTGGAGGGGGCTATTCACTGTTTCAGCGCTAGTTGCGGAAAATATAATTCGCGGTATTGGTTTGGAAATCGCGATGTCATTAGCGTGCACCGTTATTCATTCAATAGAAGAATTTGGTCTAATAATAAAATATTCACATAAGGTTTTGTCGAAAAATCCAATTAGCGGTATTGAAAATCTTTCGAGGGGCTATTTACTGTTTCAACAGTACTTTTGGAAAATCTAACTACTGATATTGGTTTGGAAATCCCGATGTCATTAGCGTGTGCTGTCATTCGGCTCATTAATGGTATATTTGCAAAAGGTTTGCCGTATGGGTAATGTACCGCTACGGGTGGTGTGCTATGATTGGATGGTACGCACAAGGCTGACGTATTCTACTTACCAACGATTTTCTGTATAAAAGCGAATATTAGCTTCAAATTCATGATATATTGAAATAGTTGCTGCATCGATTCGCATTGCGTGAAAAGTGCCCATTAAAGGAAAAAGTAAGAAAATGAATAAAATCAACATAAAGAGTTTCGGAGAGAAAACTGTTTCATAATGTGAGTCTTTTATCAAATAATTATTGAATGGTTTTCCAAAAAGGCCCTTCATGAAAAACTTTTTAAAACTTTTCCGTCATTGAAATTTCCTATATTTTCTAGAAATATGTGATGAAAAATGTGTGATGAAAATGAGTGGCGCCAGCCTACTCTCTCATCTAGAGCACTAAAAAGGCGGCGATTATCGCTCGATAGTAAATCCGACTATAGTGCGAATGATACAGAGAAGAAGAATGCACATGAGGATGCTGTAAATAAAGAAGAGGTGGAGGATGCTGCAGATTATGAGGAGGCGGAGGGGGTGGGGGATGGTGTAGATGAAGAAGAGGTTGAGGATGCTGCAGATTATGAAGAGGCAGAGGGGGTGGGGGGTGGTGTGGATGAAGAAGTGGTGGAGGGGGTGGAGGATGGTGTGGATGGAGAAGAGGTATAGGATGCGTGGCATGCAATTACGATATTAATGAATGAGGCTGCAAGGGATCGTCTCTTACAGTCATCATCATCATCATCATCATCATCATCATCATCATTATCAACATCATCATCATCATCATCATTATCAACATCGTCATCATCATCATCCCCTGAAGATGCAGATTTCCCTGTCTCAAACGATGACGGGTACAGCTCATTGTAATGATGTGTGATATAACAATGAAATAATACTACTTAACAATCAATAAACTGAGATTCGAAATTGGCGTTATTGGTTTTGTAAATCGCTTTGCCATTAGCGTGTGCTGATATTCATTTAATGGAAAATTTGTACCTAATAATGGAATATTCCTTTCTTTAAACTTTTGAAGACTTTCTGTAACTTTTGAAACTATTGAAAACTTTCTAAAATTTTTTGAAACTTTTTGGGGATTTAACTTCAGGGTTGTGGTATACCGCATGACAAAGCTATGAAATAATGCTAATTATACCATCAATAAACTGTGATTGATAAGTATTTTTATTTCTTTTAACAGATGCTGTCTCCAACAATACATTCATATATATATATATATATACACTTCTCGCAAAAATTAAGGGAACAACAAAATTTTCGCAATTTTTTGGTGATTTTCAACAGGCTGTATTTCAGTGAAAAATGGTCGTGCAAGAAATAAAAAAACAAAGCTTTTGAAGCTTGAAGACTCTAGTTTTTGAATTTTTTGGTTAAAAATTTTTCGAAGCACTATTAGCTATGCAATCTTTGGATAAAGCACGAAGAAAAAATTTTCAAAATTTTTTACATTTTTTTTTTCGCTCTACGGGCATGGAAAAATTTTTCCGAGCTAAACCAATGCATAGGTCGCATAGCCTGTTTATTCAGCTTCAAGATGCTTTTTTTTAAACCTCCATACGACCATTTGTCTTCGAGATATCGAATTTTGAATGCCAAAGGATCCTTTTTCACTCAACTGCCGATATCTCTGGAACTACTGGTTGCACAGCGAGCCGAAGGGTAGTTTCTTTTTCTGCAGAAAATTTCCTACAAAAATCTGTCAAGGTTGATGTCAAAAAAAATTTTTTTCCACCTGTACCTTTAACGTGAAAAAAGAGCAAAAAAATGCCATTTTGCCTTTTTTTGGATAATCGACTGTATCTTCGTCAATATTGGGGGAAGAGCTTAGGTTAGAAGAAAATTTTACAGCCTAATGTACCCCAAATGTCCCCCTAAATCGGTAGATCGATCGGTTTAGCGGTTTTCCTGGACCGATTGATTGAAATTTTGAAAAAATTAAGGGAACAAGTTTTTTGTTTCTTAAGGAATTTTTGGATAATCGACTGTATCTTCGTCAATATTGGGGGGGAAAGCTTAGGTTAGAAGAAAATTTTACAGCCTAATGTACCCCAAAGGTCCCCCTAAATCGGTAGATCGATCGGTTCAGCGGTTTTCCTGGACCGATTGACTGAAATTTTGAAAAAATCAAGGGAACAAGGTTTTTGTTTCTTAAGGAACCTTGTTCTCTTAATTTTGTCAAAATTTCAATCAATCGGTCCAGGAAAACCGCTAAACCGATCGATCTACCGATTTAGGGGGACATTTGGGGTACATTAGGCTGTAAAATTTTCTTCTAACCTAAGCTCTTCCCCCAATATTGACGAAGATACAGTCGATTATCCAAAAAAAGGCAAAATGGCATTTTTTTGCTCTTTTTTCACGTTAAAGGTACAGGTGGAAAAAAATTTTTTTTGACATCAACCTTGACAGATTTTTGTAGGAAATTTTCTGCAGAAAAAGAAACTACCCTTCGGCTCGCTGTGCAACCAGTAGTTCCAGAGATATCGGCAGTTGAGTGAAAAAGGATCCTTTGGCATTCAAAATTCGATATCTCGAAGACAAATGGTCGTATCGAGGTTTAAAAAAAAGCATCTTGAAGCTGAATAAACAGGCTATGCGACCTATGGATTGGTTTAGCTCGGAAAAATTTTTCCATGCCCGTAGAGCGAAAAAAAAAATGTAAAAAATTTTGAAAATTTTTTCTTCGTGCTTTATCCAAAGATTGCATGGCTAATAGTGCTTCGAAAAATTTTTAACCAAAAAATTCAAAAACTAGAGTCTTCAAGCTTCAAAAGCTTTGTTTTTTTATTTCTTGCACGACCATTTTTCACTGAAATACAGCCTGTTGAAAATCACCAAAAAATTGCGAAAATTTTGTTGTTCCCTTAATTTTTGCGAGTAGTATATATATATATATATATGTATATATATATGTCAGGCGGCAGTTTAGGGGACATTTTTTTACCCATAAAATTTTCAGGGTTATTCGATTATTTAATCCATTCTGAGACTAACCCTATACATTCGTTCATGTTTTATTAATCCCATACAGAGATATGTGAGAAAACGTATGCATTGTTATGTTTCGGGACTCTCATTCAATCGGTTGTTTTCAGGACGTCATATATGTAAAACGAGAAAAGCTCATTGTGGCAGCTTTCAGGACATCGAATTAATGGTCGTTTTTGGGACACTGTATGTGTATAATAATTTTCAGGATATTGCTGCAAATAACATGATAATAATACGAGGTCCTCAAAAATGCCGTCAAGCAACTTGTGGCACCTCCTAACAAGGTAGCTATCACTGGCTTTTTCATTATCAATCGGAAAAATATACATGAAATATATATACAACAACAGTTATAATCAGAAGAGTTCTCAGCCAGTAGGCCAAAGATCAGAACTAATTGCTATTGACATACGTTTAGCTCTGATTTCCAGCCTACCGATCGAAGCCGGGACTCCTCTGATTTTAGCAATTTTTCGTATTAATAAGGAAAAGTTCCTGGAATGCTGCCTCGTGCAACCTACCGCGATCGCTATCCCTTTCCTGGTTGAAAGATATCAGCGATCATCCGTCTCTTATTGAAAATAAAATTCATTGTTTGATGAATTTTCATTTCCAGCCGACCGGTAGATTTCGGGACACATTCCATTAAAACCTAGTTCTCTATTGAATAGAATATTATTGTAGATACATAAATGGTGTAACGAGGACTGCCGTGTGGAGCTAAATATGATTGATCTTTATCTCGAGAATCTCGAACCTGATTTTTCATTTAAAACGCTTTCCAAATGTCGTTTATGGCTTTGATTTCTGGTCTGGTGAAAAGTGTACAAGTGTAAACAATGTGAACAAACCTCATGAGTTGGATATTTGAACATTTAAAAAAGATACCTATGAGTAAAGAATATTCATTTTCTGTAACGACGGAAGTAGCCGTTACCAAGACTAACCCATTTCCGGCTCTGTGGCAACCGCGCTCCTGGGCGGGAAGAAGTACTACGCCACCGCATCTCGACGAGCACGTGTACGTTTCGTTCACGTGCTTCTTTTGTATTACTAATCGGGTTTTTTGACTTCAATTGATAAAAAAAAGTTCACGCACATTTTACTCATTGATCATCATTAAATGGGTAACTATGTTTGCGTTAGTACAATTCGACGACGGTGTATATTTCATATGCCGGGCAAACCGAATAACCTCAAAAAGTGGCGACACGTGTTGCGTAAAATATACCGATGGTGGCAGATATCCTGCGCGTCAATTGTCTCTCAATGGTAAGTGAAACTCATTTATTTAAACACAACCTAATAAACACAGGTACGTCGAATATACGTATACGAAAAGTGTTCAATGCGGAAAGGTGGTATACGTGAAAAAATTATATGTGGTCCACGCATCATTGAATAAACGTATCTGTGTAGACAAGGGAAACACGTGAATATATGCCGGTGAATTCCGCATTAGACGCGGAATAGTCGTATAATTCACGCGAATTGTACAAATTTCATGCACTACAAGAATTCCGTATGACAGGCGGGCATCGTATCTGAAAATACACAGTATTTAACACGTGTATTCTGAGTAGAATAAACTTTATAGGCCATTTCAACCTTTCCTCAACGTGTTTTAACACGTTTATTATATATAATTTCAACCACTGTGTGTTTATTGGGAATTAACAAGTATCAAAGAAGAGTTTTAGCTCAACTAAACCGGGTCAAAGAAAAGTTTCAGCTCGACTAAACCGAATCAACTTATCATGTGCTGTTCAATTTATTAGCCTTAGTTTAATCTGTATGAGAATTCTAATTCTGCTTTACAAAGCATAGAACTAAATTTTGAAATCCAAAAATATTTTCATACAGTAACATGATACATATATTCAAGAAAAAAAAACAATGAAAAGCATGATCATTAGTAGCTGGTTCAGTCAAAACTTATTTCTGTCTATTTACATTCACAGCTGATCGTGAATATCTTGAAAATCTTAAGAAAAGGATGCAAGCATGCAATGTGTCCGAAAATAATCCTGTCATTACCTCGACTACCAATATGACCAACCAAAATAAACGAAAAAAGAAAATTAATGGAGCGGAGAAGAAGGATATGCTTAATAACAATAGACTTGAAAATGATGCTTCAAAACAGAAGAAACCAAAGAATCGAATTCATAAAGCGAGGAAAATTCTTGATAACGACGGAGTTCTGACTGATACTACCAACCAAAACTGCTACAATACTACTAACCAAAACGAACAAAAAAATCCAAATAATGCAGCGGAGAAAAAGGATATGCTAAATGACAATGGAGCTGAAACTGATGCTTTAAAACAAAAGAAACCAAAGAATCAAATTCATATAGCGAGGGAAATTCTGGATAACAACGGAGTTCTAACCGGTACTACTAACCAAAACTACTACAATACTACTGAACAAAACGAACAAAAAAATCTAAATAATGCAGCGGAAAAAAAGGATATGCTAAATAACAATAGAGCTAAAATCGATGCTTTAAAACAAAAGAAACCAAAGAATCAAATTCATATAGCGAGGGAAATTCTCGATAACAACGGAGTTCTAGCCGATAATACTACTAACCAAAAGGAATCGAAAAATTCAATCAATGCAGCGGAGACGAAGGATGAATTAAATAACAACAGAATTGAAACCGATACTTTACAACAAAAGAAACCAGAGAATAAAATTTATAAAGCAAAGGAAATTCTTGATAATGACAGAGTTCAAACCGATACTACTAACCAAAACGAACCGAAAAATCCAATCAGTGCAGCGGAGAAGAAAGATATGTTAAATAGCAATGGAGTTGAAACCCACTCTTCAAAACAAAACAAGCAAGAATTGACTGTACGTAGAAAGCTTTTTGCGAATGATTCGAATGATTCTGGCTGTAACAAAATAGTTTTGCCTACTTATTCTGAACTCATCGATGCTCCCAATATTACTGCCTATGACAAAACTTGTGACGCTGATGTAAATCGTACATTCACTATGTTTGGAAAACAACAATCTGCGGAATTTCTCTCACTTGATGGTACAAGTGACGTCTGCAATATAACGTCCCCAAACGCTGCTCATTTGTCATATTCTGTGAATTTTTCGACCAGTATGAAAGCTGACGGGTTTTCTGATGATATTCGTTGTGGCAACCAAAGTATAGCTGAGCAATCAAACTTGAACGGGTTCTTCATCGAAGCACCTGAGGTAAATACAAAGAACAGTAATATACAGCGCACGAAAAAGTTGAGTATAATATCAGATGAGATAATCAACATTTCCACCGAAAATGAAACAACTCATATCTCAGGAACGGATACGTCTAGTGATTTTACAAAAATATTCTATCCTGGCATTAACAACGAGAGCTTACTTAGTTATGAAACAGCATTACCACTCATAGATACCGCTAACATTCCTTCAACCAGCTTAGCTTCAGAAAACGTAGTTGATGCGCCACATAACTCGGGCGCAACTAGTACACCGCTAGCAGGAAATCCAACTTTTGAAGACACGAATGAGAATGGTGAGTCTGATTTTGAAAAGATAGTATACCAAGAGTTCTCCTGTATATCGCACCTGTTACAACTATTACTTAAACTACTAGTCGGTTAGTGATGCTGCCTCGACTATTTGAGTAGCGAACAGGGTGGTGTATGGGAGTCAGCGTTAAATTTAAAACATCGGGGTTGAGATTTAATTGTAATTGAAACAACATTTTGGGTTAATCACTTTATCACAATGGACAGTAGAATTAATGTCATTTCAGACCAAAATGATGTATTTTATATTCTTAAATGTTTGAAATAACGATAAAATAAGAAACTTGTAATATTCAAAGCAACTCATTTTTCTTACTCATATAGAAATTCTTATTTTTATAGGTCTAAAAGAATAACAAAAATCCATCTTTGATATGAATATCATAAATTACTTGCTGTGTCGTTATTTTGAACTTTTCAAGTTTTAAGAATATGAAATACACGTTGTTAGTCCGAGATGACACAATTAATTGTTAATTCTATTAATTCTGATAAACTGATCATCCAAATTGATAATCAAACTGATTATAATTGAATCTCGACACCAATTTATCAATTTTGTCATTGGGTATGATACGCCACCCTGCTCTCTATTTGAATAGTCGCTGACAGTCGGTCCCACGTACACAGGGCGTGCGTGTAGTAGACGAACTTTAGCTTTGACAGGGCAGTACTCACGGTATATGGTAGGTTTGTTCATACAGTGCGTCACGATCTAGTTTCTTACGACAATTAATACAAATTACAGGTATGGAGGAAATTAGCGACAGTGCGTCTGAATATCAACCATCAGCTGATAACGATTCGTCGAATGCAACATCTGGAGAAGAAAACAACAGTGAAAATGATGAAAAGCAGAGTTCAAGGCAGAGCAAAAATAGAAGTTATAATGAACGTCGTAAAACTTGGAATTCATCACGAAACTCATCTACAAATGTGTCCTCAGCATTTGAATCGAAACTTGTGCGTGATGACGCACACATGTTTGTCGTGACGTCAGACACTAACAGAGGACAGGGGAAACGAACGTTTTGTATGTATTGTCAAAAGATGCAATCTAAATTTGCTCGTCACCTAGAATTTGTCCATAAAGATGTAACAGAGGTGAAGGCGTTCTCTGCTTTGCCAAAGGGTACTGCTGAAAGAAAAAAAATAATCGACACAATCAGAAAAAATTGTCAATTTTTCTTCAACACTAATAATAGCGTGAATGACGGAGAATTGATTGTCTGTAGAAGACCTAGAGCTAAACTGCGAAGAAGTGCTAGCGATTTCCAAGTCTGCCATCATTGCAAAGGATTCTATTCTAAAAACAATATCAGACACCACGCTCAGACCTGTTTCGGTTATAATGGCAAAAAAAGCCGAACACTGATGATAATGGGGCGCAGGGTTGTCGCACATCTCCACGAAGCAGCATCAGAGCGTTTGATAAATGTATTTGCTGTTTTGCGAGAAGATGCAATTGTACGACTCATTAGATACGATAGATTACTTATACTTTATGGCAACAAATTGTGCCGTAAAAACAAAAAGCAGCACGACGGCGACATGATTAGGGCTAATCTTCGAATGTTGGGACGGCTTTTATCTGCATTAAAAGAAATTAACAAGAATATAATCGAATTTGCCACTATATACGACCCCAAGTACTATGACGACGTCATTTCAGCAATAAATATTGTTAGTCTATTCAATGAAAAGACAAACACGTACACTCATCCATCAACAGCTTATAGTTTGGGATCACTCGTGAAGCAGATTGGAAATTTGCTAATTACAGATTGCATAAAGCGTCATGACGCTATACAGAAAGCGAATACGGAAGATTTTCTCAAGCTAGCTCTCGACGACATCGGCGTAAGTGTGAACAAAACTGTTGTGGAATCACAAACTCAACAAAAACGGCGCAAGAAAACTGAGCTCCCATCTGTCCAAGACATCAAAAAATTACTTGCATACGTGGACAAGAAGAGAAAATCGGCTTACCAAATCCTTGAAACTAAGTTTACGTATGATGCGTGGTTGGATTTAGCGCAAACTACCCTCACATCAGTCCAAGTCTTTAACCGTCGCCGAGCTGGTGAGATTGAACGAGTTTTCATCGAAGACTTCGAAAGTTTTGAAGGTATCAATGAAGACCACCTTGAAAAGCTATCAGCTGACTCTCAGGTACTAGCAAGGAAATATGTGCGCTTTGTCATCCGAGGGAAACTCAACCGAACTGTCCCTGTTCTGCTATCTTCGGATTTACTGGCATGCATTCAGATGATGTTGAAGTATCGGAATAAAGCCGAAGTACCCTCAGAAAATCGTTATGTATTTGGTATCCCAGGCTTCGAAAAAAACAGATATAAGTATCTACGGGCTTGTTATTTACTCCGAAAGTTTGCACAAGAATCAGGTGCTGATTTTCCAGCAAAATTAACCGGAACAAAATTGAGAAAACATATTGCTACGAACTGCATAAATCTGAATTTGTCCGAGAATGAAGTGAATGACGTTGCCAACTTCATGGGACATGCAGACAAAATTCACAGAGAACATTACCGTCAGCCTATTGTAAGTCGTGAAATTTTGCGCATGTCAAAAGTCCTAGAACTGGCACAAGGGTGTGTTGAAGATGCCGAAGAATGCACTGACGATGAGGAAGAGGACAGCGATAATAATCTACTGGATGATCACAGGAAAATCCAAAAGGGTGAGCATATTTCAGGGCATATTCCGTGGAAATCGCTCTGATCCAGTTATTCACTGTTGAGTACGTTTTTCAGTACTACATGTGAGAATGTTATCAACTGGTTTACGTTCTTGTTGCATTCAATTTTTCTATTCATAGCGTTCTTGTAGAAAATTTATTTTCCATTCTTTACATGATTTTGTTGTACATTGTAATTATAATGTAATCATTTATGCGTACAGAGATCAACACCAAACAACAACCCATCCAAACCTACGACGCTTCTTGTGAAATAGATGACATTTCTAACAATCTTGACGCAGATTCATTATCTGAAGTAGAAAATAATTTAGCAGCAAAATACAAGAGGAAGGCAACTTCCAAGAGTAAAGCTATCAACCAAAAAAAGAAAAAACGATCCAGTAAGTACTCCATCTCTGACCCCTTTTAAACAAAATTCGTACCTCTTTAATCACTACATTACCTTTTTCATACTTCTAGCATCACCATATGGTGCAGTTAAAAGCAAGCCCCGATGGACTCAGGAAGAGAATGAAGTTGCCCACAAATTATTTGGAAAACACATACTATCTGCGACTTATCCATCACTGAGAACTATCCAAAATCTCTGCACTAATTATCCGAGTTTGGCAAAACGATCTCCATCGGTCATTAAAACCTGGATTTCGAATAAAATAAAGAAAAATAAGTTGGAACAGTAATGAGAATACTGTCCTATATTAAAATGTGGTATTTAGAAATTTATAAAATAATCGTCAACTATTTTACCTGATCTTCAAAGATGTTGAAGTTACTCCACTGAAGAAAAAATTTAGAGACTTACTATGTTATCTGTATTGCAATATGATTCTGGTGATAAACTAGTTGAAAATTAATATAAATCCAAAAAGACATGAGCTTGTGATTAGTTTAAGGCAAACTTTTGTACAGCGTTATAAAATGTTAATTATTCTTTTACGAAACCACATTTGAAACTTTTTTTTTATCTACTTTAATTTTACTTTAAACAGGCAGGACTCTCCATGAGAATACCGTCCTATATTGAAATGTGATACTTAGAAATAACATAATCGTAAACTATTTTACCTGGTTCTCAAAGATGCTGAAGTTACACCACAAACTTGAATGTATTTTCAGTTATGTGCAGAAAAAATTCAGAAACTTACTATGTTATCTGTATTGCGATATGATTCTGGTGATAAACTAGTTGAAAATTAATATAAATCCAAAAAGACATGAGCTTGTGATTAGTTTAAGGCAAACTTTTGTACAGCGTTATAAAATGTTAATTATTCTTTTACGAAACCACATTTGAAACTTTTTTTTTATCTACTTTAATTTTACTTTAAACAGGCAGGACTCTCCATGAGAATACCGTCCTATATTGAAATGTGATACTTAGAAATAACATAATCGTAAACTATTTTACCTGGTTCTCAAAGATGCTGAAGTTACACCACAAACTTGAATGTATTTTCAGTTATGTGCAGAAAAAATTCAGAAACTTACTATGTTATCTGTATTGCGATATGATTCTGGTGATAAACTAGTTGAAAATTAATATAAATCCAAAAAGACATGAGCTTGTGATTAGTTTAAGGCAAACTTTTGTACAGCGTTATAAAATGTTAATTATTCTTTTACGAAACCACATTTGAAACTTTTTTTTTATCTACTTTAATTTTACTTTAAACAGACTCTCCATGAGAATACCGTCCTATATTGAAATGTGATACTTAGAAATAACATAATCGTAAACTATTTTACCTGGTTCTCAAAGATGCTGAAGTTACACCACAAACTTGAATGTATTTTCAAGAAAAATCGTATTGGTGAATCGATTTTTCATTCACAAGACTAATCCTGAGTAATGATATCCATCATATCCTCGATATCTTTGAACGTAAACAAATGAATTCCCAAAGTATCGCGGAAATATCTACGGTTTTCTACAGTACTTGACAGGGCAAAAATATCAGCAGACGAGACGGTCGGCAAAATTGGAATTAACAAACGTATAAGTAACGCAGAGATTGTCACTCGCGCGAATAGGATAGAGAGCCAGCATTCATATGCCACCCGTAAAAGTTATAGCCAGACTGTGGGCGGTGATTTCAACATTATGGGTAAACCTGGAGGTGTCCTGCAATCGACCACTTAGCTGAAAGTAACTGCAGATTAGGGAACTAGCATAATTTTTTATTCTTGTATACGAATGAGCGAACGGAGTTATCGTTCACGAGTTCCGGGGCGACTTCATGTACGTAGCTTTGGTTCGTGAAAACCTGCAGACTTGTCAATACGATTCTGAAAAATAACTGAATTCAATCACGTCCCGGAATCCACCGACAGGCCTAAATTTTAAGATTATGTAGTTATTGAGTGAATTTTGAGGAGCGAACGTATTAATAAATAAATTTTTCACCCACAAGACTCGCCTCAGAAAATCAATACAGCTTTGATTTATTAATATCTTCACACTTGTCACAGTGATCCCAAAAAATAGCTGGAATGAATTACGTCCTCGAATCCACCGATCGGTGAAATTTTAGAGGTTATTGTAAATTTACCACAGAAAAAAACAATGCACGACTCGGTGAACAGTCTTCTCATTTTCAATACTCGTCTGAGGCGATCATATCTCTCGAATTTTGGATACCGTTAGACTTTTGATGAGAAACGTGGAGAATAGCAAAGATATACGAAGGCTGGAATCGGCCGAATTAGCCAAGGATACACGGCAGTTATTTACGTCTATGCTGAAAATATTGTATCATTATATATTTTCGCTATCTTCCGAATCTCCTATTAAGAGTCTAACAATATTCAAAGTTCAACGGATATTATTGCCCCAGTTAAGTCTCGAGAATTAGAAATCTATTCGTTGAGAAGCACACACTTGGATTTTCGGTCATTAAATCGACAATAACCTTAGAAAATCAGGCCTACTGATGCATTCCGGGACGTGATTGATTTTAGCTTATTTTTTAGAGATCAGCTTATTTTTGAGGGTTATTAAGACCAGTCTGAAATTACTTACGCACCATAGTTACACATGGTTGGCCCAGAACTGGTGGATGAGAACTCCATTTTTTTATTAGTACAATTAAAAAAAATGTTGCTAGTTTTGTATTCGGCTGTGATTTTAAGCCTACCGGTCGATTGCAAGACACCTCCAGGTTAACCTGTAGATCAAAATTATCGTTTACATTCTGACGATGACTGTCGCAGGTGCAGGCACACGAATACCTCCAGTCATTCTCATACGCCCGTTATTCGGAATCCTGGCTATTGTGTGACTAACTGACATTTTCGACCTTTCGGCTAATGCTTGACAACCGTATTAGTTTTCGTTATTTTTGCAAGTTCGAAAAAATCAAGGGTGTGAGGGATCTGATTTTCTCAGTCTAGTCTCGTAGGTGGAAAATTCGTTCACCAATACCTTCGCTCCTTATAATCCATTCATTAACTATGTACCCAACCTCAAAATCTTGACCTATTGCTGGATTTCGGGACGTGATAGATTTGAGCTATCATTGAAGAATTATAGTGATAAGTTTGCATGTATTCACGGACCAAAGCGACGTATAAGGTCGCCCCAGACCTCGTGGACGATAACTCCGTTCCCTCAATCGTACAACATTGCATTAGGAAATTTTGCTAGTTTTCTTATCGGCTGTAATTTTTAGCCTACCGGTCGATTGCGAGACACCTCCAGTTTTACTGCTATAACAAAAATTCACGTTAAAAGTCTGCCGATGATTGTCGCAATTGCATACGATCGTCCGCAGTCTCTCCTGTGACAATTCCTGTCACTCGTACGTTATTGTGGCTGCAATCGACTGAAAAGCCGAGGATAATAGCCGATTATACAATATTTCCAGCATAGACGTAAATAACTGCCGTGTATCCTTGGCTAATTCGGCCGATTCCAGCCTTCGTATATCTTTGCTATTCTCCACGTTTCTCATCAAAAGTCTAACGGTATCCAAAATTCGAGAGATATGATCGCCTCAGACGAGTATTGAAAATGAGAAGACTGTTCACCGAGTCGTGCATTGTTTTTTTCTGTGGTAAATTTACAATAACCTCTAAAATTTCACCGATCGGTGGATTCGAGGACGTAATTCATTCCAGCTATTTTTTGGGATCACTGTGACAAGTGTGAAGATATTAATAAATCAAAGCTGTATTGATTTTCTGAGGCGAGTCTTGTGGGTGAAAAATTTATTTATTAATACGTTCGCTCCTCAAAATTCACTCAATAACTACATAATCTTAAAATTTAGGCCTGTCGGTGGATTCCGGGACGTGATTGAATTCAGTTATTTTTCAGAATCGTATTGACAAGTCTGCAGGTTTTCACGAACCAAAGCTACGTACATGAAGTCGCCCCGGAACTCGTGAACGATAACTCCGTTCGCTCATTCGTATACAAGAATAAAAAATTATGCTAGTTCCCTAATCTGCAGTTACTTTCAGCTAAGTGGTCGATTGCAGGACACCTCCAGGTTTACCCATAATGTTGAAATCACCGCCCACAGTCTGGCTATAACTTTTACGGGTGGCATATGAATGCTGGCTCTCTATCCTATTCGCGCGAGTGACAATCTCTGCGTTACTTATACGTTTGTTAATTCCAATTTTGCCGACCGTCTCGTCTGCTGATATTTTTGCCCTGTCAAGTACTGTAGAAAACCGTAGATATTTCCGCGATACTTTGGGAATTCATTTGTTTACGTTCAAAGATATCGAGGATATGATGGATATCATTACTCAGGATTAGTCTTGTGAATGAAAAATCGATTCACCAATACGATTTTTCTTGAAAATACATTCAATAACTTGATAATATCAAAATTTAGGCATATCGGTGGATTCCGGGACGTGATTGATTTGAATTATTTTACAGAATTGTAGTGACGTTGCCGAAAGTATTCACAAACCAAAGCTATCTGATACGATGGCTCCAGAGTTGGTAACTGAGAGAGCTTCATCAGCTCATTCGTAAAATGATGAAAAAAAAAAAAATTTCATCCGACTGCCATTTTGAGCCTACCGGTTGATTGCGGGACATTTTCAGGTTTACCTGTACATATATCACTATTAATGTTCACAGTCTGACGATAACCGTCGCAGATAGCATAATATCCTCCCCATTTTCGCGAGTAACAATTCCTGTTATTATACGTTAGTTATTCACATTTTTGCGGAAAATATTGTATAATATGATCAGCTGTTATCTTCGGCCGTTTGGCCGATTCCTGCCATCGTACACTTTTGCTATTTTCCGAATGTACCATCCAAAGTCTGAAAATATCTAATTGTAAAGTTGAAGGAATATGATTTCCACAGTCAAGTCTCAAGTACACTGAGAAAAAAAAGTTATTGAATTTAATAAATTGGTTTTCTTGATTCAACCACACGTTATTTAGGTGGAACACGGTTTACTTGATTGTAATAAATTTACTTGAACCTAACGATTATTAGTTACTTCAATTGAATATCATCTTCAAACAATAAAATAAAAAGCAAACATTTCTAAAAAAGTTTATGACAAATGCGGTTTTTCGAGTCAAACTAAATATTTCATTCGGTCGAATAATATTTATTTCATTCAATTAAATGTCATTTGACGGAATGAAATATTCAGTTTGACTCAAAAAACCACATTTGTCAAAAACTTGTTTAGAAATGTTTGCTTTTTATTTTATTGTTTGAAGATGATATTCAATTGAAGTAACTAATAATCGTTAGGTTCAAGTAAATTTATTACAATCGAGTAAACCATGTTTCACCTAAATAACACATGGTTGAATCAAGAAAACCCATTTATTAAATTCAATCATTTCTTTTTTCTCAGTATATACAGATTTTCGTTTGGTAAATCGAAAATTATTCAAAAAATTAGGCTCTTTGGTGCATACTGGGACGTGATCGATTTCAGTTATTCATTTCTTTTTTTCTTTTTGAAGCATCGTAACCAGTCTGCAGTTATTTACGCACTGAATTTGCATGTGATCGCCCCGAAACTGACGTATGACAACTTTATTTTCATATTCGTACGATAAAGACAAAATTTGCTTGTTTCCTAATCGGCTGTTGTTATTAGCCTATCGGTCAATTGTGGGACACCTCTAGGTTCTCCTATAATATCAAAATTACCGATTCCGGTCTAACGATAATTGTCGCAGGTGGCATTCGAATACCCCCAGTCGCTTGAGAAAGAATTCGTGTGTCGCTTGTACATTCGTTATTCACCATTCTGGCATTTGTTCGACCAGCTGAAATTTTCAGCCTATCGGCCAATACTTGACGACTGTATAGGTTTTTATTATTTTCTATGATGACATTCTCGAAAGTCCAGAGTCATCAATGTTATGATGCATCTGATTTTCTCACAATCAGTCTAGTCTCGTAGGTGAAAAATTTATTGATTGAAATCTTCGTTCCTCATCATTCATCTAATAACTACATAACCTTAAAGTTTCAGCCTATCGGTGGATTCCAGGACGTAAAAGGTTTCAGTTATTTTTCAAAATTATAGTAACAAGTCTGCAAGTATTTACAAACCGAAACTTCGTAGGAATCAGTCCCAGAACTGGTGGGTGAGAACTCCATTGTTTTCTTAGTACAATAAAGAAAAATTTTGCTAGTTTTGTATTCGGCTGTGATTTTAAGCCTACCGGTCGATTGCAAGACACCTCCAGGTTAACCTGTAGATCAAAATTATCGTTTGAAGTCGGACAATCACGGTCGCACGTGGTGTATAAATGTCCCCAGTCTCACGTGGAACAAATCCTGTCATTCAGACGTTAGTTTTCCACAATTTTTTTAATCATATCATATAATCGGCTATTATCCTCGGCTTTTCAGCCGATTCCAGCCACAACAACGTACAAGTGACAGGACTTGTTACAGGAGAGACTGCGGACGATCGTATGCAATTGCGACAATCATCGGTAGACTGTGAACGTTAATTTTTGTTATAGCAGTAAAACTGAAGGTGTCTCGCAATCGACCGGTGAGCTAAAAATTACAGCCGATAAGAAAACTAGTAAAATTTCCTATTGCAATGTTGTACGATTGAGGGAACGGAGTTATCGTCCACGAGGTCTGGGGCGACCTTATACGTCGCTTTGGTCCGTGAATACATGCAAACTTATCACTATAATTCTTCAATGATAGCTGAAATCTATCACGTTCCGAAATCCAGCAATAGGCCAAAATTTTGAGGTTGGGTACATAGTTAATGAATGGGTTATAATGAGCGAAGGTATTGGTGAACGAATTTTTCACCTATGAGACTAGACTAACAAAATCAGATACGTCACACCCTTGATTTCGTTGAACTTGCACAAATAACGAAAACTAATACGGTTGTCAAGCATTAGCCGAAAGGCCGAAAATGTCAGTTAGTCACACAATAGCCAGGATTCCGAATAACGGGCGTATAAGAATGACTGGAGGCATTCGTGTGCCTGCACCTGCGACAGTCATCGTCAGAATGTAAACGATAATTTTGATCTACAGGTTAACCTGGAGGTGTCTTGCAATCGACCGGTAGGCTTAAAATCACAGCCGAATACAAAACTAGCAACATTTTTTTTAATTGTACTAATAAAAAAATGGAGTTCTCATCCACCAGTTCTGGGGCAACCATGTGTAACTATGGTGCGTAAGTAATTTCAGACTGGTCTTAATAACCCTCAAAAATAAGCTGATCTCTAAAAAATAAGCTGAAATCAATCACGTCCCGGAATGCACCAAACAGGCGCCGTGTCTACACACTTGTTCCAAAAAGAATAAAATGGTGTGTAGTGTTATTTCCGAGGACAGTCCCAGTAATGTACAAATAACATATAATTCTTGTTCAGTTTGTCCCATAATGCACCGTACAGGCACTGCGTATATAAACGTGGCGCAAAAAGCATATAAAGGTGCGAATGGTCCTTGCGAGGACAGTCCCAATAATATACAAATGACACATAACTCTTGTGAGGCCTGTCCTGAAATGCACCAAGTGTCCTCGTAATATACAATGTATATCAGAAAATGTCCTCATAACTGCCCCTGGACATATATATATATATATATATATATATATATATATATATATATATATCTTAGACTTATTTGAATAGATTCTTTGACTTGAAATTAGGTGTTATTCGAAATAAATATAACGTCGATAAATTCCATTAATATTTTTTTTTCTCCAACAATATATATATATATATGTAAGTTTGTGGCCTGTTTACCCAAACTTATCCATGAAAAACAACAAACACGCTGAACGGGTTACGGAAAGGATAACCAAGAGTGACCATCGCGGAGCCATCGCCTCGGGAGAGAGAGGAGTGATTGACAGGCGCTCGAGACATCCACTAGCGTCATAGTGAATGCTCCTTAAAATATATTGTTTATTGTAAATTATTCTTTGTCATCACTGTTAACTAAGCCTACATTCCCAATCGTCAAAACCGACATTGTTGTTGATTTAGGTGACTATAAGTGTTATATTTATTTTTGTTATTATTTATGTAATTATTTGTGATTGATGTTAATATAATGTTTTAGTATCGTTTCTACATCAACCCAAGTCGTTGAGACTCAGGAATTATTATTTCCGCAACCCTTTTAAGTCATAAGAGTCACGCTTATAACTTAAATACATATATATATATATTTGAATAAATTATATTACTCAAAATTAGGTGTAACTGAAATTTGAAATGAATATAACTATAATAAATTTTATCAATATTTTTTTCCAGGCATGATATTTACATTTGTTTTGTTTTGTTGAACAGACAGAGCGATCTCGCAAGAGACCCCGCGCACTCCTTGACATACCACTTTTTAAACCGCTGAACATTTTCGAAGGCGCAGTTGTACCCCGTTGAAGCGTTTCCATGATGATCACAGCACCAACCCGCCTCTTCCACATGTTTCAGTTTTTCCAGTGATGGTGGTGAAATGTGTAAATCTTCTAAGTTTATTACGTGTTTTGCCCCGTCAAGTATCTTCGACAGCCACCGTTTCTTTTCTTTGCCTTTGACATATACATAGCGCGCATATTTAACAGTCTTTATTACTGTTTTCGGCACCTTGGCATGAGGTTTGATTCCCGCATCCCAAGTATTCCGTGAAAATTGCGTGTTAGCCAAGCGTTAGTAGCTTTGTGTTCAACTGGTAGATCTGCCCAAGCGTACGGTGGTTTGAAGAGAATGCGACTCAAGCCCGATGAGTTTATGTTTATGGCGCAAAGTTCCTTGGGTACAAATTTTTCGCCGGGGCCGACGAAACTTTGAATCCCCATGATCATCTCCATATTGCAAGTTGAAACAGTGCTTTTTGTTATGCTTCTGCCGACTATGCTCAAATTGCTCATCTGTCACACAAAAATTCAAACTTATGTATTCGCTCCCATGATATTTGATTCATGGAATGCCCTCGATTATCGTCTTCTGCATTGAATTGCACCACATCATTTTCCATGAGACTTACGATTCAAGGGGGTAAAAATATTTTGAATTGCTCATTTAGCGCGAGCAGAATACTCGTGCCGTACTTGGTATTTATATGTCTTACCCCCGTCACGTTGCACTCCTCCCCAACCTCCAGATCTGACATTCTCTTAGTGGGCAGCGTTTCCAAGTGACAGAGGAGGTTGATTTTATTTAGATCCATTACGGTCGATGTAGATTTTATCAATTTGACGTTCTATGGATACTGAAATGCACAATAGGAAAACTATGAGAACAATGTAACGTGTTGAATAAGCTCGCGATTTATATACCAACCAGCCACACCCCCCCACCATAATAACTTTTTGTGCGTGCAAGCTTACGGGCCATCATCATCATCATCTACATTCCTAGTCTATCTAATTGCGGTATCGCCATCCGGTGAATTAGCACAAAAGTATGCATTTGAAGGAGGTCGAAAATATTATTTATGAAACGGTATATTCCGCCGGTCATTTTGCAATACCGGCCCGTTTTCCTTCATCGTCATTCTGCTTTCACCGACCGCATGCCCCGTCATCTCATGTCGGCCATCTTGCCCTGCCATCTTGTTGCTTACATTGGTTGGGTTAGGTTAGGTTGGGTTAGGTTAGGTTAGGCTCCCCTACGTCGGTTGTCACCTTGTCATGGTGTAGGGGCTTGTCGGTCGCAATGAATCTAGACGACCCGATGACTAGGGCCCTAAAAATCCCTAGGCAAAGGCGAGACTCGACGAGCGACTACTACTCAACACAACCGGCCCAGCCTCCCGAGGCTGGGTGAGGAAATGGTAAGGGATGTATGGGAAATGAATGAATGGTATGCGGTCGGGACCTCTGACGATATTCCTCCGAGACTGGCCAAGGCCGGACTAGTAATCCACCGACCAGGACTGCAAAAAGTGTCTGTACCTTCCCTGTGGATTTCTAGGAATCCGCAGGTTTGAAGTGGGAAAACCGCTTTTTGCAGCTGGCTGGAGCCAATCGGATGGTTGAATCTTGGATCTCGGGCGCATGTATGGAGGATTACCTGGTCAGTATTTCCTCATACCCGAAGCTGGTAGGGTGTTTCCGGCAAGGTCTCACCCGAATAGGGGCCTACCCTAGCTCGGATTGACAGGGGAATCCCCCGGACGGAAGACTCTATAGAGGACAGGGCGGAGAGGAGGATCGCATGGATAGGACCGACCACCCGACAAGCTGATAGCAGCTTCCGTGCAAGTATGAGGGATAGGGTTTTTACCGGCAGGGATAGATGCTGCACCGCGGTGCAGCTGCCATGATGGCCGAACCGGCGTAAAACACATAACAATTAAAATGGCTTTCATAACAAACACAAACCTAGACTCAAATAAAGATGATATGGACTTTGAAGTTTTTCAAGTGGACCCCCTTACGAGAAGGTCCAGTATGCAGCGGACACCCCCGCTGCCCAAGCGGGTCAGCAGCGCTGATAAAACAACGAGGGTACCGGCGCCGGTCCAAACGCCGCTGGTGCTTATTGACGTGAAGGCGCCAGTAGGCACCACGACCGCACCAAAGGGGGCGATCCCTAAGGCCATGAAGGAGGGGGCAAGGTCAATGAGCTGCCCCAGCGCCAGCAGCATATACACGGAGATAAGTGGGAGGGACCAGCTGAAGTCCCTGAGTGCTCTTATCGAGGGCATGCAGGGCTTTACGCTGGCCCATAGTAATACCCACGTGGCGCTGAGAGAGGACGTCAGCAAGGCGGCTCTAGTCGTCCGCCAGGTAGAAAGAGCCTGGGACATGATGGAGAAGGAGTTGGCGGCGGCCAAGGCTCCACGCGCGACAGGGGACAAGGCGACTCAGACAGCGCAGGAACCTCGGCAACCACCGCAGCAACAACAACAGGCAATCGTCCAGGAAGTGGCGACGACGAAGAGGAAGGAGATTTCTCCATCCGCGGGGCGGCGGAAAAACGGCCGCGCCCCGAAGAGAAAGAGAAGGGGAATAAGGAAGCCTGGAGCGAGGTAGTGAGGAGAGGCCGCCCCAAGAGACCGGCCAAACCAGCTACCTCTGCTCCCCAGCCAACCCAGAAGATGACAGCGGTGGCCCAGCCGAAGGGTGGGCCCAAAAAGAAGCCGGTTCGCCTCGATGCGATCCTAATAAAAGTAGCAAGCAGCAGTAATTACGCCGACATGCTTAAAAAGGTCAAGGTGGGCGTGGACCCGGACAAGGCCGGTGCCAACATCACCGCGGTAAGAAGGACTAGGGGGGGTGACGTCCTCCTAGAGATCAAAGGCGTTAGCGGTGCCCGGGCTTTGAGCGAGGCAGTCAGGCGGGTTCTGGGGGAAGAGGCGAAGGTCTCGACCCTGCAGCCGTCCATGGTCGTTGAGGTCAGAGACCTGGACGAGGTAACCACGGAGGGGGAAGTTGGGGCGGCGCTGTCGGAAGCCCTGAAGGCCCCTCTGGCAGAACTGATAAGACTAAGGCCGGGTTTCCGGGGAACACAGACCGCGCTGTACAAAATGCCAGAGCGGACTGCCTGGAAACTTGTGGCCCTAGGCAAGATCAAGATAGGGTGGACCGTCTGCCGGATCCGCGAGAGGGTCGCGGTAGATCGGTGCCACCGGTGCCAGGGTTACGGGCACCACGCGACACAGTACCTTGGGCCCGACAATTCCAACGCCTGTAGAAAGTGCGGTACGGAGGGGCACAAGGAGAGGGAGTGCCAAGGATCTAGTCCGAGGTGCCTGACCTGCAGGAACCGGGGTCTGAGAGGAGACCACTTTTCCGGGAGCGACCGCTGCAGTTCGTTCAAGGAGGAACTACAGAAATCCAAGCTCCGGCAGGGAAGGAGGGCCATCTGGAGGGTGAACAACAGCACACCAGCCACGCGGGAGACGGGTACAACGGGGGTTGCGGCAGTAATGCTCTCCCTCACTAAGCTTGGAGTATCATTCGGGCGGAGGCTTGAGTTTTCCACCACAGCATGCCAGGAGTAAGAGGGAATGCCACTACGGGACCCGAGGGCGGACCTGGAGTAGTAATACTCCAGGCCAACCTAAACCGGAGTCGTGCGGCCCAGGACCTGCTGACCCAGACCGCCGCTGCTCAAAGGGCCGGGATTCTGATAGTCTCGGAACCCAGCGGCGCGGGGAAGCAGGGAAGCTGGCTGGTGGACCGGAGGGGGGAAGCGGCAATAACGGCGACGAACAACCTCCCGGGCACCCTCACGCTGGAGGGAAGAGGGGATTAGATTAGATAAGATTTATTAGAGGCTAGGGATCCAGAAGTCAATGACTAGAGTTCCCGTATAGCCTAAGCATTATGCAAAATATACATATCAAGGTGATTATTTACATATAGTAGTAGACAAAATCTACTCGCATTATATCGCATTATACAAAGCTTAATATTATAACAATCTTATAAGTATTAAGACTAATGAAGTATACAAGAAGAAAACAAAGCAACTATTAGTATAATAAAAAAAGAGAAAAAATAACAAAGAAGGGCGCAAACAAAATAAGTGACTAATAACTAGCCTAGGCTACACACCAATGGTGTTACTTACAACCCTTTATCACATTTAAATTCACTAAACAAGTGGGCAAACAGATGCTGCTTAAAGCAAGGGCGTTCGTACATGTTCCTAAAACGCAGATCGGGAGTTTGTTCCACTTTTCGGCGCACGAAACAAAAATCGAATCACGCAAATAATTCAGACTTGCCTTAGAAATTACAAGATCAAGATGCGTCGCGCGCTTCGTTCCAGGACGATCCGGGACCCTAAACCTACATCTATTTGCGAGATACGAAGGTTGGCCAGTACGCAAGACGGATGCCAGGAAGGACATAGCTAGGTACTCAATCCTATGAGCGTATGGTAACTGGTTCAGCTGTATGTATGCGGGAGAAATGTGGCTGCTTTTATGGACACCCGTCACAAACCATACAGCGGCATTCATGCTTGTACCAAGCTTCGTTACAAGCTCACCTGAGATCGAAACATATAGTCCTGCACAATAATCAAAATAGGGCATTATGAGTGCTCTAACTAGAGTAAGTTTACATGAAAGTGTTAGGGAATGCCCGCATCGACGAAGACGATAAAGAGCAGCCGTACACTTTCTTCTAATTACGCTGCATTCAGCTCGAAAAGTTAACGTAGAGTCAAGTGTAACACCCAAAATCTTCAGCATCTCGCTGACGTGTACAACGGTGTTGCTAAGCAGGATGTCAGGCGCAACGACTGAGGAGAGCCTTTTGATAAAGCTGCCCGAGCCAAATCAAATTGTACTGGTTTTCGCAGTATTAATGAGAAATGAATTGGATCGCGCCCAGTTAGCAACATTAGTCAAGTCCTCATAAACGCGTCGAATGGTATCCGGAAAGTCACTGAAAGAACCATGAAGATAAATGCAGAAGTCGTCAGCGTATAGATGGTACGAACAATGCTTCAGTACAGAACCGATGTCGTTGATGAATAACGAAAAGAGTAGCGGAGATTGCCAGCAAAGCTAGCAGAAGGCGCGGCTGCTCTTCAACCCCCTGCTTGATGGTACTTCTGGATGTCAGAAACACCTTCAACGCGGTGGGGCATGGGGTCATCCTCGAGGCAATGGAAAGGAGACAAGGCATACCGTCGTACCTCCTTTGACTGGTCGGGAGCTACCTGGAGAACAGGCGGCTTCTGTATTACACGAGCGAGGGAGAAAAGAAGCGCCTCCTGTCGGCTGGCGTTCCACAGGGGTCGGTTCTCGGCCCCTACTGTGGAACATCATGTACGACGACCTGCTCCGAATTACTCTACCCGACGGAGTGAAAGAAATCTGCCTCGCGGACAATGTGGCTCTTGTGGTAACTGCAAGAACCCCCGAGCTGCTGGAGCTGAAGACCACGAAGCCCATAGAGTCTGCCCTAAGCTGGCTGACGGACAGAGGCCTGGACCTGGCGGAGCAAAAGACCGAGGTCGTGGTTCTTACCCGACGCCACAAGCTGAGGGTGAACCCGATCAAAGTCAAGGAGCACAGGGCCAAACCGGTGGCCAGTGCCAAGTACCTTGGGGTCATCATCGACGCCAAACTGAACTTTGCCGACCACATCCGGAGCGCGGCGGACAAGGCCACGAGGGTAGCAAGTATGATTGGGAGGCTAATGCCTAACGTAGGTGGTCCGGCCTACATCAGGAGGAGGCTGCTGGCCAGCGTCACATATTCCGTGGCGCTCTACGGCGCCCCGGTGTGGGCTGACGCCCTCGAGATCACCCGTAACAAGGCGAGACGAGCAGCGGCGGGGAGGACCTGTGCCCTCAGGGTAGTTTCCGGGTACCGTACGATATCAACAGCAGCCGTGATGGTGCTCGCCAGCCTGATCCGTCTCCACCTCCTGGCGAAGGAGCGAAAGGCAATCTTGACAGCGGAGGCCGAGGGAAGACTGGGCAAGGCCGCAAGAAATCGGCTGAGAAAAGAGGGGAGGGAGAGGACCCTAAGCGAGAGGGACAAGGAATGGTCGGAAGAGGAGAGCGGGGCATGGACAAGGAAAGCCATACCCTGGGTGGACAGAAGGTTCGGTCAGATGGACTTTCATCTCACCCAGGGCCTCACGGGCCATGGATGCTTCAGTAAGTACTTCAAACGAATAGGTAAAGAGGAAACACCAAGGTGCCACCACTGCAGCAATCCCAACCATGATGCGGACCATACCTGGTTCCGCTGCCCGGCATGGGGGAACTCAGGGAGGAAATGAGGAAGGCTACGGGACAAGTCGAAGGCATCGCTGAACTGGTCAAGGCGATGCTGGAGAGTCCGGAAAAATGGAACGCGGCCGCCCAGTATATAGGCTGGGTGCTGTGAGAGAAGAAAGGGGCCGAGAGGACGAGGAGACAAGGAGGTCAACCCGGACGACAAGCCAGGCAGGTGACCAGACCAGTAGACAGGCTGAGGGGGGAGGGGGGGGGGGGGGGCGGCCGGGTGCGCGTGTGATCTACCATATGCTCACACGGTTTGCTTCTTCAGCGACGGCCTGCTACAAGATCAGGGAAAACAAGATACCGGGACAGAACCAGCGAGAGTCGGTATGATAGACACGTGGACAAGGGTCGAGGACCTGGCGGCCGACCACGCGGCCAAACTGATCCAGCGCGGGGAGCCCCGACCCCTAGCGAAGACGTCAACGAGGGTGGGATCGATGGTACGGATGACCTACGGTTATATAAATTACCTGCGGGGGAACCAGGCCATTCTCTACCTGAAGAGGAGGTGGGGCGGCACCCAACAACTGGTGAAACTCCACAAGTCCCCACGCAATGCAACCACGTGGCAACGATGCTGTGGTGGTGGATGGCACGGTGTTCACCGCCAGCTGTCAATGTGACAGCTCGGCGGAACATGAACGCATGTTCCCCCACTACCGCACCACGGTGGTCAATGGGACAACAAAGTCCGACTGGAGGGTGACTGTGGAGTCAACGCGAACTGGCGCTCCAGCCGAGGGAGGGAGCTGCACAAGGACCGCGAGGAACATGCTCGTGAGGTGCGGTGCTAGGGTCGAAAACCCTAAAGGAGAGAAAACAAAAAGACAAGTGTAAAAGTGATGCCGAGTGGACGGGAGGTCGCAGAAAGTGACGGGTAAGCAAATAACTCACAGCCGAGTAATTGTTCAAGGTAATGTAAGTGATCAACAAAGTGACTCGGGAAAAGTGCCAAACAATAAATAATCAAAGTAAACAAACAATAGCACTCAATATGCCGCAGGAATCTGCGTCAGCAAATTCCGGAGGCAGTGGGTCACGGGCCGAGCGTCGACAGCCGGCAACACGCGATTGATACACCAAGCGCGGGCGGCCGAATGTGCTGCGTCTGCAAATTCCGACGGGCAGCAACGCGCGGCAGGCCAGAAGTGAGGTAGCATTATAAACATGTTACTATCCATATTTATAATTGCTAGAAAAAAAAAGACTCGAGTGCCTAGATGATAATAAAAATTCCAGCAGGCAAATAAAATAAGTAGTAGTAAATAGTACTAACACTATAGAGTAAGATTAAAACTAAGCGACGGCTTTTAAACCGTAGGACAGGAGTAGATTGACCGGCGCGGAATCCCTGCGTCAGCAAATTCCGTGCCGGCAGTGGGTCACGAGCAGTAATATCACGACAATTGACTGGCAAAATATTTTGTAGTATTTGCCTTCTAGCAAGCAAATAAAATAAGTAAAATAAGTAGTAGTAAATAGTACTAACAATATAGAGTAAGATCAAATCTAAGCGACGGCTTTTAAACCGTGGGACAGGAGTAGACTGACCGGCGCGGAACTCCTGCGTTAGCAAATTCCGTGCCGGCAGTAGGACGCAAGCCGTAACAACGACACGGCAAAGTGACAAACGAACTGACTGACGGGGACTCACAAAACAGACATGTGATAAAATAACATAGCAGCAATGAGACAGGACACACAAACTAACTATCGGACTGACGGGGACTCACCAGCCATATAACTATAGGATAAACAGGACAGTAGAGCAAGGGCGACGGGAGCGGAGATGTGGGGCCGACAGGCCAGCAAGGAGCATGCGAGTGCAAGCCCCGAGACGACATCGCGACAGTAGGTTAAACCACGGGACAGGCGAGGGAGGCTATGACAACAAGCCGGCCACAGGGACGAGGTGAAGTAATGCGAAAGCGGTTCCGCCTCGTCTTGGGTGATAAGCGGTGGAGGGGTTTTAGCCGGTACAAATCCGGCACTATCTGAAGACACCAACTTGAACATCCGGATGTCTTTTTGAAGATTTCCCCTTCGCCGCCGAAAAAAAAAAGGTTAGGTTAGGTTAGGTTGGACCCCCCACGTCGGTTGTCACCTTGTCGTGGTGTGTGGGCTTGTCGGCCGCAATGAAACTAGAGGACCCGATGCCCAGGGCCTTAAGAATCCCCAGGCAAAGGCGAGACTAGACGAGCGACTACTCAGCACAACCGGCCCAGCCTCCTGAGGCTGGGTGAGGGAATGAGGAGGAATGAATGGGAGATGACCGAATGAGATGTGGTCGGGATCTGTGAGGATATTCCACTGAGACTAGCCAAGGCCGGACTAGTAATCCGACAGACCGGGGCAAAATGTAAAAAATGTCTGTACGTTTCCTGTGGCTTCCTAGGAATCCACAGGTCTGAAGTGGGAAAACCGCTATTTGCAGCCGATTGGAGCCAAACAGAGGGTTGAATCTGAGATCTCGGGCTCATGAATGGAGGATTACCTGGTCAGTATTTCCTCATACCCGAAGCTGATAGGGAATTTCCGGCAAGGTCTCACCCGAATAGAGGCCTACCCTGGCTCGGATCGACAGGTGAATCCCCCGGACGGAAGATCCTAAAGAGGCAAGGGGGGTGGGGGGGATCGCATTGATAGGGCTGATCACCCGACAAGATGAATGCAGCTTCCGCGCGAGTACGGGGTTAGGGTTCTATCCGGCGGGGATAGATACTGCACCGCGTTGCTGCTGCCATGATGGGCGAACCGTCGTTAGACAAAAATATTACAATATGGAAAAGTTGAAACAAAACAAAACAAGTATCGAGAAGGAATACGAGGTTTTTGAGGTAGATCCCTTTGCGAGAAGGACCAGCATCCACCGGCCACCACCACCGCCCAGGCGGATCACCATCTTGGAGGTGCAGATGAGGGAGGCGGCGCCTGTCCAGATGCCACTGGTCCTCATCGACATAGAGGCGCCGAGGGAGGGTGCGCAGAAGGGCTCGCCGGGGCTGAAGGAAGCGATCCCGAAAGCCAGGAATAAGGGCGCAAGGACGATGAGCTACCCTGGGGTGGTAAGTCTGACCACCCGAAATGCGCAGGAAGTGAGTGGGAGGGAATCGCTAAAGACCCTGATTACCCTTATTGAGGGAATGAAGGGCTTCACGACGGCCCACAAAAAACTCACGTCGCCCTCAAAGAAGACTTGGTGAAGGCGGCCATTGTCGTCAGGCGCGTCGAGCGTGTCTGGAACAGGATGGAGGAATAGCTGACCGGGACCAGAGTACCGCGGGAGTCCGGAGACGAGGCCACGCAGACAGGGGCGCAGCAGCCCTAGCAGAAGCAGCAGAAGGCAGCCGCAGCCACCAAGAGGAAGGAGATCTCCCCCTCAACCGGGGCTGCGGAGAAGAGGCCGCGCCTCGATGAACAGGGAAAGAAGTCCCAGCAGGAGGGCTGGAGCGAGGTGGTGAGACGAGGTCGCCGCAAGGCCGCCGCCCCAACACCAGCAGCGCCAGCAAAAAAGACGGCCGCGGCCGCCGCGAAAAAAGGTAAGCCCAGGCCTAGAAAACCGGTTAGGCCGGACGCCGTCTTGATCAAGACGGAAGGAGGACAGAACTATGCCGAACTCCTCAAGAAGGTCAGGAGTCATGTGGACCCGGATAAGGTGGGTGTCTCCATCACCGCGGTCAGGAGATCCAGAGGGGGAGATGTCCTCCTCGAGCTGAAGGGCTCGAGCGGCACACAGGCCCTGAAGGAGGCCGTCGTGGGGGTTCTGGGTGGCCAGGCCAAGGTTTCGACTCTGGAACCGTCAATGACCATCGAGATTAGAGATCTTGACGAGATCACGACGGGGGATGAGGTAAGGGTGGCCCTCAACAGCGCCTTAAAAGCGCCGCTCGAGGGCAAGATAAGATTGAGAAGTGGTTCTAGGGGCATCCAGGCTGCGCTGATGAGGATGACAGAGCAGACTGCCCGGAAGCTGCTGACGATTGGCAAAATCAAGATCGGTTGGACCGTCTGTCGGATCCGAGAAAGGATCACGGTTGACAGGCGTCACAGATCCCAAGGGTATGAACATCACACTGCCAAATGCTTGGGCATAGACAACTCGAATGCCTGCAGGAGATGCGGTGAGACCGGGCATAAGGAGAAGCAGTGCGGGAGGTCCAGCCCAAGGTGCATCATGTGCACAAACGGCGGGGCAAGAGTGGACCACTTCGCCGGGAGTGCCCAGTCCAGAGCCTTCAAGGCGGAGCTGCTGAAGGCCAAGGACCGGCGCAACGGGCGGGCCACCATAAGGGTGCCCAACTCCGGGGGAGTGGTGAGGACGGGAAGGGCGAACGTGGAGCCAGTGATGCTCTCCCCCACCACACTGGGAAGGTTGTTCGGGCGGAGGCTCGATTTCAGCACGTCGCTATGTCAGGAGTGAGGTGCGTCAACACGGGTCCCGGGGCTGTGCCTGAAGCGGACATACGTCAGGTAAACTTGAACAGGAGCCAGGCCGCCCAGGACCTGCTTACCTAAACTGCTGCGGCTATGAGGGCCAGCATACTGCTGGTATCTGAGCCTAGCAGGGCGGGGAAGCAAGGTATTTGGCTGGTGGATACGAGGGGTGACGCGGCCATCCTTGGGATGCGAAACCTCACCAGCAACCTGATGCTGGGTGGGAGAGGCGAAGGCTTCGTGTGGGTGAGAGTAAGCAGCACGAGTGTCTTCAGCTGCTACGTCTCGCCCAATACGTCGACGCAAGCACTGGAGATGCAGCTGGACGGCCTCGAGGAGGCAGTCAGGGCGGCAGGGGGTAGGATCCTCATAACAGTCGACTTCAACGCGAAGTCACCGCTATGGGGATCCGATAGACGGGACGAGAGGGGCGAGATCGTGGCTGAGTACTTAGCCAGACCCGACCTCTGGCGCATAAACACGGGACACGCCCCAACCTGGAGCAGGCAAGCCACCGGCGCGAAGTCGATCATCGACATAACGGTTGGCAGCCCCGGAGTGGCGGCCGAGATACGAGGATGGAGGGTCCTCGAAGAACCTGAGCGACCACCGCTACATCTACATGAGTTGGTGGCGCACGGTGGAGCTCGGGCAACGGACAGAGGCGCCAGCCAGCGGTTCAGCGAGGGATGGGTCGTTAGAAAGCTGGACAAGGCGGCCATGACAGCCTGTCTCTTCTCGAAGAAGAGAAAGCGAAGCACAGGCAAGGTCCAACCGAGACCGGAAGTTGGAAGTGGATGCCCTCATGGACACCATCACCAGGGCATGCGATGCGGGAATGCCGAGAAAAAGGCCACAGCGTGGCAGGACCGCCGTCCAGCGAGATCGCTCTCGCCGTGGGGGCTCTCGTACAAGCTGGTCACCAAGAATCTTGGAGGCCTGAGGCAACCAGAAGACCCGACAATCGTCAAGGGGGTGCTGGGTGAGTTATTCCCAACTTATGGGACGACGATAAGCACCACGTCCAGGTGCGACGACGACGGTCCCACTGAACCTTTCACCGAGGCGGAGCTCGCCGACGCGGGAAGGAGGCTCGGTAGGGGGAAGGCCCCAGGACCTGACGGAGTGCCGAACGAAGTCTTGGCCGTAGTTGCTGAGTGCTACCCGGACACACTCCTCAAGGCCTGCAACGAGTGCCTTCGCAGTGGAGCATTTCCCGGCAGGTGAAAAAGACAAAGGCATGTTTTACTGCCTAAGGGGCAGACTAAGGATGGGGAGGTGCCGAAGTACCGGCCCATCAGCCTGATTGACGTCGCTGGCTAAATGCTGGAAAGGCTATTGCACGCCAGGCTCGAGGCAACTCTGGACGCGTCAGGCGGACTAGCAGATAATCAGTACGGTTTCCGTACGGGAAGGTGAACCAACCAAGCCATCGACGAGGTCGTGGACATCGCCAGGAAAGCGAACGAGCGCAAAGGTCGCGTCGCTACCCCCTGCTTGTTGGCGCTTTTGGACGTCAAAAACGCCTTCAATGCAGTTGGGCACGACGTAATCCTGGAAACGATGAAGAAGCGGAAGGACATGCCGGCGTACCTCCTGCGCATGGTCAAGAGCTACCTGGAAAACAGCTTACTCTTGTACCACACCAGCGAAAGCGGAAAAACGCGCTGGTGGACGACAGGGGTTTCACAGGGGTCGGTCCTCGGCCCACCACTGTGGAACGTGGCCTATGATGACTTGCTGTGGCTGAAAATGCCGGAAGGGGTGACAACTATCGGCCTCGCCGACGACGTAGCTCTGGTGGTGACAACTAGGACGGCGGAACTGCTCGAGAGCAAGACCAATGAAGCAATCAGCAGCGCCTGGGCGTGGCTGGCTGGCGTAGGACTGGCGGAAAGGAAGACGGAGATAGTGGTGATAACTAGCCGGCACAAGCTGAAGGTAAACCCTATCAAAGTCAAAGGACACGAGGTGAAGCCCACAGACAGCTCGAAGTACCCGGGAGTGACTATCGACGCCAGGATGAACTTCGCGGAGCACGTGCGAAAGGCCGCTAACAGGGCTATTGGCGTAGCCGCAGCCATTGGGAGGCTGATGCCCAACATCGGGGGACCGGCCTACGTGAAAAGAAAACTCCTGGCGAGCGTAATATACTCCGTTGCATTCTACGGAGCCCTGGTGTGGGCAGACGCCCCAAAGGTGGCGATGAACAGGAGCAGACTGGAGGCCGCGGGAAGGGCCAGCGCACTACGAGTCGTGTCGGCGTACCGCACTGTCTCGACGCCGGCCGCTATGTTGCTGGCGGGTCTGATCCCGCTGCACTTGATGGTGGCCGAACGAAAAAGAATGGCCGAGGCGGATGCGAGAAGCGGGGCCGGTGGCAAGGCGGCTAGGGCCAGACTGAGACGTGAGGAGCGGGTGAAGATGACCGAGGAATGGGGCATGGAATGGGGAGAAGAGGAGGAGGGGGCATGGACGATGGAGGCGATACCCTCGGTAGTACCCTGGATCGACCGGAGAGACGGCCAGATGGAGTTTCACCTGACCCAAGGCCTAACGGGGCACGGGTGCTTCGGTGCATATCTCCATCGGATAGGTAAGGAGACGACGCCAAGGTGCCACCACTGCGAAGCCGCTGCGGATGACAAAAAACACACGTGGTTCGTGTGCCCGGCATGGATGGCACCGAGGGAAGAAAGGTGGAGCGCGACCGGACCGACCGCGAACATCCGGGAGGTAGTGCGCGCCATGCTGAGAGGGTCGGAACAGTGAAATGCAGTGGCTGACTACATCAGACGAGTACTCCGTGATAAGGAGGAGCCCGAAAGGAACAAGAGGGGTGAACGACCAGGCAGGAGACCCAAGCCGGGGACGCCTGCGCGAGAAGCGGCGCGCGGCGTGCGGCTGTGACCTGGCATACAGGCACGCCGTATGCTTTAGGAGCGCGGGCCACCTCAGGGATGATGTGGCCGAACCTACCAGCGACGTAGCGGATATTGGCGTGGTACAGGATAAGATCGTGGGTCTGGCGACAAGGCACGCCGCCGAGGAAATCGAGATAGGACCGCCTGCGGTCAGAGCGACAATGCCGGGTATCGAGGGTGCAAGGGTCCGGATGACCTACGGGGACGTAAACTACGTAGGCAACAACCGAGATATATTGTACCTGAAGCGCAAGTACGGAGGCCAACAAAAGCTGACGAACTTGTGCAGTCCGGTGAATATGCAACCGATGGGGCTAGACGTTGTGGTGCTCGACGGCGTGGTCTTTACCGCCAGCTGCCAAGGCGTCAGCTGGGACGAGCATGTGAGGATGTTCCCGCACTACAGGTCCACGGTGGACAAGGGGGCCACCTGCTCGGACTGGCGGCTGGCCAGGACGCAGACGTCGCAGGTAAGTGTGCAGGAGCTAGGTTGGGGCCATGTGAGCACGGCTAGCAACATGCTCTGCAGAAAAGACTAGAAGTGCGTAGGGAGATGCGAAGCGTGACTAGTGACACGGACAGTTAGATCATTTGGCAGGACAGTATTGCAAAGCCAATGAACGTAGCGTAGGAGGCGCAGTGACAGGAGATTAACGACACGGACAGGCGAGTAAATTGGCAGGACAACAGTGCGAAGCCAACGAGCGAAGTGTAGTGGTGAGTGTAGTGCAAAGTGTGACTGCGGACTACGTCGCCGGAAGACAGACAGTAGCAAATTCCGTGCCAACAGTAGACACAACCGAGGCAAGAAGAGTGGAGGCGAAGGAAAGCTGACTGAGGCGCGACTGTCTAGCCAAGATGGTCAACGTCACGATAAGGTAAGCGGGAGAGAGAGGCCAAGAGAACGGCCGGCCACAGGGACGGAGTGCAGTAATGCGAGAGCGGGCCCGCTCCGTCCTGGGTGATGAGTGGCGGAGGGGTTTAAGCCGGTAGAAGGTAAAAATCCGGCACTATCCGAGGGCACCATTGAATCGAAGATTTCCCCTTTGCCGCTGAAAAAAAAAGGTCGGTACCCCTACGTCGGCTGTCACCTTGTCGCGGTGTAGGGGCTTGATGGACGCGATGAATCTTGAGGATCCGACGCCCCGGGACTTCAAAACCTCGTGGCGGGAGTGACTCTAGACGAGTGTCCACTAAGAACAGTCGGTTCAGCCTCTTGGGGCTGAGTGTATGAATGGTGGTTCGAATGTGCGATGTGTACATGTGATGCGGTTGGGGCCCTTGGGGCGATTTCTCAGAGACCAACCAAGGAAGGTGTAGTTGCCGACTGACCGGGGCTGTAAGTGAATTCAGTACCTTTACCGGACCTTGGTGGCGTACTACGGGTAAACGTTAGTCTACGAAACCTCGGTTCCATGGCGAGGGTCCCAGGAAACCACACGTTCAGAGTGGGAGAACCGCTCCCCTCAGCTGACTGGAGCCAATCTGGGAGTCAAACCTGGTATCCCGAGCGCGTGTGCGGTAGGTCAAATCCGGCAACGTCTCACTGGGTCGGGGCCTACCCTATTTCTGATTGACAGGGTAATCCCCGGGCTGGCAACGCTAAAGATGTACGTTCAGGGGGTTCGAGCGGATAGGGCAGACCACCCGACAAACCGACAGCGGCTTCCGTGCGAGGGGGTAGGGATCTTACCGGCGGGGCGATATGCCACACTGCGGTGTGGCTGCCATGATGGCCGAACCGTCGATATATATTATTCGTTTCAGCATGGATTTTACAACACCACCCAAACCAAATCAAGGAGTTGAGGACAGGGAGACACGCGGACGTCTCATCGTAAGGGGAAGCAGCTGGCCCCCCCTTACGGCAAGGACGGGAACGGATCCAGCGGCAGAATCACCTGCGACTGAGGCCACCGGAAGGGAGAGAAGGAGGAGAACACGCCATGTGGCGCACGCTGAGAAGCACGCTGAGAAGCAACCCCTGCAGCCGCAGTGCCAGCAGGGGAGCAAGAGAAAGGGGAGCGAGCTCACCCCGCCAGGACTCGCGAGTTCCTCGGACGAAGAGGAGCCGACCCTGCCGCATAGGCCGGCAAGCACGCGGGGGGCAGAACGGAAGCCACAGAAAGCGGGACTGGAGAGGCGAGAGCCGTATTTCCAGCCAAAGAGGGTGGAGAGGGCCAGAAGAAGAACACAGGTACCCGTCCTAAGGACAAGAAGAGGCGCGTTATACTCAATAAGGGGGCCTACGCAGTAGGAAGCTCAGATACCGATGAGACGGGATCTGAGGAAAGCACCCAGAGCCAGCGTCCGAGGATGGCGAAAGACCCCCCTACTACCACGAAGACTAGGGAAAAGGTCACCGGTGTGGTGACGAGCTTCCCAGAAGATGTTCCGAAGGGGATAGGCCTCGTCGAATACAGGTACATGACCGCGGCAGATCTGGGAGCCCAGATCAGGGAGCGGATGGAAGAAATTGACGGCATTAGGATGAAATGCAAGTCAATGAACGGCAGACTGAGCGGAGAAATAAAAAAGAGAGTGGGCTGGACGAAAGAAGCTCTGCTCACCCTTACCGGCAAAGCAGTAATGGCAGCCGGTCCCGCAGAGCTACGGGAGGAGAAAACGAAGCTGGAGACCCAGGTCCTGGATGGACTAAGGGAGAGGGAGAAGCTCCAGAAGAGGCGGGAGGAGTACCGGGTAGCCCTAGGGAGAGCCCAGGCGGGGGCCAAAAGACGAGGACAGGGCCAGGAACGAAGAGCTGGCCAGGCAAGCCGCGGCCCTCGGGCAAAAGCGAGAGGAGGTCAGCCGGATCTCCCGCATACTGTGCAGCACAAGAGACAGGGGAATCCAAGCCATACCGCGGCCACCCCGGATGCCGTAAGGGAAAGAGGTGCGGGCCTTGGACCGCCCAACAGGGCGCGCGCGGTATCTAGCGCGACCCGAGATACCGCAGAACCCACAAAAGAAGCCCCAGGCGCGGCAAGCTCCCAATGGAGGCAGGCGACGACGTCTGGGTTAAAGTGGGAAGAAGCGGCGCGAAGGCGAAGGGGAAGAAAAAGAAGGAGGAGCGATCGAGTAAGAGGAACCCCCCCGGAGGGGCAAATCACAGCAGGTTGCCAACGGAGACTAGGCCAAGGGTCCTGCCGTCGATCCAGGCGCAACCAGGTGCGAACAAACCGCCCGGAGCCACCCGCAAGGCCCCGAGAACCGCGGTGGTCGCCATCGAATGCAGAGGGGAGAGCGCCCCCTACGCTGAAATCCTGCAATTTGCCCGCGGCAACATCCGGCTGGAAGAGCTGGACATAGGGGGGACCAGGGTTCGGCGAGCAGCCAATGGCGGGGTGCTCATAAAAATACCCGGACCCGAGAACGCGAAGAAGGCGAACGCCCTGGCGTAGCGACTCTCCGATGTAATCGGGGAAAAATACGGCGACGCGGTGTAGGCGACGCGACCGTCAACCAAGGGTGAGCTGAGGGTACAAGGCCTGGACGACTCGGTGACGACCGAAGAGCTGGCCCGCACCCCAGCGGAACAGGGAGGATGCAGTTCACAGGAGATCCGAGTAGGCCCTCCGCGGAGAATGGCTAGCCGGCTCTTCAGCGCTTGGGTGCAGTGTCCTCTAAGGGCAGCCACAACCGTGGCGGCGAAGGGTAAGATTAAAATAGGCTCGACCATAGCCAGGGTCAAGCTACTGGAGGTGCGGCCCCGTCAATGCTACAGGTGCTGGGGCTTTGGACAGCTAGGCGCCGCGTGCAACGCACGGGCAGCGCGCAGGCGTGCGTGTTTCAGGTGTGGCAGCGATGGACATCAGGCGAGAAGCTGCACATCTTCCTCGAAATGCGCGGTGTGCAACAGCAAAGGGAGGTACAGCGCCCACAGGATGGGATCGGGACGCTGCGCGTCGGTCAGTGAACGGGGTCGGGGGCCCGCAGCCAGGGACACCGCATATGGCCAGGTTCTTCCTGCAGAGCAATCTGAACCACAGCCGGGGAAAGGGGGGGGGCCAAGGACCTGCTGAGCCAGTTTGCGTTAGAAGAGGGGGTGGATATGTGTCTCATATCCGAGCCACACTCCATCCCGGGCGCAGACAACTGGCTGGGCAGCGAGGACGGCCTGGCGGCCATATGCTGGAAGATGGAGTGCGATGCACCACTGTGCTCCCTACTGGAGAGGGGAAGGGGGTATGTAGCGGCCAGATGCAGAAACATAGCAGTCGTGTTTGGCTACATATCCTCCAACGTCCCCATTCAAGCGTTCGAGGCGTTTAAGGACGACCTGGCGCGGGTGGTCCGGTCAGCAGGCGACGGCGGCAGGGGGGTACTGGTGGGCGGTGACTTCAAAGCCCGCTCGCCGACATAGGACCCAGCAGGGAGCAACCGCAGGGGGGAGCTCTTGGAGAGATGGGCGGCGTCGTGCGGAGTAAGCTTGCACAACGATGGGACTACGGCAACGTGTGTCAGGGCGCAAGGCTCGTCAGTTGTTGACCTGACGTGGTCGACGCCGAGCCTGACGCCGACGGTGCAGCAATGGCGGGTTCTCACAGAGAGGGAGACGCTCTCGGACCACCTTTATATAGCGTGAAAGATACAGGGCTCTCGGCACGTGAAATCTGGGGACGGAGGTGGACACGCGCGGTGGAACTGGCGCAGATCCGATGTAGAATGCTTCGGGGAATCCCTAGTCACTTGTCTAGCATGGGGAACAACGGTCGAGGACCAGACTACGTCGGCCAGCCTGGCTGCATGGGTGGACAGGACCATAACGCAGGCCTGCGACGCGACCGCTCCCAGAGCTCAAACCAAGAGCTATAGGAGGACTACGTACTGGTGGAGCGAGGACCTGGCCGAACAGCGTAAGCGCTGCGTGGCAGCAAGGAGGTGCCTCACCAGGAACAGGAGAGCAGCCAGTGGCCTCCACGACGACAGAGAGGCCGAATACCGGGCCAGCCAGCGGAGGCTGCGGGACAGCATAAAAGCAGCAAAGCCCAAGGCCTGGGAACACCTCGTGGGTTCCGTGGAATCGGACCCATGGGGCCTACCTTACAAGCTGGTGCTGGGCAGGCTCCGCACCGTCTCGAGGAAGCTGACGGAAACCCTCGATAGCGAGACCCTGGGGAGGCTCCTCACACCACTATTCCCAAGAGGAGAGGGCAACGAGCCGGAGAGCCAGGGAGACCGGAGCTGGAACGAGGGATGGGCGGTCACGGTAGATGAAGTACGGTCCGCGATCAAGAAGGGGAGCGGGCGAAACACCGCCCCGGGACCAGACGGCATAGAGGAGCCGCGTGGGCAAGAGTCCCCGAGGGGATGCCTACCCTGATCACACGGACATTAACGGCGTGTCTACGGGAGGGGCACGTCCCACGATCCTGGAAGAGGGCCCGGCTAGTGCTTATTCCCAAAGGAGGCACGTCCGGCGGATCTCTTCCAAAGGTCAGGCCTATATGCCTTTTGGGCGAACTGGGGAGGGCCTTCGAGAGGGTTCTGGTTTTTCGACTAGGGAACTGGATGGAAGAGAACCCCCGGGCCCGGCTGTCGGACGAGCAATATGGCTTTCGGAAAGGGCGATCAACAATCGACGCGCTAATCAGGGTTCGCCAGTTCGTCGAGGGCGTTACAAGAACGGGATGCTGCGTGGTGACTGTATCTTTGGATATAGCCAACGCTTTCAATAGCCTCCCATGGCCTGTTATTAGAAACGCGCTCGCGACGAAGGGGGTACACGCGTCCATGCGGCGAATTATTAACGATTATCTTTCCCACAGGTACGTCGAGTACACAACGGAGGGCGGGGGACTGAGAAGCCTGGCTGTGACGGCCGGAGTTCCACAAGAGTCTGTTCTAGGTCCTCTGCTGTGGATCCTGTCGTTTGACGAGGTCCTGCGGGTTGGAGCGGAGCCAGGCACCGCGGTGGTATGCTATGCGGACGACACCCTGGTCTTGAGTTCCGCGGCGGAGCCAGCATCAGCGGTGGCACTGGCCAACGCAATGGTGGCGAGAGTGTGCCGGCGCATATCGGACCTTGGGCTCAAGATATCGGCCAACAAGACGGCGGCGGTCCTTTTCGGCCGCGCGGGAGAAGGGACGGTGGAACACATCCCGGACTTGAGGGTAGGTTCGGAGAGGATCCCACGGGCGGGGTCCATGAAATATCTTGAGATATGGCTGAACTCCGGTCTCACATTCCGGGAGCATTTCGCGGGCATGGAAATGAAGATCGGGGGCATCACGAGGGCCCCATCGCGACTGATGTCGAACCTCAGGGGGACGTCGGAGACGAAGCGGCGACTGTACGCCGGGACCCTGTTTGCGGCCATTCTGTACGGGGCTCCGGTATAGGGGGACGTGGCGAAAACGTCAAGGCACATAAAACGTGCCATGGGAAAGCACCAGAGGAGAATCTGCACAAGGGTGGTCGCGGCATACCGGACGGCGTCCTTTGTGTCTGTCTGTCGCAATGCTGGCCCGAACGACGCCGCTACACCTGGTGGCTGGTGCCTATCACCGAGCATACGGCTGGATGTGGGAGACGCGAGTGACGACGGGATCCTGCTCTACTGACGAAGCAAGGACTGTCAGGGCGAGAGAACTCCTTGCTGCCCGTAAACGATGGAGGAGGTCCCTGGAGGGTCCCGACCTTCCCAGCGGGAGGTCAAGAGCGGCGATCGCGGATAACTGGAATGGGTGGCACGGCAGGGGTCATGGAAGGTTGACCTTCCGATTAATTCAGGTGCTGATGGGCCACGGTTGTTTCGCCGACTCCCTGCACAGGATAGGGAGGGCGGAGCGGCCGGCCTGCCAGCACTGTGCGAGGGCCGCGGACACGTCAAGCCCCACGGTGGAAACCTGCCCAGCGTGGGACGGATAGGGCGGCCCTGCGGGAGGCCGTTGGGGGGGACCTGACCCTGGCCGGGTTGATCCGGTCAATGAGGGGCTCAGGGAAGGGATGGGCGGCGGTGGCCCGCTTCGCGGAACGGGTGATCGCCGCAAAAGAACTTGAGGAGAGAGCGCGGCAACAGGCCCCGCAGCGCGCAGGGAATGAGACCGGGTAGCGCAGGCTACACGGGCCGAATAGGTAGCTCGGACATGTGGGGACCCGAACGGGTCGGCGGGGTGGTGTGCCGGCCGAGCTTCGCTTCGTCCCTCGGGGCGGGCCAGGGGGGGCGCGAAGAGGCATAGATGGTGCCAGATTAGGATGTAATTGGCCCCCGGTTAGGGCTAGGGCCTCTCCGCTCAATACCTCCTCTTTATCATCAGCTCCAACCCCCTGGGACGGCGACTGGAGCGCAACGCCGCGCCGTCTTCCCCTGACCTCCGCGAGGATAGTCCTAGTCCTAGAGGACGCAGAGTGGGAATCGCCCTCGGCACTGGACGGCTTCGCCTCACGAAGCGCCAGCCACAGCGCGGTTAGAAGGAAGTTACCCACGAGGATGGCAAGACACGCAGACACCACAACAGGCAAGACACGCAGCCGCGTAGTAGTGCCCGGGGGCTCTCTGAAGATATGCCTCGAGCGGTTCCGGGGAGTCCCCTACCCGCACCAGGATGGCCGCTGGTTTTTTAGTGGATGCGAGTCCCACACTACCCCGAGGGTCCTTGCGGGGCGCCTCGGGGTGTGCATAAGGCATTTTCCCAGCGATAACAAAAAAAAAAAAAGGTTAGGTCGGTAACACACCGACTACATGTCCCGTCATCTCGTCCGCCATCCTGCATGCTAGTCAGCCATCTTGTATGCTAGTCAGCCATCTTGCATGTCAGTCCGCCATCTTGCGGGTTAATCCGCAATCTTGCAGTCGGTAACACACTGACGCTCGGTTGGTAACAAACCGACTACGGGCGAGGCGCGTCCTGCAGCATTCAATCAGGTCAGTAAGGCAGTTTTGAGACAGTACCCCTCTTATATAACTACTTATTTTGAAGTTGATCCTTCGTCATATTATGTTTGTTACGGATTATCAAATGGATCAGCTTCCGCACAAAACAACCACACATGAAGGTCTTGTGTAAGATATTGAATAATGGTTCCTTGTTGATCAAAAAATGATTCATTCGAGTATATGAAAAATGCAATTGGCTGTAGAGCAGAGATGTGTCTTCGAAGAGAGTAGGGTTTTGAGTTGAATATGTGGTTATAAAAGGATGAAATACAAGTGAGTTTGGAGACAAATCATATGGGTGCAGAAAATGTACATATAAGAATCCATAGTGGAGAAAATAGAATTAGCAGAGTAAGGTAGATAGCAAGTAGCGTAAGGCTGGATCGATATAGAAGGACAAGATGCAGATTATAGCGTTAATATAAGAAGCGTGGGAGAGTTGGCAAGTAGAAGCAATAAATATGAAAGACGTGTGGCGGTTCGCTAGAGGTAATAGTCAAAAATAACATGATGTGTAAAAAATAGATCATAAAACAATTTCTCATCAATTCAGTCACAGCTCAGATGTGCTCTCCTCGTCGCGCGTCGGTCTGGATTAATAGAATTTTGCTCGAAAGTGAAAGAAAAGACATGCTGAACGTGAGAGTGAAGGTAGATCGGCTTGACGGTGAGGATTCGTACACTTCGAAACTATGCGATTTATCGATAAATTCGTGAAAACTCGATCGTAAGATTCCCCAATTTTACATCTTACAAACTTTAACATCACATTAGTCAAAAATCATACTTTTGTGGGTCTACTAATTGAATCAGATATCTCCTCAGATCGGTCATCAAAGCCAAGTTGACACAACCATTCAGTTCAACTCATTGACGAAGCAAAAATCGAAATGATGTGGGTTAAAAATGAGTGCAGCAGCAAGGTGATTTTACATCTGAAATCCGAAGCAGTTTATCGAAATGAAATATTATCAATGAATCGGACTTCCGTTTCCGGTTTGGATGTGAGTGGCAGGTGTGAGAAAGAGTGTGAGAATTTAGCAGGATAGCAAAGGTGAGGAGGAAAGGAAATGGGGAAGAGAAGGAGTGGGGAAGACCAGGACGTGCGGACGAGTGAAGGGAATAGGGAGGCAGGAGTAGAAGGAAAGGACAGGTGAAAAAAGGGGGAAAGTTTTGAGGTTAGTCAGAGAAAGCCGGCGGACGGCAACGGGAAGGATAACAAAAAAATAGGCGGTGACATCTAGGGCGTAGGAAGGGGGATGGAGCAAAGACAGATAGGTGGCAGGTAGATAAGGTAGGGAGCGGTGGCGGAGATAAACAGTATGAGCAACGCGGGTGGCCAAAAAGAAGGGGCGAACAGAGTAGAGAAGGAGAAAAAGAAAGGTAGGCCGGGTGCAGTAGCATCGTTAGGGAGGCATAGGAGTCATAGCCTGGGATCGGCGACGACGGTGCTAGATTTATGGAACAGAAAGCGGGAGGAGAAGGGGGAAAAAGGGGAGGAGGATGCACGTGAGATACAGGAAAGAGAAAGAGTATTTGGGAAAAGCAGGAAAGTTCACCGGTCGCCGGAGGGCAAGACAGGTGAGGAAGGGAAGACAGAGAGAGGGAGTATACAGGATATGCTAAGGCTGATTAGGGAAGAGTTAAAGATAGGTCTAGAGGAGGTCAAAGGGCAAGGAAGGGGGATCAGGGAAGAAATGGAAAAGATTAAAGGGGAAATGACTAGAAGGGAAGAGCAGTGGGAAGTAGAGAGGGGGGAGATGAAGGAAACGATAAGGGATCTAGGTGAAAGATTAAAAGAGGTAGAAGAGCGGAGAGGAGGGAAGATGGACAGAGTAAAGGGGAGGCTGGCAGAATTAGAAATGAAGAGAAGGTGGGGGGCAGAAGGTGGGGGGGAGAGGCAGAGACAGGGGAATGCGGAAGTGGCGCAGGTGACAATAGATAGGTTAAAAAAGATGGGGTGGGCCACAGAGAGGAAAGAAAGGGAAGAAAGAAGGGGAAATATAGTATTGAGAGGAGCGAGAATAGAGAAGGGAAGGGAAAAGGAAGGGTTGAAAAAGATTATGCAGGTGATAGGGGTAGAGGTCGAGGTAAAGGATATGTGGGAGGTAGGCGCAAAAAAGGGGGGAGAAAAGGGGATATGGATAGCAAGGCTAGGGAATAGGGAGCAAAAGAGGCAGGTAATGGAAAGAAAAAGCGTCCTTAAAGGGAGGGAGGAGAGAAAAGAGGATCTCACCTGGGCAGAGAGGAGAATGAAATGGAAGTTGAGGGAGATAGCAGCTATCGAGGAGAGAAGGGGAAACAGAGTAAGAATAGGGTATGCAAAGATCTGGATAGAAGGGAAAATGTGAAAGTGGGATGAGATAGGAAAGGTGCTTAGGGACGGTGCAGGGAGAGAGAGGGAATAGAGGCAAAGGGAGGGGAGGGGAAAAGTGGAGGAAGGCGATAGGGAAAGGACAGCAAGCGAGGAAAGACAAGAGGGGGGTATATAAGCACAGGCTGGGGTACGTAGGGAAAGGCAGTCGGGGAAATGGTCAGTGGGGAGGGACAGAGGCAGAGGGGGCGGGAAAGAAAGAGGAGAGAGAGGGGAGTAGGCGAGACGGAAAGGGAGGGTTGGAAAGTAGTTTTCTGGAATGTGGCGGGGCTTGCGAGAAAGGATGAAGATTTCTGGAGGGGTCTAAGGGAGTGGGATGTAATATTTTTAATGGAGACATGGATGGAAAAGAAGGGGTGGGAAAGAATTAGGAATGAGTTGCCAGCAGGGTATAGATGGGAAGTGCAGTATGCGGTGAGAAGAAATAGGAAGGGAAGAGCAATAGGCGGAATGCTGTTAGGGGTAAGAAGGGAGATGGTAAGTGGGGAGGAAGGGAGGGAAGAGGTAAAAGAGGGGATGATAATAAGGAAAATAAGTATAGGGGGGGGGGGGGGGGGAATAGATAGTAATAGGAATATACGTAAATGGGGATCTGAAAGAGAAGATAGGGGAATTGAAGGAGCGGGCAGAAGAGGTAGAGGGAGGAACAAGAGTGCTAGTGAGGGGTGATTTTAATTCCAGGACAGGGCAGGAGGGGGAAGGATGTTTGGGGGAAGGAGAGGAGGAGAATAGGAGTAGGAAATCAAAGGACAGGAAAATAAACTCCGAAGGTAAGCAGCTGGTGCAATTTTTGGAAGAGACAGGATGGGCAATAATGAATGGGAACATAGAGGGCGATGAGGAGGGAGAATTTATGTATGTAGGAGGGGCGGGGGTGACGGTGATAGATTACGCTATAGGAGACAGCGAGGTAAGGGATAGGGTCAAAAGGATGGAGATTGGGGATAGGGTTGACTCGGACCATCACCCGGTAATAGTGTGGATGAGGGGGGCAGTGACTAGGACAAGAAAGAGAAAAAGAGTAGGGGAAGCTTGTAATGGAGACTGGACAGAGGAGGGTAGGAGGAGGTTTAGAACAGAAGTCAAATGGGAGGGGGTAGGAGAAGCGGATGTAGGCAAAGAGATAGAGAAAAGAATAAGGGAGCTTAGACGAGCTTTAGAGGTAGGAGGGAGGGGAAGTGAAGTGAATAAAGGTTGGTGGGATGAGGAATGTGGGCGAAAGAAAGCGGAAGTAAGGCAAGGTTTAAGGAACTAGAGAAAGCGGGAGGGGGAAGGGGAAGCGTATAGAAAGGAAAGAAGGGAATATAATAGGCTGTGCGAGGAGAGGAGGAAGAAAGAAAATGCGGGATTCATAAAAGAAGCAGCGGAAGCAAGGACAGAAAGCAAGGTATGGGAGATAGTTAACAGGGAATGAAAGAAGAGGAAGAGGGTGAATGAGGAAATAGGCGATTAGGAGTGGAGGGAGTATTCCATGGGATTATCAGGCGGAGTGGAAAGCAAGATAACAGAAGGCGGGGGGACGGCAAATAGAAAGGGGGACGGGAAAGAGGAGCTGCAGAGGGAAGAGATTAAGAAGGTGATAGGAAAGCTGAGGGATGGAAAAGCACCACGGGGGGATGGAATAGCTAGCGAGGTATGGAGGTATGGGGGGGAAGAGATGGAGCAGTGGGTATGGAAAACATGTAACAGAGTTTGGGTGGGGGAGAGCTGGCCAGAGGATTGGAGAGAGGGATTGATAGCGCCGATACAAAGAAGGGGGAGGGGAAAAGGGTAGAAGAGTATAGGGGGGTGACGCTGATGCCAACTCTGTATAAGGTCTATGCTATGGCATTAGCGGAAAGGTTAGAAAGAGAGGTGGAGGAGAAGGGCATGATACCGCAAAATAAAACTGGCTTCAGGAAAGGAATGGGTACAATTGACAACGTATACGTGCTTGACTATTCAATCAATAGACAGGTGGGAAGGGATGAGGGAAAGGTGGTGACGTTCTTTGTGGACTCAAAAGCGGCGTTCGATTCGGTGGACAGGAAGGTGCTATGGGAGACTATGATAGAGGATAGAGGATAGGGGAAATTTACAAGGAAACAAAGAGTTGGGTGGGGAGCGGGGGAAAGGTACGAGAGGCGTTCTGGACGGCGAGGGGGTTAAGGCAGGGATGTCCGCTCAGTCTGCATGTATTCAACCTGCTGCCGGCGGATTCAGAAGAGGAAATGGAGAGAGGGAGACGGGTTGGGGGGGTGGAGTTGGCCGGCGCGCGGCGGCAGGGTATCGATGTTAGCGTATGCTGATGACATAGTGCTACTAGCGAGACATGAAGAGGAGATGGAGGTAATGATTAGGAAGTTAGAAAGGTATATGAACAGGGAAAGGATGACAGTAAATGTAGGGAAATCAAGGATTATGAGATTTAGGAAAGGAGGCGGCAGAAGGAAAAAAATGGATTGGAGATGGAAAGGGAAAAAGATAGAGGAGGTTGAAGAGTTCAGTCATCTAGGGTATAGAGTGAAGTGCAATGGGGGACAGGAAGCACACGTGAAGGAGAGAGTACGGAAGGCAGGGGTAGTAATGAGGCAGGTATAGGGAAGAGGAAAAAGAAGGTTTGGGAGGGATTGGGAAAAAAGGATTTGGTTATTTGACAGGCTGGTATGGTCGGTAATGGAGTACGCATCGGAGATATGGGGGTGGAGGGAGTGGAGGGCTGTCAAGGCGGTACAGGATAGATTTTTGAGATGGACATTAGCAGTGGATAGGCGAACACCGGGATATTTAGTAAGGGAGGAACTACAGAGGGAAAAGCTAAGGATTAGGGCAGGGAGAAGGGCATGGAACTTTGAAAAGAAGCTGGAGAGAGGGGAGGGTAGCGAGCTAGCTAGGAGATGCTGGGAAGAGATAAAGGAAAAGGCAGAAGTTGGGAGGCAGGGATCGAGATGGGAAAGGGAAAGGGAAAGTTTCTTTGCGGAAAGGGGGGCAGAGAGTAGAGAGGTAGTCGCGAGAAGGGAGAGGGGAGAGGTGGATTTTAGGCAAATAGAGGAGAGAGAGAGGGAAGAGCAGAGAAAAGAGAGGTGGGAGAAAATAAGGGAATCGAGGTACAGCAGATGGTACAGGCTAGTGAAAGGAGAAGGGATACCAGGGTATCTGGGAAAGGGATGGGGGGAAAGCAGGTGATCAAGAGTGGCAAGATTTAGATTGGGAAGCGAGATGAAGGAGGCAAGGTACTAGAAAGAAGAGGAAAAGAGAATGTGTAGGGTGTGCAGGGGGGAGGAGGAAATATGGGAGCACGTATGGGAAAGGTGCGTGGGCTGGGATAGAAGGGGGGAAAGCTGGCAGGAGGTGGTGAGGGAGATGTTAGGTGGGGAGGGGGTGGGAGAAGTCTGGATGAGAGAACTGGAAAGGATCAGGGATGTACAAGAGAATGAAAAAGGTGAGAGACGAATGGGAAATTGAAGTCGATTAGGATAAGGACAAATAGGGAATAGAATAAGGTAAAATAGGATAAGGTTAAGTAAAGATAAGGATAAAGAATAAGAAAAGGATAAAAGCGAAAGTAAGGGAATGGCACGGCAACGGCACAGGGCACAGGCAATCAGAAAATAAGTAAAGATAAGGTAGGAAGTAAGAATAGGATAAGAATAGGTTAAGAAAACATGTAAAAATATGGTAAAGGGAGAGGAAAATGGAAGTCTTTGTAACCCCAAGGGGAACAATAAATATTACATACATACATATTATCAATTAATCGGAATCAACAAGTCAACGGCTCCATGCACGTTATCCGACGTGATGAATTTTGTAGAAGCGACATTATCATCGTCTGTTTCAACAGATTTCACTGTGAACAACGAGTTCAAAAACCGACCATTGCCCATGTTGAATGAATCACCATATCAGTCTCCGCTGGCTTCACCGACAATACATGGAATTCCCAACACTTTCAATAAACTACCATTATTGTATATGGGGGGCGCATTCAATTCATATAACGATAGGAAAAAAACTCAAAAACAAAGAAGAAAAAAGTGATGAATTTTGAACATCTTTCAACAATTTAAATAAGGTAGTCACAGCGCATTAAAAAAAAAATCCGAAGCAACGTGTAACGATAGCGACTATTCTTCCGGCAATTTCATCGTGACAATCGTGGAAACTCAAAATTCTTAACGGAACGGCTCGGTGAATCGATGGTGTGTCTTAAGTGGTGTACTTTCGCGCTACCCAAGGAGGCCTACTCCTCAACTCACCTTTCACAAACTGTAACGTACTACTTAGTTGGCCTTAATCGCTCTTTGTTATTTGTGATAGTTTTTACCTTAATTGTCCTAAATCTCTCTTTGTCATTTGTAATAGTGTACTTGATTCATTTTGTTACACAAAATATGAACTAGTGTGGACAATTCGAGTGCCATCTTGTCCATACGATTGATTTCCTGTCACCCAGAATAGTGTACTTTTATCACAGCCGGTGCGTTTACACTTTATACAAGCAAAGCCCAAAGTAATCCATTTCTAACCGCTCGGGAATAGATTATATATGTATATTCTTTTGAGATCACGCTGGGTGAGATCCTTCAGATGATCGTCTGCACGTGACACGTCTAAGTAACACTGTATAATTTCATCCCTTTATTATCACTCCTTTGACTATCTTCCTATTGTTTATACCAAAAACTGGTTTCTAACAGGCAACCGTGTATATCTATGATGTGCATGTATTCAATTGACATTTTCTTTGTCGATGTAACTGAGATACAGTTAGATTAACATTGCTGAGTTTGGTTGAAGTGGATTGCCCGAAACGAATTTACACAATTGTGGAGAGTCTACAGTATCTATATGGCGACACATACAAATTTCAATCGGTGGTCATTTCATTCCCATAATAACATTTGAATACTGCACTATCTAACTAGGTATACGTGATGGTAAGATTAATTCTTGTCGTCTTTACGTACCAATCGTTTATCTACTTGAGTTGAGCGACGCAGAGAGCACGGCTTGACTATGAACTCATCTCGTCCGTCATGGTTACTGAAAGCGCCGTTAGGTTAGCAGTCTTCATACATCTTCAGTTAACGAAATAGGTTAATTCTTACGGGATTAGGTTTAACTTTTGAGATCATAATGTCTTTATACTGGGCATCTCTTTGTACGATGCATATTTTTCAACCTTATATTGTCACACAAGGGTCCAGAGAGTCCAGCGTAATTTTCATAGGCTAGCCTTTGAATAATGGAAAGGGGATAAGCTTAGGACCGTGATGTAAAAAAAGTTTCGGGTCTCCTCAGTAGTGACATGGGCCGGGTCGATCAGTTGCCATCGAACCACTGAGCACTGAGTTTCTAAAGTGAGTCCAGGGTTTCCAAGATCCTACTGTGGCAAAGATGTAAGTTTTTTAGGGGTGTGTACTTTTTTTAATTCTATTAATTTTATGTTCATAATATAATATATTTGTTCCTCGTTTTTGCGATTTTTTTTCATATGAAAACATCGTTAAAATCAAAATTGATGCTTTGTGGTCACAGTTCTGTATTGAATAACTTGGTTATCGCTAGATCCGAGCTGAAATCTGCCGAGTAAATAGTTGTACACAGCAACTCATAAAAGTACAAAATACATAAAACAAACATGCAAACTCGAAATGAGACGCGCAGCTGCGAGGGGATAGAAGCGGTGCTTTGGTCCTGATTCACAGCGAGAGCGCTCTGATAGTCCAGGCGATTTTAAAATCGATTATTTTCATTCTACTTCGGTCGATGAAGCAGAAGAGGATGCGAGTGAGGGAAAACCCAAGTTCGCTTCTAGCGACACGGATTTCGAGCCGGAAGAGCCATGACCTCCCAAAAGAGAAAGAAGAAGTATATATACGGAAAACGTCCCCCAAAGAACTTATACGGCAACAACCGTTACAAGTGGACGACAATAGCACCCGAAATAAGCGAACGAGCCTCAGTAAACCGTCTAGTAAGTCATCTACCTGGAGTAAAAGTGCAGCTGCCGATGTCAAGAGCCCAATCGTAGCGTGGTTGTTACTAATGATAAATTAATAAATATACCGAACATAATTGTAACTTATACGAGCACCCAGATTGCTTTGAAACGTATACATATAGAGGAACAAATATACATATGGAGGATTTAAGATTCACTCAAATTGAAAGCGATTCTCCGGTTCTTGTATTTAGCAAGTGTGAAAGATGATGGCCATAATCACGTTGAAAGGATGTGGCGTAGGCGTTCGTCGCCAGTTTATCATGCGACAATGCTGTCTCAAAGATTTACGTTTTTGTTACAGATAATCCGATTTGGTAACAAGTCCACTTTCACCGAATAGATTCCGTCGACAAAATGGAACCGATTCGCGAAATCTGGGATTCATTTTTAATAGATTGCAAACAATGTAATACTCATTATAAATATTGCACAATCGATGAGCAGTTTTTTAGTTCTCGAGGACATCCATTTCGCAATTACATGCACGCTGAACCAGATAAATACGGCATAAAGATCGTCTTGATGAACGATACAAGAACTTCGTATATGATAAATGCATTTCCGCATGTGGGGACCGTGTCAAACCGAGAAGCATCGGAATCTGTTTTGAGTAACTATATTAATACCTTATTGGAATCAATTCACGGTAGCGGAAAAACATCATGTCCGATAATTGATTCACATCGATTCCAATCGCTGATAAAATGATAACCTTGTATTCTCTTACGTTGGTCGGTCAGATTCGGACGTAAAGCGAACACCTGAAATGATTTCAAAACAATCTTGAAGGTGGAATCTGCGCGCTGTGCTTACAGCAACAATAAAACTCTGCTGTAATATTGCTCCCAAAAAAAAAAAAAAAGATTGTTATGTTGTTGTCAACGCTGCATAGACGTGAAAGCTTTGATACGGATACGGGAAAGCCCGAAATAATTCACTTTTACAATTTCAGTACGGGAGGTATCGATACGTTCGCCCAAACGTGTTACGAATATAGCGCATCCGGCCGCTCATGTCACTGGCCTTTGAGATTTTTTTACGGGATGATACATCAGTCAGGGATAAACAGCTACGTCTTCGTGAAATGCAGAAAATGAAACAACGTGTCGCGCAATCTTTTTGGAGGACTTGTCAGTAGAGCTCATAAAACCGTTGCTACAGTTGAACCTGGAAAAGCGCACAGCCATGTTTCTATACCCTCCGAGATGCTCAACGAATTTTTGGAAATCGGGCTACTAGCATAGAACAGATGAATTAAGAAAAAAAGAGTGAAATCGACATTATTTCGCATTTTTGGACTTTCTTTTCTGTTCAAACCGGCATATTTCGGAGTTTTTCCATTCTATAAATTTTTTTCGTTGCAAGGCAATTCCTCAATCGATTTTCAATCGATTTCAAAAACAAACTTAAATATGACAATTCCATTGTTGTTATGTAGAAAAATCTGAATGGGTTTTCCAAAACCCCTGTGTGGCAACGACATTAGAAAAAATAGGTGCAGCAATCTGGGGTTAACATATTTCGATGTCTCAAAATGAAAAACTCACCTTATATTCTCGGTCGAAACAATTTCACGAAGTAGGGCGCTCACGCCGAACCAGGTAACTACCGCTACTCCCATTCCGCACCACTTTCCTCAAGTTGCGATGACGAATGGTGGAAAGCTTATAAATATCCGAGTATATCATACGCCTAATCAAATATATACGATATGATATGATATGATGGTATGATGAAGATCACGATGATGAGCTAATCATGCCTTTTACGTACCAATGACGTCACGTATGGTAGCTGTACTGTTGCATGTAATGAAGTATGTGTAGAAGGGAATCATCACAATGCCATCATTTGCCGCCTGTGAATTTAAACATAAACTGTATTAGAATAACAAACAACTGCCGTTTCATTGCTAGAATATGATCCTATCATCATAAAAATTGAAAGTTGCTATGATTCTTGGTATTTGTAATGGTCCTAATGTCATTGCAAAAAGGGATTTTCATTTCAAAAAGAATACAAAAAAATTTTATGATCCACTTGCGCATAGCGGATATGAAAATATTTTGTATCTAAGAGGCAAAATAGATCTTTTTATAACAAGCGTGACTTCGTAATACAAGTTATAGGTGAACGATGCTTGCATTACACTTGCGCAAAACACAGTCAACTGAACAGAACTTGATAAATGGGTCACACACTTCCGGAAATACTACTCGCTAACCACCGTCAGCTAATTAAATCCCTCCACCCTTCTTACAAGTGTCTCTGAATTAGAAAGCTACATTATCCTGAAAGAAACCTGTGCGAGCCTGCTTATGCAGCATGCATTTATATGCACGCTTAGGAAAGTTCCAGGTGATAATTCTGTCAGTTATAATTTTTAAATAATCTTCCTAATAACTAGCCACTTTATCTTAATACGCTGTTTGATAATATTTCAGATAAAAAAGGCATCTATCCTGGTCCAACATTATTCTAAGAATGTTGTTGAAAAAAGGTAATATGAATAATAACTTCAATTATCACCAAATTGCTCTAGTAAACTGCATTGCTAAGATTTTCTCCCAGGTTATGTGTTCCTGAATAACTGCATGATGTGAAGCAAATGATAAATACTCATAGAGGCAGGTGGGCTTCTAGATGAACTACGGATTTTTTAACACCATCGACTCCCTGAACACCTTCGCTGTCAGTCGAAAATGAGATTTTCGTGCCACTTTTGTGTTAGAAGAAAATTTTCGTAGATTCATCTTATAGTTTCAATATTACAATTTTTGGGGTCGCTGAATCCAAATCTGAATTCAGATTTGCAAAATGCAAAATTGCGGATCTAATGTGGCGGCCGCAAATCCGAAAAAAAGTTTGATTCCCGCAAAAGTGAGCACTTTATGGTATCTGAAGTCGTTAAATTTGAATCTGAAATCGGATTTTCAATATTCGAAATGGTGGATCCAATATGGCGGGAGAAAATATCAGTTTTTATTTGATTGAGTTGATTTCAGAGTTAGAACTCAAATTCGAAATTAATAACCACAAACATCTGAAGATACAAATTTTTATCGAAATCCAACTACTTTTCAAATTTTCTCCCACCATATTGGATCCGCAATTGTAAATTTTTAAATTCGATTTGAGATTCGGATTCAGCGACCTTAAAAACGATGATGTACTAAATTACAGTCAAATTGATGTAGTGGAAGCATGTTTATTTTCAAATGCCCACATATGTGTCATGGGATAAAAGTAAAACGACTTTTTTCACCCATATGTGTGTCACTGACGGTCAAGGGATTCAAACAGTTATACAAATGCAGCTCCGAAAAGATAGATAAAAACTGTATGGACGATAAAAGTGCTTTTGACATTGTGAATTGTGAGTTGTTATGGAAAAAGTTGGAAAAAATCATTCAAAGCAAAAAAATTATGAACATTGTCAGTGACATGTACTCGAGAGTAAACGTAAGAATATTGAATGGGACATATGTTATTCAAACTATTACTGTCACCCGAGCTGTCTTACAAGGAGAAATTCTATCATCTATACTGTTTGCTATATTTATATCCAATTTCAAGGAATTGCTAAAGAATAAAGGAGTAAGAGAAGTCTCTATCACGCACATAGTAAAACTTTCATTGTTAGCTTATGTAGATTACATAATAATTCTAGCAGACACAACCGTCAGCATGAGAGATTTTATAATATTTCTACATGAATATTGTCAGATTGATAAACTACTCGTAAATATATTTAAAAAAAAATAATAATCTTATTCCAAATAGGAGTTTATGCATATAAACATAACTTTCTCGGCACTAAAACTATCGAATATCTTCAAGAATAAAACTCTCTTTGAGTCCTCTCTTTGAGGACTCTTTGTCCATATTCGTTCTATACGAAATGGCAACTAAAAATTTTTTGATTAAAGTGAAAACCACAAGTTCAGTCACCATCTTAAGCATCCACTTTTTGTAAATAAAGTCCTAGAAAGTATATAACAGACTGTGTTCACCCCTAGTAAACTCTGCATTATCTGCATTACATTTTATCGCCCCAATATAGTATATTATACTCTAGACGTCAACTCGACCACATAAAAACAATCCAAACACTCTTTTTGAGAGACTCACGCACAGTGGTCCCAAATCCCGAAAAGGTGGCCAATAGTCGAAAAAATAAGTATTTTTTTAGGGAGTGTCAATGGTTAGAATAGTTGCAGTGGTATCCTTAGTGTGTATTATGACCGTTAAGAAAGGATGAGCTTTCCTACCTGGCTTGGGAACTCATTTCGTTCGTGAGCGTTGGGGCTGCTGCATAGTTTACTCGTCGCCATCGAAAATAAAACAAAGTTGAGACACATGTCTTCTCTATATATATTATATATATTCTTCTCCAGAAAGTAAGTACAATTCGAATGTGTTGCTCGAAATTAATATTAACAATGTATGAAATAGTAAGTCATTATTGAGAGTAGTGGTATTTTTCTTTGCTATATTATGAAAAGTCGTGTTAGAAAAAGCAATAAGTCAAAACCCCCGTGGACTCCCAGTCTTCAACCAAATGGAAATTGCTGCCTAGACATTTTTTCAAAACATATCCAAAAATTAGCTGCAACTAGCTGCGACTCCGGTTTTGGGTATAAGTTTTATGCGTTGATGTGAGTACTAGGATGGTTTTCGTTTAGGGTATAGCAACCTAGTGTGCTCTTTCTGCAGCTTTTCATAATTTTCGCGTCTGAAATCTTATTTATAAAAAATTGATAAAGATAATTCTTCTATTAATGTTATTTTTCCATTTTCTACAGAACCTCTGTATAATGCCGAAGGAATTTCTTTTACGAGAAAGGAATTTTCATATTTGTGATATCGCTATGAAACAAAAATATCAACTTGTCACTGACATTTTTGAAATGGAGGTGTCAAAAGAATTAAAGCATGTATTCATTTTATCAAAAAGTCTGAATGATGCCATGGCTAGAATGGTATCGAAATTCAAAAAGAGGTAGCAACAAGCGAGCAGGAACGAAACCAAATTCTCCCAAATAATGCGATGAGTGGCTCAAGGTTCCTGTGTCTTTTCCAATCTCACAATTGAAAATGAAGGTTTGAAGACTTTCATGGAAAATAAAATGAGGCGTCCTTCCACAAGCTGAGACGATTTAAGTGATCGGTAAAAACGTAAGAGGACAGAAAAAATTTGGAAAGAACATGTCGTCCATGAATTGGCCTACGCTACATAAATGGGTCTCCCGGCTTCTGGAAATTTGCCAGCTGCAAACGTAATTAGGGATGTCACAGAAGGCAGCCCATGAAAAGCATCACAGTACTGTAAGTCTATGGAACGCGTTTCAGAAGATGCACTGTCAAGCAACCAAGCGTTATCACTTGTAATAGAAGGTAAACTGACCAAAAATCAATACCAGTATTAACTATAAATTATACCCGCTGTATAAATGTGTATTGGATTTAAAAAAAAGTGTTACCCTGTGCTTAGAGAGATGACAAAGAAATATGGATCATTGACTTGGGATCCGCGAATTAGTGATGAATGACTATAGCGAGGAAGCGGGATGATTGGTGACGATAGATTATATTTGATTACTAATTAGAGATTACTTCATTTTGAGGAAGGTACACAGGTGATGCGATCTGTATCGCAAGAGAAAATAACGATAACTCAAGATTTACAGGCGAGAATGCACATTGATGATACACATAGATGATTTTGAGACAGTAGACAATACATGAGATACAGCTGATTTGTTTTGAGTCGCGACACGGGCTAGCGGCGAGATTTGACGCAGAGACGGCAAGTAAACATTGCACGCGAGTGTGCGTCCACGCGTGAAGACAATTTTGAGTGTCGCGAGATACACATTTAACTGAACCGATACTTTGTCGATACACCATGCAAAGTCAAAAATTTCTGTAACTGAAAGTGTAGAGCCACAGTTGGACTTTAAGCATTACTAAATTATGCAGCTGAAAGAATATAAACGGTACAATCGGATGTTATTGGAAGTCTTCCTGGAAACAAAGTTGGTAATATAAAATTGACATGCAAGTGGGAATGCGATGGCACTTCTGGTCAAAGTACTTACAAACAAAAATTTAGCGATGGAGACAGCAATAAATCGGATGTCAACATTTTCATTATTTCACTTGTTCCCTTGCAAATCATTGATAAAGTTAATCCACACGTCATTATTTGGAAAAATTCACGTCCTTCGTCGCCAAGATTTTGTCGCCTGAGTAAAATTGAATTTTTTTATATGACTGCCGAAGTAACTAGAGCAGAAATTGATTGTATCAAAGCGCAAGAGAGAAACCTCATGCTCTTCCAAACTGTAATTGGCGGCAAAAAAATTGACATCAATTTCAAACTTGTGTTGACAATGATAGATAGTAAAGTTTGTAATTCCATTACGAATACATCGTCTAGTATGCTTACCTTTGTCGTGCTACATCCAAAAAATTTAATGATATTGTCAAGATGTTGCAAAAACCGATTAATAAAGATGACCTCGAATTCGGAATATCGTCGCTGCATGCTTGGATACGGTTTTTTAAATGTTGCTTACATGTAGCTTACAATTTAGAAAAGAAGTGACAACGGCGCAGAGAGGATAAAGAAAATGTTGATAGAAAAAAAAATATACAACAAGGTTTTCGTGACATATTAGGGCTTTTTGTTGATTAACCAAAACCAGGCTATGAAAGTTCTAATGATGGAAATACAGTTAGGAGTTTTTTCGAAAATTCTGAAATTCTTCTGTGAAGCCCCTTCACACAGCGAAATTTCATATTGTGAATCTTTTGTAATGAATATTGTGACGGGTTTTGAGTCCGCACTAATTAGGTGGAAGGGAGGAACAATTAGAGACGGGGCGAGGAAGTCGAGACTGATCGAGTAGGTAAAACTTTGTGTCTGTATTTGTGGGGGGAGCGTACATGAGTTGCGATCGGGGGGGGAGTCGACTTAAAACTACAAAAGATTATTACATTGGGGTTGTAGACAATTACGGTGGCTGATCACGCCTCAGCCCTTAGCGTCACTTAATTCTAACTTACAGGTACGCGCGCGCGGGGGGGGGGGGGGGGGGGGGTAGGGTGGCGGGGAGTGTGCGGTAGGAAGGGTCGGTAGAGCGGAGGGGGGGGGGAGGTGGTGTAGGGTGATGGGGAGTGTGAGGTAGAAAGGGTTGGTATTGCGAGGGGAGGTGCAGATCGGCTGTAGATTGCAGGCTAACCTGGTGTCGTTGGCGTGTGTGTGTAACGGTGTTGAGTGGGGCGTCTGTGTTCCCGGTCTCGTCGTTCTCTCTCTCTTTTTCTCTCGTTCTCTCTCTCTCTTCCTCGTTCTTTCTCTCTCTTCCTCGTTCTTTCTCTAGTCACGTCTATCCTGCAGGTAGGGTGCTGTCGTACTGCTGGTTGACGCACGGCTCAGCCGAGCGTCGGTGGGCTTCGGTTAACTTCGGGTGTTTCCCGACGGGACGGGACTCACCCGTTCGGCTCTTCCCCGCGGGTTTGGGGTTTGTTGTGACTTGCACTCTAGGTGCAACGTCACAATATTTTTTATACGACACTAACAGTGATCACAGTACAATCTTATATACACGTTTTGCACGTATAAGTTTTTCTTGTTCATACGGTAATATTTGTAGACCGGGCAGCTTTCGCTATGTGTTGAGGTATTGTACCCAATAAACACCGAATGGTATGAAATACGAATTTTATACGAAAACTCAGCATAAAATTGGCATGGTTATCAGTAATAAACGTTAGATACTATATGCCGAACTGAGTTCCGTTAAATAGACAAATAATTGATACTTTTAATATACAATGCGTTGTAAGGGACAGCTGGTCGAGGTCACATCCGACATCAGCTATGGCTGTACATACGACAGATCACAACAATAACAAACGGTGACCGACGCCTCGCTGACACATACTAACTCGATGATCCACCGGCAAGGTAATGGATAAGGATGAGACGACGACGATGTAGCGTGATGGGCTATATAAATATATATAAATATATAAATAGGAGAGCCGCGGAGAGCATCATCAGCAGTTGACCAGCGTAGCGCCGAACTGATTCACCCAGTTTTTGGTAACGAATTGTTTCTCGTCTGGAGGGCACTATCAAATTTAACTTCAATAAATTGTAATATCGAACTTCAAGCAAAGCGTTTAGTTCCGACTTCGAAACATATGATATGAGTAGAATCCAGGATACCACGGGATGTCGAGAGCGATAGGAATTACTTAAAACATGAGCCGGTTAAAATGTGGTTGAAGAAACGTTAAGGTCGTATAATTATGGTATAGGTAGAAAATATTACCGTGTTCGATATACGGTAATTTTTCAGTAAAATATTAATCGTTGTCTCTCCACAAATATTACACGATTTTCATTACACGTACATTTAAACAACGGTTTCTAGACTAATAATCAACGTTTTGTTTACTAGTTCAATTGCTAATTTAAATTCGTTAAAAACCGGTATATTTATAGATATTAAAATACAAATTTTCTACGTTTCATCGTCAACGTTTTGTTGTGGTAAGCGAGATTCGTAGTATAAACGTGTGGTAAAACCGTTTATATTTCTAGTCTTATGAACAGTTGATATACATGTTTTATTCCTTCACCGGTAACACAAGTTTAACGTTTCATTCACTGCTTTTCTACAACATTTAAACAACGGTTTCTAGACTAATAATCAACGTTTTGTTTACTAGCTCAATTGTCAATTTAAATTCGTTAAAAATCGGTATATTTGTAGGTATTAAAATACAAAATTTCTGCGTTCCATCATCAACGTTTTATTGTGGTAAGCGAGATCCGTAGTATAAACGTGTGGTAAAATCCATTATATTTCTAGTCTCATAAACAGCTAATATACATATTTTATTTCTTCACCAGTAACACAAGTTTAACGTTTCGTATAGTTACCATACCTTGCCAATATGTTCTCATTAATTGTTTAATAATTAAGTCAATACACTTTTGATCTACTGATCACATGTAATACGTGAAAATTACGTCGTACATAGACTTGTCACATCGATACACAGAATTATATACCTACTCGGGCCGAAACGTAAACAAGATTTGTTTCGTACCTTTCTGACCTTCATATCCAAGAATACTACCCTTTTCAACATAGTGAGGGCAGGAATCAACTTTTACATCATTTACTTACATATTGTGATGTTTGAATTTGGAACTATAATCATTATATTCAAGTTTTTCTCATGTTAGCAGTGACTAAAATTCAACGTTTTGTTATCCTCCTCAGCACGTTTTTCTGATTACCTTAAGGGGGTATTCTAGTGTAGAAATTTGAAAAAATCGATTTTTTTTTTTTTATATTTTCAAAGCTTAACCTTTCAAGAATGTGTCCTTAAGAGGACAAGTCAAAATTTCAATTATTTTCAGAGATATAGCTATTTTAGTGAGACGTCTTCAATACTGGCTCGGCTGGAACGAATTTTACTCGAAACTTTAAACGCGTTTTTCTCAAAACTACATTTTTCAAAACGGTTGACATGATTTCTCAAGTTCTATTGAACCGATTTACTTGAAATTTGGTGAGAATCTTCTCAATACATGTCTCTATCGCACGAACTATTATTATAACGAAATAATAATTTTTACTATTTTTAAAAAATTTAGAAACGTCCAAAAAAGTCAAAAAAAAAACGTATTATTTTTTCGGACAGCCGTAATTTGGCAAAAAAAAATTTTTTTTCGACTTTTTTTTAGTTAGTACGATAGCTGCATTTATGTAGATTAATAATCTTTTTTTTTTTTTTTTTCTGATTTTGAAAATGCTTGCAATCGTGACTACATTGGCGCGCCATTTTTTTTGTACCCCCCACTTCAACAACTCATAGCACTTTCAATTTTGTATTTTTTGACTTGTTTTTTTTTTTTTTGTAATCGTGAAATAATAATAAACGCCTGATAAAAAAATGGATGGTAAAAATATTTTTTGTTTTTTGTTTATAGCACTTCAAAAAACACCTCAAATTCATGCCTCTACACTAGAATACCCCCTTAAATTTTGTAAACAACTGGTCATTCGATTTCCAATCTTTTTTTTCATTCGATAAACTAGTAAGTATCATCAAAAATATGAAAAAATTCAGGTGACATAACACTAGAAGTGATAATTTTATTCTACGTAATATTGTAAAGTAGAACAATATGTTACCTCCATTTTTTCAAATTCTTTTCCTTGTGTTATTGTTAATTCCCCAACATAGGAAAAAAAGTTGAAAAATCGATGAACAGATTTTTTTACAAAGGTCACCAAGAAATTACGTAGTTGAGCATATAAGTGCATCCCTTCGCGGCGTCTTTATTAATTGTAAAACATACGTTTTCCTATACCATAATGTATATATTGGAATAACCCATGCTAGGAAAGCGAGTGGCCGTAGATGAAGCTCGTATACCATGGATGTTACATATACGTATAATGAGCGCATGTGTCAAACGACAAGCGGTCGCGAAGAATCGAGAATGTCCTAGCGTGAAATACTCGCGCCTCTTCTTCTGCCTCTGATTGGCTCGCTAGGTCAGCGTGTTGTAACTCGTACGGTTCCTGCACGCTGAGAGCCGAGGACGACGCGCCAGAATGCCCCCCCCCCCCCCCGCCGCCGTTCGCGAAGGCTCTCAGCTCACGCGATCAGTGAATCAGTCTAATTTGACCAACTTCCGAGGTCAGTGCACGTCCGTGTTTATGTGAGCCTTCATAAGCTGGTAAGTACAAATGTATTTTCTATTTGGAAAAATTTATCACGATGATTCAATACAGACGAAAATGACAATACAGGCGTAAATAACCTGACAATAAAAAGAAGAAACAAATACTTTGTGATTGCGTCGTACTTGCTTTTGAACGTCGCCGAAAGGATGTAGGCACAATAGAATTGCTTGTAGATAATGCTATAAGAAGCATGTGTATGGTATGGAATATATACTGATTGCAAATAGAAGCCGCAGATATTTATTGTTAGCTTCACTCTTACTTGTGCAGGCATCGTTTTTCTTTCATAAGGTTATCCAGTGAAATAGATCGCTAACACATACGTATCATGTACGAATGAACGATCATTTAGTGGCTGCATCTTTTCCCAATAAACACACAGTGGTTGAAATGATATATGTATAATAGACCTGTCAAGACACGTTGAGAGAACGTTGAAATGGCATATAAAGATTATTCTACCTAGAATACAGGTGTTAAATACTATGTATTTTCAGGTACGATATCCGCCTGTTATACGGGATTCTTGTAGTTCATGAAATTCGTACAATTCCCGTGAATTATACGCCTATTCCGCGTCCAATGCGGAATTCACCGGCATATATTCACGTGTTTTCTACGTATATACAGATACGTTTATTTAAGTGATGTGTGGGACACGAATAATTTATCGACATCCACTTCAGTTCCACAGCGGTCACGTTTCTTAAACGTCTATTCAACGTACGTGTGTTTATTGGGTTCTACATTAATCAAATTTGCGTATATTATACGTAAATACTCAGCAATGAACGTGATATGGTGTGGTAGCCGCTTTTTTTTTTTTTTTTTTACAATACTGTAATGCTTTCAAGTTCGATTCGCTGACCTCAAACTTTTTCAGTGCTTTACGTTTCTTGAAATTCTCCCAAAAAATTTCATAGATAGTGTTTCACATCTCTAGTGAAATGTCAAATAATTTTCATATTCAGATGTTAGAAAGTTTTCTTGAAAAAAATTGACATACCAAAAGAATGAAATTGCCCTGATTAGGGAGGTTTATCTTTATCGGGATTACGCAATTAACCCTACGATTAATTTATTTTTCCCACTTTCCGTCTGTGCACGGGGTCTTTTATGGAACAGCCAGATTTTCCATATGTTTCAGGATTTTGCAAAATCAGAACAAATTTGGGGTTACCTCTCAAAGTATGTCTACTATACATTATCTAAAAGTTGTCGGGATTGAAAATTTTTGTTCATCAAAATTGTAATATTCCCAAAAATGCATGAGAAATTTAGGATCATAATTTCTACAGTTTCCTCAAAGACCCAGTGTACAGACGGAGGATTAATTACCGGATAAATAAACACTGTTGAGGGTTTCATAAACGTTTTAATGCCATTGAATTCTTCATTGTGCAAACATCTTTTCGATGTAAAATTGAATTTAATTTATTCACACGACTTTACCACCATTGTGTAACCGGTTATTGAATATACATATATAGAACTTTGGTTGAATTATTGGGATATTATATGTAGATTGTAGATATATGTGATTGTACAATGAGTTCATTGTCAGCCTAAAAGTATGGTGAATTTTCTGAAGGCTGATTATTAACGTTCTTTTCTTTCTATTGTTCACAGGGGCGCACAAATATAAGTGGATGTAATACGAGACTGACTGGTACATTTTAACGTAAAAATTTAGTTTGGTGTATGTAAGTACAGATCATTATATAATAATATGCCTCTTGATTTTAAAGTCTTAAGCAAAAGACAGTTGCGTCGGAAAAAAGCCGAAAATATAAATAGAGCGTTTCTTGATCTCACGAACAATGACATCGCGAAAAAACACATTTTAACATCGGAATCTCATGAAACCCTTTTGGATAGGAATGCTATGTATACCGAAGAAGCTGAAGGTGCAGCTATTTGTCATGATTATAATGTTGTTCGCGTTGTTGAAAATAACGATAATAGAAAAACCGTGGATCATGATCACAGTAGTGTAGAGTCAGATAGCTATTTTAGTGACAATGAAAGCGTTGGATTATCATTACTTAGTTCTGAAAATGTTTCGAGCTGTGAAAGTGACGAATCACGTTGTAATAATGAATGCGATTTTGTTCAAAATTTACGAACCTGGGCATGTATGAATAACATTACGCATACCGCAATAGATCAATTGCTTGTGTTATTAAAACCAATGCACTCTGTTTTACCAATAACTGCGAGAATTCTCCTTCAAACACCAGCTTGCACCAGTACGTTACATCTTTAAAACGGTGAAATGTGTTATTTCGGATTAGAGAATGGTTTGAAGAGCAAACTTGAAGGAGGTCTTAAAAATGAAATACAGCCTGTAAATGTATTGCAAGTCGATTTTAATATCGATGGTATTCCTGTTTTCAAAGGTAGCGGAACGTCTTTCTGGCCGATTTAGGGACGTAGTGTCAATTTGATCGACGATAGTCCGTTTGTAATTGCCGTTTTTTATGGGATGGGTAAACCTATGCCGTTATCTTTGTATTTGGAAAATTTTATTCAAGAGACATTACATTTAACCGAAAATGGATTTGAATTTAATGGTAAAAAATACGTCTTGCAAGTTCGTCTTTTTGCGTGCGATGCTCCTGCAAGATCTATGTTGAAAATGTGCTTAGGTCATTCCGGTAAGACTGCTTGTGAGAGATGTAAGATATGTGCTATTCGTATTGGCAATAAGCTCTGTTATCCTGTTGGTAAGAAATTTCGGAGGCGAAAAGATCGTCACTTTTTTTCGCCGCGTAAACACAATCGTCATATAAAAGGACGCTCACCTCTCTTACGTTTATACCTAGGGCTAGTGACGCAATTTGTTTTAGATCCCATGCACTTATTCTATTTGGGAGTTGTAAAAAGACTGATTCTCAAATATTGGGTCGAGGGTTCACGTGATAGTAAATTATCCAAGCAAGTTATATCGATTCTTGAACGTTTGATAAAAAAGTTGGCTCGATATGTTCTTGCGGAGTTTCCTCGGAAGCCCCGAGAATTGAAAGAATTGAAAAGATGGAAAGCAACAGAATTTCGCTTTTTCGTGTTATATTCCGGACCGGTTCTTGTGCGAGACGTGCTAAGCTCAAAAAAGTATAAGCATTTTCTGTCGTTGTCTGTCGCTGTATACATACTGTCAAATGCAAAGTTGTTTTCAAAGTTCGGTAAAATCGCGAAAGCGTTACTGAAAAAATTTGTCGCTCAGGGTGCTAAGTTATACGGACCTCACTTTGTCGTATACAATGTTCATTCTCTGCTGCACGTAATAGATGATGTTAAACGGTTTGGCCCACTAGAGGAATACAGTTGCTTTGTATATGAAAATTATTTAGGCCATTTGAAGCTTATTCGGTCAAAACGGTCTCCACTGCAGCAATTATGTAATCGACTCGCAGAACTGAATTGCGTACGTAAGACTAGATCCCAAAAAAAATATGTTGCCAAATTCAAATCTTCAATCAACTCGCAGGAATGTCAGTCATTGCAAACTAGCAGATTCAAAATATCAATAAAACAGCCGGATAATATAGTGGTCTGTGGTAAAGAAATACTCGTTGTAAAATCGATTGTTAATATTCATGGAGACTACAGAATAGTGGGTACTCCTTTCAAATATAAGCGGGATTTTTACAACAAACCTATAAAATCGTCGAAACTGGGAATTTTTTTTGTCAGAAGCTTTAATCGTGCAAAGTCTTTTTCTGTAAGTGAGATATCCCACAAATGCATTTGTTTCCCATTTAAAGATGGCTTACTGTTATCCCGATATTACACGAAAGAATATAAGCAATGATAATCCAAAAGTTAGCTTTTTCTGATTTAGCCCGTGTTCTACAAAAATTCATCATTTCTAATACATTAATCAAATTTAACAATCAGTTAATATGAAAGGTCGTGGATCTCATCACTTACAAATCATAGCTGATTATAATACCAAACATAAAATTTTATACTTTCAACACTTGTATTCAGGGCAGTAAAACGATGTATGCCATTGTTGAATTCGTGGTTGGCGAGAAGCGAGAATGTGCATTAGTGCCAGTTTTGTGGCTGGTGGATAATAATACCATCTGCTACTGGCCACGCACGAAGAATGAGGAGCATTTCCTAAAATTAGTCAAATCAAAGGCAATATATCAGAAAACATGGCCCAAGTATCCTGTTCACAACGTTCTGCATACTGGAGGTGATTGCTTACACTTATTCACTAGTACTGATCCTTGATGCCATATTCCTTACTTCTTTGATTTGATATTATTCATTCATTCATATTCAAAGTGATATTAATATAATACTGATAAGTACATAATTTATGTTCGTGTATATATATGTATATAGTGAGTCATTCATCAAAAATTGCATGATATTTGTTTTCAAAATGAATACATGAAACACAATTACATGTCTCAGGTTGTTAAATTAATTTTGTTCAATATGTTGCATGATTTATAAGGCACATAAAACGAGCAACATGATATTCATTTCAATTTTGTGTCGTGCTCATCTCTAATTGACCATCAATTATCGATTTCGTATCATGTCTTTTGTATCACATTTGGTGTTACTGTTCTTCACTGCGGTGTGTTGTTGAGATGATATTTCTTAATCAATAATATATATACCAATGTATTTCATAACTGATATTTCCTGAACAGAAAGCTTCGACGCACTACAAAAGACGATGACGCACATCATAGAACACGGTACATCCGAGGAAGATGGCACAGTTTACACCATTAGTAAGAAATCCACAGGGCATTGTTATGAAAGAGAGTCGCAGAGCAATGATGAAGATGAAGAGGGCAATGATGAAGCTGTCGTACGTGAAAATATATCCAAAAAGCGTAAACATACAAAGAAATCCAAGAAGAGCAAAAAAAAGAAGGTAAAGCGTCAACGTGAGACGTCTTCAGATACTGCAGATGATACATCATCAGTTGATGAAAATTCTCCACCAACACACCATCCCACTTCGAACCCACGACAGAATTTCAACATATCCAATGCATCACCTGTTATCGTTTCTGTAAATGAGACAGCTCGCCCTTCAGCCCACAGTTTGACAAGGTCGGTAACTGAATATGACCTATCAACGTCACAAACTTTAGCCTCAATCTCGAATTTGGTAGCTGAAGCTGCAACTGTAGTTGCATCCCGAAATCCACTGAGGCCCATTGACGAGAAAGCTCTACAATATTTGGAACGTATAAAATCTTGTGTAGACCAGAATCAACTCATGCTGAGGAAAATCATATCGAGGCAGCAAGCAACTAACGTGGACAGCGTACAAAGGCCAGAGGTATTTCCAACGCTTCCAATTGAAACAATGGAAGAATTTGCGAACCTCGAAGAACTTCTCAAATCGAATGAGCATCGAATATACCTGGTGAGTAGTGCGTATGGAATGCACGGTTATGAAAATTTAGTATGAATGGGGATATTATTTCAAATATTTAGTCTGAGTGAGCTCATTATTCCAGAATCTAGAATACATCTGATGTGCAATCTGTCTCAGCATATAAAAAGTCATATCAGAATATCGAGATACTTCTTGATTGAGATGGGTAACTACTGAATTTCTTTGTAGACACAAAAACTATCCTCTATTGGAGGCACAAGTGGCCGTCAATGCGTATTGGCTGTTCTCAAGTCATTACTAACAAACGAATTAGCCATGCAGTTCAATTGGGCTGGTAGAGATAAAATTGCTTTCCAAAAGACACTGGTGATGCAAGTTATTTACGGTAATTCAAAAATAATTTGATTTCCATAAAAATTTCGACTTTACTTATAGGGTACTCTCAAATAAATATAGAACAAAAACTTTCATTGATATACAAACCAAGTGTACGTACAGTGTAAATGATATACATTAATAATATTTATTTATGTATTGTTGAAATTCATTGCAGTTAAAGTTTTCATGTCACATTTTGGTGACTTTGCCTTTTTTCAGATGCTGTTAAAGCTACTTTCCATGGTAAGGAATTAGTAAGCGATATCAAGGAAGCGAATATTGCAGCTGCAGTTAAAGATTGGTTGAAACTCGCTCGATCGCGATACTCCTACGTACCTAAAAGACGCCTTCAATAGTATCTGTGTTCTCTTCCGAAATAATGTGTCAATACTTTTTCTAACTCACTCTGCCAGGATTGTGATTTTTTTTCAAGTCCCAAGAGAAAGCTAACGATTTTCCTCATTGAGGTGTATCCACTGTATAATTAGTTTGTTTTATGTTTCATTCGTTGTCAAACCACTCGTATCCGATACAAGTTTTTGTTTGTTTAGATTTACTTAAGTTTACTGTATGTTGTACTTCTATACTCAAGTCCGGAGTAAATGAAAGATAACGATTTTCCTCATTGAGGTACAATCATTGTATGATTATTTTGTTTCATGTTTTATTTGTTATCAAAGTACTCGTATCGGATACAAGTTTTTGTTTGTTTATATTTACGTAAGTTTACTATTTGCTATAGCTACTATACTCTTGTGAGTATATCTATGCAATGTAAGTATACGTATTTGTAAAAGACTGTGTGTATATTACATCCCTGTCAACTTTGACGGATTAGCAGTGATATCGAGGAAGTGAATGCTCCAGCTGCGGTCGAATAATAATTAAAACTTATGCGTACTGCGTACCTAGACAACGCTTTCTATAGCGTCTGTGTTATTTTTTGAAATAATGTGCCAATACTTTTTATTATTTTACTTTGTCAGGATTGTGATTTTTTACCTAGTCCCGAGATGAAAGCTAACGATTTTCCTCATTGAGGTGTAACCATTGTATAATTATGTTGTTTTGTGTTATATTCGTTGTCAAACCACTCGTATCCTATACAAGTTTTTGTGTATTTAGATTTACTAATACTACTGTACTGTTGATTGTATGTTGTACTTCTATACTCAAGTCCGGAGTAGATGAAAGATAACGATTTTCCTTATTGAGGTATAATCATTGTATGATTATTTTGTTTCATGTTTCATTTGTTATCAAACTACTTGTATCGGATACGAGTTTTTGTTTATTTATATTTACTCAAGTTTACTATTCAATTGCTATAGCTACTATACTCTTGTGAGTATATCTATGCAATGTAGGTATTTGTAAAAGACTGTGTATATATTACATCCCAGTCAAGTTTCACGGATTAGCAGTGATATCAGGAAAGTTAATACTCCAACTGCGGTCCAATATTGGTTAAAACTTGCGTACTGCGTACCTAGAAGACGCCCTCTATAGCATCTGTGTTCTGTGTTGAAATAATGTGCCAATACTTTTTATTATTTTACTTTGTCAGGATTGTGATTTTTTACCTAGTCCCGAGATGAAAGTTAACAATTTTCCTCGTTAGGGTATAATCATTGTATGATTATTTTGTTTCATGTTTTATTTGTTATCAAACCTCTTGTATCGGATATAAGTTTTTGTTTGTTCATGTTTACTTAATTTTACTATTTGCTATACTTCTATACTCTTGTGAGTACATCTGTACGATTGAGGTATGCGTATATGTAAAAGACTGTATGTTTATTTATACATCCCAGTCAACATTCACACAGTTACATCGTTGGCATAATAAAATGTCCGCATCAACGATACAGACAAACTGGTATATAAAAAACTACTGTTATGTTTCGGATACATTGTTAAAGCGGATATTTCGATACGTGTGCAATGTAACTATTGTCATTGTTGCCTTGGATGAAAGTACCTTATAATAAATATATATCATGTTTCGCAAAGGTGTGTGCTTTATCTCATTTAGTTGTCCTGTATTTCTCATAAGAATACATAGGTGTGGATGTAAAATAATTAATATCATTTAATTGGTGCAAGTTACCATTACTGAAATAGCTAAGAATGTGAGCGTTGCTGTATCATCTAACCCCTGAGATAAGTCCATATTGACCATACAAGAAGCTTTTAACAGCTTGTGTATTAATATAGTATGTACATGAAAAATTATACCGAAAACATATTCTCAAGTTGGTTGTTACACGTTTATCGGAACCGCGTGATATTCGATTAAGTGTATTCAATTAAACGTATAATAATTGTTTACGGATATCGTTTTTACGTTAAATCAACACACATTAAGTACGTGTATTATTATAAAAAAAATTTTCCAATGAACACGCTTATTAAACGTGTTCGAACCACGAAAAATGGTGGCTGTAACAGGTATATATTAAACGTCTACGTTAACATTTAAATTGCGTTCTTTCATACTTGTTTCATTACGTTTCCGAAAACCGTAATTTCGACGTTTACTTCAACCGTGGAATATCCGGATCATAATCACTAACAGAAAACGTTGATGAGCGCAGTCGAAAAAACCTATATCAGGGCGGACATTTTTCACGAGAAAAAACGTATGTGCTGAACGATTATTCAACTATATACAACGTTATTTTTCGACGAATTTCTTACGATTTATTTACCAGCAATGTTTATTGGGTTCATAGAGCATAGAATAGAAAATTTGAACCATGAAAACAACAAGGAGCAGAACCTATAAATTCTTGCAATATCAATTTGTTTTTGTATTTTTGTTTGTTAATTTTCACGGTTAGTTTAAGAATTTAGTTAATCCAAGCGCAGAGTGCGACACTGTATCTAATTTGTTGATTTAAACCTTGTTCACCTGGATTAAAACTTATTTGGGATTACTTTCAAAATTTACACAACGTGTCTGTTTCTCTGTCCTACGTGGTTTTTTTTATTCAGAATTTCACCTTGCATAAAAACCGACAGGCAGCCAAGGTTCTCCCTGGTCTGCAGGATCGGCGTTGTGTTTGGGTCATCAACCCAAGACTAGACGTAGAAAGGCGACTCTGTTTACTCCGAGTTCGCAGTCAGAAGGGAGCACCGGGAAACCCGTGTTTTCTAATAGATGACATACACCTCACTGTCTTGTCTCCAATCGGTAGCAAAAGTGACACAGTTCTTGTCTTACGTGAGGAAGAATAGGAAGGAGGTGCTTGTTTATGAACCAAGGCGGCTTTGAAATCACCTAAGTCCGTATAACTAATTGATTCAGGGTGTTTTTGGGTCGGAACCTTCTTTTTGCCCATCAGAGAAGGTCCTTTATATTATTCATATTTACCTTAATTTTAAGGGTGAAGGCAAAAGACCTACATAATAATGGGGTTTTCCCAAAGGTACAAGCCTCAAGAAAACCGTACACGTGACAACGTTTATTAACAGGTAGAATGTTGAGTTACTATTAATAAGCGTACGTGTTTCGTATAAAAATACGTATGAGTGACGGACATTTGACTAATCATTATTCGTATTCCGTAAGATTTCAACGTATATTTCACCATTCGGTATTCATTAGGTACTTTGACATTATTCACATTTATGTGCCGTTATTACGATAAACCTTGAAAAACGTGCAAATGAAGTTTCTCAATACTTTTGCTTCAAATGCCACCTGACTCTCAGCATAATCGAAAATATTTCTCACTCTTTTGATAATGCTATCCCACATATTCCACTTTCGAAAGTACATTATAACTCGTTCTCGGAATTACTCAATGTCAACGACATGGACGTGACAAGTTTCTGACATCTTTTTTTCACTCACTACTCTTCTTGTTTAATATTTATTAGATAATACCGTAGTTCATCAAAATAAAATGAAAAATGATAACAAAGATACTCATGGTGCTGAAAACACTTTTGAAAACTGTTTACAAATGTAGGGGTTCTCTTTTTATTCAGAATCTTTTGGTTTTTTATCTCGATTTTTCTGGTTTTCATCATCGACCACTCTTTTTTTAAATTATGATGATTGATAATATGAGTAATAACAATAATAGTATCAAAAATAGTTTTTAAATGCGAATTTTCTTTCCTAATTTCTCACGTCGATGACAGCGCGTAATAGATAGCGTGTGGGTGTAGACACTGATTACTATTCAAGCACAGACGTTTTTTCCCAAACCCGCAATATTCTCTTGAGTTCAAACACGTGAAAGTGTAAGCAACGTAGTGCTCTTGCCATTGTTGATAGGCTACAACTCCAGCAATGGTATAGTTTTGCCTATCGAGAATCAAACGTTTTGACATGGAGCGTAACGGACATTGCGAATCTTCAATTTTCGCACACCTTAAATAATGTAGATAGGTATAAACACGTGTATCAATTATCATATGTGGTCCATAGACTTTCGTTACCTCAAAGTAATAGTTACATTTTTCACATAAAATGGTATTTGCTAATTCAGTGTCTGCAATGGCTTATTGCATGTGGCCAAAACCGTCCCGAAAAAGAATGTTTACGTTCACGTTTACAAACGGGGACGGTTTTGTAATAACCATGTCGCACTTATTGCATTTGCCGGTCATCGTATAACTACGTACATCTTTAAACAGATACTCGATCAATTGTGCAGCATTGCATTTTACATTCACAGATTCCACATGTCCAGTGCCTTTGCAATCTAATATTGGAATTAGAAGTAGAATTCGCGCTCTGTCGGCATAGTGCTTCGAAGTTAATCTACTATCCGTAATTAAACTCTGAGCCACTTGTAATAAGACAGGGTTTTTTATTTTCCTGACATATTGTTCATAGAATAGAAATAAGACAAGGGTATTGGCAGTTACTTAAAAGTTTGCATGAAATGGACAACTGTAAGTTTCAACAATGTGGTTTTGGACATCATTGATTGCAGGGTTGCACACGTTATCATTTCGCATGAGTGGTATTCCCACTACTTTATGACTCTGCATGAAGTCGTAGTCTGGGCATGGGACTTGATAGCACTGTAGATGACTTTGAACACGAAAATCCTCCTTTAATTGAGAAAGTTTTAGGTGCTATTAAACCAATATATGAAGATTTATCTTTAGAAAACTCGCTAATAAGATGCTTGGGCTCAGAAACAGAATAATAACGAATCTTTGAATTTACTCATCTGGACTTTCGCACCCAAGTATATGGGTACATGCTGGAACCCACACCATTCAAATTGCTAATTTTATTGCCATATGTACATTTAACGATGGATTTTTACTACTTTTAAAAATAATTGCTGAAAAGGGAATAACTTTTGACCCAGAATCCCACGCATTCGTCAAAAAATGGGATCAAGTCCGAATTAACCGCTCCGATCAGCTACGAGCTTCTGACGCTTCCAAGGAAGCTAGAACTGCTCGATCATCTGAAAGAGCTTCACAAAATCTCACGTTTTGAAGTGGAAGAAGGCACATTGTATGGGGCAGGGATCGCTGAGCGAGAAAATGTAAGTATAACACGCCTTTGGACGATTCAGACTGCGCAAAACTCGACCTCAAACTTTAAAGGCGTTTTTCTGAAAACTACTTTTTTCGACACGGTTGGCATGATATGTCAAGTTCTAATAAACCGATTCACTTGAAATTCAGCACAGAGCTTCTCTATATATTAGAAGATCGCGTAACGAAGCGTTTTAAAAAAAAATTTTTTTACTAGTTTTTAAAAACTCCGAAAGTTGAAAAATAACAGGGAAAAACCGTGACTCATTCTTCACACCACCACAATTTTGCTAAATTTTTTTTTTTTTTGAAAACCCCACGTAGTGCGATAACTACATCAATCTTCTTCAAGAATTTCCAAAAAAATTTTGCTTCAGATCACTGGAAGGTCTGAAATCCTGCCAACCAGGACACGCCATATTTTTGTGAGCCCCCACTTTGCCTCCCTGCAGCTTTTTCAATTTTGATTATTTTCTAATTAATTTGACTTTTCTATACTTCTAAAATACGACGTTACTTTCCTATTTTACCTAAACGGCCAACCGCGTTTTCGTAGTCCTTTGTGACTCTCGCCATTTGGGAATATTAATTGCTTCAAACATGCACATGTCAGAACTTATTAACATCCCAGTAGCCAAGATTGAAAGAAAATGCCTGATCCTAAACAAGAAATCCTAATATTCACTTGAATATAATAATTCCATTTTTGCATTATAACATTTAATTTATTATTTATTGAAATATTATGATGATGACAATGCTATGAGATACAAACAAACGTGAGTATGAAGGACCTTTTACATATTGACCAACATTTTTGAAATTAAAATGCATTTGTGATTTTAGTTCAAATTCGATCAGTTTATATTAAGGAAAGTAATTTGCTTTGTAACTTCCAGATTACATCAATTTTTTGATTACCCATATGATATAATAAGTATGTTTATTATTATGAATGTATCGTATATGTATTGTATCTAATACACCGCTTGATATTACAGCCAATATACATAAAAAAATAAAATGTACGCAATCGTTCAGTTTCCTGACTTGTACTGTGCTTTTGAAGTTTCATCTTCTGGGCTGTGACTAATGTGAGTGAAAATAAATCTCAATGCTGGTAGCCTGAGAAGACAAAAAAAAAAAATGCATATGTAATAGCTAACCGTTCCCCATCTGAGGAATCGAGGCGGGTTTTGTATAATGTGGTACCGGAGCGCTACTGCTGTGAGTTGAATTGATAATCTTTTAATGATTTGTTTGCCTAAGTATGTTAAATGTAAATATCGGATTCCAGATGGAATATACTAATCTCAGATTATTACCATATCGGGATTTGATTCAACTGTTTTATGTTGTAGTCGAAAAAAACACTACATTTGTTTTTCGGATTATATATAAGACGGATCGTGAGTTACTACCATTTCAAAAATTTTAATCCAGCACAAACTGTTCATTTTAAAAATTTACGTACAATTTTCATGTCACACAATGATAATTTTAAGTTTATTGTATACAATCAGTAATACCTGCCCTATATTATAACTGTGCTATTTATTAAACAACTAATCCCCAGAAGGCCAGGAAAGTTGCGGAAAATCCGACAGATACAAGTACGGATGACGAACAACTTGGTAGAGGATAAAGACATACTACGGCGCAGCATAATTAATCATCCATCGATGAAGGTAAAGAATTACATCCCGATCGCAGATTCAAAGGATCTAGTTAACATTTATTCAAACTGAAGGTATTTTTGACCCGTGAAGTACATAACCGTTTTCTGATAATTTGTTTAATAGGCTCAACAAATCATGAGCAAACCGTAGATCCACCACCTTTTATGCCAATAGTGCACCAGAGTGTGTTAAATAAGTCAGCGACTATAAGTCAGTTATTAACAGTTCTGAATAATCGTCACGAAGCCTTACCACCTGACCTATTTGGTGAAACAATTTGTTATGAACGTTTTTTGTTTTATTGTACACTGGGCTCACTTTTGACCCCTTAAATCAGACAGCGTAATCAGTCATTATGAAGTGGATTCACAATTTTCCATCAATATGAATTTGTTTTCATATATGATATTGTGATAGTGTAGTAGATATGTACATGATTATTCTGGGTTACAGTAGTGCGGGCTCTAATATATTATCGTAATACAAGGAAAAAAAACACAAAAAAATGGTTTTGAGGAAAATATGCAATACTACAAACCTTTTACATAAAGTTTATATATGAAATATCCTATAGTAATCCATCAGATCCAAATCTTTAAAATATTACCTCAGGATGTTCGAAAGAATTTTTTTCCAACGCTTTTGCAAATTATGAAAGAGCATCTTAAACTATTTATTTCAGCGTAATATGAGCTTTTATATTGAAATTTAGAGGTGGCTATTTGCTTATTCCCGTTCCCCAACCAAACAACACTGAAAAAAGATCAGACATTTTTTTGAATTTCCTTTCTCATAAACGACTTAATCTATAGACGATCTAGATAAAATTTCGTGTGGAAAATTTTATGCTACTGTTACGTGGGGGTGAGAGTGTACTGAGCAGTGGTAGTTAATGATTAATGAATGATCAAAGATGTTTCCACGTAACGACAATGAGTAAAAATTAAAACTAAGAAAGACTTACCTCTCGATAAGCCGGTAATGTGGGTACGTTGTTACCTAGTCCTACACAGGTCTGTGAAAGTTGTTCAAATGGTTGAGGCTAATTTATAATAAGGAAAATGAGAAAAGGTCGTCGTTCAAAATAAATAGTTTGAAATGATTGAACTTGTAAAAGATAAAGTATATTCTGTAACCATGAATGACGATGGTGACGTAGATCCCATAAGTAACAATTTATAAAGTGTTTGAGTTTATACAACAATCCACGCCGACGGACGAATTTATATTCAAATGCAGGGAAGCTGCAGAATCACTAAATTTGACCGGTTGCGTGTTTGAGCAAATGGTGTGTTATTCTATTCTAAATGATAGTATTATTAAAATGAGTGATTTCCGGCCAAAAATTTTAGCAGGATACCGCAAGTGCCATCGCACAAAAGACAGTCCGTAGATGTATAGTGTTATGTTTTCGACTCGCAAATATGGGCGGTTAATTTGTTATAAACAAGAAACATGTAAAAAACGCTATTTTTCCGTTTTTCGCTTGTAAAAGCTGAACCGATGGAGCAATCTTGGTGCTCTGAACAGACGAATTGTAGAAAATGAAAAGACTCAAAAATGAGCCCTATACTGTCTCGATCGGATTAATATTAATGCAGAAAATTTGGAAAAACCGAAAAATCTGCTTTTTTTTTAAATTTATAACTCAGCTATTTCCAAAGTTGTAGCGCTGGGTTTTCGCGAGAAAGTAGCGATTTATGGATACTTCACGTCTGCACAATCCAGGCGCTGTCAGATAATTAGTTTTTGCATAATTGGGATTGTAATTTTTTCATGACGTATCTTGCAGAGCGGCTAGATGCTCTGGTAGTGGTCCAATTTTTATTTTGAAAACGGATTTTGAAAGTAGAAGTATATCGCTAGAAAATGTCTATCCTGATTTTGCGTTAAAATGCTGCAAAATGGGTGAAAAATGCCCGTAAACATGACCAAAAACGGTAGAGAGCGCGAAAGCGGTCGAGTTGTGGGGGTACAAGGCAGACGCGAGACGGTAAGTATATATAGTAGGGTGCTTCGTTTGAGACGCCTTTTTTTACACTCCATAGATGAAATATCACTCTGAACATGTAAAAAAAAATTCCCACCAAAGCCTAGTTCTTAATTTTAATTTTAAGTACTCGCTAAATGAACTTGAAATTTTCCCATTTAATTAACACGTAAAAATAATTTTTTTTTGTCAATTATCTATAGCATCGCGAGTTTTCATACTATTTAATTGACCATGGCCGGAAGTTTTAGAGTTTTATATAATGTACATGGAAGAATTAAAAGTTTTGAGTTCGATTCCCCGATGCCTCACTTTTTTCTTTTTTTTTTTAATTGATTAATCACAATAAATAGCTAGATTGGAAAAATCTTATCGAGAATATTAAAATCATTATATGTTGATGTAAATAATAAAAAAAAGTGGTCAATGAAAAAGTTGGAGGACAAACCTATGTTCTCTGGTTGAGAGTAGCAGTAATGGGTGAAGACTTCAGAATGATCGGGCGAAGACATTTGAAGATTAGGATACATTACAATCACGTCTATTTTATTACATTTATAACAATTTGGGTATAAAAATTGTCAAATATGCGGATAAAATAGTGATATTAATAGTTTTCTTGTGATTATTTAATTTTGTATTGGAAATTATCAGTTATACAGTTTCGGCTGATAAAACTTTTAAAAATTGAATTTCCTACAAAAAAGGTCCTTTACAATTATGCTGTCAAGTTAGTAGTTTAGGAGGAAAATGAAAAAAACCATAATTTATTAGCAAAAATCAATTTTACAATTTTTTAGTGGCGAGATACTTCATACATTCTAAATTAGCTGTAGAAACTTTTAAAGAGAAAGGATCCCTCCAAAACTTCCGGCCATGGTCAATTAAATAGAATGAAAACTCGCGATGCTATAGATAATTGACAAAAAAAAATTATTTCTAGGTGTTAATTAAATGGGAAAATTTCAAATTCATTTAGCGAGTACTTAAAATTAAAATTGAGAGCTAGGCTTTGGTGGGAATTTTTTTTTATATGTTTAGAGTGACATTTCGTCTATGGAGTGAAAAAAAAAAATAGTCGTCTGAAACGAAGCACCCTAATTGTATAGTAGTACAAACGCGCGGCGCACAAATACGAATCTTCACATCCGATTATCTCAGCAACTACTGTAGCGATTTTCATATTTTTATGACCACTTATAGAATAATTGTAATAAGAAAAAAAAAAAGACTTCAATAAATAAGTTTCCTGGCAGTTTATATTTCAATTTCACTTCTACTTCCTAATTTCATATCAATATAAGAATATATTGCTAGAAGTAGCATTTTCGCTGAATATTAAAGCGAACCGAGTGAAGAATCGGTTTTAGCGGGTTAATTTACCACAAAATCAAAAGAAAAACGTCAAAATCGCTCCAGTATTTGCTAAGATAATCAGATGTGAAGATTCATATTTGTGCGCCGCGTGCTTCTACTACTATACATATATACTCACCGCCCCGCGTCTGCCTTGTACCACCACAACTCGACCGCTTTCGCGCTCTTTGCCGTTTTTGGTCATGTTTACGGGCATTTTTCACCCATTTCGCAGCATTTTAACGCAAAATCAGGATAGACGTTTTGTAGTGATATACTTCTACTTTCGAAATCCGTTTCCGAAATGAAAATCGGACCACTACCAGAGCATCCAGCCGCTCTGCAAGATACTTCATGAACAAATTAAAATCGCAATTACGCAAAAACTAATTATCCGACAGCACCTGGATTGTGCACACGTAAAGTACCCGTAAATCACTACTTTCAATTATTTAATTTACTACAACTTTGGAAATGGCGAAGTTCTGAATTTAAAAAAATACGCAGATTTTTTCGGTTTTATCAAATTTTCTCCGTTAATATTAATCTGATCGATACTGCATAAGGCTAATTTTTTTTGTCCTTTTATTCTCTACAATTCGTCTGTTCAGAGCACGAAGATTGCTCCATCGGTTCAGCTTTTACAAGCGAAAAACGGAAAAAAGCGTTTTTTGTTTATAACAAATTAACCGCCCATATTTGCGAGTCAAAAACATAACACTATACATCTACGGACTGTCTTTTGTGCGATGGCACTTGCGGTATCCTGCTCAAATTTTTCGCCGGAAAAAATCTCTATTGCCTGGTCTATAATTATTGATGATAATTTTGACTTAAAAAGAGAGATATTCCCGGGCTGAGCGCCACTGTTACTAGCTCAGCAATTCTATAGCGCAGTTCCTGGTGTCAGCAAATAAGATACAATTTCAGCGGATGCCGAGGACTGTACGTGACCTTATTAGAATATGAGATTGTGATGAAATAATTGAAGAAATTGAAGAAATGAAACAAAATGAAATTTTTAAAAAGGTACGCCAAGGCAGTACGTCGGGGCGTAACACTACACAAAAAAGCACACAGCAGAAATGTCTCGAAATTTTAGAAAAATGACAAAATTCTATAGGACTTGATGTTTACAGGCTAATGTCCCTTGAACCGTTGAATTCAGAAAAAATTATATATCTGTGCTTTTTTGTAGAGCGTCAAATTTCTTACAAGACGCTACATTTAGATCGTATGTAGATTAAGCCGTTTACCAGAAAAAATAATCCACAAATTCTCGGATCCACGTGTTATTTGCATAGGAAACGGGAGAAATCAAATAGACACCTCCAAATATTAACATTACGAGCTCATATTTGGGTGAGATATTTGGCTGACATAGTTTGAGGTACTTTTTAAAAAATTTGAGAAGCGTTCAGAGAACAAAAAAATTTTTTTTTTCTTGGAACATCCTAATATGACCTATATTTTTTCCATGCCTAATTAATATCAAAATTTCAGATACTTCTCCAATATCAAGTTGTGTATAGCAATAGTCACATCCGGACATGCTCGAAATGGATAGAGTACAACTAAACGTGAAGAATTCATCAAATACTCCAGGGATAGAGGGTAACATTACAATTGACCAAGTGATTTTTGAAATTTACTATCGACCTAAAAGTCTGACTACAGATTAAATTGATATTATTACCAAGGGTAAAATCACCCATTTTACTTTCTTTTCAACTGATCTAGTAGTCATCGCAGATAAAAGACATGCAAGACGTCATATGTCATAAAATGAATAAGGCTGCTGCGACAACCGATATTATTGTAAAAACTGTCTTGTTTCTGACGTTAAACTGGAAACGCTTACCTGCTATTAAACCATTTACTCAATATTTAATTTCCGCCTTTCATTGATTCGCTAATTAAGTTCACGAACCCATATTTATTTCGTGACGTTCGACAAACGTTACAATATCAAAGTAGAGTGGATATTTCAAGTCAAACGTCGACAACTGTGCAGGAAAACACCGAATCTCATAATTTGGTTCAACTCTATCTTGTGTCTGATTTTGGCTCAATGAAATCGTACATTTTAAAATTTGGTTAAGCAACATCGCATATCTTATGTCTTTAATATAGAGATACAATGTTTGTTAAACCACATTCTGAGATACAATACCTTGAACCAAAATTCGATACAAGATATAGTTGAACTACAATCAAAGATATGATTTTGTTTTGTTCACTCTTAGATAGTTGATTAGCTACCAGTCTCATGGAAACCAATTCAGAATCATAAAAAAAGGTATTATTCAATTATATTACTCATAATTAACCAAACTCGGCCCATACAATGCAAGTGTCGCTAATAGCGAGAATAACGTTTCTCAGAAAAGTAAAAAGATTTATACTTTCACTAGGTAAAACCAAATGTTATATTGAGTCACTGCTTTACCAGGTGATTCTTCAGCTTGAGATAGATGAAAATTTTTCAAAATATTCCCAGGCAACATTAATCTTGGCCTAGTTATAACTCAAGGTCGAATTTTTTGAAACTAGAAAAATTCCATCAACGAGAGAAACAAAACTCTTCGAGGAACCATGAATCGCAAATGAACCCCTTAGACCAAAAAAAGGAATTATGGAATTGACAAAAAACATGGACCAAGAATTCATTTGCCACCCATGGTCCCTTGGAAAGTTTCATTTATCTTGATGTCGAGAATTTCCTCCTTCAATTTCAGGGTCAAGGTCAATGTTGCACGAGCTGAAGAATCACCTGACTGAGCCGTGACACAAAATTTAGTTTTACCCCGTACAGAGTATATCCAAGGTGAAGGAATAATCTTGCACGCTTGTGCCACATTTTGTATCTGTCTATTGAATGTACCGATTAACCAGGTTAACAACTTGGAGTTAATCATTCAATAAATTACGATCTGGAGGCAGCGAATTTGACTATTGAATTTTACATGAAATACTGCAATTGTATATACATGGTCTTCATTTCAACATTCTATTACAAATGAAATACTATTTTGAAACATTTGTAACAATTAAATTTGTTTTTTCAGATTATATGACTGAATCGTCGGCATATCTGAACGTCACACCTCGTAACCATCGTGTATTATCTAGAAATAGGTGTGGATCATCGGTGTCGAAGGTTGTATAGTCGACGCAATTTTACATAATTTTGTGATTTTATTTTGTACATTCAATAACAGGGCACTTGCTCCAATAATATGTATTATATAATGCAATATTTCATCAGAAGTAGTATAGACGTATTGTAACGTATGCGGTTTTCCTCGAGGCTAGAGCCTATGAGAAAACCCCGTTATTGCGTGGCTCTGTGTCCTGAATACAGAATTTAAGGTAGAGGTCGATAATTTAAAGGACCTCTTCTGACGAGCAAAAAGAAAGATCAGTTTTTCCGACTCAAAAACACCCTGAATCATCTAGCTATGTGGACTTAGGTAATTCCAAAGCCACCTTGATTTATGAACAATCTCCTCTCTCTTATGCGCCCTTACGTATGTACATAGCAGTCATGTTTATGCAACGTATACGGAGACAATAGATCGAGGAGTATGTCGTCTGTTCAGAGACACAGGTTAGCCTGTGCTTCCTTCTGTTTGCGAACTGGGTATGAACAAAGTCGCCTCCCTACTTTCAGTCTCGGGTTGATGACCCCTATACAATTTTTATCCTGCAGATAAGGGATTACCTTGGCTGCCTGATTTTACTACGCAAGGTGAAATTCTGGTATACAAACAGTGTAGGACAGAGAAACCGACACGTTGTATAGTTTTTGGAAGGTCAATCAAACTAAATTTTAATCAAAGTAAATTGTTCAAAACAAAAAAAAACAAAAAATGTCCAGTGTCACGTTCTGCGCTCAGATGAGATAAATTGTCAAAACTAACGGTGAAAATAAATTTAAACAAAATGAAAGGTTGTACTTCTGTTTGATTTTCACGGTTTAAATTTTTATACTAAGCTTTACGCTGCATTTCTTATCTGCCTAGACATCCCGTTCTCTCGTGAACTCTATTCTTTACTGAAAACTTTCTAACGAAGGGAACGTATTAAGTGGAATCCTCCGATTTCCTCGAAACTTTGCTTAGTGGAAAAGGGATCAAAATCATCGGACACGTGTTTCGGTTTATCCGTAGAAACGCAACCGTATCCGAGAAAATGACGGTCAAAGTTTTCGACGAACCGTACCTACCTTTCAGCGCACCTCAGTTTCAACCAAAGCGCTGGCGCAGCGGCTAGCGTACCGACCCCAAGCTCTTGCACCCCGTGTTCGAAACACGATATGCTCGTTTTTTTTTCTTATTGTTTTTTTCTTTTTCAACTACCCGTGTCCGTAGAAGATTACTTTACGAATCTTTCTTGTCAATGCGTGTTGAAATAATGCTGTCTATTCGTCAATGAATTTTGTGTCTCGTAAATGAATTTACAAAATAAACAAATAAAATGAGAAAATTCTTCGAAATTGTTCCCGGTGAAATTCCTGTAGCGTGTCTTGTTAATAATATTGGTGGGTTGCGTACTCTTTCCCGAGAATCGGGGTTCGGTCAGCTAGCAAGTATACCCCTCTATACTTGCAGACTGCACGGATGGTCTTTTATTCAACCGATCCTGACTTGCCTAGCTGGTTTTGTGTCCTCAAGGGAATCAATAGGGGAAACACATCATTTCCGAGTTAGATCTCAAAGCCCGTAGCAGGGACCTCGCAAACCGATCTTCAGGACGAGTATATTACAGGAGAATCTGTGGATATTGTGAACGATTGTGAAATTACGAGCCATGGAATCAAAGGAGAAATAATATCCGCAGCGTACTATTGCATGAAACTGTTAGAGAAATTAAATGTCATTATTAAAACACCAACAATCAAATCCAACCGATCAAAAATCTTGGGTAGTGAAATGGCGGAAAAAATCATCGATCTAATAAACGGCGAAGAGGTTACTGAAGAAACAGAACTCTTGACTGCAGAGGAAACTGTAGTGGACACTGTAGGGGAAGTCGGTGAAGGGTATACTGCACATACAATCGTCAAAGAAAAGCTTTCCACTTCACCCGGAAAAGTGATAATAATCTAGAAAGCGATCCAGTTCCACCAGAAACGAAGGTAAATTGAAATGTATATTGGGCTGATTCAAAAAAAACGGCCAATTTTTTTTTTCGAAATTTTCACATAAAAACTTCCGAGAAGGTGTGAAAAGACGCCTGTAAAAAGCAGAGCCCTCAATATTATTATTAAGAGGTCGCGCATCGGGAATTTCTATTTCCCGTTTAAATAACATAGGAATAAATTTTTTTAAATTTTGCAATTTCGTATTTTTGCAACGGCTCATTGAAATAGCGGACCAAAGCATATTTTTGTAGGAAATTTGACGCTCTACAAAAAAAGTCCTTATAAAGTTTTCGATAGTCACACTCCTTCAATTCGAGGTCAAAGTTGAACTTACAAAAAAATTCAATGTTTTTTTTTTTTCGATGATACTATGAATCTTTTCTCATTATTTTGTTATAAAGATATATTTAATAAATATATCTTACTCTAATTGGGCTTTTTCGATCATTAATTTTCCCATCGAGTCAATATAAAGTTACCTCACAAAAATGCGATGTTAAATAATAAACATGTTGTCATGGAGAATCCATAACTGATGCACTTGACTATTTAAAAATGTAATTGTTCCGAAATCTATCCTCTTTATAACAAAATAATGAGAAAAGATTCATAGTATCATCGAAAAAAAAAAACATTGAATTTTTTTGTAAGTTCAACTTTGACCTCGAATAACTTTTGAAGGAGTGTGACTAAAGAAAACTTTGTAAGAACTTTTTTTGTAGAGCGTCAAATTTCCTACAAAAATATGCTTTGGTCCGCTAATTCAATGAGCCGTTGCAAAAATACGAAATTGCAAAATTTAAAAAAATTTATTCCTGTGTTATTTAAACGGGAAATAGAAATTCCCGATGCGCGACCTCTTAATAATAATATTGAGGGCTCTGCTTTTTACAGGCGTCTTTTCACACCTTCTCGGAAGTTTTTATGTGATGATTTTGAAAAAAAAAGATTAGCCATTTTTTATGAATCAGCCTAATGTATATATTTAAAAAAAAATGTATCAACGAAAATTTCATATAATGTTAAAATTTTGGGGAGAAAATTCATTGGAAAAGAGAATCATCTTTCATTTTCGAATACAGGTAAAGGCAGTAAGACTTGCCAAACTGCATCCAAAATGGACATTCAAAACGATTGCAACCAAAATCTTGCGAAAACTAACAAGTGCTAGACAGCTGTGGTGATGAAAGAATCAAATAGAGAAGGGTAGAATAAAGCACGACAAATACCAAATTATCGATTCGTGGGTCTACGATCGTTTTGAAGATGTCAGAAATAAAGGGCGTATGGTTATAACCAGAATGTTGCGGCAGTGGGCGATGGTAGCAGCGGCTTCATTACAATCCGCAGATTTTGAATTTGAAGCTTCAGAATCGTGGTGTGATAAGTTCAAGGCAAGGCATAGGATCCGGCAGCGACATGTTAGGAAATATGTCAACGAAAAGGAAAAGCGTACGTTCGAAGAATTATTGCAAACTGCAGAGACGTTTCAACGTCAGACAGCTGCTGTAATTCCGTACTTCGACCCTGATTATGTGATAAATACGGATCAAACCAGATGCGAATATCACATCAGTAGTAAAAGAACATTGTCGCACCGAGATGAAAAAGTTACGGAAGCTGCTGTCAGCCAATTAAATCACTTGACACATTTATATACTGCCCAATACGGTCTAGCACTTTCCGGAAAACTCCTGCCAAGAGTCTTCATCTGCCTTCAAGAAGTTAGCGGAAAATTTGGTCCTAAAGAGCGACAAAAGGTAAACCGACTCATGTAACAATATCTGAACGTTTATGTAACCGCCATATGATCTAACATATGATCAGTTCTTGGAAAAACATATACAACCATATGTCAAAACGGAGCCATTCTTGTTTATAGTTGATTCGTGGGATGGACAGAGCGAGCCTTCGTTATACGACGGTGAATTTGTGGATAGAAATAGAATACCAAGCTGTTCGTTGAAAGTAATTCCTCCGAAGTGTACGCCGCTATATCAACCCTGTGACGTATACTTTTACCGACAAATAAAAAATTTCATCCGAAAACTGCAGAACTGCTCTACGCTCATTGCACAGCAAAGGGCTATCACAGATAGACGCGACGCAATAAAAATAAACGCATTGATTCATAATCAATTGCAGGCGCCAGTTTTCGCAAAAATGATCCGTTATACGTAGCTTGCCTCAAAATTATTGCCTACGAGTGAAATCTTCAACAATATCAGCGAAGTTTCTTTGCCGGATGAAATTCACACCAAAAAGTGTGACTGTGGCAAACCTGCCTTTGCATGATGCTCATAGTGCTCAGAATTTCTATGTTTCGAATGTTTCTACGATCTTTATCATCCAAAAGAATGCACTGTATTCCTACAGAGTGAAGATGAGAATCAAACATAGCATTTAATATAACAATTGATATAAGAATAAACTATAAGAATTGATATATGAATTGATATGAGAATTTGTATAAGAATAAAATATAAAAATTGATGTAAGAATTCATATAAGGATAAAATATAAGAATGTATATAAGAATGAAATATAAAAATCAATATAAGAATTAGTATAAAAAATTAATATAATAATGAATTATAGAAATATGAGAATTCAAAAAAATTGTAATTCCTCAAAACCATACACGTAAATATTATATAATTAATCGATCAAACGACCCCGCCGAAGGCGGGTGAAGTTCGATCGCAATTATATGAAGCGTCTCGTTCTCGATGATTTTACTCGTAGTAACATCAGTTGCGGCAAATTTCACAGTTTTCAGAGTTTTTTTTTTTTGTGTGTGTGTGAGGGCACCCCTGACTACACCTCTGGTGCTGTCGGGTGGCGCCCTCTATCCTCATATCGTTTTGTTGTGCGACACGAACAACGAGTAAGAGTACGAAGAATTCAAATTATAAACAAATTAACAAGAATTCCGAGGACGCAAATATGCCGAAAGAAAAGAAAAGAGAGTGGTCGAGGTCGAGATCTAATGAAAGGAGGAGGAGTCAGGATACGAGGTTTCAAAATATGCAAGCGCAATTGGATAACCTCACTAGCCTTGTTGTCGAGTTGACGCGGAGCATGGCCGCGCGTGAACCCACGCCGCCAAAAGAAAAAAAACGACCAAGATTCCCTCCCAGGTAAGAATTATACAGGTTCATCACCCCCTCCCCCGTTGCTTGCTATCTCTTTTTCTTTCGAACATCGGCATGGAGGAAATTCTCTCAGTAAGACCGAACAAACCTCGACAAGTTCCACACGAACTTTAGAGATTAGGTTGCACATCTCAATTAATTCCACACGAATTTCCGAGAAAATGACGGTAAAAAATTGCGTAATCTTCAACTAGAGGATATATCGCCCTGTCAGCGTCAATGAGATAATGAATAACCGATAGGTTATCTCTACCGCCCCCCTCTTTTTTTCTCAACAGATGAACAGAAGGACGGGGAGAATGGAAATATGACGGGAAGTGCCACCGAAACTCCCAAAGAGCAAAACCTCTCGCCTGAAACCAACAAGAGTAGTATAGATATGACAGTTCTAGACCAAGCCATTACGTAACCAGGTAACGTAACCATGTGACGTAACCGGCTGACGTGCCCACGGCGGCCATTTCGAAAATGGCGGTCATTTCGACGGCGGCCATTTTGACGGCGGCCATTTTTGGTTTTTGATGACGGCCATTTTGATTTTTTATTGGCGGCCATTTTTGATTTTTTGATGGCGGCCATTTTTGATTTTTTGATGACGGCCATTTTGATTTTTGCTTAGTCGGACGAGTGGCCATTTTGATGGCAGCCATTTTGATTTTCACTTAGCCGGATGAGCAGCCATTTCGATTTTTGCTTAGCCGGATGAGCAGCCATTTTGATTTTTATCGTCAAACAGTTTGATAATGTGATTTATTTCTTGGTCGGATGAATAGCCATTTTGATTTTTCGCCGTTACCCGTAAACTTTCGCGCCAATAGTTTGCCCCAGGCGAAAAATAATATTTTCTACGTACTTCGAATACATTCTTTTACGATAATTGACCGGATGGCGACATCGCAATTAGATTTCGCGCTAATAGTTTGCCCCAGGCGAAAAATAATATTTTCCACATACTTCGAATACATTCTTTTACGTTAATCGACCGGATGGTGACATCGCAATTAGATAGACAGGGAATGCCGATGACGATCCGTAAACTTTCACGCTAATAGTTTACCCCCAGAGCGAAAATTTTACATTCGAAAAATATTAGTAGAATTTATTGTAGTTATATGTAAACATATATATATATATATATATTTCGAATTACAGTTACACCTAATTTTAAGTAAAGCTGGGGATGTTCGCCACAATTATATAGGTCGGGAATGTGATGGCGAATCGTAAACTTTCACGCTAATAGTTTTACTCCCCAGAGCAAAAATAATATTTTTCACATACTTCGAATACACTCTTTTGTGTTAATTGACCGGATGGTGATGCCGCAATTAGATAGGCCGGGAATTTTGATGATGATTCGTAAACTTTCGCTTTCAAGAATTTATTAGGGGGGAGAGTGTGGTTAGTTGGTATATAAATCGCGAGCTTATTCAACACGTTATATTGTTCTCAAAGTTTTCCCATTGTGAACTTCAGTATCCATAGTACGTCAAATTTATAAAATGTACATCGAACGTGATGGATCTGAATAAAATCAACCTCGTCTGTCGCCTGGAAACGCTACCCCCCACGAGAATGTCAGATCTGGAGGTTGGGGAGGAGTACAGCGTGACGGGGGTGAGACGCGTAAATACTCAGTACGGCACGAGTATTCTTCTCGCGCTCAATGAACAATTTGAAATATTTTTACCCCCACGAATTGTAAGCCTCATGGAAAATGATGTGGTGCAATTCAACGCCATGCAAAAGACAATAATCGAGGGCATTCTACGAATGAAATATCAAGGAGGCGAATACAACAAAATTTGAATTTTTGTGTGACAGATGAGCAATTTGAGCGTAACAAACAGCACTGTTCCAATTTGCAATATGGAGATGATCATGGACATTCAAAGTTTCGTTGGCCCCAACGATAAATTTATACCCAAGGAACTTTGCATCATAAACATAAACTCATTGGGTTTGAGCCGCATTCTCTTCGAACCGCCGTACGCTTGGGCGGATGTACCAGCTCAACACAAAGCTACTAACGCTTGGCTAACGCACAATTTTCATGGAATACCTTTGAATGCGGGAATCGAACCTTATGCTGAGGTGCAGAATATTGTAAAAAAGGCTTTTAAATATGCATGCTATGTATATGTCAAAGGTGAGGAGAAGAAATGGTGACTGACAGAGATCCTTGGTGGGACGAAACGAGTAATAAACATGGAAGATTTACACATTTCACCACCATCACTGAAAAAACTGAACGTATGGAAGAGGCGGGCTGGTGTTGTGATTATCATGGAAACGCTTCAAAGGGAGTAGTGTATATATGCCGGTTCTAAATCAAAGACGGCGGCGCTCCCCCCCCAGCTCCCACCCTTTCCCCCCACCCCCCCCCCCAATCCGCGGCGGGACCCCCCTCCCCCCCAACCGCGGCCCCCCCCGCCAATCCACGGTGCTGCCCCCCCCCCCCCCCGCTGATCATTTTCTCGGTTTGCCGCAAGATGGCTGTTTTCATGGGATTTGACACACGCACACACACACACACACACAAAATAATTCCTGTCGCGATTTGTTTGGCGCAGGAAAGCCGCGCATAAATCGGATAGGGTGAAACCCGCTAGATCTATTGAAAAAATTCCAGGAAATGACCCCTGAAGAAAAGTTTAAAACGGCGTTTTGAATGCTTTTAACAATTTTTTTAATTAACATCAATTACATTGAGTTTTCTTATTGTATTCTGAATTATCTTATTCTAAATTTTAACGAGTAAAATTATACATATTATTCTCAATATCCATGTTAATTTAACATATCATTATTCCAAAATTGACTTATACCAATTTTTTAACAGTACCACTGATCGGATTATATTCAACAATGCGATCATGCAAGATCACGCAGAAGGCAGAAGTGTGTGGCGGGAACGTAATGCTACAGTCAAATTCCAATCGAATGTCCACAGGTCCAGTTTTCAATGTTGCGTTCTGCTTGGAGCAATCGATGACGATAAGAGGAGCTCGGTTTATAAATTCACGCCTCGTTAGCAAAGGCTCAGCTTCTTTGTTATAGTAGCTCATTTAAAACCGAACATACGAGTACATATCATAGAGAATAGCGGGGGATGTGCAGGCTCGGACTTGTTCGCTATAAAGAGTCGTAAAACCCAAAACTGTGTGTACACATACCATCCGGTGAAGAGCGGGCAGGATAAGATTTTTCTCACATCACACACTGTTCGCCGCCCGCTTTTCGTTGACCGATTTTTCCCACCACATGACCCACGCTGCTTAACGACTCATAAAACTCAAAAACTACATTAGGCGGCGGCGGGTTCGTGGAGAGGGGGAGGGGGAGGGGGTGAAAACCTGTTCCAACACGCTTTTAGGCAAGATGCAGCTGCGGAACTGGGTGACTTCAAACTGGCAGATAAACCGCAAAAATTTAGGGATGGTGGGGGCGGGGACTGCGGACCCCAGCCGTCTTTGGCGTCATTTTTTACATGAATTTCATCATCTCTGCAGAGCCGGGAGAGCAATAAAACCCAAAAATTTAGGGATGGCGGGTCGGATAAAGAGCGGGCCAAGTCGTCTCTGACGTCATTTTTCCCTCCGAGATGCGCAGAACGCAGTGCGCACCACATCTCTGACGTAATTTCACCCTCCGATATGCGCAGAACGCAGTGCGCACAGTTCCCAAATTCTTGCGATCTATCGGCCTATATACATATAAGCTCAACGCATCCGATGCAGACTCGCCAGTCTTACACGATACGTGCAAATCAAAAAAGTTATACAAAGTTCGGCTTATATCAACGTCAAAGTCATGGCAGTCGAAGCGTATATGGGACTTGCGGAGCAGATGGAGAGGACGTACAACTTGCTGAGAGAGCAACCACCCGGAGAAGAGAATGACGCCGTCATCAATCATTGGGCTGGTATTGGAATTGCGAATATCCAAGTTCTGCGCGATATTTCCATGCAACAAGGAACAACCGTTGGTGCGAAAATACGGATCCAACATACGATCGCACTCCTGCAATCTTGGGTGACGAAGATCAAGCAGTTGCAGCAGCGCACAGTGGTGACGGGTGGAAATATCGTTACTCCTGCGGGTGTACAATGGGACGACGTGGATAGCGCTTTTGCTAGCCGAATCAGAACGTGGGTTGTCACAAATCTCCGTCATAAAAATTTGGACGCCTTTCTGGACGATGTGCAGCGCGTCGTCACCGAGGAGTTGGAGCTGATACTGCGCGAGGAGGGAAATGTGAAGGTTAACCTCATATTATCGTGCAAATTCGAAAATGCCAAGCACGAAGAGATCTCCACTGAAGGTAAGAGTTTCAACACCTCCAACGTGGCGATTCTCCTCCCATCAAGCGATATAAATGGTTGGTTTATACGTGCACGGGGTGATCTGCAGTCAAAGGTGGAAGATTTCGAGCAACGCGATTCCGGCTGGAGTATGATTGAGATGATTAACCTCACTGTAAATATCAATCGCTACCAGCCTCTCGCCGCGGGGGCTTCAACATTCGTCGACCTGCCCCAAGACATTCGACATAAAAAGGCTGTGATTAACGTGAGGAACGAGGACGAAAGATGCCTTCTCTGGTCCGTCACAGCAGCCCTCCACCCGGTCAACACCCACACCGATAGGACTCCCAACTATCGTCGATATATTTCCGAGTTGGACTGTACAGGTATTAATTTCCCTGCTACTCTACATGATGTGAAAAAGGTTGAGAGATTGAATAATTTGCGCATCAATGTATATGGTATAGAATCTCAAACTTTTTCGCATCATGCAAAATCAAATAAAAGCGTCATCGTGCCAATTTATTTGAGTGAAAATTTGCATAGCGTGAACATTGACACGATCCATCTTCTAATGGTTGAGAGTAATCCGGAAGACGATATGACTGGTGAGTTTGCACCGAGATTCCATTTTGCTTGGATTAAAGATCTGTCCCGATTGGTGAGCAAACAATTGTCTGATCATAATGGCCAGCTGTTTTTATGTGACAGATGTTTGTGCCACTTTAGCGTGAAATACGCCTACGACAATCATCGACAAGGTTGTATTATGCTAAATAAAGTACGCATGGAATTTCCCAAGTGTAAAGATTTAGTATTTTCCAATTTTCAAAACAAAGGCACCGTTCCATTCGTCGTATACGCCGATCTCGAATGTATATTAATCCCTGAACCTGTGGATGAATTTGAAACTCGTAAGACTTGTGAAATTCAAAAGCATATCCCGCACAGTGTAGCGTACTATGTACATTGCGCGTACGATGAGACTTTATCGGAGTTCCACGGTAAACGCGGTGTCGATTGCATAGATTGGTTTATGAAACAGCTTAAAGATTTATCAATTCAAGTAGAGTCACGCATCAAAAACATAATTCCGATGAAGTCTCTTACCCAAGTGCAACGCGATCGTCACATGCGCGCAAAGAATTGTTATATTTGTAAAAAACCGTTTACGCCTGAGGAGAAAAAGTGTTATGATCACTGTCACTTCACGGGTAAATATCGTGGTCCTGCTCATAATCGATGTGATTTGAATTTCAGAGAGTCGCACACAATTCCAATAGTTTTTCACAATTTGTCCGGTTACGATGCTCACTTTTTAATATAATCCCTCGCGTCAACTTTTCCCGGTAAAATTACACTGCTACCCATAAATAAGGAAAAATATAAATCCTTCAAGAAACGCGTCGATGGAACAATGATGCACTTCAGATTCATCGATTCGTTCCGATTTATGGCTAGCAGCATCGATAAACTTTCCACATATTTGACCGATACCGATAAACGCATAACACGCAAATTTTATAATAACCCGACTCAGTTCAGTATGATGACCCGCAAAGGCGTTTTTCCCTATGAATACGTCGATTGTTGGGGGAAACTCGATGAACCGCGATTACCTGCAAAGAAGCATTTCTACTCGCACCTCTGCGATGCAAATATTTCAGACACCGATTATGAGCACGCGAAAACTGTTTGGGAGGAATTCCATTTAGAGTCACTGGGAGGCTATTCAGATTTATATTTAAAGACCGATGTTCTTTTGCTTGCCGATATTTTCGAAAATTTCCGCGCTAGCTGCTTCAAAACATACGATTTAGATCCGTTGCACTACTGCACTGCACCGGGACTTGCTTTTGACGCGATGCTCAAGCATACTAATGTAAATTTGCAACTTTTAGACAACCCTGAAATGATGTTATTTATTGAAAGAGCCATTCGAGGCGGCATAGCACAATGTTCTAATCGACACGCTCGGGCCAATGATAGATTCATGGGAACAGATTTTGATCCAAACAAAGCGGAATCGTATCTTATGTATTTTGACGTGAATAACCTGTACGGTGCAGCTATGAGCGTGCATTTACCAATCGGTTCGTTCGAGTGATAGTATCAGCACATCGATATAACGAACCATCCGGACGATTCGCCGATCGGCTACTTTCTGGAGGTATTTTTGGACTACCCTGTGGAACTCCACGAGGATCACAAAGACTTACCCCTTCGTCCCGAACATTTCACTCCTCCAGGTAGAAAAATGCCAAACTCGCAACCACCCTTCACCCCAAAACAAAGTATATATTGCACTATAGAAATTTGAAACAGTGTTTGAGTTTAGGATTAAAAGTAACGAAAGTGCACAGAATTTTGAAGTTTGCACAATCTCTATGGCTCGAGCCTCACATCACTCTCAACACAGACATGCGTAAGCGGTCTAGGAATGAATTTGAGAAAAACTTTTACAAACACATGAATAACGCTGTGTTCGGCAAGACTACGGAGAATGTGCGAAATCATAAAGATGTTGAATTGGTTACAAAATGGGACGGAAGAGGTGGTGCGAGAACGCTTATTGCCCGAGCAAACTTTCGCAGCTGCACCATATTTGGCACTGATATGGTTATCATTGAAATGAATCGTGTCAAAGTTCACGTCGCCAAACCTATTCACATCGGCGCATCAATTCTAGATCTGTCAAAAATCTTTCTGTACGATTTCCACTATGATTATATTAAAACCAACTTTTCGAATAAACAGGCTAAATTGATGTATACCGACACAGACAGCCTTATTTATCAATTCAATGTCCCTGATATCTACGATATCATCAAACGTGATGTAGATACAATGTTTGACACCTCTGACTATCCGCCCGACAATGTGTATGGTATTCCCCTTAAAAACAAAAAACAACTAGGGCTAATGAAGGATGAAAATAATGGTAAAATTATGACAGAGTTTGTGGGACTGCGAGCAAAGCTGTACACATTTACCACGACGGCTGAGGATGACGATAAATATGACGGTGGCGTAATAGTGAGTAAGCGCGCCAAGGGTGTTAGAAATTCATCGATAAATAGCATCGCGTTTGATGATTATAAGCGCTGTCTGACGGCTTACCGAGAGTTGACTCTTCCACAGTGTTTAATACGCAGCAAAAATCACGATCGTACAAAAAAAATTGACTCTGAGTTGGCAGGATGACAAGCAGCTATTGATACCTGGACAGACCGACACCGTACCTCGGGGGTTTGTCCCAGCCCCCCAATAGCTATAGGATAAACTGTAGACATAGAATTGATGTAAATATTTGATGTTTGACGCCTCGCACGACCCACCATCGGGCGAAAACGTTTCACCATCAATACGATATTTAATGGATTTAAAAATGTGAATTCATATACTCAACAATTATTTATTTATTACTAGGGGCTTCGCCCCTGCGCGCTTCGCGCGCCAACCCTATCTCGGCGCTACGCGCCTCGGGCACTCGGTGCTGCGCGCCTCACTATTTCCTTACGCATTGTCTAGTAGACAGGCGAATTCCTTCATGTTGATTTGATGACAAGTCTGCACTTGCTGTCCACTTCAATTCCTTTTGTGCTTACTTTTATTTTTCTCATCAATCGAAGCTTCCAATCGTTGGTTGAAAATTGGTGTTCCTTCTCTATTGATATTGATCTATCTCCTTGACTTGCTGAATTATTTTTGCTACCGCTCTGCCCATTATTCTCCAAAATCACCTTCTTTATATTATTTTCTTCTCTATATTTGTGTTGCTGTTCACTCCGCAAAACACCTCTTTCTCTTGTGGTTAACATAGATCCTGGTCGTCCTCTTGCCTTGTTATAGGAACATTTGTTTATTATCATTCTCTGGCTTATTTGGTTATTCGCACTTACAATTTTATTTTCCTTTTTCTTTTGTGATACGTCCGACCATCCACCGTCTCCATCGCCTTGTCTGCTGCTTGAAACTCCTCCTTTCTCCACTGTCATCGTAAATCCTGGCTGTCCTTTTGACTGTTTGGTGACATATATAGATTTACTATTATTTGATCTTTACTTTTCGTACTTATTGCTCACTATCTAAATTTTATTCTGGTTCTGCAAGACATCAAAGTGTCCACTGTCTCCGTCGCCGGTGAAGAGTAGCGAGAATTGTATTTTATTTTGTGATCTGATCCGGTGTGGATGAATTTGTTCTTCGCGATACACGATTAAACATATCTCAAAAATGTCCGCAGCTGCAGCTAATTCTGCTTCTCCCCCGTATATTCCATTTTTATTCATATGTGATTTGTAATCACCAGGTGACCTAATTACAGCACCGTTTGACCCATTATCTGTAATAAGACCCGCAAATGTAGACCAATGATCCACTATATTTGCAACGATACTCAGTCTCACCTCTGCGTGTCGATCTTGAGTGCAGTATACACAATACGCCAACGCGCAAAAAAGACAATTCCCGTCGGGAATCATCTTGATAATTTGTATGTTTATTTTTTGCGTGGCAGAAACAGATACCTATAAAGATATTTGTCAAAGACTGTCATGAACAGCCAATGACAGCTGTCAAAGGGTTTGCTAGATGCTTTTTGTTTTGTTTTCGGGATCTCACCCCACCGCCAACTTCATGGGTATACTATTGTTATTATAATCTTTTTTTTACTATTGTTATTATAATCTTTTTCTACGTTCATTTGTTCGAAACTTTTTTATTAGATAGGGAGATTATCATTAATACATCGAGCAATTATTCATATTTATTCGTTGACCACGAGAAAAGTTTTCAGAAAATAAAGAAAGTTTTTCAAAAAATAAAATGTGTAATAATCGTATGGCGAAATTTCATATTATCATTATTATAATCATTATTTTCATAGTAAAAAGTATGGCACATGTGCGTACAAAGGAGATAAAATGTCGAAATATTTGTATATTCAAAATCTTTCATTGCAATTCGGAAAATACATACAAATTATGTTACACGTCTGTTTTATTTATCCAACTATTGTGCAAACTGTCAAAACCCAACCACTTCACATAGAACAGACTCCCCCGTTTGAGTAATACTTTCTCCACAAGGTAGCCGTCGGGATATTTCACTTTGGTGAGCTCTTCCTCGTAGAAGCCCCCCTCGATGGGATGATCTTGATAATCGGTAAGTTTGTAGGTGGGTGGATTGGTATTTTTCTCCTCACTCACGGTGAATATTTCTGTCGTCCAATTGGGTGTATAGCCTTTTTCGAATACATTCTTGTACTTGCTCATTCGAACTCGATTGCCTACGCTGAATTTCCGCGCTCGATCACTTCGTTCGATTTGCCAAGGCTTGTACACGCTACGATACAGCTGTTTTTCATTCTCCGTGCTAACATCCACCGGTTTCATCCGAATCGTGCGATGTTTGGTGTTGTTGTAGGACTTGTGAAATCCTAGGAGAGTAAACCACATCCACATTTCATTTTTTCAATGTGAGAATAAGAACGTTCGCATATCGATGCCTTTAAGTTGCTAAGTGTCAAATACATGTTGATATTGTGCTACATCATGAGGGCTTTCAATTTGCTGTTGTGAAATTCTTTGCATTGATCAACGTATAGATGTGCAGGTATACGGCTCTGGGTCAGTACAGATTTCATAGCAGCAGCCGCATCTTTCCCCCCACCACGGATGAGGATGAAACAAAAATGTGACAACGGTGTTAAAGTGGGTAAGCGTGTCAAGGATGCGAAAACTGCAACGATAAATAACATCACGTTTATTGATTGTAAGAACCGTCTGAGGAACTTACCAAGGGTTGATCAACCCACAGTGCCTAATACGTAGTAAACAAACGCGAGGTTAGCTCCAATGTACTGAAAAATTGATCATGAGTTGACAAGACGGTAATATGCAACCGATACCTGGGCAAACAGGCACCAGAACTTGGAGGGTGTGCTGCAACCCCGCAATAGACTAGCCGTAGGCTGGAACTGAGGGCATAGAACCGTTGTAAATATATGCGCATGACACCCATGGCAATAGTTCATGAAGCAGAGACGTTTCGCCGGCAATACGATATTGAGCAGATCGAAGTTTTAAAATTCGAATACCGTATAAATTCATGTATTCATCAATTATTTATTCATTTATTAATTACATATTGAACAATTATTCATATTCATTCGTTTACCACGAGAAAAGTTTCCAGAAAATGGAAAAAAGTTTCCAGAAAACGAAAGAAAGTTTTCCGAAAACTTTTTTCCCATTTCATTTACACGTAAAAATAGTTTTCAGAAAATGAAAAAAAGTTTTCAGAAAATGAAAACAAGTTTTCAGAAAATGAAAAAGAGTTTTCGGAGAACGAAAAAAATTTTTCCCATTTGATTAGCACGTAAAAAAAGTTTCCAGAAAACATTTTTTCCATTCAATTAACACGTAAAAAAGTTTCCAGATAAAAAAAGCTCTCGGAAAATGAAAAAAAGTTTCCAGAAAACGAAGAAAAATTTCCGAAAATGAAAAAAAGTTAACCAAAAAATAAAATGAGCATTAATCGTGTCGAAAAATTATAGATTGTCATTATTTTTATTATCATTATCACTATTATTGTTATCATTATTTGAAGGCCTTTGATCACGGCAGGCAAGTGCGGAGGTGTCCCCTGCCGCCAGGGTCCGGCACTACCGACGTCGAGGCCGCCTGCAGCCCCTCTCTGCCGCAGTCCAGGAGGACCTCGATCCTCGCCTCTTCCAAGGTCTTCGCAGGAGCTGTCCTTGCCCGGGTGGTAATGACCCCAGGATTTAGAGTTCGCATGATTGGGGTACGCATACGACGTCCTGGCGCGGAGCTTCGGGGGCGACACAGCCAAAATATTAGTCCACTTGTGGAATGCTAGGACACAGCCGCCCCCGAAGCTCCGCGCCAGGACATCGTATGCGTACCTCAATCATGCGGACTCTAAATCCAAGGGTCATTACTACGCAAGCAATGACAGCTCTTGCGACGACCTTGGAAGGGGTGAGGATCGCGGTCCTCCTAGACTGCGGCAGAGAGGGGCTGCAGGCAGCCTCGACGTCGATAGTGCCGGACCCTGGTAGCAGGGGACACCTCCACCATCGCCTGCCGTGATCAAAGGCCTTTAAATGATGATAATAATGATGATGATGATAATAATAATAATGACAATCTATAATTTTTCTATACGATTAATGCTCATTTTATTTTTTGGTGAACTTTTTTTTAATTTCAGAAATTTTTCTTCGTTTTGTTACGGGGTAGGTTGCGTAGGCTCCGATGAGCGGTAATCGGAGCTTACTCCACGCCCAGCCAAGGTGTTATTTGGCTATTGTAGGGTCCGTTCACGTCGACTATGCACTTGCGTGCTACTACTCCCAATGCAGGAAGGGAATGGAATAGAAAGGGATCGGTATTAAGGGAAGGTAAACGATTTAAAGTATATGATTGTTTATTCGTGGTCAATGCAACGGAGTCGGTCAAGGGAAAAAGGGTACGGTCTTGATTTAGAGGGATAGGTGTCTTGCTTGAGTGCCGGGATGGATCTGCCTGCTTCTGCCGGATGTAGCAGGCGAGCTAGCCGCGAGTTACAGGAGAACCTGCTGACTCGCGAACGATAAGGGTAGACTACAGAGCGTAAGGTAACTAAGAGCGTGGGAAAGGAATATGAAGTCTGGAGGACGTAACACGCCCCCCCTTGGGGAAGAACATTCGGTAAGGGTACGAAATAGAATGTTCGGAAGGAAGCGGAAGGCCATGAAACGTAGTGACTCACTTACAGAATATTACAAAGTAAGGTCTTAAAATCTAGCGCCTAGATGTTAGTGCGCGTTTAAGTGGGTTAGTGTACATTTGAATAAAAAAAAAAATTTATAAATGACATCTTATCGTACTGAATCACTTACAGAATATTACAAAGAAGGGTCTTAAAATATAGCGCCTAGATGTTAGTGCGCGTTTAAGTGGGTTAGTGTACATTTGAATAAAAAAAAATTTTATAAATGACATCTTATCGTACTGAATCACTTACAGAATGTTACAAAAAGGAGTCTTAAAATATAGCGCCTAGATGTTAAGCCCGCTGCACACGAGGCTTGTTTTGCTGATAGATCGCATGCGGGGTACTAGGATGGCTGCTCTGCTGGGAGCGCTGCTAGAAAGTGGCGCCTCTGATGGCTCTGAAGCGTGGTCGCGTGCTGGATTTCGGTGATAGAACGTGTGCTATTTTTCGTGATGGTTTTCTTGCGCGTAGCAAAATACTATTTTTAAAAACCTGATAAAAAAACGACGAACGAGAAATTTTTATTTTCCACGTGTTCCTTTTCAAAATTCAAAAGTCGAAAAAAACACCCTATCGTGCTTTTATCTCCGTAGAAAAGCAAAAAAAACTTTTAAGCAGCCTGAAGGGAATGATAAATGAGAAATTTCCATTTTTCATGTGTTCCTTAAATTTTCAATTTTCAAAAATCGACAAACAAACCAGAAAAAAATGATGAACGAAGGAAATTTTTGTTTTCCACGTTTTCCTTAAATTTTCAAAATTCAAAAATCGAAAAAAAACAATCATGACAATTTCTTCGATGTAAAATCTTGTTCGATCGAGGGGGAATAAATTCTGGTTAGAAAGTGACAGAAAAAGAGTACACCAACCTGTTTTGACATCACCGACAACCAAAAAATCTTGATTTTCATTTTCTTTTATAAAAATTCCATTCCATAAGTCTCCTGTTTGTTTTTTCATTTCGTTATTTATGTTTAATATTTCACGTCATTCTTTATGTATAATTGTAAGCATTAAAAATTACTCCAATTGCTAAAATTAAGGTCAATGCGAAGCGGCAAGATCGATGAAGGAACAAAAATTAACTACAGTTCACAGTTCTCAGGAACTATGGATTTTTCTCGGTCGAACTTTTCTCTCTGACACCAGCTTCGATAATCGTTGAGAAAAAGTCGTAAAAAAATATAATCGTTCCCTTCGTCGCTTGCACTTCGAACGACACTCTGGCCATTCACACTCTCCGGAATTTCTCGAAATTTCCCAGAAGTCCTCGGCGAATATCCAAAAACTCGAGAATCTGTGTAATTTTGGAGGGATTCTTTTTTCAATTGTCGATGCTGCTTAGTCAAAGAGATATTTTCAAAAGTCTTTCGTACACAAACAAAATTCGAATAATATAAAACCAGTAATGGCATTTATTTATTTCTGTATAAACATTGTACAAATACTGTCAAATACAAATACAAGCCGCGGCCGCAGTGCTAGTAAATAAATTAATAAATGAATAAATACTATGAAATTGCTCGTAGAGCAACGACTAATAGTTACCTCGTTCAATAGCGGTATATTGAAATGGCACTATGCCTGTAGTATTAAAGTATTCACAAAATTTATCTCGTATCTCTAGAACTTCGTTACTGCTTCGGTTATTTCTCAGATATAGGGAGGCATTCTGGCCTTCGGATAATTGTACTGCATTACAATTACTATCAACGCGGGTTGAGATTCTGTAATTATGCGGTACGTACCATTGACTGGAATCATTGTTAGATTTATTGATTAAATAATTATGTAAAAGCACACACGCGTAAGTTATTCTCTCTACTTTTTGAACGGAGAGAGATATCGTAGAAAGTAAAACGCGCCATCTGTTTGCCAGTATGCCAAAAGCGTTTTCAACAGTTCTGCGAGCACGGCTCAATCTGTAGTTGAATATTCTTTTGTCAAGCGTCAAGTTTCTATCCGGATACGGCTTTAACAAATTAGGTTTCAAGGCAAATGCGTCGTTACCGACAATCACGTACGGTAATTTGTAACAAAAGCCTGGAATTTCACATGGAGCAGGTAAGTTCAACGTTCCATCGTTGATCTTAGTCCATAATGGGCTCTCACGCAAAACAGCAGAATCGTGCATACGTCCATTTCTTCCGACGTCAACGAACAAAAATCTGTATTCAGCATCGACAAGACCCAGAAGCACAATGCTGTCTTTTCCCTTATAATTACGGTAAATCGATCCGTCACTTCGAGGGGGACGAAAATTGATGTGTTTCCCATCCAGCGCACCGATGCAATGAGGAAAATTCCATAAAGTATCGAATTTGTGAGCGATAACCTGCCATTCCTCCAGCGATGATGGGAAATTTCATACTTTTGAGTCGAGTACTTCTACTATTGCTCTTAAAGTTTCGTCAATCACTTTTGAAATTGTGTTCGCGGCTATGCGAGTGGAGTAGCTCAAATCTTGAAAGGTATTGCCCGTTGCTAAATATCGAAGAGTCACAGTGAGTCTGTCCCTCGGTGATATAGCTTGACGCATAACGGTATCCTGTTTTTTTATGGCCGGAGTCAGAAGTGTCAACAACTCATTCCAGTCATCTTCCATCATTCAAGTATAATTGGTGAAACTGGCTGGATCTTCAGGGCTAAACAAAAATTTAGTATAAATATGCATTGAAAAGTCAAGTATAAAATTGAAAATCCAAAAAAGTAATAATAAATAAAATGAAAATCATATGGTTACATACCCGAGCTCACGAAATACCATATTTAGAACATTCTGTCCTCTATCACGCCGTAACAGCCACTCGCGACTCCACAATTTACGTTTTCGTTGTTTCAGTAGATGTCTACGTTTAAAAGCAGTTGCTACAGCTGACACGATAATTGCTTTCCTACGTCGAATTATTTCAGCCGCAATAGTTTGTTGCACTCGAGCGTCCATGGTACTGTTGAGGTTAGAAATGCTGGGACCTCTAGGCTCCCTGCACGCCAGCACGCCTAGCGACAAGCATCGTGTGAAGCCAACCCAACGAGGGTGCCATCGTTGCACCCAGCGCCACAGCCAACTTGGAACCCAGCGGTAAAATCTAGCAAGCAATCCAGCAGCAAAACAAGCCTCGTGTGCAGCGGGCTTTAGTGCGCGTTTAAGTGGGTTAGTATACATTTGAATAAAAAAAAAAATTTATAAATGATATCTTATAAATGTGGTGGTATATATGATAGATATTGTGTATGTTATAAACGAAACTTATGTAACGTGCTGATGATTATATTATGGCTGCAGATTATTATGGGCAGAATAAGGCAATGAAAGAATATAATTGCTAATAGCGGAGGGCTTAGCGCCAAACTTCGAGTGGTTCGCAGCTATCGTTAAGGCTTTGCTCAGGGAGCAATTTACGCGGCTTAGGTATGCCTAGTTCCGTCATTTCAATTTCCGATTGGGTCCGGAGCAGCGACGAAGAGCGAGTAGGCAGGTTATCGGGAAATGGTATTATTTCTAGGTGCGGGTGGTGGATGGCATGGCGCGTAGGAATTTGGGGTTTTGTACGACGCGGGTGAGGGATATGTTTAAGGCTGGAAATAATTTGTTCTGGTGATAGAATTTTAGGCTGGACGATACCTTTTTGGGCTAAGGGGATAGCGTCTACTAAACTGGACAGGTCAAGTTCGTATTCGTTCAAGCGTCGGTCCAGGTCAATTAGTCGGTTAAGTGTGCCAATTTCAATTTATTGAAATGGACGATTTTAGTTTTTCGGGGGGTAATCCAAATTTCAGCGTTAATATTGTCAATTATACGTTTAATCGTATACACTCCTTTATAGTGGTCGTCGAATTTGGATCGGGTTTCGTTCAGTAGATAGACCTTTTGACCTGCTTCGAAATTTTGGCTGTTGACGTTACGGTCGTAATACGTCTTGGAACGATGCTTTGCTTGTTGTAGGTTGGACGCGGCGTGTTTTCGTATGCTGGATAGATTAGCGATTAAGTCTAGAAGGAAGGAATCGTAGGAACGAGTATACGCGCTGGCAGGGTTCGCGTCTGTTGGGAGTCTGGCTTGAGAGCCAAAAATTAGTTGGTGGGGGGTGAAGTTAGTACCTTCGTGCTTCGCGGTGTTATAACAAAAAATTGCAAAGCGGATGTAATCGTCCCAGTCTTTACCAGCATCCGTGTAGTGTTTGATGTGCTCAGTGAGAACAAGGTGACTGCGTTCTAGCGATCCGTTAGACTGTGGGCGGTAAGCTGTGGTTCGTATTTGCTTAATTTTGAAAAGTTTACAAAGATGTTTGATGACTGTGCTCATAAAATTCTGTCCTTGGTCTGTGAGTATAGCTCGAGGAGCACCGTAACGTGTAATGTATTCTTTTGCGAATGCTGCGCCTATAGTTTTGGCGGTGGCATCAGGTAAAGGGATGGCGTCCAGGAATTTTCTCAAATTGCATTGTATCGTCAAAAGATATTTGTTGTTCGATTTAGTAAGGGGTAGAGGTCCAACAATATCTAATGCCACTTTGTCGAATGCATCGGCAGGCGTGTCCGTTATCATCATTGGCAATTTGGTTTTTACTCTGACCAATTTTTTTCTTTGGCAACTCTCGCAAGTTCTTATGAAATCTTGGATTTGTTCTTTCATACGGGGCCAAAAATACTTTTGTCTAATGCGGTTATATATTTTAGTGACACCTTGATGACCGCCGACTAACGATTCGTGGCATTCTCTGATTATTTCTTTTCGTAAACATTCGTCTGGGATGACAGTCGTGTTTCGACAAAGCATGATCTGAATTCCTAAGTCTGCGAAAATATAGGATAGAAGTTTTCGGATAACACGAGGATCGAGAGCGTCTAAACTGTCATCGGTTATCGGGAGGGCAAGAGATTTTAGGTTTGAATCGGCTAAAGCCGTTTTCAGTTTGGACAATAGCTTGAAGATATCGTATAGGTTACTTTTATCCGAGCTTTTTGTTTTCAATACTAGGGTGAAAATACGTCGACTATTGTGCTTAGATTCAATGATATCAAATTTTCGCGGACGAGGCTTCATTACTATTTTTGGGTCAACGATATTCTCGCCGGCAAGTTGGGCTGGTATACCCTTGATCCAAGCGCAGTCTGTCGATATGAAGTGCGCATAGTTGGTTTTGAGCATCAAAAGTCCATCATTGGTATCTTTGACATTGTCCGATACTGGTATGTCGTCCAAGTTGTCAATAAAATATGCGAAACCGTGAGGGTCATTAATTTGATCATCGTTAGTGTTGAGAGCACTGTCATGGTTATGGTCAGTAATTTCCATATGGGAGTCGAATTGTTGAGTGCACGTATAGTATTCAGCGTCCGTGAGCAAGTCGGAACTGTCGTCGTTATCAGAGGTGGGTGGGAGGGGCGAGGGGGGAGGGGAACAGGAGTGTAAGGAAGGGTTCGTCGGCCTGGAAGTAGCGGGGGAGTATCTCCTAGCGGGACGCGGAGGCCCGACAGGGGGGGGCATGATGACGTCAGTGGGTGGGGGTGGAGGTGGAATCGAACGAGGTGCTGCAGGTTTGGTCGGACGTTCCGATTCCTTTCGGAGACGGCGGCGGGGGGGTAATCCAGATGTGGAAGGGACAGGGTCAGGGAGGTTAGTACAAACGGGTGGGGGTGTATTGCAGGGGCGCGCGGTGGCAGGAAGCGGAGAGTCGAGGCGGCAAACGGTGATTCTTATTTTCGAATTTTTAAAAACGTAATGGATCATTTTGCGCACCGCGCTCCATTCTAATTTGTCGAGTCCGCAACCTATCAATGGTATCGAGACGGATGTTACGCCATCTTCTTGCAAGGTTTTCCTAAAGTTAACCAAGGTGTCAAAAAAAACGTGGGGCAAAGGTTTGTCACTGTATTTGGACTTTGTAACTAGGTTATAGATTTTCCGGTTTCCATGTACCACAGAAATAACGTCAGTCACAGTCGGGTCGAATTCTCTAAGTTGTTCGCGGTTTATGAATTTACGTTCTGTCAGTTCTGAAGCGATTCCTTTTGACATTTGGCAGTCAGCCGATATGCAATGAGCCAAGTTATCCTTTTGCTGTAATAGGTCAGCTTTTATTTCTTTGATACGTCTATTACGCATGAGAGGAAAAGTTTCGCTTTCTATGAGGAAATCGCTATAAGAAGGGCCCGGTAAATCGGTGGTTGGACAAAGATCATCGGTTCCTGATTCAGTTTCTGGGGTCTGTAAGTCATCCGAGCTAAGGGAAGAATCTGAAAAATAGCTCAGGTATGGTCTTTTATGAGGCCCAGGATTTGTTGAAGAATTTGTTTCACGATGGCGTTTAAGTTGGTGGTGTACTGGGATCGGTGCCGGGGTAACGAGGGGGGTTTTGAGCAACGGAGTTTCTTTATCGCTGAACTCATCGTCGGAGAGATCAGAGGAATCAGAGGCATCAGAGGAGTATATCATCTCACAGGGTTGTGAGATTTTAGGGTGTTTCAGTGGAGCTGGGTTAGTGGACTCGTCTGTGGTCTGTCGAGGGCGTCTGGGGTACTGATGAGTCTTTTTAGTGCGTTTTTTTGGTTTATCGTTAGAGGCTTCAGTCGTTGGACGGGGGCGTTTTGCATCTATGGGAAGAATTTGAGCGGTGTCGGGCGGTGCGTTCCTGGACAGAGCATCAGCGTTGGTATTAGATTTTCCGGACTTGTATTTCGTATCGAAGTCGTACTCTGCTAGTTCTAAGCTCCATCGTAATAAACGGGAATTAGGCTTCTTGACGCTTTTTACCCATTTGAGTGGCTCGTGGTCTGTTATTAAAGTGAACTTCTGACCATAGATGTAGGGGCGGAAGTGATTCATACTCCAGTAGGCGGCTAAGAATTCTTTATCAGGTACCGAGTAGTTTAATTCAGCGGGCTTGAGGGCTCGGGATGCGTATGCTACCGGTAGGTCAGCACCGTCTTTATCTTGACTGAGAACTGCACCTATCGCGAATTTTGACGCGTCTGTAGTAAGCGTGAATGGTTTGTTGAAGTCCGGGTGTTGTAGAATTGGTTCTTTGCATAAACAATCGCGTAAGGTTTCAAAGGCAGACTGGTGTTCGGACGTCCAGATGAAAGGGGTATCCTTCTTCGTTAAATTGTTAAGGCATTTAGCAATTTTTCCAAAATTTGGAACAAATCTTCGGTAATAACCTAAAAGGCCAAGGAACTGTCTAACATTTTTGGGACTTTTGGGGACAGGATACTCTTTTACAGCTATTAATTTGGCAGGGTCAGGTTTTACTCCTGACTCAGTTATGAGGTGTCCGAGGTAAACGACTTCCTTGCGCAAGAATTCGCACTTGTCTGGCTGTAGAGTTAAACCAGCAGCGGTTAGTCGCTTCATTAATTTCCGAAATTTAATTTCATGTTCTTGCAAGTTTCGAGCGTAAATAACTATGTCATCTAAATACACGAACATCTCGTTGCCTTGTAGGCCTAGAAGGACTTGGTCCATGAGCCTTTGAAACGTGGCGGGGGCGTTCTTTAGTCCGAAGGGCATACGAGAAAATTCATAATGGCCTCTAGGTGTCGAAAATGCAGTTTTCGTGCTGTGATCCGGATGCATGGGAATTTGGTGGAACCCGGAAGCAAGGTCGAATGTGGAAAAGTATTTAGCTGAGCCAAGCTGGTCAAGGATTTCCGTGATATCGGGCATGGGGTATGCGTCGCCGACTGTTTTTTCGTTAAGTTTTCTGTAGTCGATTACCATACGCCATCGTTTATTGCCGTCACTATCCGGTTTTTTTGGAACGATCCACACCGGGGAATTATACGGAGATGAGGAATGTTTAATAAGATTTTGTTTGAGTAGTTTATCAACTTGGGATTCGATTTCGTCTTTGTGAATTTTGGGAAAACGGTATTGTTTGGTATGAATAGGCGTATTGTCCATCTTGGGGATAGTGTGATGAGATAAATTGGTGTGGCCTAATTTATCACCTGGGAGGTAAAAGAGATGGTTAAATTCTGTTACGAGGTTAAATATAGATTGTTTTTCGGTCTCATTCAAATGATCAAGATGTAAGCTGTTCTTTAGGACGTCCAATCTTTCTGACCTACTGTCAGTCAAGAGCACTGTTGCGGCACCGGGACAGGGTGTACTGTCGTCAGGGATAGGAGGATCGGATTGCAGTTGCGCGAGGTCAGTGGACTGGATGGGGCAGGAGGGGGGATTATTAGTCGGTCGCGATGTACGCTTGGCGGCAGAAACAATTAATGAGTTGCTGAGGAGAGGGCCTGGGTGCGAAACGAGGGTTTTAGCGCGGGCATCGCTGTGGTGGTTACTCGATGCAGTGGGCGTAGCGTTGGGCATGACTGTACTCAGTGGCTCGTCGAACTCGTCTAGGGTTACTGTTGGGGGTCTTATCTCTACGGCAGATTCGTTACAATTGAACGCGTACGAGTAAGCGATGCCGTTCTGGTTTTCAACTAACGCTTCACCACATAGAACATTGTTGCCTAAATCGATGCGTTTAAGGTAACCTACTTTAGTGTCTGGGTTCGCAACTATTAGTGGGATGGCTTTCACGGTACGGGCCTGTATTGTAATTACGCGCGTTTTTTCGGGCGCGGACGAGGGTTCATCGAATTTACTAAAGTGGATTGGCAATGAGGATCCAAGCATCACCGAGTTTGAGTTGAAAGAAATAGTTGCTTTCTCTTTTCGTAAGAAGGGCTGGCCTAAGATGCCGTCGTGCGGAATCGGAAACGAGTCCGGGACCAAGTGAAAGGTATGGGATTTATTATTAAAACGTATTTCCGTTTTTGCGATAGTTTGCGTCTTTTTGTCTGTTATACCAGTCAGCGTCAAACGTTCGTCGGTTGTTCGTCGTACGAGGGGCCTAACGGAACTTTCTTTGACCAAGTTGACGTCTGCACCGGTGTCAATAATGAATGTAGATATTTTATTTAGCTCGGGGGTGTCAATCGAAATTAGTGGAGGGTCAGCTGAAGCTGTTATGAGGATATGACTTGAAGATCGGAACGCTAGTTGTTTGCATTGCTCGCGGGCGCGTTCTCCCCGCGGGCGATGTTCCCGTTTAAATGTTTATTTGAGCCTGCATTGCCTTGGTTATTACGCGGAAAGGATCTACATCGGTCTACTGTGTGGCCTCTGCGGTTACAATTGTCGCAGTGCAGTTCTTGGTTTACGTTGCATTCATTGTGGAAGTGGCCCATTCTGCGACATTTGGTACAATATCTTTTACTTTGCAAACGGTGACATTCCGTGATGGAGTGACCCTGGTGGTTACAAAATTGACAAGTGCTGGGCAGAGCATTAACGTGGTCAGTAGAACTGGTATTCGGATGGAGCGCTTGGGCGTAGGTTCCGGGTTCGGTACGAGGCGCTGGTTGATAAACGTAACCACGTGTGGGCAATGACATCAGGGGGGGGATAGAGGAGGCCGCGGTAGGCACCTGAGACGGAGGAGCAGTATGGGGGGGTAACGGCAGACACATGGGTGTAGAGGGGGTAAAATAGTGTGCAGAGAATTGCATCTGACGGTTAATTAGCTCGGCTTCTTCACCTTCGGCGATGCTGACGGCAGTTTCGAAGGTTGGTAATGGTCTGATAGTAGCGATTCTCCACTCCAATTCTGGCCGAAGCCCTCTAATAAACGATCTAGAGGTATCCTTCTTTAGATCGTTCAGTAGAAGCGTTGCTAAGTCTGGTGGGTGTTTGGCTATGATCGCTGTGCTTATTTCTTTTGATATTGCTCTTATTCTGCACGAGTAATCTATAATGCGCTCATATGGTTGTTGTGTAATTCTATCTAATTGAGCGGATAACTGGCGTATGGGGATATCCGGGCGGTATGCTCGGCTAAGGGCAGTTATGAGGTCCTCGACGTCATTACAGTTAATGCCTATTAAATATTGAGATGCGGGGCCTGTAACCTTTGATTGCGCAAATTTGGCAAAAGTCATTTTATCCGAAGCTTTTATAAGAGTCTCTACGTGACGTAATTGTTCTACAAATGAGTCAAAGGGCATGTTGTGGCCGTCGAAAGGGGGGATTGTCGGCAAGACATCTTTTACTGACCAAAAATTTGAACCGGTTTCGTTAGTTGGTGCCATGTTGACTTTTAAGCAGGGTATTGCAAGTACAGGAATAAAAATATCAACTTAATACTAAGACTTAGAATAGACTTACAGGGCGAAGGTAAACGCAAAAACAGAGTACAGCAGAGTACAGTTCTAGGCAGCTGGACGTAGGTGAAACTTGAAGAGGCGATACACGTCATGCGTCGGCACGAGGAGGGCATAGATGAGGCACTCCGTGGCGTGTTGATAAATAAGTGTGGTAATCCAGGTCTTAGGGCGATGTCATTTTCGGGTCCAGGTTCTCGTCTTAACAGGGTTGCAGGAGTCCGAATGAGCGGGAAGGGTCCATTCAATATTTGTCGGTTCGAAGGGTGATGTGTTCACATGCGGTGTGCGGCTTAACTTGGCTATCGCACTGAATTTCCACTCGCTACACAGTTATTCGACGTCGTACGTATCGATGAATTTCAATAGTACCAAAATGTGACGGAGTTATTGAAATTGGGGACTGTTTGCAGAGCCTGTGTCCGTGACGAGTTGAATAGGTTCTGCATGCCTGTCACAGTACCTCGTGGGCCGAAGTTCGTTCGTAACACGGCTATCACTGATTGATACGGCGTTAGAAATTTTGAGCACTGAACACTTTCGTAGAAAACATGCAGCACTGCACTGACGGGTGGGTCGACGGGCAAAACCGCTGCCACCAAAATGTTACGGGGTAGATTGCGTAGGCTCCGATGAGCGGTAATCGGAGCTTACTCCACGCCCTGCCAAGGTGTTATTTGGCTATTGTAGGGTCCGTTCACGTCGACTATGCACTTGCGTGCTACTACTCCCAATGCAGGAAGGGAATGGAATAGAAAGGGATCGGTATTAAGGGAAGGTAAACAATTTAAAGTATATGATTGTTTATTCGTGGTCAATGCAACGGAGTCGGTCAAGGGAAAAAGGGTACGGTCTTGATTTAGAGGGATAGGTGTCTTGCTTGAGTGCCGGGATGGATCTGCCTGCTTCTGCCGGATGTAGCAGGCGAGCTAGCCGCGAGTTACAGGAGAACCTGCTGACTCGCGAACGATAAGGGTAGACTACAGAGCGTAAGGTAACTAAGAGCGTGGGAAAGGAATATGAAGTCTGGAGGACGTAACAGTTTTCTGAAAACTTTTTTTCATTTTCTGAAAACTTTTTTTCGTTTTCCGAAAAGTTTTTCTCGTTTCCTGAAAATTTTTTTTTATTTTCTGAAAACTTTTCTCGTGGTATACGAATGAATATGAATGATTGCTTGATATATTAATAATAAATAAATGAATAATTGATGAATACATGAATATACACGGTATTCGAATTTTAAAACTTCGATCTGCTCAATATCGTATTGCCGGCGAAACGTCTCTGCTTCATGAACTATCGCCATGGGTGTCATGCGCATATATTTACAACGGTTCTATGCCCTCAGTTCCAGCCTACGGCTAGTCTATTGCGGGGTGGCAGCACACCCTCCAAGTTCTGGTGCCTGTTTGCCCAGGTATCGGTTGCATATTACCGTCTTGTCAACTCATGATCAATTTTTCAGTACATTGGAGCTAACCTTGCGTTTTTTTACTTCGTATTAAGCACTGTGGGGTTGATCAACTCTTGGTAAGCCCTTCAGACGGTTCTCATAATCATTAAACGTGATGTTATTTATCGTTGCAGTTTTCGCATCCTTGACACGCTTACCCACTTTAACACCGTTGTCACATTTTTGTTTTATCCTCATCCGTGGTGAAGGGGGGAAAAGATGCGGCTGCTGCTAAGAAATCTGTACTGACCCAGAGCCGTATACCAGCACATCTATACGTTGATCAATGCAAAGAATTTCACAACAGCAAATTAAAAGCCCTTATGATGCAGCACAATATCAACATGTATTTGACACTCAGCAACTTAAAGGCGTCGATATGCAAACGTTTCTAGTCGAACATTGAGAAAATAAAATGTGGATGTGGTTTACTTTCCCAGGATTTCACAAGAGGATTAATATTTTGGGTTGATTTGATGAAGTCCTACAACAACACCAAACATCGCACGATTCGGATGAAACCGGTGAATGTTAGCACGGAGAATGAAAAACAGCTGTATCGTAGCGTGTACAAGCCTCGGCAAATCAAACGAAGTAGTCGAGCGCGGAAATTCAGCGTAGGCAATCGAGTTCGAATCAGCAAGTACGAGAATGTATTCGAAAAAAGCTATACACCCAATTGGATGACAGAAATATTCACCGTGAGTGAGGTGAAAAATACCAATCCACCCACCTACAAACTTACCGATTAACAAGATCATCCCATCGAGGGGGGCTTCTACGAGGAAGAGCTCGCGAAAGTGAAATATCCCGACGGCTACCTTGTGGAGAAAGTATCACGCAAACGGGGGAATTTGTTCTATGTGAAGTGGTTGGGTTTTGATAATTCGCACAATAGTTGGATAAATAAAACAGACATGTAACATAATTTGTATGTATTTTCCGAATTACAATGAAAGATTTTGAATATACAAATATTTCGACATTTTATCTCCTTTGTACGCGCATGTGCCATACTCTTTGCTATGAAAATAATGATAATAATAATGATAATGTGAAATTTTGCCATACGATTATTACACACTTTATTTTTTGAAAAACTTTCTTCATTTTCTGAAAACTTTTCTCGTGGTAAACGAATAAATATGAATAATTGCTCTATGTATTAATAATAATAATAAATGAATAATTGTTAAGTATATGAATTCACATTATTAAATCCATTAAATATCGTATTGATGGTAAAACGTTTCCGCCCGATGGTGGGTCGTGCGAGGCGTCAAACATCAAATATTTACATCAATTCTATGTCTACAGTTTATCCTATAGCTATTGGGGGGCTGGGACAAACCCTCAAGGTACGGTGTCGGTCTGTCCAGGTATCAATTGCCGCTTGTCATCCTGCCAACTCAGAGTCAATTTTTTTTGTACGATCGTGCTCACTTCGTGTTTTTTGCTGCGTATTAAACACTGTGGAAGAGTCAACTCTCGGTGAGCCGTCAGACAGCGCTTATAATCATCAAACGCGATGCTATTTATCGATGAATTTCTAACACCCTTGGCGCGCTTACTCACTATTACGCCACCGCACCGTCATATTTATCTCCATCCTCACCCATCGTGGTAAATGTGTACAGCTTTGCTTGCAGTCCCACAAACTCTGTCATAATTTTACCGTTATTTTCATCCTTCATTAGCCCTGGTTATTTTTGTTTTTAAGGGGAATACCATACACATTGTCGGGCGGATAGTCAGAGGTATCAAACATTGTATCTACATCAAGTTTGATGATACCGTGGATATTAGGCACATTGAATTGATAAATAAGGCTGTCTGTGTCGGTATACATCAATTTAGCTTGTTTATTCGAAAAATTGGTTTTAACATAATTATAGTGGAAATCGTAGAAAAAGATTCTCGACAGATCTAGAATTGATGCACCGACGTGAATAGGTTTGGCGACGTGAACTTTGACACGATTTATTTCAATGATAACCATATCAGTCCTAAATATGGTGCAGCTGCGAAAGTTTGCTCGGGCAATCAGCGTTCTCGCACCACCTCTTCCCTCCCATATTGTAACCAATTTAACATCTTTATGATTTCGCATATTCTCCGTAGTCTTGCCAAACACAGCGTTATTCGTGAGTGTGTGAAAGTTTTTCTCAAATTCATTCCTAGACCGCTTACGTATGTCTGTGTTGAGAGTGATGTAAGGCTCGAGCCATGAAGATTGTGCAAACTTCAAAATTCTGTGCACTTTCGTTACTTTTAATCCTAAACTCAAGCACTGTTTCAAATGTCTATAATGCAATATATACTTTGTTTTGGGGTGAAGGGTGGTCGCGAGTTTGGCATTTTTACTACCTCGAGGAGTAAAATGTTCGGGACAAAGAGGTAAGTCTTTGTGATCCTCGTGGAGTTTCACAGGGTAGTCCAAATCTACCTCCAGACAGTAGCTGATCGGCGAATCGTCCGGATGGTTCGTTATATCGATGTGCTAATACTCCCACTCGAACGAACCGATAGGTAAATGCACGCTCATCGCTGCACCGTACAGGTTATTCACGTCAAAATACATATAATACGATTCCGCTTTGTTTGGATGAAAATCTTTCCCATGAATCTATTATTGGCCCGAGCGTGTCGATTAGAACATTGCGCTACGCCGCCTCGAATGGCTCTTTCAATGAATAACACCATTTCAGCGTTGTCTAAAAGTTGCAAATTTACATTAGTATGCTTGAGCATCGCGTCAAAAGCAAGTCCCGGTGCAGTGTAGTAGTGCAACGGATCTAATTTGTATGTTTTAAAGCAGCTAGCGCGGAAATTTTCGAAAATATCGGCAAGCAAAAGAACATCGGTCTTTAAATATAAATCTGAGTAGCCCCCCAATGACTCTAAATGGAATTCCCTCCAAACAGTTTTCGCGTGCTTGTAATCGGTGTCCGAAATATTTGCATCGCAGAGGTGCGAGTAAAAATGCTTTTTTGCAGGTAATCGCGGTTCATCGAGTTTTCCCCAACAATCGACGTATTTAAAGGGAAAAACGCCTTTGCGAGTCATCAAACTGAACTGAGTCGGGTTATTATAAAATTTGCGTATTATGCGTTCATCGGTATCGGTCAAATATGTGGAAAGTTTATCGATGCTGCTAGCCATAAATCGAAACGAATCGATGAATCTCAAGTGCATCATTGTTTCATCGACGCGTTTCCTGAAGGATATATATTTTCCCTTATTTATGGGTAGCCGTGTAATTTTACCGGGAAAAGTTGACGCGAGGGATTTTATCAAAAAGTGACAATCGTAACCGGACAAATTGTGGAAAACTATCGGAATTGTGTGCGACTCTCTGAAATTAAAATTACACCGATTTTGAGCAGGACCACGATATTTACCCGTGAAGTGACAGTGGTCGTGTCACTCTTTCTCCTCAGGAGTAAACGGCTTTTCGCAAATGTATTAATTCTTCGCGCGCATGTGACGATCGTGTTGCACTTGGGTAAGAGACTCCATCGGAATTACGTTTTTGACACGTGACTCTACTTCAATCGATAAATCTTTAAGCTGTCGCATGAAACAATCTATGCAATCAACGCCACGTTTACTGTGGAACTCCGATAAAGTCTCATCGCTACACTGTGCGGGATATGCTTTTGAAAATCACGTGGTTTACGGGTTGAAACGTGACTTTGGAATTTGTTGATTGGTATAGACTCTTATATGCATTCGAGATAGGCGTAAACGACAAACGGGAGGGTACCCTTGTTCCGAAAATTTGAAAATGCTAAATCCGTCGACTCGGGAAATTCCATGCGTACTTTATTCGGCATAATACAATCTCGCCGATGATTGTCGTAGGCATGTTTCACACTAAAGTGACACAAACATCTGTCGCATAAAAACAGTCGACCATCATTATTAGACAATTGTTTGCTCACCAATCGCGAGAGATCTTTAATCCAAGCAAAGTGGAATCTTGGTGTCAACTCGCGAGCCATATGATTTTCTGGGTTACTTTCAACCAGCAGAAGATGAATCGTGTCAAAGTTCGCGGTACTCAAATGATCGCTCAAATAAATTGGCACGATGACGCTGTTATTTGATTTTGCATGATCTGAAAAAGTTCGAGATTCTATCCCATGCACATTGATTCGCAAATTATTCAATCCCTCAGCCGTTTTCACATCATGTAGAGTGGCAGGGAATTTGACACCTGTACAGTCCAATTTGGAGATAAAGCGGCGATAATGGCTAGTTCTATCGGCGGAGGTGTTGGCTGGGTGGCGTGCTGCAGTGATGGACCAGAGAAGACACCTTTCATCTTTGTTTTTCACATTGAGCACCGCTTTCTTCCTCTGAATGTCCTTGGGCAGCTCAACGAATGTTGAAAGTCCCGCAGCGAGAGGCTGGTACCGGATGATATTCACGACGGTATTGAGGATCTCGATCATGCTCCACCCAGAATCGCTTTGTTTGAAATCCTCAACCTTCACAAGTAGATCGGCCTTTGCGTGTGTAAACCAACCGTCGACATCGCTCGAGGGCAGGATCGCGATGTTGGCGGTGTTGAACCTTTTAACTTCTTGCGCAATCCCCTCGTGCTTTGTGTTTTTGAATTTGCACGATAATGTGAGGTTAACCTTCACATCACCCTCCGCGCGCAGTACCAGCCTCAATTGCTCAACGATGATCCGTTGCGCGTCGTCGGAAAAGGCGTCCAACTTCTTATGCCCGAGATTAGGAACAACTCCCGTTTGGATCCGGTTGGCGAAAGCACTTTCAACTTTGTCCCACTGCACGCTCGCAGGGCCACCGATGTTCGCGCCAATTACCACGGGGTGCTGCTGCTGCTGTCGCCGCTGCTGTCGCTGCCTCAGCTGTTGCCGAATCTTTGCTATCCAGGATTGTACGAGCGTGATTGTGTGCTGAATTTGCAGTTTCGCACCTATGCTCGTTCTCGGTCGCTTGGAAACATCACGCAGAAATTGGAGATTTTCCATTCCAACGTCAATCCAATGCTGGAAGATGTCATCATTCTCCTGCTGGGGATGCAGCTCGCCCAACAAATCGTGCGCGTTCTCCATCGTTTCGACGATATATGAGTATGTTTCAGCGGCCATGACTTTAACGCTGATATTTGCAGAACTTTGATGAACTTTTGACTTGCACGTATCGTGTCAGACTGATGAGTCTGCATCGGATGCGTTGAGTTAATATATGCAGATAGATCGTAAGAATTTGGGGGAGTGATAGTAAAAGCAAACTATTGACGTGAAAGTTTACGGATTGTCGTCAACATTCCCCCGACCTATCTAATTGCGGTGAACATTCCCAGCCTATCTAATTGCGGAATCACCATCCGGTCAATTAACACAAAAGAGTGTATTCGAAGTATGTGAAAAATATTATTTTTCGCTCTGGGGAGTAAAACTATTAGCGTGAAAGTTCACGATTCGCCATCAACATTCCCGACCTATATAATTGTGGCGAACATCCCCAGCTTTACTTAAAATTAGGTGTAACTGTAATTCGAAATATATATATATATATATATATATATATATATATATATATATATATATATATATATATATATGTATTAGGCTGATTTAAAAAAAACGGCTAATTTTTTTTTTCAAAATCCTCACATAAAAACTTCCGAGAAGGTGTGAAAAGACGCCTGTAAAAAGCAGAGCCCTCAATATTATTATTAAGAGGTCGCGCATCGGGAATTTCTATTTCCCGTTTAAATAACACAGGAATAAATTTTTTTAAATTTTGCAATTTCGTATTTTTGCAACGGCTCATTGAATTAGCGGACCAAAGCATATTTTTGTAGGAAATTCGACGCTCTACAAAAAAAGTTCTTACAAAGTTTTCTTTAGTCACACTCCTTCAAAAGTTATTCGAGGTCAAAGTTGAACTTACAAAAAAATTCAATGTTTTTTTTTTTTTCGATGGTACTATGAATCTTTTCTCATTATTTTGTTATAAAGAGGATAGATTTCGGAACAATTACATTTTTAAATAGTCAAGTGCATCAGTTATGGATTCTCCATGATAACATGTTTATTATTTAACATCGCATTTTTGTAAGGTAACTTTATATTGACTCGATGGGAAAATTAAAAAATTAATGATTGAAAAAGCCCAATTAGAGTTAGATATATTTATTAAACATATGTTCATAACAAAATAATGAGAAAAGATTCATAGTATCATCGAAAAAAAAAAATCACTGAATTTTTTTGTAAGTTCAACTTTGACCTCGAATAACTTTTGAAGGAGTGTGACTATCGAAAACTTTGTAAGGACTTTTTTTGTAGAACGTCAAATTTCCTACAAAAATGTGCTTTGGTCCGCTAATTCAATGAGCCGTTGCAAAAATACGAAATTGCAAAATTAAAAAAAATTTATTCCTGTGTTATTTAAACGGGAAATAGAAATTCCCGATGCGTGACCTCTTAATAATAATATTAAGGGCTCTGCTTTTTACAGGCGTCTTTTCACACCTTCTCGGAAGTTTTCATGTGAGGATTTTGAAAAAAAAAATTAGCCGTATTTTTTGAATCAGCCTAATATGTATACATATAACTACAATAAATTCTACTAATATTTTTCGAATGTAAAATTTTCGCTCTGGGGGTAAACTATTAGCGTGAAAGTTTACGGATCGTCATCGGCATTCCCTGTCTATCTAATTGCGATGTCACCATCCGGTCGATTAACGTAAAAGAATGTATTCGAAGTATGTGGAAAATATTATTTTTCGCCTGGGGCAAACTATTAGCGCGAAATCTAATTGCGATGTCGCCATCCAGTCGATTAACGTAAAAGAATGTATTCGAAGTACGTGGAAAATATTATTTTTCGCCTGGGGCAAACTATTGGCGCGAAAGTTTACGTTTAAGTTTACTGGTAACGGCGAAAAATCAAAATGACTATTCATCCGACCAAGAAATAAATCACATTATCAAACTGTTTGACGATAAAAATCAAAATGGCTGCTCATCCGACTGAGCAAAATTCAAAATGGCCGCCGTCAAACGGTAAAATCGGTCGATTATCCTGGTGACGTCATAGCGAAAATCATACTATCAAACTGTCGGACGATGAAAAATCAAAATGGCTGCTCATCCGGTTAAGCAAAAATCAAAATGGCCGCTGTCTGAATGGCTGCTCGTCAGACAGCAAAATCGGTCGATTATGCTGATGACGTCATAAAAAATCAAAATGGCCGCCATCAAAATAGCAGCTCGTCACACGGCAAAACTAGGGAAAAATCAAAATGGCCGCTGTCAGAATGGCTGCTCGTCAGACGGCAAAATCGGTCGATTATACTGGTAACGTCATAGCAAAAATCGCATTATCAAACTGTCGGACGATGAAAAAACAAAATGGCTGCCCATCCGGCTAAGCAAAAATCAAAATGGCTGCTCATTCAGCTAAGTGAAAATCAAAATGGCCGCCATCAAAATGGCCGCTCGTCTGACTAAGCAAAAATCAGCATGGCCGTCATCAAAAAATCAATAATGGCCGCCATCAAAAAATTAAAAATGGCCACTGTCAAAATAGCCCCCGTCAAAATGGCCGCCATCAAAAAATCAGAATGGCCGTCATCAAAAAATCAAAAATGGCCGCCATCAAAATGGCTGCCGTCAAAATGGCCGCCGTCAAAATGGCCGCCGTCAAAATGGCCGCCGTGGGTACGTCAGCCGGTTACGTCACATGGTTACGTTACCTGGTTACGTAATGGCTTGGTCTAGAACTGTCATATCTATACTACCAACTAGGTATCAGAGAAAGGGGAGATCGATGAGCTCGAGACTTGCGAACGAGCTGCAAGGGAAGAAAACTTTCTGGACTTGCTGGGCGAAGACCCAACAGCCTCAAAAGAAATCAAGATTTCGTTCGACGCAGACTTACAGACAAGGTGGAAAAAATGGATGGAAGATGGGTGTCTAGAGGAAACCAAGAAAAAGACTCTTGAAAAATATCCGAGAAAAGCAGAACTGCACACGGAGGCTCGGATGATAGATCCAGAAATCGTTACCACGATGACGGATATAGGGAAAAAACGTGACCAACATTTCGAGCACACGCAAAACTGTGTAGGCTCGGGTATTTCTGTCATTGGGGGAGCGATCTCCATGATTCTTAACCCACCGGAAGACGGGGTTGACGAGCAAGAATAATTATGAATCTGTTTGACCCGTCCGGCTTGGGCACGAGGAAACACGACGAAAGAAACTGCTCTTCGCAACTTCCGCACTCTTCTATCGCCTCAAAAGAGAGTAATTCATCTATGCTACTTTTTAAGAGCTTCTCCTCATATGCTGACCTAGGCGGTTCTTTGGGAGGAATTGTTTGAGCCGGGTGAAACGTAAAGGGGATTCTGTATCCTGTAACGCATTGCAGGGTAAATTTATCTGTCGTGATATCTTCCCATTTTCTGGTGAAGAATTTTAGACGGCCCGCTTTGATCCTTACCGAGTTTATTTCCTCCTAAATTTTGACGATGTTCGTAACGATGGTCGGGGCTGCGGTCTTCCCGTGTACGGTTTCTGCTTGAACTTCATTGATGGTTGTTTTTGAGTTCCTTCCACCTGACGATAGTTCGCAGGTGGGTGCTTCCAGTTTCCCTGGGCCCTTGTTTTATTCTTGTCCGATGGTTTTTCCGCCGATTTGAGATCGGCGCACGCTTTTTCAACGGTTTTTGCCTCCTTCAACCGCTTAGCGAATTTTTCGCCATACAGCCATACATCCGATTTTGCTGCGTCGATTATCGGTTTCATTGACTTGTTTAGCATTGGCGTGATACAGGACTTTCTCACCACCGTTTGCTGGTGATGCACGTCGGTGAATAGCTTTCCTGCATCACAGAGGTACTCGAGGAGCAATTGCTCGTCAACCCCGTCTTCCGGTGGGTTAAGAATCATGGAGATCGCTCCCTCAATGGCAGAAATACCCGAGCCTACACAGTTTTGCGTGTACTCGAAATGTTGGTCACGTTTTTTCCCTATATCCGTCATCGTGGTAACGATTTCTGGATTTATCATCGGAGCCTCCGTGTGCAGTTCTGCTTTTCTCGGATATTTTTCAAGAGTCTTTTTCTTGGTTTCTTCTGGACACCCATTTTCCATCCTTTTACCACCTCGTCTGTAAGTCTGCGTCGAACGCAATCTTGATTTCTTTTGAGGCCGTTGGGTCTTCGCCCAGCAAGTCCAGAAAGTTTTCTTTCCTTGCAGCTCGTTCGCAAGTCTCGAGCTCATCGATCTTCCCTTCCTCTGATACCTTGTTGGTTTCAGGCGAGAGAATTTGCTCTTTGGGAGTTTCGGTGGCACTTCCCGTCATATTTTCATTCTCCCCGTCCTTCTGTTCATCTGTTGAGAAAAAAAGAGGGGGGCGGTAGAGATAACCTATCGGTTATTCATTGTCTCATTGACGCTTACAGGGCGATATATCCTCTAGTTGAAGATTACGCAATTTTTTACCGTCATTTTCTCGGAAATTCGTGTGGAATTAATTGAGATGTGCAACCTAATCTCTGAAGTTCGTGTGGAACTTGTCGAGGTTTGTTCGGTCTTACTGAGAGAATTTCCTCCATGCCGATGTTCGAAAGAAAAAGAGATAGCAAGCAACGGGGGAGGGGGTGATGAACCTGTATAATTCTTACCTGGGAGGGAATCTTGGTCGTTTTTTTTCTTTTGGCGGCGTGGGTTCACGCGCTGCCATGCTCCGCGTCAACTCGACAACAAGGCTAGTGAGGTTATCCAATTGCGCTTGCATATTTTGAAACCTCGTATCCTGACTCCTCCTCCTTTCATTAGATCTCGACCTCGACCACTCTCTTTTCTTTTCTTTCGGCATATTTGCGTCCTCGGAATTCTTGTTAATTTGTTTGTAATTTGAATTCTTCGTACTCTTACTCGTTGTTCGTGTCGCACAACAAAACGATATGAGGATAGAGGGCGCCACCCGACAGCACCAGAAGCGTAGTCAGGGGTGCCCTCACACACACACAAAAAAAAAAAACTCTGAAAACTGTGAAATTTGCCGCAACTGACGTTACTACGAGTAAAATCATCGAGAACGAGACACGTAATATAATATTGTAACGTACTTTGACGTTACGGAAAATAAATATGGATCCGCGAGTCTAATTATCAAGCCAAAAATCAAGAGCGTGAATAAAATGTTGTGAAAATGCTTTAATTGCGTAATATGTGTTTCTCGTTTAAAGTCTGAAACAAAACTGTTTTTACAATAATGTTGGTTGACACAGCAACCTTATTTTTTTGAAAGACATAAGAGGTTTATAAACGTCTTTTATCTATGATGACTACTAGATCATTAAAGAGGGGGCAAAACGGGTGATTTCACCCTTTGTAACATTATTATTGAATTACTTGTGGAAGGTGTGTTCTAGTGAGGTTAGAGTCCCGTACTTTCGTGTTTCGCGCTACATCATCTTTTGTATTGTTAAATACTTGTGAACGGAGTGTTAAAATGTAGGTATACTGCACATACGACTTACGCCATATACTTTAAGAACCAAGCAAACCAAAAATTTTAATTAATAAAAGATGCGCATCATATACATATATGTATGTAAATTATACACCAAGGACGATGTAAACAGAAATTACGATACACTTGTAAATGAGTAATTAGCTTAAGAACACAGGGGGAAACGCTTACAGCGAGGCGTCAGTACGACATAACCTCAAACTAATACTAACACATTTTTCTGAAAGATCGTTTGATGGATTGGAAACTAAAATTGTCGGGCTGTTTTTCTAATTGCTAGATGCAGAAGCCTTCACTATTTTAAATGTTTGTAGTAATTCATTTGCGAGAAAAATATATTATGAATTTTTTGCTCCATTTCTCTCGCGCTGATCGCTGCGAAAAGGCAGAGGAGGGACTAAATTGAGCCTCTCCTTAAGAGTATGTGAAACACCGACGGCTGATATCAAAAAATGTTTGAAAATTTTTTTATAGGTGCTCTAATATTTTGGAAAAAAGCAAAATGTTACGGACTACGTTTATAAATTTTACGTGAGCCAATATTTGTCTTATTCACAAAAACTCATTATTCTTTTGAAAAAATCTGCATCTAAGATGTGAGGAGGGGATAGGGCCTGAGTAGGGGTTTCACATTCTCTCAAAGTGTCTGACTTTAGTACACATATAATACTTGAATGATGTCGAGTGTACGGCAATTAATATCGGGTGCTATAAATTCTGCAATAGTGGTATGCTTAACAGCAGTAAAGTGCTGTTGTTTCTATTTCTTTCCATAGCTCATGTATCAAATATTGAATTTTTAGATGGTAATGGTAATGTTACTCGTCGATATAGCAGACTTTGAAGAAGAGGACGAAAAAATATTACAGTTACGAATCACCCGCAAGAGGTTGCGCAATGAGCTGAATGTATTCAATTTAACAGATATTCAATCCAAAAATTTGTTCAGAGTTTCAAAAGATTTAGTAAGGGACCTCGTGACAGAACTGAATCCACATCTGCAACGACAACGCCTTAGTGGACAGTAGTATGGCTATGAGAGTTCTGAGTACAAACACTTTCTTTACCGACCGAGCCGCTCCGCGCAGCCCACTGAGCCGCTCCGCGCAGCTCAGACGCAAACCCTTGAAGGTTACCCCCACTCTCCTCAGATAAAACCATGCAACCTTACCGGCAGTTGTATCAGTCGACGGTGAAAATCGCACTGCTTTGCCGGCAATTCTTATCGATCCAGGGTCAAAATCGTGCTGTTGTACCGACAATCTTACCGACCAAAGGTCTGTAGTGCTCGCCTGCCGACGGTGGAGGGCGCAGCGGGGGGCGAGAACTTTTTTACCGTCCCGCATTCTTTTCCCACGATATGACTGCTGATGTGTAACATTGACCACTCCGAATTCCTTTCCCAATATCACTGATGTGTAACATCAACCACCCCCACATTCCCTTCCCACGTTATCAACCACGTGACATTCCAAAATTAATGGTTCCGAGAATCGTGTTTCACTTATTCGGATGTCGGTTTGATATCAAACACGTGACATTTTTTGGCTTGTAACTGCCGTGTGAACTCAACGATGAATTTTGAACGGGTTCAGTCAAGACCAGCGTGCAAGGTCGACCGATAGCCGCGGTACATTCAAAGTCATGGATCTGCGGTGTTGGGTTACTATCGCCCTGGGAATGCTAAGAGGTGCGCGCGCACACACAAACATACGTACAGCTGCCCTATAAAAAGGACGCTCATCACTGCAAATGATCATTACGTCACAACTTGTCAAGTATACGTGAGGAAAAACCTCAAGATGGAATCCGCGAAGTGTTTGAGATTGATCGACATTATGGAAACGGCGTTCAAGATTTTGAACAAATCATCATCCACAGCAGAGATTCGGAAATGGTTGAAATTCGGAAGTCAAAATATTCAGCTTCTGAACAAAATTTTGCGAAAGGCTTCATCGATTGGAGAAAAGATGAGAATTATCACAACGATCGGACTCTTGGAAGCGCTCACGGAAAAATTCAAACGTCTTCAGAAAACGGGTGGAGGTACGCGGTAAGTAAAAAGAAGCGATCGAGTTCACTGGGAAGATTTGGAATCAGCTTTCGAGGAGAGAATTCGAACTGGATTCATCGTCAATTTAAAGCATAAAGATGTGGAGAGATTCCTAGAAGACGCAAAGGTACTAGCTGTGACGAGACTAAAAAACGCTCTGAAGAAAGACAGGAGCTTGAAAGCCAACGTTATCCTGGCTTGTAAATTTGAAGTTAGAACAGATGATCGCACGGTGGAAGAGATCAAATTTTTCAATACGAGAAATGAAATCATCCTTCAGACAACGGATATCAACGAATGGTTCATCGAAAACGCGACGGAGCGTTTGTTGAAAAAGGTGAAAGATTTCCAGGAAAAGGATTCAGGCTGGTCGCTGACTGAAATAATCAATTTGACTGTGAATATCAACAAGTACGTGCCACTACGAGGCGGTGTCTTCACATACACACCACTACCCAAAGATATTCAAGATGAGAAGCAGGGGGAGTTCACTCAATGCTTTTAGATGGGACCGAATTTTGGCAGGCTGCAGGAGTACACTGTACCAACACAATATTGAAAAATTCGCAGTTACTATATTTCTATAGTTATTTCTTGCTAGAGTATAGTAACATGTCAGCATTACTTAGGATGTTAAGAGCGCCCTCTACCGAGTAATGTGATTGGAGAAGATTTAAGCGCAGAAGTTTAAATGAAAGAGAATATCATTTCAAAAATTGCAGTTGTAAATAGTTGAATAGCAATAAAAGTCAGCTCCAAAAATAAATAATTTTAAATAAAAATAACAAATCAATAATCAATAGTAAATGACAAATAATGCTCGAAATCACGAAAAAATTCAAGATAATCAATGTTTACACATGTAATTGCAGTAAGATAGAATACAAGAATGGCAGAATATTATTTTCCGGCTGCACATGTGCACATTACTATTATTAGCAGTTCTACCACTCTAAAATATTCACTTCTAGTAGAATTTTGTTTTCGTAACTTGTCGCGCCTTACTCGTGCAGCCTGCCAAAATTGCTTGGAGTGGGGGTAAAGAGCGAACTCCCCCTGATGAGAAGGCTGTCGTCAACATCCGTAACAGCGACTCCTATTGCTTCCTCTGGTCGGTCGCCGCAGCTCTGTTCCCAGCCGACAACAACAATCCCAGTGAAATTACTTCGTATCCACATTTCAGCTCAGTGCTACAATACGACGGTTTGTATTTTCCAATGTCTTTAGACCAGATTCCCAAATTTGAGAAATTTAACAAACTTTCAATTAACGTTTATGGTATAGATAGTGCGGAAAAACAAAAGCGCAGTGAAATCGTACCCATTTATTTGAGTCAAAACAGGTCTGATAAACCTGTAATTAATCTTTTGGTGATAGAAACTGAAGTCACTGACGACGACGATGACGATGATAGTATGGAAAATATTGAAAAAAATGTAACACATCATTTTGCATGTATTCGAAATTTGTCTCGATCAACAAGTTCTCAAATTTCTAAACGTAATGGTCGTACTTGGTTGTGCGATAGATGTTTGACTTACTTTCATTCTGAAGAGTGTTTAACAAAGCACAATGTAGATTGCATGAATTTAAACAAGACCAAAGTTATTCTACCTACAGAGGTGGAAAAAACTCTAAAATTTAAAAATTTCAAGCACAAAGAAACCGATCCATTCTGCATTTACGCGGATCTCGAATGTTTACTACAACCCACACATGAAAGTTTTGGGGAAAATAGAACAATTTATCAGAAGCATCTTCCGTATAGTATAGCTTACTATCTGCATTGCGCGTTTGACGATTTGCTTTCAAAATTCAAAATTAATCGCGAAGAGACTTGCGTTCAATGGTTTGTGAACGAGTTAGCGGAATTAGCACATTCGTTGGAAGTTTATTTCAAAACCGTTGTACCGATGGAACCACTCAATTTCAATCAAATCAACGAATTTCACTCAACAACAGTGTGTCACATTTGTGAAAAATCGTTTACACTTACAGACGTGAAACATCGTGATCACTGCCATTTCACGGGAAAGTACCGTGGTGCTGCTCACCGAGGTTGCAATCTAAATTACCAAAATTCGCACACTATCCCAGTGATATTCCACAATCTGTCGGGTTACGATTCACATTTTCTGATCAAAGCACTGGCTGCATCGTTCGAGGGCAGAATTGAGCTTCTACCCGTAAACAAAGAAAAGTACATTTCTTTTACAAAATATGTCGAGGGGACAGATATAAAGTTCAGATTCGTAGATTCGTACCGTTTCATGCCCAGTAGTCTTGAGAAATTAGCAACGTATCTCGGTGATGATCAGAAATCAATCACACGAAAATTTTATCGTAGCTCAGATAAATTTCAGTTATTGACCAGAAAAGAAGTGTTCCCGTACGAATATATAGACAGTTGGGAGAAGCTCGAGGACACACGGCTACCATCCAAACAACAATTTTACTCAAAATTAAATGATCGGGATATATCAGACGACGACTATGCACATGCATGTAAAGTTTGGCAAACTTTTAACGTTTAAACTTTGCGAGAGTATTCGGACTTGTATTTACAGACGGACGTGTTTTTGCTGGCCGACGTTTTTCAAAATTTTCGACAGAGCTGTTGGACGACGTACAAACTGGACCCGTTACATTACTACACAGCGCCCGGTCTGTCGTTTGATGCAATGTTAAAATGTACGGGCATCGAACTCGAGCTTCTCACCGACATAGACATGGTTATGTTTATCGAAAAGGGTATTCGAGGTGGTGTGTCACAGTGTTCGAACAGATACGCAAAGGCCAACAATAGATATATGGGAGAGGAATTCGATCCTGAGGTCGAAGAATCTTATCTCATGTACTTTGACGTTAATAATTTGTACGGTGCTGCTATGAGCTTTGCTCTGCCATACAGTTCCTTCGAATGGTTATCAGACTTCGGACAATGCGAAGTTCTTACAATCTCGGACGATGCGGAGTTTGGTTACATACTGGAGGTGGATTTGGAATATCCTGAGGAACTGCATGAAATTCATAAGGATTTACCACTGTGTCCGGAGCACTACATACCTCCGATCTCGATTAGTAAGCAACCGAAATTGACGCCCACGCTACTTTCCAAGAAAAACTACGTTGTTCACTACCGCGTTTTGAAACAATGCTTACAATTAGGCTTAAAATTACTAAAAATACACAGATTTCTCAAATTCAGACAAACCCCGTAACTCAAGAAATACATAGATTTGAATACCGATTTGCGCAAAAAATCTCAGAACGAATTCGAGAAAAATTTTTACAAACTGATGAACAACGCAGTTTTTGGCAAAACAATGGAAAATGTTAGGAAGTATAGAGATGTCAGACTGATCACGAAATGGGATGGAAGATACGGTGCTAGAGCTACCATAGCCAAACCCAATTTTCACAGCTGCACCGTTTTCGGCAAAGATATAATTATCGTTGAAATGAGTAAGACGAAAGTCAAGTTGAATAAACCGTTGTATGCAGGTTTCTCCATCATGGACCTGGCTAAAACATATATCTACGATTTTCATTACAATTACATTAAGCAAAAATTCGGCAACCGAGCAAAATTAATGTACACGGATACCGACAGTTTGATTTACAATTTTACCGTCCCCGACATATACGAACACATGAAGGAGGACTTGCACAAATTCGATACGTCTGACTATCCGCTTGACAACGTTTACGGAATACCTCGAGCAAACAAAAAAGTTCTCGGCTTGATGAAAGATGAAAATAATGGAAAAATAATGCTGGAATTTGTAGGATTAAGAGCTAAACTGTACGCATTCCGAGTCTTGGGAGATGAGAAAGACAATAAACGTGCCAAAGGTGTCAAAGGATCAGCGTTGAGAAAAATAACTTTCAACGATTATTTGGAATGTGTTTTGAACCGTGAAAATCTATCCTCAAATCAGCATTTGATATTGAGTCGAAAGCACGAGGTATACGCCGTAGAACAGCAGAAAGTAGCACTGAGCTGGAATGACGACAAGCGGATCGTGTTTCAAAATACAACCGACACGCTTCCGTGGGGCTACAAGCCTACACCTTAGCTTTGTAATTTATAACTGTACCATGTCTGTCGATTGTATAAAAAATAAAGACGCATACTTGTTGTGTGTCGGATATAAAATAAAGAGGGACATACGTTTTTACAAAAAAATTCATTTATTCAAAAGTTACATGTCCGATTCGTTTATCCAACTGTTGTGTGTATTGTCAAAACCTAACCATTTAACGTATATTTTCCTTCCGCGCTTCTTGAGCTTCTTCTCCACCAGATGGATATCCGGATGTTTAACCTTGAAAAGCTCTTGTTCGTAGAAACCACCAGCGATGGGTTGATCTCGGTAGTCTTTGAGCTTGTAAGTCACAGGATGAATATTTTCCACTCGAATTATCGTGAATATTTCAGTCGACCAATTGGGTGTGTAACCTTCTCTAAGACATTTTGGATTTGCTGATTCGAACTTTGTCGCCAGATTTGAATTTTTCTGATACGGTAGGTATCGCTCGGAGCCCTCCGTATGCCTGACGTAATAACAGCCTCTCGTTTGCAACGGTGACATCTGACGGTTTCATTCTTATGGTTCGGTGTTTGACGTTGTTGTAAGCCGAAACCAAATCAGATAAGATATCGAGCCACTTGTAGCTTCCTTGCATGCTGAACCGTTTCCACATTTTACCTTTCAGCGTGCGATTGAAACGTTCACAGATCGAAGCCTTCAAATTACCGTACGTGGAGTAAAGTTTGATTTCGTAGCGTGTCATAAGCGATTCGAATTTCGAGTTGTAAAATTCCGTTCCTCTGTCGACGTGTAAATTTTTCGGTACTCATCCTTGTACAAGCACAGATTCCATTGCCTTCGTAACATCATCTCCAGACTTGCTCTTTATCGGTATAGCCCACGCATACCTTGAAAAGATATCAATGACTGTGAGCATGTACTTGTAACCTTTGTTTTGTCCAGCGTACGACGTCATATCAACAAGATCCGCCTGCCAGGTCTCGTCGATGCCGCGCACGTCTACACGTCGACGCGGGTAATTCCGGCGTGCAGGCTTATGCAGTTCCGTCACCACTGCTTGCTTTCTCTCGTTCATATTCCAACGCTATTAGTCTGGTGTCCAATTTGGAAATGATATCCGCGTTTCGAATCGACAAGTCTCTGTCTGTTTTAAAGTCTGTGTAGAAGGTATCCAAGGCTTTCTTCGTGGTGATCTCCAAAGCTTTGATCATTTGATCGAGGTTGTCGATTTGTTTTTGCAGTACGCTGAATTTTCGTCTCAAGGTTTTTAAAGTTACAGCATTGTTCGGCTCTGCGGGATCTGCGACGTTGCACAGTCTCTTGTTCCGTATATCGTAATGCCCGTTCGCTGTTATTTAAAACCCGACACCCGGAGGACCGCGAGTGCTCGCGGTCGTGTTTTTATTCAGCTGACGTCCAAACACGTTGACGCTCATCTCGGTAATGAATGCAAAAATGACAGGAGCTGCTTAATAAACATCCCTGCTTTGCGTAGCTCTTCGAAGATGAAGATTATTTCGTTATTGTGACTCGGACTTCCCGCTGCCTGAGATGCCAGGAGTAAACGAAGACGCTTCACTAACTCGTTTGCATTATCCCAGAAGACGTATTCCGTTTCAACACCTTGTCGAGTGATCATAGCTTGCGGAAGTAGACCTTTACCTTTTCGGCGAGGTGATGGGGAATAATCCATTAATTCGGCAATGACATTTCTAAATTTGTAACTGTTATCGTTTCAAACAGCCCCATCGGATGAGTAAAACTTCTTATGCACGTTCGTTGCGAGGATTATGTTTTTCAAATTTTCCCGATCTCCGGCGCTTACAGGAGAAACGTCAGGCTTCTTTTTGAACAAAAGTTCCAGCAAACCCTTCGTTTTCGGGTAACGCGTGTCGCCAATACGAACGTAGTCACTCTCTAAAGATATCAACGAATCACCAATCATTAGTCCGTTTGAGAGGTTGCGTACACCGTACACGTTGTCCAATTCGCCTTTTGTCTTCGCATCTCTCATCAGTGCAAAATACTCATCCTCGATTTTCTCGACTGGTGTTTCTACGATCGTTTCATTCCCCGCCAAAGCAAAGGAATCGTCCATTTCCGAGACAGTTTCATTTTTCGTTTCATTTTTCATCTGCTTTATTTCTTCTTTAATTTCTTCCACCTCTTGTTTGATAGGTTTGGTATCTTTTGTAACATTCACCAGTTCTTGCAACGAAGTCACTACTGGTTTGAAAACGTCACTCAATTGCTGAGTCGTAGATTCCCTGCCCGACTTGAGCAATCTGTGTTTTCGACGGATCGCAGCACTTGCTTGAGCGATCTGATGTAGGACATCTTTTTGCTTGGAAATTTCAGAGCTCTGCATGTTAACGCAACTGAGTCTGCAACGCTACTGCGTCTCTCGCTCAAAAACGCTAGATTTTATTCCTTTTTCAGGCTAACAAAAGAATCGAATCCCCTCCTGTATCGTCCTTCGTTGAGCTTACTGTCTTTGTCGATCACCAGAAACCCGTATTCGTCACCGTTCCAGCATGCCGCACACAAGTCTTTAAACTCTGTGTAAAACATATCGGTGTTTACATGGTCGTTGTATACGTGTCTCAGGTTCATATCGTCTTGTTTGAATAACAGGAGTAAGTTTACGTTGTCGCGCACGAGATGTTTGGGAATACGCGCGTACGTCTGACAGAGATAGAAACAGTCAACGTCTTGATGTCTACCCATGCAAAAGTAGGCTCTATTATTGTCCTGCTTCTCGCACGCTACATCGTCAAATATGATCATTGAGTTGGGCCGTGCTTCTTCCGGTGGATCAATCACTTGCTCACGCTCGGTAAACGCAAAATACTCCGTATTGTCAACATGGTCCAACAATTGCTTCAACAATTGGTATTTAGGTTGGTTGAGAGATTTCGAGTAGACGTAGATATTTTCAAATCTGAGTCTGTTGGGATGGGTTATAAGTGTGAGCAACGCATTAGTTTTACCACAATTCGACGGTCCACGGAATATTGCGCGTACACTGTTCGGGAGTAATTCACCGTACCGTTTGTGCCTTTTGACATTTTGCTCCGAAAGTTTGTCAAAATTCATCACGGGAAGCTTGGTAGGTTGTTTCTCAAACCGCATCTCGGACATGACTGATCGGATTTGCTTTGAATACCCCGTTTTAAAGCACTTTTCTTCAGTCAACGCTCGAACATGATCGCGTACAGAGGTAAACGAAGCAGCAGCAGGCGGCAACATCGTGGCAAGGGTCTGATGAATAAAATCATCAACAAACTTCCGATAGAGTTGCATGTTTCCGGTTACCAGTACTGCGGTACTGGTACGAAGTTGACGAAAAGACTTGCGGGAGGCGATTCCGGTATCAATCCTCTCGATGCAGCGTGTAAGGAACACGATATAGCGTATTCGAAAAATCGTGAGAACTTTGAGGTTTGAAACGAGGCTGATAGGGTGTTGGCTGAGAAAGCTTGGAAACGGGTTCTCGCAAAGGACGCAAATTTGGGTGAGAAGGCAGCCGCTTGGGCAATAGCTAATACAATGGAAGTGACATCAAAACTCGGAATGGGAATTCGAAAGTCAAAAAATGTGACCTTGAGAAAAATTATAAATGCTGCAAAACGCTCTATGGTTCCAAGCAACGATGCAAAAGCAGCTATCGAATCTGCGCTGAAGGAAGCTGAGAACGCCGTTGAAAAAGCGGGTGGTAAATGTAAAGTGCGAACACCTCGCGTCCTACCGGTACCTTCAAAAGTCGGTGGTTTTCTACGGTTCCTAATTCCTATTTTTGCCGGTCTCAGCGCTACGGGTGCGTTAGCCGGTGGTGCGGCAGGTATAGCAAAAGCTGTGAACGATGCGAGCGCGGCTAAACGGGAATTGGAGGAAAGCAAACGACACAACAAAACTATAGAAGCTATCGCGTTGGGCAAAGGGGTTCATATGAAACCGTACAAAACAGGTCTTAGTCTCCATTTTCAAAAAACTAGATGCAATGCTACCACGTCGAGCGTTGACTGATTGGGACTTGTTGAAATATGCAGAAATCTTCAAGGTTCCGCATTTCCGCCGTGTTTTCATGCGAAACGAAATGCCCGAAAACGGCCCACGAAAAAACGAGTCAGCTTTAATCAACCTTGACGACAAAGACGGTCCGGGAACACACTGGGGTGCATACAAGAAACGCGACAATGATATCGATTACTTTGACAGTTTCGGCAACCTTTAACCACCCTCAGACCTCATAAAATACCTCGGCGTAGGTAGCGTCAAATACAATCATGAAAGGTAACAGGATTATGAAACATTTGAATAAGGACACTTGTGTCTGAAATTTCTAAGTGGTGAGCTATATAAACATGGTGCGTGATTCGTCAAAGTCAGTCTACCACTCGCAGTCATGGATGATTTGTTAACGTTAACGATTTCGGGAACCTCTTCGATACTCGAGGCACAATATTTCCCACCGATTGAACTTGCACGTGATAAAAGTTATGCTCTTGGCTTGGTAGAATTGTTAACCTTTAATTCGATTCCCAACGTTGATGTCGGTCACAATAAAATTTACGTAGCTGACAAAGTGATCACCATACCTACCGGCAGCTACGAGATCGAGGACATAGAAAAGTATCTTCAAAACGTGCTAAGAAATACAGATATCAGGCTTGCCATCAAACCCAACAATAATACATTACGCAGCGAAATCACATGCAACCACACGATTAACTTCGAGCTGAATGATTCCATTGCTCAACTTTTGGGATTTACACCCTGTGTATTGGAGGTTCATAAAACTCACGAATCTGACGTGCCTGTAACTATACTCAAGGTCAACGCGTTGCGAGTCGAGTGTAGCATTACAACGGGCGCCTACGTCAATGGACACAAAGTACACACTATTCACGAGTTTTTCCCGACCGCCCCACCAGGATATAAGATCGTGGAAGTACCGTCGCACGTCATTTACCTTCCAATCACCGTCAAGACCATAAATCACGTTCAGCTCCGGTTAGTGGATCAAGACGGAGATCTGGTTAATTTTCGTGGAGAAGTTATTACTGTGAGACTACATATCAAATCGCAATAAACGATGGGAATTGTATACAACAGACTGTCAAAGAGTAGGTATATCAGTAAGTCGACATGCCCCGATCAAGTCAGTCGTCGATCGATTCCCGAACCGCTAACACCTCGAAACGTAGAGTTCCTGATAGCTCTGGGTCTGAAACTGACACCTTTTGGAAGAGGAATTTCCGACAAATAAAAATCCGATTTTGCTTTTTTATCATCTGCTACGTACCATGGAGGAGGAAATCTTGAGCATTCAAACACCAGTCGTCTTTGACGAATACGTTGCGCATTACGAGATTCACGCTCACAAGCCTTAGGCCTCGTCAACTTTCAACAACAGCGATGAAATTCGAATCACCGTTCAGCATCAGGATTTATGCATATTACCCAGCAAAAGTTTGGTACATATCCACGGACGACTCCTCAAACCTGATGGTACAGCTACTGTGAACACACAGCTCGTAAACAACGCCATCTGTCATCTGTTTGAAGAAATTCGCTACGAAATTAACGCAGTCAAGGTTGATAGAAGCAAGAACGTTGGCTTGACAAGTCTCATGAAGGGTTACGCTTCCCTGCACCCTGGTCAAACTTGGCTGATGGAGAACGCTGGATGGTTTTATGTAGAAGAGAAGAAAAAATTAACCGATGCCGATGGCAACTTTGACGTACTGATACCGCTCAGCATGATATTGGGTTTCGCTGAAGACTACCGCAAGATCGTTGTGAACGCTGAACATGAGTTAATTTTGACGAGATCAAAAACTGACGTCAATGCAATCATGCAGACTCAAGAGGAGGAATTCAAAATCACGATGAATGCAGTGGAATGGCTAATACCGTATTTGAAACTCGCGGATCAGAAAAAAGTTGACCTACTAAATTTCATTCAGAGAGATCCGCCCATTCCGATGAGCTCCCGCAGTTGAGAATTGTACGAATATCCCTTACTTCCCACAACATCGAAACACGTTTGGACTGTGAAAACTTCCACATAGCTTGAAAAACCTCGGTACGTCATTCTGGGTTTCCAAACAAGTAGAAAGAACAAGACCGGCAAGAACGCAAGCTATTTTTAAACTCTCAATCTTATCCGTACGGTAACCTGAACCTCAACATGAGTCGTAATCTGTACGCGCTCCTGTACGAGATGTACGCAAACTTCCAAGCTACCTACTACGACAAGAACCCCGAGCCGTTGCTGACAAAGAGTGAATTCCTTCGAGACGTCCCCTTATTCGTTATCGACTGTTCAAAACAAAACGAATCTTTGAAGTATGGACCTGTCGACATCCGTCTTGAATTTGAAGCTAAAGCCAACTTTTCCGCTGAAACATCGGCGTACTGCTCGATTGTTCACGATCGTATTGTCGAATACAACCCACTCAGTGGTGGGGTGAAAAAGTTGGTATAAAAGCTAACCCGTTCCCACCATCTCGCACAGTTCAAAGATGGAGCTTATCGTTGACATACAAGGCTTTCGTAGACCTTCCAACAATACCTTCATATTAAAAGAATTGGCTATAATTTCAATCTACTCGTAAGCATCTCCATCAGTGTTTTTCTTCAAGCCACCTTACAAATGGAATTTACTGGACGTCAAATACAAAAGCCAAAATTCTTGGTTAGAACGCGATTTTCACGGTTTACCTTGGAGCTGTGGAACCATACCTTTTGAGGAAGTTGAGTGGACCATTGAAGACAGGCTGTGCAAAGCTGAAACCGTGTACGTAAAAGGAGAAGAAAAACGAGATTGGTTGCTCAAAATCGTTCCGAAAGTTCAAATTATCGATATGCTGGACTTTGACTGCCCTTCGCTTGAAACACTGCAAAAAACTTCAGCTGTGTCTCTGAGATGCGACCTTCACACAATACCCAAAGCAATCTGTGCAGCACAAAACGTTTGCATACTTCAAAATTGGCTACAAAATCAGTTACTGCGCAGAAGCGTCTACAAGAACGGTCTCGCATTCCTGGCGAATATATCACCCTGGTTATGATACTGTTGAATAGAATTATTGTACTATTTTTGTGAAGTAATTGTCAACTGTACTCTAAAAATTGTACTCAATAAGACTGTTTTTTTTTAAAGAATATTTATGAAATAATTTTATACCTTCACCTTAGCTCTCAAGAGAGAATTATTTTCAATTTGAAGCTTATGTAAGATTCGACCTTGCTCTCCATCCTTGACCGAGCTGTACTCAAACCGAGTTATGTTTTGCATTCCTAGAGCGAAAGTAATCCAACACCGCAGATCCTTGGCTCTGAATGTACCGCAGCTATCGGCCGACCTTGCACTCTGGTCTTGTCTGAACCCGTCCAAATACTCATCGTAGAGTTCACATTACATGACGCAGCTCGAAACCCTCCATCGTTGCTTAGTGGTGTTCGGAGTAGCATTTTCTTAGATTTTGAGACTTAATTCTAGATACAATTACAAGGTACAAAACGTACGTAGGAATAAAGGTATACAAGTTGGTTAGGCGATAAATGAAAAAATATTCATAATTTCAATCTTTTTTTTGTTTATTGAACGTAAGACTTACACAGAACATTGGATATTTGAATGTGATACTCAGATTATACGTATACGAATTCAAGTTGACCGTACGGTCCGCCAAGATAGCGTAGATGCAACCGTATCTCCTTACTGGCTGTCGTCACCTTCTGGAACAAATCTTCATTTTCGTGGAGGGCCTTGGTCAGTCGGTTGGGCAGAAAAATCGCGAAAGAGTCATTCAAGTCCAGAACGATTTCGTCACTAAATTTCGTTTTAACCCGACGAACGCCACTGACCCGGTATTCGAAGTATACTTCGAGGTCCGAAAGCTTTTTCAAGGGCAGAAGTGTCTCCAGGCGAGCGACTTCGTTCAATTTTGAAAAGTCCATGATCGTTACTGTCCAGTTGTGTGTGCTCGAAATCTCTTGTGAGTTGATTGAGGTCAGATCTGATTTTCAGCAGATGTTTTACTTCTCCAATATTCTTGAGGAGCAGTTCTAGTCGTTTCTTCAATACACATTGTTGTTCCAGAGCACTTCTTATTTGCAAGAAGAACAGCTTCAGACTGGCGATGAAGTTTTCACTTTTCGCTTATATAACGTTCCCCCACCACATGATTTGAAATTTGGTGGAGGGTAAAGAATGTCACGGGGCTAATATCAAATACGTATGTTTGTGTATGCGCGCGCACCTTTTACCATTCCAAGTGCGATAGTAACCCAACACCGCAGATCCATGGCTTTGAATGTACCGCGACTATCGATCGACCTTGGATATCAAACCGACATCCGAGTAAGTGAAAAACAATTCTTGGAACCATTAATTTTGGAATGTCACGTGGTTGATAACGTGGGAAAGGAATGTGAGGTGGTTGATGTTACACGTCAGCGATATCCGAGTGGATGAAAAACAATTCTTCGAACTATTAATTTTGAAATGTCGCGTGGTTGGTAACGTGGGAAAAGAATGTGGGGGTGGTTGATGTTACACATCAGTAGTCATATCGTGGGAAAAGAATGCGGGACGGTAAAAAAGTTCTCGCCCCCCGCTGCGCCCTCTACCGTCGGCAGACGAGCACTACAGACCTTCGGTCAATGAGATTGTCGGTAAAACAGCACGATTTTGACCCTCGATTGATAAGAATTGCCGGTAAAGCAGTGCGATTTTCACCGTCGACGGATACAACTGCCGGTAAGGTTGCATGGTTTTATCTGAGGAGAGTGGGGGTAACCTTCAAGGGTTTGCGTCTGAGCTGCGCGGAGCGGCTTGGTCGGTGAAGAAGGTGTTTGTACTCAGAACTCTTATAGCCATACTACTGTGGTCTTTCAGTCGAAACTCAAGTAAGTATATAATCTGAAAGTATGTCGCTTGAGTTACAAACAAATATTATCATACACGAATTCTGTGTGCTTATCACGAAAGAATTTCACAATAAATGATCCTTTCTTTATCTTCCTACAGGTTCTTTGTGCCATTCGGTTTTATGCAGTTGGTTCTTATCAAAGAGCAATAGGACAGGATTTTGCATTGGCTTTGAGTCAGACTGCAGTCAGACGGTGTATCAGATCAGTGTCCGTTGCTATCAACGACCATATGCTTCGCCGATGGATTAAATTCCCTGCCACTCCGGAGCAAAGAGAGGCAGCTGAAATAAAATTTGCTAATGCTCCACAACCATTTCCTAGAGCGATTAGCGCAATAGACTGCACTCATGTCGGAATCGCTGCTCCTAAGGAGAATGAGGAAGCTTTTGTGAATCACCATGGTTATCATTCTATGAATGTTCAAAAGGTTAGCTGAAATTGAAGTACAAGTATAATGCACGATAGAATCAATGTAGGTATATTATCATACATAACGCATGGGTTCACTACCAGGTAATCACTCGAATATATAAATAAACGGGTGCGTTTGATTATCATTATTTTTTTGGTATTATCCATAAACAATAGTGCAAAATACACTTCACTGTCGATAATGAAGACATTCAAATGAAATTGCTGTTTTCAGATTTGTGATCCAGAACCCCTGCATACTGCGTACCCCTGCGTACTTTAAATGTAAGCGCCAGATTCCCAGGATCTCGTCATGATGCTGCAATTTGGATGCAGACACCTGTGCGCAATCTTATGGAGCTGTGTCACAGGCAACGCGAGAGGCAAACATGGTTGTTGGGTTAGTAATTCCGGAATCGGAATGTAAATTTTATTCTTTCTTTCTCACAAGTTGTATATTCCCAATTTCATCTATCTATCTTACTACTTAGGTGATTCAGGCTATCCTTCGGAACCATGGCTCCTGACACCAATACCGAATGCTCCAAATGGATCACCTCAGTATATACAGGGTGTCCCTAGATTGAGGGACACGGACCAGCCAGCGTAATACCTGACTGAAATGCAACCGAGAATTTCTTTACCGGAAGGTCGTCCGACGCATAGTTTTTGAATTATAAGCGATAGCGTTAAGCCAATCAGAGTGCACCATTTCATCTGGATTTGCCGCCACGGAAATTGCTGTTTTGTTCGTCTGGGTGAATTATTATTATTCGGTTACAAAGTAAATATCGGCACCTTCCCTCTCTCGCTGTTGTACCCCTTCTCGAGCGCTGACCTCGGTATTGTTGCCACGGCACACGCTGCCGGCCGCACACCCACGGACGCACACTTGTGTGTGTGAAAATAAGCGAATGCCCAGCTACACAATACTACGAAACACACATCTACGAGTGAAAATAAAAATAAATCTCGAAATAAATCAGCCGATTTAAGATTAAATGTTATAAAACACTTCCAATCATTAATGTATGCATAAAACTAGAGATTTTAGACGATTGATATGCCGTTAGGGTTCATAATTAGTCATTTAATCAATCTGAATTATGCTTTCCGAACATTTTCTGTGTCTTTGCAACATAACTTTTCCACTAGTTTGAAATTCATCATTGACATACGATTCTTCAATAATGCGAGGAAACAACAAATCGCTGAATTGACGTGTCAATAGGTTTGTAAATCAATTACAATTCACCTGAGTTAACACAAAATAACTGAATAAATGAGAATTCACTGAATCACTAAAAATGATAACTGAAATCATGAGAATTATTTGAGATATAACTGAATAAGGAAGAGTTGTGATAAGTCAAGTTACTTTGAATAACTTTAGATTCGTGCCAAAATTTTATGTTTAGAGAGAAAAATAATTAAATTCAAATAAAAAAGTAATTTTAAATCAAGAAGAAGAAAATTTCCAAATACCTGAATTCAAATGAAGCAATTTGAATTTAATAAATCTATCCGAATTTAAGGAAAAATAATAATTATTATTTGGACCAGAAAAATGAAGTCGAATTACATGAATAAATTCAATTAATTCAACTCAAAAAATATGGTGTCATTCAAATTCCCAGTTATTTCCTCGTCGATTCAATGTGGGTCTGGAGTGGCAAGTAACATTCAAATTTTTGAGATCAATGCTTGTGATGGCCACTTATCTGAGAATAATCGATGTATCAATTAATCGATTTCAACAAAATAATCGAACACGGCTCGATTGAATTGGTGAAAATTAATCAATTTGGTAAATTTCTGCGTGTAGTCTTAATATAAGAAGAGATATTTTGATAATTCATAGTCTCATTCAAAACATTTTGGTCCAAATAATAATTATTATTTTTTCTTAAATTCGGATAGATTTATTAAATTCAAATTGCTTCATTTGAATTCAGGTATTTGGAAATTTTCTTCTTCCTGATTTAAAATTACTTTTTTATTTGAATTTAATTAATTTTCTCTCTAAACATAAAATTTTGGCACGAATCTGAAGTTATTCAAAGTAACTTGACTTATCACAACTCTTCCTAATTCAGTTATATCTCAAATAATTCTCATGATTTCAGTCATCATTTTTAGTGATTCAGTGAATTCTCATTTATTCAGTTATTTTGTGTTAACTCAGGTGAATTGTAATTGATTTACAAACCTATTGACACGTCAATTCAGCGAGTTGTTTCCTCGCATTATTGAAGAATCGTATGTCAATGATGAATTTCAAACTGGTGGAAAAGTTATGTTGCAAAGACACAGAAAATGTTCGGAAAGCATAATTCAGATTGATTAAATGACTAATTATGAACCCTAACGGCATATCAATCGTCTAAAATCTCTAGTTTTATGCATACATCGATGATTGGAAGTGTTTTATAACATTAAATCTTAAATCGGCTGATTTGTTTCGAAATTTATTTTTATTTTCACTCGTAGATGTGTGTTTCGTAGTATTGTGTAGCTGGGCATTCGCTTATTTTCACACACACAAGTGTGCGTCCGTGGGTGTGCGGCCGGCAGCGTGTGCCGCGGCAACAATACCGAGGTCAGCGCTCGAGAAGGGGTACAACAGCGAGAGAGGGGAGGTGCCGATATTTACTTTGTAACCGAATAATAATAATTCACCCAGACGAACAAAACAGCAATTTCCGTGGAGGCAAATCCAGATGAAATGGTGCACTCTGATTGGCTTAACGCTATCGCTTATAATCCAAAAACTATGCGTCGGACGACCGTCCGGTAAAGAAATTCTCGGTAGCATTTCAGTCAGGTATCACGCTGGCTGGTCCGTGTCCCTCAATTTAGGGACACCCTGTATACATATACCGCTGCACACTGTAGTGTCCGCTCAGTTATAGAGCGATGTTTTGGTGCACTCAAATCGGTATGGAGATGCTTGTCACATGTGAGTTTGTGGTCAGAATAGTCAACAGTTATAAATTCAATTTAGAGCGAATTATTCTCATTGTCATTTCATATTTTTTTCTGCTTCAGCAACGTTTATTAATGTACGAGCCTGATATGGCGGAAAGAATAATCAATGCTTGTGCCATGTTGCATGATATGCGTTTGCATTATTGAATACCATTTGAAAAGATCACCGAAGAAGATGTCGCACAGGCTGATGCTATGCCAGTACCCGGACCTTATATTGCTGAACCTCTTGAAGGAAGAGCACGCCTTGCTGAGAAACGCCGTGTGCAACAGCAACTTATACGGGACAACTTTATTCACTTGTAGTTGGCGGTGTATATGTGACTTCGTGAAGAATCCGGAAGATCATATGAAATGCAGTAGCGCTCAAAAGTATTTTGACAGAGATAGTAATTGAGTTAATCACATGCAAAAATAAAGTTCCAAAATCAATCATATTATTTGTTGAAACAAATTCGTTGTTCTATATAATTGTTAAAAATGATCTCTCGATTACTCGAAAATGAAGTTGAAATGAAGAATAGTAAGAAAAACGATTGATCAAAGTAATAACGAATTTTATATTATCAAAATACTTTTGAGCACTACTGTATGTATGTGGTGAGACTTGATAGATATATATATATGTTTTATTATATCTCTAGCGTTGAGATGTCCTGTACATGACGAAAATTGTGTATAATTTGAATTTTTTTGAATGAGAAGAAGCGTGTGAGTTTAAACTTGTATTGCTTACTTATAGTCTACTCTCTTTCATCGATTTTTCGCTATGAAAAGTAACTTTTGTGATTTACTCTGCGGCTGACCATATTTTAAGGTTTCCATGGCAATCCTACGGAAATTAATAAAAAACGAACAAAAAAATGTGCATAACCTGCCAAAAAAGATGCGCGTTCAAAAAAATAGTTCAAAAAATTAAAAACTTTATTTAACCTGAACTCATGCGGCGTTTTTATTTTCCAACTCAATTCCTGAGCATGTCACTGGCACAAAATTCTCAAAAACAAAACCACGTCCATGTGTGAAAATAAAATCAAACATAATAGTTTCATATTATCAAAAAAAAAATTTTTAATGCGAATATGATGGAGATTAATGAAATCCTGTCATCGCTACCGCTATTGAGTTGATAGCCTGCCATATCTGCCTCTTCACTTCTAACTTATCATTCTCCAGCTCCAGTCGTTTGGCTTCGTTGTTTGCAGAAATTAGCATCGCCTGTGACATTCTCTAAAATATGTAATTACAAATATTTGCACAATTCCACTGGCATAATAATTTGCAGATCGATTTATTCATATACAGTTTAAACAAAAGTACTTCAAGTATTTCGTTCTGCTTTTCTTGCATTTCAATAACTGTCTTAAAGACATCATCTTTTCTCTTGTTTCTTTTCTTGCGCAAGGCTCTGACAGAGCGTGTGGCTGTTTTTATGTTTGGGGTTGTCTGCTGCAATGATGGGTGTGACTGTTTGTGCAATGATGATGCTATGCCTATGCTATCATCACCGCAGACAACATCTACAAATGTTTTTGGTTCTGAAAGGTGCTGTCATTTATCAGATTCTTGTATGGTGAATTCCTCCTCTTGTCCTATTGCCGCGTCTGATTCCAAGAATCAAACACGTTGCTACAACATCATATCATACATCATTATCATTAGTAATACACGTGGCTGTTCGGGACATACGCTTACCAATTATGCTGTTTGTCACAACTATGTTGTACTCTTCGAATACCGATATATGAGTAGGTTTCTCATTCAACACCGACTCGTCTGCTTCCCGCAGTTGTGTAATTGCAGACTAAAATATGTACATGAATAAACATGTTTGGCTTTTCAATCATTTAAATGGAAGGGATTAACTTGTATACCATTCATGGGGGCTGAGCTAGAGCAGTTGATCTGATATAAATGAGTTCCTTTGTTCAGTGTTGAATTGAAGTTACTTTAATCCTATCAGTTATTATCGTTTAATCACGCACATTTTTCAAATAATTTGCCACAATTTTGATCTTGTCTTGTACTTGGTATGTAATCTATCTAAGAAAATTTATTCTGTAAGCAGTTTTTGTATTTAATGTTCTCATTGCATACCATCTCTTCAGGCATCGAATCAGGAACCCTGCACCCTTCTGTTGCAGCAGGTCCTATCAATCCGAGGATCATAAAATCTTCTTCCGCGAGCGTATTGTTATCGATAGGAAAATTGCCAGTTTTGATGCGGGCATTTTTAAGGCTTACAGCTTTGGCTCTGAGTCGAGTTTTTATATCCTTCCAAGCCTGAAAAATGCCATAACAACTATTCTTCAAAGACAGAGTTTCCACCGTCTTAAAACTTTCAGTCTCGTTTCAAAACTTTTATTTCAGTTCTGGTAGAAACTTGGTGAATGAGAAGAAAAAAATTTATCTATTATGGTTTCATCTGTAAGTAAATTACACTAATTGCAAATAAACAGTATTAAAAAAATCAACGTTCTTATAAGGAATAAAGGTTTTCGAAGTTTACTCACTTTCTTCCACTGAATTTTTGTTTCTTTAAACCCTAAGGAGTTCAATTCTCTTGTGAGTGCCTTCCACAATTCGTCTCCTTTTTCTTTTCCTCGAGCATCTATAAGCCGTCCTGCTGCAAACTCTCTACGGTTATACGTATATTCGATCAAATATTTCTTTTGTTTACTGTTCGGCTTGTGGGAACGTTTTGGTACTCCAATAGGACTGTAACAAATCCATCTTCATATTAATGTGACATCATGAAACCTGCCATTATCATCTTATAAATATGCCTAGTCTTATAACGTCTTATAACAGATTTTTTAAATAGCAATTTTGTGAATAAATGTGACTAACAGAAGTAACACACAGAACAATGAAACAAAACTTTTCTAGAGATCATAACAAAGGTTATGATCTCTTATATGTATATTAATATAAATGTATTATTTCATTACTTGTGTTTTAATTTCTTATAAATATTAATTTCATATATTATTTCCTTACTTACTTCATTTTGTACGTTGATTCTTGTGTCACAAATCTCGAAATCACAAAAAATTTGATGGTTTATTTATTCCTACTGCAAATAGCTATGTAACCTGAAAAAAGTGTTATATCGCCGCCCGACAAGTCTAGGCTCACGGCTTCTTTTAGAATAGGAGGTTCAAACCACGGTTTCAACGCAACCATTGCGCCGGCGAAACCGCTTGCTTGTAACGCCTGACGCAAAATAGCACTCGGTACAGAATCGCTTTTCATAATAGCGTCGCTTTCGCAAGCGACCTTTCATGTTGCGTCGCTTCATACCGTCCCTTCATTGCGCCTAGTACAGAATCGACCCCCAGCAGGAGTGCATAAATATTATCCATGCAGCCTCTCTTCTCGTGAAAGCCACCTTGGAATTCAGGGATTACGCCGGTCGATTCAGCATGCTTGGTGAGGCGTTTTGTTAGTATCGAGGTAAATAACTTAGCCACGTGATTGATGAGAGCGATACTCCGGTAATTTGCGGGGTCCTCTTTAGCACCTTTTTTGTGCAAAAGTGTAATGAGCGCCGTGAACCAGTCTGCAGAAATTATTTCGGACTCGAAAATTTTATTAAATAAGCACAAAATATAAAGTTTCCAGTTACTAGGCATGTTTTTGAAAAATTCATTACTAATTCCGTCGGGACCAACTGCTTTGGCTATCTTGCAGGCTTTAAGCGCCTCGTCTAACTCTGCGACTGTGAAGTTTTGGTCCATGTTTACGTCTAGTACTCCATACAGGGGCGTGCTGCCAACTACTCTCGGGGGCATCATACTCAGGTAGAAAGCTTCCCATTTTTCCAAGCTGATTAGACATGGCTGATAGCTCGTTCTGCGGAAGCGACCAATATTAGACCAAAATTCTGAGGTGTTGCGTACATTATCCAGTTTGTCGAGAATCCCACGATTGTATTGCAGTTTTTTCTTTGCGTATAATATTTTTTTAATCTTTTTTGGTCTTAAGATAACTGCGCAGTTCATCCTTGGTGAAAGAGGCTGCTTTGCATGACGCGAAAAGCTTGTTAACGCACTTTTTGGCGGCTTGACACTCTTCAACAAACCACCCGTGGATCCTTCGTGGTGCTGCATTCCCTTTGAATTTGTCCATGCCCAGACTCCGTGCCGCATCCCAGATAACACTATTTAACAACAACTATCAGAGAAAAACACTTATAAAATTGTAAAAAATGACCTTACTCACACATTAAAACAACGGGTCAACACACTAATTAATAGTTGGCAACAAAAGAATTTAATCACCACACAAGTCTAACGTAGTATCTACACCAACAACAGTGCGCCACCTAGAGCTTATGGCTTACCGAAAATTCACAAAACTGATCTCCTGGTGAGAGTTATAGTGTCATTCTTAAATAGCCCAACTGACAAATTAGCCAAAACTTCAAACTCATGTATAAAACTGGGCCTAAAAAGACCATCTTCAGATGTGAAAAACAGCTTCAATATGGTCAACTCCATCAATGGATTCAAATTACCACCAGATTACATTTTAGATTCCCTAGATGTAATATCACTTCACACTAATATACCGCTGAACTTGGTTACCGATTTGATAAAAAACGTTAGAGTGAACTATCACCGAACATCCCTGTACCACTTGAACAATTTCTTTCAGCTTTCAACATCTGATTTGATGCTTCTATTTTCAAATTCGACGATAAGGTATTTTCTCAAATTTTTGGATGACCAATGGGCTCCCCCCTATCCCCAATACTAGCAGACATGGTCATGGATGACCTTGAAGACCACTGCACAAAAAAACTGCCTTTCTCGGTACCGTTTTATTTTAAATATGTGGACGAAATATTAAGGTGCTGCTGACCTGGCATGTCTTATATATATTTCGTGACGGCAGAAGCGGGGAAATCGCCTGCACAAATCCTGATAAAACGGGGGTACGAATCTGACTGGGAAAATTTTCAAAACACAGCTTGAATAAAATTGTACGTCTGTATCTCAGTCACTACTATCGCACACCACTGATAACATCCAATGAAAATAATGATGAACTCAATAAAATCACGTCGCGTCAAACATGGCCGATCGGGCTAGCGACTTGTTGAATATTCACCGCTTGCACGATATCAGAATTTCTTTTCTTTTGCCAGGGAGATAACGACGTACAAAAACACACACGTAATCCGGGAAAACCTATAGCACCAGTCAGTTTTCCGTAAATATGGCACGATTTGTGCAGGCAATTTTCAGGTGACAGGAGCCCGTTCTGATGCACGAGTAGTCTGTAATTTAGTTCAACGTTGAACCTCCAGAAGCGCAGAAGTGGATCGAAACGGTACCAGATGGTAATACCACATGGTAATACGCACACGTCCTATGTTTCACAAACCCTCTACTAAAGCAACAATCTGCAGTGCCGACGAGAGCATAGGCTTTTAGGTGGATACGAAAAAATGTACAACTCACTCAGAATAACCGCTAGATTTCGAAATTCGTGCATATTATAAGGCATCGTTTGGAAATGGTAACATCAGTTCACAATCGCAGTAACTATTCGTAATCGCACGTAGCCCGACTGTATGTGAACGGAGCATTCCATGCGAAACCGACCAACCCATGACCCCGACCAATTTTGATATTATTGAAAATTGTACACTTTCTTGTACCTGCCAAAAGCAGTCTTTCTGAAATATTTTAGATGTTTCTCTCAACCCATCCAAACACCATAATTTATTAAAATTTCGCACAATTTTTTTTTAAATGCTCATTGCTTTTTCAAAACCCGATAATCAAATAACATGCTGTATCGATTCTCGTTTTGAGTCGTAGTTCCGCAAAGAAAATTATTATTTTTCATTTTATTGAAGGGTTTTGGGGCATTCTACATCGAGTACGCACCACTTAAATCTGCCTTTTTTTCATCGATTTGATAGAAAATGATTAACAAAAACGAAAATACCTATCCATTAATTCCTGTTCGTCGAAAAGGCAGACATAAATGGCGAATAATTGACATAGAATGCCCCATATACGCTTCGGATATCCTGATCTAATAGTAGCATCAAAGTCCGCAAAATTGTCATACTTACAGATTGTTGACCGAAAGATTGGATGTGGCAGTAAAATAAATACCGAAATTGCAGGAAACACGCAGGTATAGGCGTGAGGGTTTAGGGTTGAGATAAAAAATTGTGCTCTTGAACAGACCATTATTTATTTATGCATAGCAAATTTGGGGGAGGGGGGGGGGGGGTAGGCCGGTTGATATTCGTCCTAGCCTGTTTTAAAGATTACCCTAATATATACGCGAAATTTTTTCTGAACAGGATGTGTTTAACAATACTAGAAATACATCCCACAAAAAATCTATGTCATTGTACATATATACAATTACTGCATACAATGGTTCAAGATTCTTGGCAATATTTTACAGGGCCGATCCTTGTTAAAATTCTGATAAAGATTTGCTTGCCAATTTTTTCTGTTTTTAATTCTCAGCAAATGAGGATTTCATACTTTATTTGCTTCGTTTCATTTGTCTATTACGCCTAATTTTGAATGATGCTACCAAATTTTTTTTTCACATCAGACGAATTACCTGAAAGTTACTCATCAGGTGGAAATCGTTATGAAACTACATACCGTGACTGTCTCGTAGATGGTATACGCTACGGATATGCTAGCGAGTTTTGGGTTGGTTTCTGCATCGTATACGACCTACGAAAAGTCAGGGTATGTGTTACTGCTGTACATCAAAGTCCGGCACAATCATATAAGATTCCACAGGAATTTGGAACTCTCGAAGGAATCAACTTCTTCGGATTCCAAGTACTATCCCTCTGTTCGGTCAAACGAATAGTCAGAGGTGCCCAGGCACGAACCATCGCTCACGCGTGTATACGAACACATGCGTCGCACGGCCGACTCTCTCTGTTTTGTCATTGCATGTTTTTTACTTAAACGAGCATGAAAGTAGTGTATATATGACAGTTCTAAATCAAAGATGGCGGCGCTCCCCCCCCCCCCCCCCCCCCGAATCACGGCGTACCCTCTCTGACGCACCCCCCCCCTCGGTCATTTTCGGCGGCTATTTTCATAGGATTTGACACACACACACACACACACACACACACACACAAAATAATTCCTGTCGAGACTTGTTTGGCGCCGGAAAGCCGCACATAAATCGGATAGGGTGTATACCCGCTAGATCTATTGAAAAAATTCCAGGAAATGACCACTGAAGGAAGGTTTAAAATGGCGTTTTGAATGCTTTTAACAATTTTTTTTATTCAACATCAATTACATTTGGTTTTCTTATTCTATTCTCAATTATCTTATTCTAAATTTTAACGAGGAAAATTATACATATTATTTTCAATATCCATATTAATTAAACATATTGTAACAACGGGGAAAATTGGGAAAGGTCTAAGAGAATCAAAGAGTTCTCTGTGCGACTTAAGCGAACACCGAGCCAAAGAAGTCTCACGAACAAGGAATATTTTAGAAAGAAAATAGATGTATTTGGACACAAGTTCTCTTTTTGAAGTCTAGAGACTGGCTGTTTTTACAATAATGTCGGTTGACGCAGCAACCTTATTCTTTTTAAAGACATAAGAGGTTTATAAACGTCTTTTATCTATGATGACTACTAGATCATTTAAAAGGGGACAAAACAAGTGATTTCACCCTTTGTAACAATATTATTATTCCAAAATTGACTTATATCAGTTTTTTAACAGTACCACTGATCGGATTATATTTAACAATGCGATCATGCAAGATCATGCAGTAGGCAGAAGTGTGTGGTGGAAACGTAGTGCTAGAGTCAAATTCCAATCGAATGTCCACAGGTCCAGTTTTCAATGTTTCGTTCTGCTTAAAGCAATCGATGACGACAAGGGGAGCTTGGTTTATAAATTCACGCCTCGATAGCAAAGGCTCAGCTTTTTTGTTATAGCAGCTCATTTGAAACCGAACATACATATCATAGAGAATGGCGTATTGATTATTGTATATATCAATATTCATATTTCCGTAGGAATAGCACTGTGAGTTGAGAAAGAGTTTTACATCTCTGATCCAACAATGATCAAATACGCCAGCATTTTTCAGCGGCTCGTTTCTCCTTGCAGTTTGAAATCCTAGAACGACATATCTCGGCTTCTCAAGCTGCGTCGATGTCTTGACTGACCATATATGCCGCGTTGTTGATGGGAGCATCGGATACACGTACGTTTCCCAAGAACGAAAACTCATGGATATGGCCGGATCCTTAGCGATGTAGTTGAGTAGCTGGATTTTCGGTTTATCAGCCAGTTTGATGTAGGGCAACAACCACTCGATTTTATTCAGGGTGATTTTAAAGTTTTCCGTCGCCGAGCTCTGAATCACGGCATTCAAATCAGTGTTGGAAAGTGTGAGAATCAACTCGTGTTCAGCGTTGACGATGACTCGACGATAATCTTCGGCGAAGCCTAGCACATAATTTAACGACAAAACAACATCGAAATTTCCAGCCGCATCGGTTAGTTCCTTATCCCCACTCAACCACCCGGTATTCTCCAGACTATATTGCTGGCCTGGAGTCAAGAATACGTAACCCTTCATAGTGCTGGTGATGCCAACATTTTTATTCCGATCAATCTCTACACCGTTCAACTCGTAGCGAACTTCCTCGAACAAATGACAAACGGCCATATTGATCAATTTCGTAACCGTCACCGCAGCCAGACCATCATCCTTTGTGATTTTTCCATGAATGTGTGGAGAGCTTTCACTGGGCTGTAGACACAAGTCTTGATGTTAAACAACAATATGGATTTCATCGTTGTTCTGGAAGGTGGATGATGCAAACGGCTGATGAGCATGAATCTCAGAGTGCGCAATCGATTCGTCGAATACCACAGGTTTCTGTATTCTTAATATTTCTTTCATGGTAACACACACAGGATGCAGCGAACACGAATTTTTATTTTCCAAAATTTCCACGTAATCGAAGACCAAGGCTCTGGAGAAACCGAACGTTTAGAGGTGTCAGTCTCGTAGGCGGTGTAAACGTTGTCAGAGGTGTCGGGCGACTGACGATTTTTGGCCATGACGTTTGACTTTTATAACTTTTGCCCAACTTTCTCGTCTCAAACACGATTCCCATTATTTGAGTGATTTCAAGTGTAAACGTACAGTAATCGTTTCGCCGCGAAAATTAATCAGCTCGTCGTCTTGATCGACTTTTCTCAGCTGTAAATGATGTATCGACTGTACGGCGATTGGCAGGTAAATGACGTTGGTAGGCACTTCGACAATCTTCTATCCGGATGGAACGGTTGGGAAAAATTCGTGAATCGTGTGAGCTCGACGCCCGTTTATGTACGCCCCTGTGGTTATGCTACACTCAACGCGTAAAGTATTAACCTTTAGTATGGCTACGGGTAATTCAGATTCATGAGTAACGTTTCGTGATAGCTCAACCGCCTTAAATCCCAATAATCGGCCGATCGAATCTTTGGGCTTCAAGTCTACCACATGATTGCATGTGACTTCACTGTTCAGCTCGTTGTTGTTAGCTGTCAGACTAAGGGTGATGTCGGAGGGTAGCTCCTTATGTTGAAAATTTTCAATATCCTCAATTTCATAGCATCCCGTGGGTATCGCAATGCTCTGTCTGCTGTTGTCCGCTCGTTTCAGGTAAAATTTATTACACGTCACATGAATATTGGGTATTGAATTGAATGTCAGGAACTCGACGAGTCCGAGAACATAGTTCTTCTCTGGTGATAACTCGATTGGGGGGGAATATTGAGCCTCCAGCACGGAGGATGTGCCTGACAGTGTTAACGTCAACGATTCCGGCATGACTAATGCTTGCTCATGTAACACCTGTCTTTTTATAGTTGTTCGCTGAGAAATTTGAGACACAAGTGGCCGCAAATCACAGTATCATATTCTTGATACCTCTTATGATTGTATTCAACGCTGCCAACACCGAGATACCTCATCAAGTCCTTAGGCGGTTTCAAATCACCGAAACTATCGAAATACACAACATGGTCACCATTTTTCTTGTACGCAACCCAATGTGTCCCTGGACCGTTTTTATCATCAAGATTATTAATTGCGGATTCTCGCATTTTTGGTCCTCATTTCGGTAGATCATTCTGCATGTAAACACCTCGAAAATGCGAAATTTTCATATTTTCAGCATAGTTGCGTAAATCAATGTTGGTAAGAGCTCGGTGTGGCAGCTTTACTAGTTTTTTGCCGGACGTAAGTACAGGCCCATTCCGCTGCGGTAGGATCGCAGGTATAATCCCTCACCCAAAGCAATCGCCTTCATTGTTACATTGTGCCGTTTGGCCTCTTTCAACTGATGTTTGTTGTTACTAGCTTGGTTAACAGCTTTAGCTATACCCGCAGCACCACCCGCAAGAGCCCCAGTAGCGCTTAGACCGGCCAGAATTGGAATGAGAAACGGCAGGATGCCGTCAATTTTATCAGGCACAGGTATAACGCGAGGCATACGAATATTCTTCCCAGTCCCGCGCGCGGCCGCAGGAGCACCCGCCAACGCCGACTCGACGGCTTTATAACTCGGTCGCATGGCGACCTTTGCTGCTGTGTTGATGGATTTAAGATTCACAGTTCTCTTCCGCTGTTTACTCTTCCCGTCAGTTCCAGATTTCTTCTTCGCAGCCACTCCAAGTTTCGACCGCTTTGAAGCTAAGCCCGTTCCGAGTCTAGATTTAGCTTTCATGGTGTTGGTGACTTCCCAGGCTACAGCCTTTTCACCCACACTAGCGTCCTTGGCCACGACGCGATTCCACGCCTTCTCAGCGAGCGCTTTTTCGGCAAGATTTCTCGTTGCGGTATCGCTATTCTTTGCGTATGCAATGTCGTGGTCTTTACACGCGGCATCCAGCGGATTGATCCCCAAATTTCCACGAGCCAACCTCTTGGCCAATTTCGTTCCAGGTCCGCAGTACTGATACCCTGGCATATGCAATTCAACTGGGAGATGATTGATGATTTCATTTAAAAAACCACCACCGCGTTTTTTCCGTGTGCACATCCTCATAGTCAGGCAACAACGACCGCGACTTCTATAAAAGGCGGAATTTATATACCGTCATCTCAGTTCTCGTTGTCATGCTAACGGAGCATCATGAGATTCCAAGATCAGCCCGATAAACTACCTATCGCAAATTTCGATAAAATGGTTCGATGTGGTAAGAGGAAGATAGAAAAACGACATGGAAAATTGCTGCCAAATACCGTGAGAGCAATTTTTTGCGGGACATCCAATTGCGGTCAAACTAACGCTCTTCTCGCACATATCACCCACGGCAATGGATTGCGATTCGAAAATGTCTACGTCTATTCGAAATCTCTTATCCAACCAAAGTATCAATTTTTGCAAAAGTTACTAGAACCTGTGCAGGGAGTGGGTTATTTCCCGTTTCACGAGAACGATGAGGTTGTAAAACCGGAAGATGCTTGCCCCAACTCTTTCATGATTTTTGACGATGTGGCTTGTGAAAAGCAGGATAATATCAGAGCATACTTCAGCATGGGCAGGCATTGCGATATCGATAGCTTTTATCTAAGTCAAACGTACGTGCACATTCCAAAACACCCAGTGCGTGACAATGCAAACTTAATGGTGCTATTTGGTGGGGGAAACATATCTACAACGACCATGTGAACACGGACATGACGTATCAGCAATTTAAAGAGTTGTGCTGGGCATGCTGGAATGATGTCAATTACAGTTTTACCGTAATTGACAAGGATAGCGAAATCAATGGGGGCGATATAGGAAGGGGTTTGACTGCTTTATGAGCATAAACTAACATAAACTTGCACAGTTTCGTTACAACAATCGAGCCTGCGACATGGAGAGTGCCAAGATTCGTAAGCATAGCGATACATTGAGTGAAATATCAAAAGCATCCGATGTCATAAGGCGGAAGCATCAGATGCTCAAGTTGGACAAGGACATGACCGAACAGGTTATGGGAGAGGTATTCAAGCCGTTAATAACGCCGTTGCAAGAATTGGTGGATACTTCAAAGCTGCAGCAGCAGCATATTAAACGTGAAATTAGAACGGAACTACCGGATGTGAAAATGAAAAAAGAAAAAGAAAAAGATGACGAGAGTGCCGGGAATGATGATGATGATGAGGAGGATGAGGATATGGATAAGGGGAATTTCATGGATGCAAATGATAAAACACTGAAGTTTGGTGAAATTTCTACAACAAGTACACCGGTGAAGAAAACAACGGATTCCACAGCACAATATTTGAAAATGTTCAGCCCAAGTGAAAAGAGGAATTTGGATACTACATACGGTGTTCGAAAGTTGACAAGCGGCATGATGATTGGCGATACACCGATCGATTTCACTGATAATCTGGTCAATGTGGGGGATAAAAGGTATGAGAAAACACCTGGATTACTCGAATTGCTGTTTAAAAAATCACCCGATGCATCGGTTGTAAATGACGCGGACAAGAATAATCATATAAAAATTGTAACGACGACAAATGCGCATCGAAAACGTTACCAAGCCGATGGAAGCCTTCGAGATGATTTAAAAAGTGCAGAGTATAGAAATTTCATTGCACAACACGTTGGCTCGCCGAAAAAATCAGGTAAAGGCTTACCCGACTATAAGATTGCGCGAAAGAAGGGGCAAGATATCGATTACGTCTACTGGGATGATCCAAATGAAATTGTAGATCGTCTCCGGCTGCTTATGGCATCACAGGCTGCAGGCAATACCAGCCATTCCAACGAAATAGTCGCCATTATTGAGGAGTTGCGTGAGGCTGGAATCGTTTATTAGCGGCGTGTAAACATAAAATCATCATTTGTTCAGTGACCGTCCAGTGATGAGCATAGACATATTCGGGCGACACTCGGAGCGTGATGGGGGTGAAAAATTTATTCGAGGGCCTCCGGGTGTTGGATTCAAAACCACCAGCGACAATCAGTATGGTTTGGACGGTAAACGATTGTGTAACATAGCTGATCCGCAGCACTCCACCGACGCCGTTTTCTTGAAAGTTCTCAATACTGCTTCACAGTCTATGGCTGCGGATATTGTGGATACTTTTCAATCAAATTTTGAGAGTTTCGCGCATAATCACAACGAGGAGTTGAAACAGCTACGCATAAATAACAGAATCATTGAAAATACGTTGAATCGCATCAAACATATTGGGGAGCAGGCAACACCAACGTTGGGACAGACCAGCAGGAAATTAGTATCGATTGGGGAACCAGAGTGGTTGGACAGCAATTCGAAAAATTGATAGGTGAAGAGCTTGGAACAATGAAGACTGCAATAGCTGCCGAACTTCACAGACAGGCTCGACGCAACTATCCGCGCCGATTCGTAGATGTACGCGGACTGCATGAGACCTGGCAAGCTGATCTCGTCGATATGACCGCATACAGCTCGTGCAACAAGGTATACAAATAACTACTAACAATCATCGATATATTTTCCAAGTACGCGTGGGCGGTGCCTTTAAAGTCCAAGAGTGGGAAAGATGTTGCTGCTGCCATGAAATCTGTACTGATACAGAGTCGTATACCTACACATCTGCACATTGACCGAGGCAAAGAATTTTACAACAGCGAATTCATAGCCCTCGTGAAGCATCACAATATCAACATGTATTCGACATTTAGCAACTTGAAGGCGTAGATATGCGAACGTTCCAATCGAACATTGAAGAATAACTGTGGAAGCGGTTTACTCTCCGAGAATCGTACGAGTGGATTAATATTTTGGATGATTTGATGAAGTCCTACAACAACACCTAACATCGTACGATTCGGATGAAACCGGTGGATGTTAGCACGGAGAATGAAAAACAGCTGTATCGTAGCGTGTACAAGCCTCGGCAAATCAAACGAAGTGATCGAGCGCGGAAATTCAGCGTAGGCGATCGAGTTCGAATCAGCAAGTACAATAATGTATTCGAAAAAGGCTATACACCCAATTGGACGACAGTAATATTCACCGTGAGTAAGGTGAAAAATACCAATCCACCCACCTACAAACTTACCGATTATCAAGATCATTCCGTCGAGAGGGGCTTCTACGAGGAAGAGCTCGCTAAAGTGAAATATCCCGACGGCTACCTTGTGGAGAAAGTATTACGCAAACGTGGGAATCTGTTCTATGTAAAGTGATTAGGTTTTGATAGTTCGCACAATAGTTGGATAAATAAAACAGACATGTAACATAATTTGTATGTATTTTCCGAATTACAATAAAAGATTTTGAATATACAAATATTTCCACATTTTATCTCCTTTGTACGCACATGTGCCATGCTCTGTACTACGAAAATAATAATGATAACAATAATAATAATAATAATAATGACGATGACGACGACGACGACGACGACGACGACGACGACGACGACGACGACGACGACGACAATGCTGATAATAATAATGATAATAATAATAATAATACCGGTCGCTGACTGGCAGACAGTCACAAGGAAAAACAAGGAAAAAAAGAAACGGAAGACGCGGACGGACGAGACGAACGCGACAACGGACACGACGGCCGGGGCTGAGGGGCGCAGAGCGGCTCCCAAACACTGGGGGACGGTGGTGCTCGTCAAACCCGGGAATGACACGACGTACTCCGACATCGTCAGGAAGATACGGACCACGGTCGAGCCTGCGAAGAGTCACGTTAAAGTGACGACTCTCAGGAAGACGAAGAATGGTCTGTGTCTCCTGAAGATAAAGACAGACGCCAACGGACGAGACGACTTCCGACGCGTCCTGCAGGACACGGTCGGCGACGCAGGCAACGTCAGGACCGGGACCTCCAGGGTTCAACTGGAGATCACGAATGAAGAAGAATTATCTTGACCTTGGAGATTTGTTGATTAAATTAAATAAAATCATTAAATAAAAAAATTAAATAAAAAAATAAATTTGTCCCTGATTCAGCAGGTATTATTAAAGAACGACTATCCTTCTCGCCTGCTTAACAAACATATAAAGTTCAAATATGATTCCATCTTGGCATCTACCAGCCCTAACAACAATCTCGATGCAACTACTACACAGACCATTCAAAAAAACTATATTTCCATCCCTTATGTAGCGGGTCTGTTTGAGTCTCTTAATAGAACATTCTCCAAATACAAAATTCAATTTGTGGGCAAATGCGCACATGATATATCCTCGATGTTCGATTCGGGTAAAGACCCCTTACCCCTGGTCAATCGCTCGGGTGTAGTTTACAAAATACCTTGCAATCATTGCAACAAGGCTTACATAGGTCAAACTAGTAGACAACTACACACCAGGATAACCGAACATAGACGCAACATCCACGAACACGAGGATAATTATACTGCATTGACGAGACATGCCATCGATTTCGACCACTCTTTTAATTATTCTCAAGCTAGTATTATTGATGTCGAACCTTTGTATTATAATAGGCTTCTGTTGGAAATGTGCAATATAGTAGCACATCCTAATTCTGTCAACCGTAAACAAGACATAGAACACCTAAGCAATATTTACACCTCTGTGATACGACCTTCGTAATTCTGTCCATTACCGACTGAGCTTGCTCTCGATTTTACCTTCTTAACATAAATAATTTTTTGTTTTTCTGTCTAACCCGTTGACTCTGCGTTGCTCGGATAACTATTGAGATCGACCTCTTCCCACTACACATTAGACGTTCCACTGTGCTTACGTGCTCTGACTCAACCACAACGGCTGTGCATTTTATTCTTTCAACAAACCAACTATAAATATGAATTCGTGGGAGTTACGCGTTGCCAACGCAGTGTGTTTTGTTTTCTGTCGTTTTTGCCTATTTGTTCTATTTATATTTTTAATTATCAACACGCATTATTTAATTGGAAGTGCTATCACATATGAGGTAATCTCTCTTTTATACTTATTCAACACCTTGCATATCAGTTACATCAATATGTCTTACTTTGTCAAACCTATTTGTATATCATTTTTATTTTTATTTTTATTTTGTTCGTGACAGATATTCAAATAAAATTGTTCTGAGGAGGGCCCCCACCAGGGCCGAAACGTTAACACGATAAAAAGTGTTTTGCGGAGATCACGAATCTTGACTGTGTCACGACCAGACACGACGTGATACAGGCACTGCGACGAGAGACGGGACGAGACGCGGACTTTGGGGTCCATATCTTCGGTCCGAACCGGGCGGAACAGTTTATGGCCGTATGCGAAGTCGCAGGAAGCCAGAGCGCTGCTCGGCCGGGGACGGATCGGGATTGGATGGGTAGCTTGCCGCGTCCGACCACGACTGACGGTGACGAAATGCCACAAGTGCCTGGGATACGGGCACACGAAGGCAAAATGCAAAAATACAGACCGGACGAAGTGCTGCAGGAAATGTGGCGAGACAGGACATTACGCCACGGACTGCAAAAACAGACCGGCCTGCCCACTGTGCGCCGAGGCGGGACACGGCGATGCGGTGCATGTCGCGGGCTGCGGGAGGTGCGCGGTGTACCGGGTTGCGCTGGAGGAGTGCAAGAAGCAGGCCGGAAGACGGACAGGATAGTTCAGGGCAACCTGAACCGAAGTAGGACAGCAGACATGCTACTACCACAGATAGCAGACGAACACGACGCCGACATTCTGATCCTGTGCGAGCCGTACAGGGTGCGACAAACACAGGATTGGATTACGAACAAGACCAAGACAGCGGCTATCTGGGTGAGGGGCGCTGCCCGAGCCCAGATAACCGCTCGTGGCGTCGGGGACGACTACGTCTGGGCTAGGGTGGGCGCTGTCACTTACGTCAGCGTCTACCTGACCCCAAACTGCGCTGCGGCGGAGTTCCGGGCGAAGGTTGCGCTCCTCGAGGACGGACTCAGGGACCTGCCCGGGGACCTCGTGGTCGCGGGGGATCTCAACGCAAGGGCGGTCGAGTGGGGCATGACGGCAACGAACAGACGCGGACGGCTGCTGCTGGAGATGGCCGCAAGGCTGGACCTAGTAGTGGCGAACACGGGAGACGTACCAACGTACAGACGGCCGGGATTTGGAGACTCCATCCCGGACGTAACGATGACGACGGACAGAACTCTGCCACGGATAGGGCGGTGGCGGGTGCTCGAGGGCTACGCGGCCAGCGATCATCAGTACATCGCCTTCGAAGTGGCAGGAGAGACAAGGACGACACGGACGAGGACACGGCACCCCCCGCGGTGGAACGTAGACAAACTCGACGTACTGAAGTTCTCGGCGGAGCTGGCGGCAGCGCCGGCCCCAACTACCGACGTCCCACCAGAGCTGACTGGCCGGCAAAGGGCGGAAAGACTAGCGGACGAAACGGCCAAACTGACGACGCGGCTGTGCGACAGCACAATGCCAAAACGACGGTACGGACGTAACAGACCACCACAATACTGGTGGACGGACGAGATAGCCGAACTGCGGAAGAGTTGCCTGGCAAAACGACGACGGGTTACGAGGGCTGGAGGGAGACCCGAGAGGAAAACCCTTCAGGCCGAGTACAAGACTGAACGGAAACGACTGACGTACGCCATCAGAGACAGCAAGACGCGATGCTGGAAAAAGCTCTGCGAGGAGGTGGACCGCGACCCCTGGGGTGCCGGTTACAAGATTGTGAGCGGTAGGCTGGGGGCCCGGATCCCGCCAAAACTCAAGGATGCTGAAAGCGCACGACGGATCGTCGACGGACTGTTCCCGACGCACCCGACGCGTACGGACGCGAGACACGACGACGAGACGGCGGCGCCCCCCGTCTTCACCGCCGAGGAGCTCGTCGGAGCGACCAAAGCAATGAAGAGGTGTAAGGCGCCAGGACCGGACGGGGTACCGGCGGAGGTTCTTCGGCTGATGGCGAGCCTGAGGCCGGAGATACTCCTCGACCTCTACAACACGTGCCTTACGACAGGGACATTCAGCGACCGGTAGAAGGTGGCGAGGCTGGTCCTCATCCCAAAGGGTAAGGGTGACCCCAGCACGCCGTCGGCCTACCGGCCGCTGAGCTTACTGGACACGACAGGGAAACTGTACGAACAGCTTCTGCGATCACGACTTACGAACGCGATACGGGACGGCGGAGGCATCTCTGACCAGCAGTTCGGCTTCCGGAGGGGTCGATCAACGATTGGAGCGATCCAAGAGGTGGTTGACTCCTTCCGGTCGACAGACAGACATTGCCACGCTGTGCGACCCGTCGCACTGATGGTGACACTTGACGTTAAGAACGCCTTCAACTCGGCCAGGTGGGTGGATATCCTAGGGTCGTTGAGAGGCGACTTCGGGGTCCCGCCTTACTTGCTCCGAGTTGTTGAAGACTACCTTCGGAACAGACGACTGACGTACGAAACGACCGAAGGCCAAGTGACGCGACAGATTACCGCGGGGGTCGCTCAAGGTTTCATACTAGGACCAGACTTTTGGAACGGGATGTACGACGGCCTGCTCAGACTGGAGCTCCTACTCGGCGTTCGCCTGGTCGCTTACGCTGACCACGTGGCGGCAGTGATAGTCGAGCGAACTCCAGATCTGGCACAATACGCACTGAACCAGACGATGAGACGAGTCGGACGGTGGATGACTGACCACGGACTGCAACTCGCGACGGAAAAGACAGAACTGGTGCTTCTCACCAGGAGACGAATACCGACGGCATTACGCATGAGGGTCGGGACGGACGAGATCGAGACCAGAGTGGAAGTCAAGTACCCGGGGGTGACCCTGGATACGAAGATGACCTTCTGGCCTCACATACGACGAACGGCTCAGAAGGCGGCTGAAAGGATAGCATCCCTAAGCCGCCTGATGGCAAACACGAACGGACCGAGACCAGGGAAACGGAGACTTCTGATGTCGACGGTGAACTCGATCCTCCTCTACGGTGCGGAGATCTGGGCAGACTCCCTGAAGACTGAGAAATACTGTCACGCAATGACGACGGTACAGAGACGAAGCGCGTTGAGGATCGCTTGTTCCTATCGGACGGTCTCAGCACAGGCCGTTCTGGTGGTGGCAGGCGTGATTCCCATGGACCTTCTCGCGTTTGAGCGCAAGAGGGTCTACGGAAGAGACGCGGACGTGACCCGACGGGACGCGGCAACGACGGAAAGAGACGCGACGATACAGACGTGGCAGGAACGGTGGACGGAAGAAACAACGGGAAACTGGGCGAGACGACTCATTCAGGACCTGAGACCGTGGATCTAGAGGGGGTTTGGGGATGTGAATTTTTACGTCACCCAGCTTCTGACGGGCCACGGCTACTTCAGACGCTACCTACACAACCTGAACCGAGTACGGACGCCTAACTGTACGTACTGCAGACACGAACGAGACGACGCGGAACACACGTTCTTTGAATGTGACCGCTGGACAGAACTAAGACATAGACTGGAGACGGTCGTGGGAGGCATTACTCCCGACAACGTTGACGGGGTGATGCACCATAGTACAGAAAGGTGGCAACTTGTTGCCACCTACACAGAGACAATCCTACGACGTAAGAACTTGGACGGCTGCCTGACGTAACGCAACTGACGGACTGACGGCACGGGACGGACGGACGGACAGACTGACGAGAAACACACCGACAGAGCTCCCAGCTAGAAGTAATATCACCATAGTTCCTGGCTGGGAGCGTTGCACAGGAGGTGGCGGTTAAGTGGGTAGGCCACCCTGGAGTCCCACATCCGCGCTAGCCCGTATGACTGGCGCGAAACCGTAACTTGGATTCCGCAACACCTCGGAAAAAAAAATAATAATAATAATAATAATAATAATGATAATAACGATAATAATAATGACAATAATCAATTCTGCCATACGATTATGGCACAATTTATTTTTCGGAAAACTTCTCTCATTTTCTGGAAACTTGTCTCGTGGTAAACAAATAAATATGAATAATTGCTCGATATATTATTAATAATAATAATAATAATAATAATGATAATATTAATGACAATATGCAATTTTGCCATACGATTATCACACATTTTATTTTTTGGAAAACCTTTTTCCATTTTCTGAAAACTTTTCTCGTGGTAAACAAATGGATATGAATAATTGCTCGATATATTATTAATAAATAAATAAATAATTGTTGAGTATATGAATTAGCATTTTTCAATCCATTAAATATCGTATTGATCGTGAAACGTTTCCACTCGATGGTGGATCGTTCGAGGCGTCAAACATCAAATATTTACATCAATTCTACGTCTACAGTTTTATCATATAGCTATTGGGGGGCTGGGACAAACCCCCAAGGTACGGTGGCGGTCTGTCCAGGTATCAATTGCCGCTTGTCATCCTGCCAACTCAAAGCCATTTTTTTTGTACGATTGTGCTTACTTCGTGTTTTTTAATGCGTATTAAACACTGTGGAAGAGTCAACTCTTGGTAAGCCGTCAGACAGCGCTTATAATCATCAAACGTAATGCTATTTATCGATGAAATTCTTACACCCTTGGCGCGCTTACTTACTTTTACGCCACCGTCATATTTTTCCCCATCCTTACCTATCGTAGTGAATGTGTACAGCATTGCTCGCAGTCCCACAAACTCCGTCATAATTTTACCATTATTTTCATCCTTCATTAGCCCTAGTTGTTTTTTGTTTTTGAGGGGAATACCATACACGTTGTCGGGCGGATAGTCAGAGGTATCAAACGTTGTATCTGCATCACGTTTGATGATATCGTAGATATTAGGCACATTGAATAGATAAATAAGGCTGTCTGTGTCGGTATACATCAATTTAGCCTGTTTATTCGAAAAGTTGTATTCAATATAATTATAGTGGAAATCGTAGAGAAAGATTATTGACAGGTCTAGAATTGATGCGCCGACGTAAATAGGTTTGGCGAAGTGAACTTTGATACGATTCATTTCAATGATAACTATATCAGCGCCAAATACGGTGCAGCTGTGAAAGTTTGCCCTGGCAATAAGCGCTCTCGCACCACCTCTTCCCTCCCATTTTGTAACCAATTTAACATCTTTATGATTTCGCACATTCTCCATAGTATTGCCGAACACGGCGTTATTCATGAGTTTGTAAAAGTTTTTCTCAAATTCATTCCTAGACCGCTTACGCATGTCTTTGTTGAGAGTGATGTAAGGCTCGAGGCATGGACATTGTGCAAACTTCAAAATTCTATGCACTTTCGTTACTTTTATTCCTAAACTCGAACACTGTTTCAAATTCCTATAGTGCAATGTATACCTTGTTTTGGAGTGAAACGTGGTCGCGAGTTTGGCATTTTCACTACCTGGAGGAGTAAAATGTTCGAGATAAAGAGGTAAGTCGTTGTGATCCTCGTGGAGTTCCACAGGGTAGTCCAAATCTACCTCCAGAAAGTAGCCGATCGGCGAATCGTCCGGATGGTTCGTTATATCGATGTGCTGATACTCCCACTCGAACGAACCGATTGGTGAATGCACGCTCATAGCTGCACCGTACAGGTTATTCACGTCAAAATACATAAGATACGATTCCGCTTTGTTTGGATCAAAATCTTTTCCCATGAATCTATTATTGGCCCCAGCGTGTCGATTGGAACATTGCGCTACGCCGCCTCGAATGGCTCTTTCAATAAATAACACCATTTCAGCGTTGTCTGAAAGTTGCAAATTTACATTAGTATGCTTAAGCATCGCGTCAGAAGCAAGTCCCGGTGCAGTGTAGTAGTGCAACGGATCTAAATTGTATGTTTTGAAGCAGCTAGCGCGGAAATTTTCGAAAATATCGGCAAGCAAAAGAACATCGGTCTTCAAATATAAATCTGAGTAGCCCCCCAATGACTCTAAATGGAATTCCCTCCAAACAGTCTTCGCGTGCTCGTAATCGGTGTCTGAAATATTTGCATCGCAGAGGTGCGAGTAGAAATGCTTCTTTGCAGGTAATAGCGGTTCATCGAGTTTCCCCCAGCAATCGACGTATTCAAAGGGAAAAACGCCTTTGCGGGTCATCAAACTGAACTGAGTCGGGTTATTATAAAATTTGCCTGTTATGCGTTTATCGGTATCGGTCAAATATGTGAAAAGTTTATCGATGCTGCTAGCCATAAATCGGAGCGAATCGATGAATCTCAAGTGCATCATTGTTCCATCGACGCGTTTCGTGAAGGATATATATTTTTCTTTATTTATGGGTAGCAGTGTAATTTTACCGGGAAAAGTTGACGCGAGGGATTTTATTCAAAAGTGAGCATCGTAACCGGACAAATTGTGAAAAACTATTGGAATTGTGTGCGACTCTCTGAAATTCAAATTACAACGATTATGAGCAGGACCACGATATTTGCCCGTGAAGTGACAGTGATCGTAACACTTTTTCTCCTCAGGCATAAACGGTTTTTCACAAATATAACAATTCTTTGCGCGCATGTGACGATCGCGTTGCACTTGGATAAGAGACTACATCGGAATTATGTTTTTGATGCGTGACTCTACTTGAATTGATGAATCTTGAAGCTGTTTCATAAACCAATCTATGCAATCGACACCGCGTTTACCGTGGAACTCCGATAAAGTCTCATCGTACGCGCAATGTACATAGTACGCTACACTGTGCGGGATATGCTTTTGAATTTCACAAGTCTTACGAGTTTCAAATTCATCCACAGGTTCAGGGATTAATATACATTCGAGATCGGCGTATACGACGAATGGAACGGTGCCTTTGTTTTGAAAATTGGAAAATACTAAATCTTTACACTTGGGAAATTCCATGCGTACTTTATTTAGCATAATACAACCTTGTCGATGATTGTCGTAGGCGTATTTCACGCTAAAGCGGCACAAACATCTGTCACATAAAAACAGCTGGCCATTATGATCAGACAATTGTTTGCTCACCAATCGGGAAAGATCTTTAATCCAAGCAAAGTGGAATCTCGGTGCAAACTCACTAGTCATATCGTCTTCCGGATTACTCTAAACCATTAGAAGATGAATCGTGTCAATGTTTACGCTATGCAAATTTTTACTTAAATGAATTGGCACGATGCCGCTTTTATTTGATTTTGCATGATGCGAAAAAGTTTGAGATTCTATACCATATACATTGATGCGCAAATTATTCAATCTCTCAAGCTTCTTCACATCATGTAGAGTAGCAGGGAATTTGATACCTGTACAGTCCAACTCGGAAATATAGCAACGATAGTTGTGAATGGTGTTGATCTTGACCGGGTGGAGGGCTACTATGACGGACCAGAGAAGGCATCTTTCGTCCTTGTTCATCACGTTCACCACAGCCTTCTTCCGTTGAATGTCTCAGGGCAGCTCGATGAATGTTGAAGCCCCCGCGGCAAGAGGCTGGTAGCGATTGATATTCACAGCGATGTTGAGGATCTCAATCATACTCTAGCCGGAATCGCGTTGCTCGAAATCTTCCACCTTTGATAGCAGATCACCCCGTGCACGTGTAAACCAACCATTTATATCGCTCGATGGGAAAAGAATCGTCACGTTGGAGGTGTTGAAACTTTTGACTTTGGCGGAGATCTCTTCGTGCTTGGCATTTTTGAATTTACACGATAATATGAGGTTAACCTTAACATTTCCCTCCTCGCGCAGTATCAGCTCCAACTTCTCGGTGACGACGCGCTGCACATCGTCCAGAAAGGCGTTTAAATGTTTATAACGGAGATTTGTGACAACCCCCGTTCTGATTCGGCTGGCAAAAGCGCTATCCACGTCGTCCTATTGTACACCCGCAGGAGTATCGATATTTCCACCCGTCACCACTGTGCGCTGCTGCAACTGCTTGATCTTCGTCACCCAAGATTGCAGGAGTGCGATGGTATGTTGGATCCGTATTTCCGCACCAATGGTTGTTCCTTGTTGCATGGAAATATCGCGCAGAACTTGGATATTTGCAACTTCAATATCAGCCCAATGATTGATGACAGCGTCATTCTCTTCTTCAGGTGGTTGCTCTCTCAGCAAATTGTACGTCCTCTCCATCTGCTCCGCAAGTCCCATATACGCTTTGACTGCCATGACTTTGACGTTGATATAAGCTGAACTTTGTATAACTTTTTTTGACTCGCACGTATCGTGTAAGACTGACGAGTCTGCATCGGATGCGTTGAGCTTATATGTATATAGGCCGATAGATCGCAAGAATTTGGGAACGGTGCGCACTGCTTTCTGCGCATATCGGAGGGTAAAATGACGTCAGAGATGCGGTGCGCACTGCGTTCTGCGCATCTCGGAGGGAAAAATGACGTCAGAGACGACTGGGTCCGCCCTTCATCCGACCCGCTATCCCTAAATTTTTGGGTTTTATTGCTCTCTCGGCTCTGCGGAGATGATAAAATTTGTGTAAACAATGACGCCAAAGACGGCTGGGGTCCGCAGTCCCCGCCCTCACCATCCCTAAATTTTTGGGTCTTATTGCTCTCCCGGCTTTGCATAGATGATGAAATTTATGTAAAAAATGACGCCAAAGACGGCTGGGGTCCGCAGTGCCCGCCCCCACCATCCCTAAATTTTTGCGGTTCACCTGCCAGTTTGAAGTCACCCAGTTCCGCAGCTGCCTCTTGCCTAAAAGCGTGTTGGAACATGTTTTCACCCCCTCCCCCTTCCCCTTTCCACGAACCCACCGCCGCCTGATGTAGTTTTTGGGTTTTATGAGTCGTTAAGCAGCGTGGGCCATGTGGTGGGAAAAATTGGTCAACGAAAAGTGGGTAGCGAACAGTGTTTGGTGTAAGAAAAATCTTGTCTTGCACGCTCCTGACCGGCTGGTATGTGTACACACAGTTTTGGGTTTTACGACTCTTCATAGCGAACAAGTCCAAGCCTGCACATCCCCAACCATATCGGCGTGGGGTATGCAACGAGAAAAAAATCGGCAAATGAAAAGCTGGTAGTATACAATACAATAATTGTAGAAAAATGGGCGAATGAAACTATCGTAATAATTATAGATGTCGAAAATAGCGATGATGATGATGATGATAATGTTAACGAACAGGATAGCGATAATGATTTTACGGACTATTTCGAGGAATAAACCACGCTAAATTCATAATTATTGATTATATATTTTTCACAAGTAAAAATTCATAATGTCTTACGGGCTTCTTATCGGAAGCAAAGGATTGAAAAGGGTAAACATAAACATCTACACACTACAGTCTCCTTACATCGTGCATGCAGAGAAGAAATTCTTACTCATAAAAATTCATAACATTTACATTTTGTATGACGACAATGGCTAAAAGTCATAAAGATATATATTTGTAATGTATCCTATTTCTAGATTATAATTTTATCGAATAGTGAATTTTTTTAATTCTATGTATAAGCTATGATATAATTGAGATTAATTCTACCGAATATTCTACATATAAACGCGAATATAATTGTATATATCGTAATAAATTCTATTGTTATTTTGGTAAATATTGTCCATATTATCTATACACACGATTGCAAGCTAAACAGTCTTCAATCAGAGGATTCGGTCCATCCACGATATCGCTATCGGGTCCTGGTGTGTAATGTATGCTACATCTGCGGAACCTTGCGATTACGTAGTCCATTTTCATATTCTCTGGTAGTTTATCCCACGCATCATTGATGGAGTTTGATGCGAACGTGCAGATAAATTCTTTTGGTAAAAAAGCTATATCCTCGGACATCATTCCCCTTAAACCGTCCAATTCTTTGTACAGACGGAAGGATTTCTCGAGGGAGCTGGTACACTCCTTCGAATACCAACTCCTTAGTCGCTGCACATTTTCAAAGGCGCAATTGTATGCCGGGATGTATTCAGAGTTGTCATCATACCAAATTGAGCCTGGCGCTGCTGCTTGCTGGAGGTTATTCGCTGGAGAGTATCCATGGTTCGCGTCGTGCCACGATGCCGCTGCCATATACCTCAATTTTTCCATTTCAGGGGGTATGATATGCAAATCTTCCATATTAATAACCCTCGTTGTACCATCGACGATCTCCGTCAGCCATGCTTTCTTCTCCGCCCCTTTGACGTATACGTAACACGCATTTTCAACCATTTTTCTCACAATCTCCGTCACATCCTCGTGAGATTTGTTGCCCGCATTCCATGATATTCCGTGGTGATTGTGCGTCAACCATACATTGGTAGCTCTACATTCAAGTGGTAAGCTTGTCAAATCATAGGGCGGCTTGAAAATGATGTAATCCAGACCCGACCCGTTTACATTTACGACTGCGACTTCCTTGGGTACAAACTTCATGTTATGACCGATAAAACATTTCTTGTCTAGGATCATCGCCATGTTGAGGAGTGGGAATGTTGCGCTCGATTATATACTGACGGATTGTATGTGGAAGACTGACTATTCCATCTCCAGCACACCCGCTTTTACCCCCTCGTGGATGAATTTTGTGGAAGTAGAGGGGGATCGCATAGTTCATTTAAGGCGCATAACTGCATGAAAATTCGAACTTGTTGAATTCTTCACCAAGGTATTTCATTTGCAGACGATTTTCCCCGGCCATGTTACACATTTCAGTCAGCTGACTGAAATCTTCTTGTAGAACTCTTGCAATTCTCAGTGGTAAGAAGACGTCGTATTCTCCATCGATCGTCGCCAGAACACGTACCCCGAATTTTGTTTTGACTAGTCGTAACCCGATGACGTCATACACTCCCCCAATTTCGAGTTCCGACATCTTCTTGGTTGGCAGATTCTCCAGGCGGCTGACGTGGTTAACTTTTGCTAGATCCATCGCGTTTCGAGGTTATTTCACGAGCGAGAACAGTTCACAATGAGAATACGATGAGAAAAGAGTGACGATCACGATAGACCTACGTTTTATATACCACCTACCCCCACTACAATTTTTCCAGTGGACAAGTCTCGACACGCATATTGTGCGAGGAATTTTTTATGGGACGACTCCCCCACTGCCCCAGATTGGTTCAAGTGCATCAGCACCAACAAAGTTCATTGTCGGCACCATCTCAAAGAGCAATTTCCTGGAATTTTTGCAACAGATCTAGCGGGTTTTTACCCTATCTGATTTATGTGCAGCTTTCCGGCGCCAAACAAGTCTCGACAGGAATTATTTTGTGTGCGTGTGTGTGTTAAATCCTATGAAAATAGCCACCGAAAATGACCGGGGGGGGGGGGGGGGGGGGAGCACCGCCATCTTTGATTTAGAACTGTCATATATACACTACTCATGAAGGTGGAGATAGCGCGGGCCAGGCCACGTCAGTCAAGTACTCGAGCGACTCGGGGTCAGTCGGTTCATTCCGTTTGCATTTTTCTTCTCTGACAAGGAAGGTCACTTTACTGTACCCCCACAACCTGGGTCAAAAAAATTATATTCTGTCGTTGACACCAAAGTTCAAACCCTCACAAAGAATTAACGGCCCACTCGCATATTTAAGGGGTGAAATTAATTCTCAAAAAGCGGTGGTTTTTTCGTTTTTCGCTGATATCTTCTAAACAAAAATAGATACGGCAAAAGTTTGAATGGCGCAGTTTTCCATTTTTTAGTGCTCTGCAATAATATGTAATCGAAAATTGGAAACAATTTTTTCATTTTTTATCATTCTAAAAAAAGTGTTTTTTAATACATTTTTCGTCATTTGATCACTGAAAAAGTTCTTATTTCGCCTGTAAATTAAACAAGGTTGACAAATCTGTCAAAAGGAATATGTTTACATTTATACATAGGTTTAGTAAATCAACATATGCTGTTCCACCCTTATCGTAAAATACTCATAAATCTTTTACATCTAGTTTAGTTTTGTGCATCCATTTCAGTACAAGCGAATAAGTATCACATGATTTTTTTTCATTTTATATAAAACTTTATTTAACATGCATGTCGTTTTTTTATTTACTAGAAACCTTTAATTCATATATTATATAGATATTAAAATGTCTAGTACTCATGACAGCAAAAAAAGCAGACAATGCACTTATCAGTTTCTTCATTTCGTACTATGGAATGTATTTATTGCAATAATGATACTCCTTAAAGAAGTGTTTGAGACACAAAGGTTATTTGCACCACGAACATGTTATAACAGCTAAATCACCACAAATGTGACATCGTGGTTCCGAATAATCTCCAAAACCAAACGTCACCGGATTGATGAACTCAGGGGGTGTTTTTTCTATTCACCCACTTTTGTACCATACATATTTGAGCATATTAATATAACGTGGGGAAGACAGTTGATTGTGAACAAGTGACTGCAGTTTGATGATGTTATCCCTTAAATGCAGATTTATATCGCTACCGGAAAGAATTACTATAACTGAAAAATGCCGAACAAAATTTTTCCATATTCGAAAACCAAACACAACTAATGGTTGTATTTGTCCTGTTGTCCCTTTTGGAATAATTTTTGATACAATTTTTTTGTCAGGAGGAGTTACTGCATCAACTACTTCTGAACAGTGTCTACTCCAGGAGTCGATTAAAATCGCACTGTTGACGCCAACATTCGGAAAATAGATTTCGGTTAGCCACTGTTTGAAATGATCTGTCGAAAAAACGAAAGAGATATTTAATTTGATTTGGTTCGCAATATTTAAATGCCACAAGAATGTGTAATCTAAATAGTTCTCACCTGATGTTAACTTTCCAGATTTCGATACCGAAACAAAAACGTTTGTGGGTTTGAACAACGTTTTTTCTACGCGTGGGCCAAAGTCACGACTGATTTCTTTCAATACAAGATATAACGGTGAAAGTAATTTTCCATCGGCGGATGTCGTTGGTTGAATCGTATAAGAATGAGTTGTTGAAGATATCGATTGAACAACGCATTCAATTTCTTTTGATCCTTGGTTTGCAAGAGTGCGACCAGAATGCATTTCAAATTGAAATCCACGTTGATCTAAATTGTAAACGTTTTCCAGACCAAGGTCGTTGATAACAGATTTAATGTTATTTGTAAACTCTTCAGCCGTTTTTTAAAGATTTTTTGAGTCTTCTAAGGTTTTTTGGGTGATAAATTTTGTAATTTTCCGAGACGTAATGCGATGTGCTCTTTTGAACTTATTCGCCCATTTTTTTGACGCTTTGAATCGTGCATCTGAATTCGTGAAATTTTTATGTGCGGTCAAAGCTCATCGTCGCAAATCAGTATCGTGTACTATCTTGCCACATTCAGTTGCTTCAATGAAGCGATTTAAAGTATATTGAGATATCTCATACAATTTTTCTTCAAAAGTCCCACCTTTATTGATTTGATGAACCCGACGCTTCATTGTGTTTTAGAAATCACTTTTTTAAAACGTTGTACAACTATACGAATATTTAAATTTTTTGTTTTTTCACTTCTCCAAAACTCCACAGCTTTCTTCTTGTAATCGAATGAAATCTCATCTTCATTTTTTGTACATTGAGAGTCATCTGCCTCATCAGATGAAATTGAACCCCATTCCAATTCACTGTCTTCTATACTTTCAGGCTCATGGTGTTTGAATTGTTCTTGAAATTCCAAGCTTTCGTCTTCTTTAATTTCGATTCTCGTGTATGTGTTTATGCTTCCAATTAAAAACTCTTTAATTGTATCTGCTAATTTCATTACATTCTCATTCACTGGTGTTTCGGCCAATTCATCAACATAAAATAAGTCGAAAAAATATTTATGACATTCACGGGATTGATATACATGTTTGAAAAAGTTCACAGTATTCAATACGTTCTTAATAATGCACTCCTATAACCAGAGAACTTTAATGAACGGAAACCGTCAATACTAACTCAAATGTGGCAAGAGTCAGTTTATATAGAGCCTCATTATTTACTGATATGACGGTATTAAACATCTCAGATAGGATATCACGAAAAAATAAAACGTATTTCAAACAGACGACCTCACAGTTTGATCATGATGAGAACATGTAATCAGTCCAAATCTATAAAAAATTTTGCGTTTGAAAAAATAACTTTCCGGTTTCATGACCTCTTGAGACGTAAAAAACCAATGTAGATTGATATCATTAAACGTCGAGTCGGAACAATTACGTTTCATTAGGAAATGATAGAGAAAGATGTGTAAAAAAACCTGTTTTTTTATGAAAAAAAACAAAAAAATTTTACATAATTCCTGACTACATAATATTGCAGAGCACTGAAAAATGAACAACTTTGCTATTTAAACTTTTGCCGTATCTATTTTTGTTTCGAAGATATCAGCGAAAAACGAAAAAACCACCGATTTTTGAGAATTAATTTCACCCCTTAAATATGCGAGTGGGCCGCTAATTTTTTGTGAGGGTTTATACTTTGGTGTGAACTACAAAATATAATTTTTTTGACCCAGGTTGTGGGGGTACAGTAAGGTGACCTTCCTTGTCAGTACAGTAGAGCCTCGATTATCCGAACCCGTCGGGACCAGGCCTAGTTTGGATTATCGAAAGTTCGGATAATAGAAATGCGTTGTCGTAGATAGCGGTCTTACATATTGCATATGGGAAAAATAATAAAAACGGACAGATATTTTGAGCGATTCAACGTGATGCTTGTGTATTTCAATCATATACATAATTTCGCATTCTTCATTTGGTTTTTTTTCCAATTTCAACATCGATAAGGCAATACTGAAAATTACCCCACGTTGCTTTCGTCAAACCTATTCTATTTGGTAAAAGAAATAAGTAGCGACGAGACATAGTACTGAAATTTATCGCAAAGGTCACAAAAAAAAGCTTCCGTGAAAACTTTTTATTCGTTCAAAAAGAAATTGATATTACGGACGTACAACAAATTATCTCGGAATCAGGTTTATTTTATTTTTTCTTCAACCAATCTAAAATATATACTTTTTCATAAGTTTGTAACGCTCTCGGGTAATATTCGTAGTATTCACTTTTTAACGACAAAGTCGCTTGAATAAATTATTATTCAACAGAAGAAAAAAAAATCAGAATCAGAAGTCTTGCATGGAACACGACAATGCCATTGTATTTATCTCTAATAGAGAATTTTTATAAATCATTCAACCAAGTTTTATTCCGTGTGAATTAAAAATTTTATCAACGATACGTATCTTTGTAGCAATTCTTAATGACCCCTTGCGAAATTAATTTGTTTTCGAGCATAACGAAGCTCGTTTTTTTTTCGGTTGAGAGTACTTCTGTCGAGCGAACTTCAAAAACATCGGACGAGCAGCATTTCGAACGAAAAACAAACAAAAAAAGGCATTTTTATTATAGAAAAAAAAAAAAAAAATCACGCAACGGTTCGGATAATAGCACGTTCGGATAAAGCAAATATACGTTCGGATAACGGAGGGTTCGGATAGTGGGAGTTCGGATAATCGAAGTTCTACTGTACTGGTTGAATGCCGATAGTTCGCCGGCTACCGCCACTGTTATTCTTTAGGTGCTGTGAAGGTGAGGTGAAAACAATAGCAAAAATTTGTCTTCAGAGACCCAGCTGTCTGCCAGTGCGACACTATAGTACTGGGCCATCACAAGTCTTCCGACAGCGGTTCCGCAACTCAAGTATCGGCATTCCTCCACCTAACCAGCTATGGCCCTGCAATCTGTGTTTACTGGAGATAAACCTCAGCATCATACTCGATTCTGTGAAAATGAAAATCAAACGAATAAAAATCGATTGAGAAACCAAATACTTTTTTTTACTTGAGAAACAATGGTAAAGACTATATTATTGTTAAAATAAATTACCAAAGAAATTTGGTGAAAAACACGTTGGCAAAGTGTAGTCCCTATAGAATACTTATCATGATTTCTACATCATCCTGTACACATGTGGTCAAAATGTTGTGGACGACTAATTCTTCGGTTCGGTTGATTACGTTGGTAATAAAGTCTATCTGCAGCGTCATTACTGGCCGACCAAAAATCCATTTGAAATTTATATGGTTGGATTCTGTTATGTTCATGGAGATTCATCCACTGGAGGCCAGCGACACTACAGGCAGGCTCCATTACCAATGTAATTGACACGGCCGAAAAATTAGCTGTCCACGATATTTTGGCCGGATGTGTACTACTCACGTGTGATACGTTTTCGTACATACATTTGCATTTTAAGTTTTCCATGCAAAAATGATTATTTATACACTTATACATTATACACAAAAATTAGTTTGCAACGCATTATAGTTGAAGCAATGCAACCAAATATTAAAAAGAAGCTTTTCGGCAGCCTAACGATTTTCCATAGGTCGTTTGTTGCGCATTCAATTAACATAACGATTCATAGTAATGAATATTTTGACACTCGGAAATCGTAATTTTCGGTTTTTTTAAAATCCCAGAATTTGACACATTCAGATTTTTTAACTTCAGAACTTTACACTTACGGAATTTTAAGTTGTACGGCTGTGGAACCGTTGAAAAATCCGATTTTTCTTTGTGTCAAATTTTCATAGCTTGAGCTATCGACGTTTTAGATATTTCGAAATACAAGGCATACGAAAACAAATAAATTCGAACATACAGATAATGAGAGAAATTAAAGACAGTGTGGTCAGGGCGGCTAGGTGGTCTGGTGGAGTAAGGCTCCGGCCAAGCATCTCTAGATACCAGGGTCGATTCCTGGCTCTGACGTTAATATTTCAGTTCACCAAATATACTCGAATTTACATTCTCTAACAATTTTCTTCTCGCTAAATAATAGATATGACGTATTCATATCGTTTTATAGGCGGCCGGGTCCGTCTTAATTGGCTTATAACAAGTGGTGTAATAAACTTGTAAATAAGCCACATACATGCAAGGTCTTTAATGTGCTTCTGCGACGAATTTCATAATATGTACATATCCCTTTACAGATCTACCACTCAAAGAACGTGTGGAGAACAATTACGGAACGTATTATCATCATGGGATCGAGTGGTTTCAAGGTGACATCACGCTGCTTCAATTAGCCGTTAATCTATGAGAAATCGCACGTCATGTGCATAGAATCTTTGCCCGTGGACGTGAGAAATCAAAATATATTGAAAATGTTACCGCTGGTTAAGTATTCAACCTAGAGGACCTTGAATAGGCTGCTTTTGTAAAGTTGGAACGCACTTCAGAATAGTGCTTCTCTCGTGGCGTTAAGAAGGAGAAATTTTCCACGTGTGCAATGAACAACGCACTTAAACTGAAGAAATGGATCAACAATAACGCTTTTCTAACCAAATACGATTATTCAGAAGCATCGTCAGCCAGTAAGTGCAACAACACTGGAGAGGAAAGTTCGACTGGTAATCAGCCCACCCCCCTGCCCTGCAGTTACCAAAAAGAAATTCCTCGCTACAAGCAGTAATTCCAGAGCCAGCAGCTTCATTGAATATCTCTCCTGAATCGCCTGCGCCTACATCAGACAGCGAAGTTACCGTTACCGAAAAAGAAGAAAAAGAAGAGGTGCAAAATGGACAATCTACAGATATGGATCGCGATGCCGACGATTCCGAACGGGAAGACCAGGGTCTTTGCAGCGGATCAGATACCGCTCATCGGGACACGCCCGACAGCTTTTGTATCAAATACCGATGATCACACACGCCCCATCAACCACTGGGTGGCGTTTTTGTCAGTTCCTTGAGACACGGTACATACTTCGACAGCTTCGGATTACCACCATTCCATCCCTCACCATAGCCGGACCTTACGAAGAAATTGCAAACGATACGACTGGAACGACAGACAGCTTCAAAGCCTCAATTCTGATGTATTTGGACGATTTTGTATTATGCTTATGCACTTTACGGCTGCTGATTTTTTGATGCAGAAATTTATCAATATGCTTACTTCTAACCTCGAAAGACACGATCGTATTATAGAATGATTCCACAACCACGTAGCATACGTCACAAAACGTAAAATTATCACCACTGATCCAAATCACATTTAGCCTGTAAGTTGTGTTCAATGTGGTACCTGTAATAATTATAATGTGACTAATTATAAGATTGTTAAATAAAAAAAAGGACCCTCCCAAGGTATCTTGTGCAGTAATAAGAACATTGTAATCATCATTTATTCGCTATACTGAGAGAATATCTTGAAAGTTAGCACTCAGTCACTGCCGACTCGGCACCACTCACGTTCTTCGTCTGTTTTTCCCAGGCTGCCCATCTCATATTTAATTTTAGACTGCGAAAGGCCGAAAATCGAAAAAAGTCCTTGAAGCTCATCACATTAGGTGTGATCACCCATAAAAATTTCGATGGAATCAGAAACTCAAATTATTATTCATGGACGATTTGACAGGAAATACCTCATACATAAAACGAAAACATAATCGTCATCGTTGTCGATGCAATCATTTTTCGGCCTTTCGCAGTTTAAAATTAAATATGGGATGGCCAGCCTGCGAAAAACAGATGAAGAACGTGAGTGGTGCAGAGTCGGCGGTGACCGGGTGTTGACTTGCAAGATATTCTCTCAGTATGTAAATCCACCATCTGTTCGAACGTATTCATATTTACTTTTTCCAGAAAAATTTATTTGCACCCGTAATGACTGAATAAGCCTGTAAAGAGTTTTAATTTTTGTACGCAATCCGTCTGAGTTCTGTTTCCTCACCCGCCCACCTATCCACATCCTCGTACATCCAAGTATGCCTATAGCTTTACATTAAGAGAGAAGGCCTATGTTCTCCAAGCATACGTAAGCCTCAGGGTAAATACTGACGACGGCAGAGTAAGGTCAGAGACAGGAGCAGCCTACGCAAGGAAGAGGGATGGTGAAAGAACGAGAGTAGGCCGTGACGGAGACGGAGAGCCCGGGTAACCCTCGTCGGGGTCGAGGAGGCTGTAACCCTAAGCGTCCAAGTCGCAGAGTTCGCGGTCGTGATTCGAGGGGCCAGAGGGCTAGGTAGTCTCAGAGTCTGCCTCATGGCCAGGGGCACTTGGGTAAGGGGAAGGAGTCCGCCTTACGGTCGGGGGGACGGAGTGAGGGGTACACGAGCTCAAAGACCATCCGGTAGAATCCCAGAATCTGCTTCGTGGTCAGCGGTACTGGGGTAAGGAAACGGTACCCGATATTCGCTACTTGGCGCGGGGGTGGCAGGGGAAGGGCTGGCGAGCTGAGAAGCTTCAAAGCGAAAAGGGGTAGTTGTTCGGAGAAGCTTCAAGATGAAAATCCTTCCTAGGAAACGGACCGCGGGGGAAGGGGATGGAATCCCAAAAACTACTCCTAGGCGCGGGGCGGCAGGGGAAGGGGATTACGCCCCAGTTACTCCTCGGCGAGGGGCGGCTGGAAAAAGGATGGTGCCCCAAATTCACTCTTTGGCGGGGATTGACACCAGAGAGGGATGGGAGAGGGGTTTGTTGTGATGCCCCTAAGTGCCCCCGTACTACTTGCACCCTACAAATTTCGAGTGCTGGCATTTCCTTGGTCGATTAGTCTTCCAAGCGGCCGACGAGGGTGATTTTTCACAAATCCATAACGTTTTGACGAGGGTTCATTTTGACGAGTGAAATCAGTTCATGGCGAGATGACCTCACGGAAAAAAACCCACTTGGGTGTAAATTCGTACCCCTAACTTTTTTCTTATGGGAAATTAGCATTATCTATGAGTTTTTATACCCCCAACTCATAGATAATGCTAATTTCCCATAAGAAAAAAGTTAGGGGTACGAGTTTACACCCAATTTGGGGTTTTTTTCCGTGAGAGTGAGACCAGAGTTATTATCTGATTAAGCTCACGTTTCATATACCATTCATCCCCACTACAGATTTCTACTAAGCGTAACTTGACACAGGCATTTTGTGGAAAAATTTTCATACCAATTCATTAACAATGCCACCCAACCAGCGCATTGTCAGCACTGTCTCAAAGCCAACATTTTCTAGACACCCAATAAGTTATGTTCAAACTATCTGACCGTTATTTCAAACGTTATGTTTCTCCAGCACAACTATCACTCAATTAAATGTAACCATTTTCCGGTAGACATTGGAAACAAAGCAGACCCGATCAATCGGCGCCATATGCGAGATCAACCGTTGAAACAGAACAACGATTGCTCTATGAAAGGGGCACCAACTGCAAAAACTTGTTGTCGCACTCCAGCTGATAATACTGCCGTCGAAAAGAATGTTTGTTCATCTTACCGCCAAAAAAAATTTCATTATCGCACTTGCTGTTGGCAAAAATAGCAACCTATCCGGCAGTCAAAAATCTCACAATCGAGCTCCCCATCGGTAAGAATAGGTTGGCAATACAAGTAATTTCTTACAGCTCGCCAGTAACATCCCGCCTGTAAGTAAGATAGGAAGCATAATCAACTCGACCGGTCTATCGCTATCTTTTAGTCCAGAACTCTCGTATTATGACTACTATGCATCCAGCACTGGAATTTACTGCTGTGTTGCAGTTCATAACATCAGCTGCGGTACTGGTTCCGTACTGAGCAAGTAATGAAACTTTTCGTCGGTTAACTCTTTCCCTTGATGCCATAATGTTCAATGTACTGAAGTATAACACAACTGGAATGCTCACTACTATGGTGGGACTTCAACCAAAAGAGATAGATCAGAAGTAAAGTGCCTTCTCCCTCTACCAGCTACTGCAAATGCGTGGGACAGTCCAAATAAAGATGTTATGTCAGTGATTGAAGTGAGGTAAGCGCGTGCAACAAGGGATGTATAAGCCTTTTTAAAGACTGTACTAGTGCAAGAGAGACAATACTTCACCTACAAGCTATCTCTCTCGATTGAAAGCCAATCAACCTATCGTTGAAGAAATACTTTTCAACGTCAGTAGTTAGGATAGGTCGGTTCTAAATCACGCAACGAGTTAGAACCGGCCGATCTTGATTCCTACCCCACCGATAGTCGGTATGTTGTCACCGCGATGGTAAGCCTTACCCGCGATAGTGTTACTGACTGTTAACATAGATGGCGCCACCTGTATTTCCGCCCGATTTTATCGACAGACAAGTTGACAGTGACATTTTTTGCTAGTCAGATGGGCAGCCATTTTGATTATTGCTTAGTCAGATAAGCAGCCATTTTGATTTTTCCCCCGTCAAACGCTGCCCACTACCTGCTTTTTCGTTGACCGATTTTTTTCCCATCACATGCCCCACGTTGGCTGGGGTGTGCATGTTTTTTGATTTTTTACTTAGTCAGATGAGCAGCCATTTTGATTTTTCACCGACATACAGTTTGACAATGAATTTTTTGCTTAGTCAGATGAGCAGCCATTTTGATTTTTTCATCTTCGGATGAGCGGACATTTCAAATTTTTTTATTGTTAGACGGAAGACAGTTTACCCACGGAATTGTGAATACCGAAGTTCTACTTGATATTTCTGTGCAACGAGATACGACTGTTGGTGTTACCGGGTGTTGCGACAGGTTTGTCACATCATCGATCAATCGATATTCCTCCGATCGATAATGCGTGATGCCTCCAATGCTTGCTGCAAGATGCTAACTTTTTATTTATCATGTGGATCAGTGAAAGTTTCAAGAACATAATGGTTCGATGCTTTTGATAATGTTTTTATTCAATAACGATCACATTCAGTTTTTTATTCTATGATAAATCATCCTATTCTAAATTTGACAAGTAAAATTATACATATTATTTTCGATAACCATATTGATTAAAGAAATTATTATTCCAATATTGACTTATACTAATTTCTTAACCGTACCGCTAATCGGGTTGTACTTGTCAATACGATCGTGCAAGATCATACAATAGGCTGTGGTGTTTTGGGGAAATTCCACGCTCGCTTCAAATTCCAATCGAATATCCACCGGTCCAGTTTTCAACGATTCATTGTGTTTCGAGCAATCGATAACGGCGAGGGGAGCTTGGTTTATAAATTCACGCTTCGATAACAAAGCTTCGGTCTCTTTGTTGTAGTAGACCGTTTGAAATTGAACATACATGTTGTAGAGAATGGCATACTGATAATTGGATATATCGAGATTCAAATTTCCGTAGGGATAACACTGCGAGTTGAGAAAGAGTTTTACATCTCTGATTCGACAATGATCAAATTCACTGGCATTTTTCTGGTGATCGTTTCTTCTTGCAGTTTGGAATCCCAGAACGACATATCTCGGCTTCTCCAACTACGTCGATGTCTTGACCGCCCACACATGTTGCGTCGTTAACGGGAGTATCGAATACACGTACGTTTGCCAAGAACGAAAACTCATAAATATAGCCGGATCCTAGGCAATGTAGTTGAGTAGCTGGATTTCAGGTTTATCGGCCAGTTTGATGTAGGGTAGCATCCATTCGGTTTTGTCAAGGGTAATTTGAAAGGTTTCAGTCGGCGAGGTCTAAATCACCGCATTCAAATCGGTGTTGGAACGTGTGAGAATCAACTCGTGTTTGCCACTGACGATGACTCGACAATGATCTTCGGTGAAGCCCAGCATGTGATTCAACAGTAGAACAACGTCGAAATTTCCAGAAGCATCAGTTAGTCCGGCATCATCGCTCAACCAACCGGTATTCTCCAGACTATATTGCTGACCCTGACTTAGGGATAAGTGACCCTTCATAACACTGGTGATACCAACATTTTTATTCCGATCAATCTCCACACCGTTCAACTCGTAGCGAACTTCCTCAAACAAATGACAAACAGCCATATTAATGAATTTCGTAGTCGTCACCGCATTTACACCATCGTCCTTTGTAATTTTTCCGTGAATGTGGAGAAAGCTTTTACTGCGCAGTAGGCACAAGTCTTGATGTTGAACAACAATATGGATTTCATCGGTGTTTTGGAAGGTGGATGATGCAAACGGTTAATGAGCATGAATCTCAGAATAAACAATCGATTCGTCGGATACCACAGGTTTCTGTATTCTTATTATTTCTTCCATGGTAACATACACAGGATGCAGCGAACACAAATTCTTATTTTCCAAAATTTCCACGTAATTGAAGACCTAGGCTCCAGAGAAACCAAACGTTCAGAGGTGTCAGCGGAGATGTCGACTTCGTCGGAGGTGTCGGGCGACTAGTGATATTTGGCCATAACGTCTCGCTTTTATAACTCTTGCGAAACTTTTTCGTATCAAACACGATCCCCATTATTTGAGAGATTTTACGTGTAAACGCACAGTGATCGTTTCTCCGCGAAAATTAATCAACTCGACGTTTTGATCGGCTATTCTCAGCTGTATATTATGTATGGACTGTACGACGATTGGTGGGTAAATGACGTCCGCGAGCATGTCAACAAGCTTATATCCTGATGGAACAATCGGGAAAAATTCGTTTATCATCCGAGCTTTACGATCGTTTATGTACGCCCCTGTGGTTATATTGCACTCGACGCGTATGGTATTAACTTTCAGTATGGCTACTGGTAATTTCGATTTATGAGTAACGTCTCTTGCCAGCTCTAACGGCTTGAAGCCCAAGAAGCGCCCGATGGAATCCTTGGGTTTGAAATCTATCACTTGATTGCAGATAACTTCACTGTTCAGCTCGTTGAAGTTGGCTTGCAGACTGAGGGTGATGTCGTTGGGTATCTCCTCACGCAGAAAATTTTCGATATCTTCAATTTCGTAGCTCCCGGTGGGTATTGTTATAACTTCTCGGCTCTTGTCCACCCGCTCTATTTCCTCCAACTCCATCCCGGACGTAACGATGACGACGGACAGAATTCTGCCACGGGTAAGGCGGTGGCGGGTGTTCGAGGGCTACACGGCCAGCAATCATCAGTACATCGTCTTCGAAGTGGCAGGGGAGACAAGGACGGCACGGACAAGGATCCAGCACCCGCCGCGGTGAAACGGAGACAAACTCGACGTACTGAAATTTTCGGCGTAATTGGCGGCAGTGCCGGCCCCGATTACCGACGTCCCCCCAGAGCTGACTGGCCGGCAAAGGGCCGATAGACTGGCAGACAAGACGGCCAAACTGACGACGCGGCTGTGCGACAGCACAAAGCCAGAACGACAGTACGGACGCAACAGACCACCACAACTACTGGTGGACAAACGAAATAGCCGAGCTGCGGAAGAGTTGCCTGGCAAAACGACGACGGCTTACGAGGTCTGGCGGTAGACCTGAGAGGGAAACCCTTCAGGTCGAGTACAAGACCGAACGGAAACGGTTGACGTACGCCATTAGAGACAACAAGACGCGATGCCGGAAGAAGCTCTGCGAGAAGGTGGACTGCGACCCCTGGGGTGCCGGTTACAGGATTGTGACCGGTAGACTGGGGGCTCGCGTTCCGCCAGAACTCAAGGGTGCTGAAACTGCACGACGGATCGTCGACGGACTGTTCCCGACGCACCCAACGCGTACGGACGCGACAGACGACGACGAGACGGCGGCGCCCCCCGTCTTCAGCGCCGAGGAGCTCGTCGGAGCAACCAAAGCAATGAAGAGGGGTAAGGCGCTAGGACCGGACGGGGTACCGGCGGAGGTTCTTCGGCTGATGGCGAGCCTGAGGCCGGAGATACTTCTCGATCTCTACAACACGTGCCTCACGACAGAGACATTCAGCGACCGGTGGAAGGTGACGAAGTTGGTCCTTATCCCAATGGGTAAAGGTGACCCCAGCACGCTATGGGCCTACCGGCTGCTGAGCTTACTGGACACGACAGGGAAACTGTACGAACAGCTTCTGCGACCACGACTCACGGACGCGATACAGGACGACCAAGGCCTCTCAGACCAGCAGTTCGGCTTCCGGAGGGATCGATCAACGATTGGAGCGATCCAAGAGGTGGTTGACTCCTTCCGGTCGACAGACAGACATTGCCACGCTGCACGACCCGTCGCGCTGCTGGTGACACTGGACGTTAAGAACGCTTTCAACTCGGCCAGGTGGGTGGACATCTTAGAGTTGCTGAGAGGCGACTTCGGGGTCCCGCCTTACCTGCTCCGGGTTGTTGAGGAATACCTTCGGAACAGACGACTGACATACGCAACAACCGAAGGTCATGTGCGAGAGATCACCGCGGGGGTCGCTCAAGGTTCCATACTGGGACCTGACTTCTGGAACGGGATCTATGACAGCCTGCTCAGACTGGAGCTCCCGCTCGGCGTTCGCCTAGTCGCTTACGCTGACAACGTGGCGGCGGTGATAGTCGAGCGCACTCTAGATCTGGCATAATACGCACTAAATCGGATAATGAAACAAGTCGGACTGTAGATGACTGACCATGAACTGCAACTCGCGACGAAAAAGACAGAACTGGTGCATCTCACCAGAAGACGAATACCGACCACATTACGTATGACGGTCGGGACGGACAAGATCGAGACCAGAGGGGATTGACTTGGGGGTGACCCTGGATACGAAGATGACCTTCTGGCCTCGCATACAATGAACGGCTCAGAAGGCCACTGGGTTTGGGGATGTAAATTTTTACGTTACCCAGCTTCTGACGAGCCACGGTTACTTTAGACGGTACTTATACAACTTGAACCGAGTACGAACGCCCAACTGTACGTACTACGGGCATGGACGAGACGTCGCGAAACACACGTTCTTCGAATGTAAACGTTGGACAGAACTCAGACAGAGACTGGGGACGGTCGTGGGAGGCATCACTTCCGACAACATCGTTGGGGTGATGCTCCATAGTACAGAAAGGTTGCAACTTGTTCGCATATTTTTCGCCATATTTTTCCCCCTTCCTCATCCCTCCCATCAATTGTGTACAGCTTTGCTCGCAGCCCCACAAACTCGGTCATAATTTTACCGTTATTTTCATGCTTCATTAACCCCAGTCGTTTTTCATTTTTAAGGGGAATACCATACACATTGTCGCGCGGATAGTCGGAGGTATCAAACATTGTATCCACATCACGTTCGACGATGTCATAGATATTGGGTACATTGAATTTATAAATAAGGCTGTCTGTGTCAGTATACAACAATTTGACCTGTTTGTTCGAAAAGTTGGATTTTACATAGTTGTAGTAGAAATCATAAAGAATGATTTTTGACAAATCTAGAATTGACGCGCCGACGTAAATAGGTTTAGCGAAGTGAACTTTGACACGATTCATTTCAATGATAACCATATCAGTGCCAAATACGGTGCAGCTGTGAAAGTTTGCTGGGGCAATAAGCGTTCTCGCACCACCTCCTCCCTCCCATTTTGTGACTGATTTAACAGCTTTCCGATTTCGTACATTCTCCATAGTCTTGCCGAACACTGCGTTATTCATGAGTTCCTAAAAGTTTTTCTCAAATTCGTTCCTAGACTGCTTGCGCATGTCGGTGTTGAGAGTGATGTAAGGCTCGAGCAATGGAGATTGTGCAAACCTTAAAACTCCGTGTACTTTCGTTAATTTCATGCCTAAACTCAAACATTGCTTCAAATTTCTATAGTGTAGGACATATCTTGTTTTGGGGTGAAGGGTGGTCACGAGTTTGGCAATTTTACTACCTGGCGGTGTGAAATGCTCCGGACAGAGAGTTCAGTCTCTGTGATCCTCGTGGAGTTCTACAGGGTAGTCCAAATCTACCTCCAGACAGTAACCGATCGACGACTCGTCTGGCTGGTTTGTTATATCGACATGCTCATACTCCCACTCAAACGAGCCGATTGGGAAATGCACGCTCATAGCTGCACCGTACAAATTATTCACATCAAAATACATGAGGTATGACTTTGCTTTGTTTGGATCAAAATCTTCAACCATGAATCTATTATTGGTCTGAGCATGGCGGTTAGAGCACTGCGCTACGCCGCCTCGAATGGCTCTTTCCATAAATAATATAATTTCTGTGTCGTCCAAAAGTTGTAAATTTACTCCTGTGTATTTGAGCATCGGGTCAAAAGCAAGTCCCGGCGCTGTGAAGTAGTGCAACAAATGTAAATCATATTTTTTGAAGCGGCTAGCGCGGAAATTTTCGAAAATATCTGCGAGCAAAAGAACATCCGTCTTCAAGTATGAATCCGATTATGCCCCTAATGTCTCTGAATTAAGTTCATCCTAAACAGTTTTCGCGTGCTCGTCATCAGCGTCTGAAATATTCGAATTGGTGAGTTGAGAGTAGAAATGCTCCTTTGCGGGTAGCTGAGTTTCATCGAGATTCTCCCAACAATCGACGTATTAATAGGGAAAAACGCCTTTGCGAGTCATCCAACTGAACTGAGTCGGATTATTGTAGAATTGACGCGTTATATGTTTATCGACATCGGCCAAATATGACGAGAGTTTATCGATGCTGCTGGCCATGAAACGAAAGGAATCGATAAATCTCAAGCTCATCATCGACCCTTCGACCCGCTTCGTGATGGATATATGTATATTGCTCCTTTTTCATGGGAAGCAGATCAGTCTCGCCTTTAAAAGTTGCAGCGAGAGATTTTATTAAAAACTGAGAATCGTAACCGGTTCCATTGTAAAAAACTATGGGAATCGTTGTGGAGACTTTGAAATTCAAATCACACCGATTATGATCAGGACCACGATATTTACCCGTGAAGTGACAGTGATTGTGGCACTTGTCCTCAGGGGTAAACGGCTTTTCGCAAATGTGGCAATTCTTTACTTTGCCGAGCTCCTCCTCGTAAAAGCCCCCCTCGATGGGATGATCTTGATAATCGGTAAGTTTGTACGTCGGCGGATTGGTATCTTTCACCTCACTCACGGTGCATATTTCAGTCGTCCAATTGGGCGTATAGCCTTTTTCGAATACATTCTTGTACTTGCTGATTCGAACTCGATCGCCCGCACTGAAGGTGCCAGGAGGTACCTAAATTGGGGGACACGGACCAGCCAGCGTGATACCCGACTCAAATCCAACCGAGAATTTCTTTGCCGCAATCAATTAACACAAAGAATGTATTCGAAGTATGGTGAAAATATTATTTTCGCTCCGAGGGCGAACACTGCTGCAGTCGTTGAACGTTTTCCGGCGCACAATCATACGTCGGGACGTATCTTATTCCTCGCTGATCTGACGACGCTCGATCCAATTGGCTTCGCGTTCATCGTCATCTGGTTCGATGTCCGAAAAGATCGCGATCACCTCATTTCCCCCATTTTTGAAAATGCAGGATTAATGTTATGTCCTGAACATATACCCTGTGCCGTCTGCGCGGTTGCGCACGAGCTCTCCGGACACATTCAACGAGTCGCCGAAGATCTTGGAGCGAAAACTCCGAAGTCGCGTCGCTGAATCCTATAATTATTTCTTCGCTGGTAAACTGGTTATTACGTATCATGATGATTTTAGCACCTTCGTCTCACAAAAATTATAGAAGGGTAATTTCACAGGGAAAAGTTGACGCGAGGGATTTTATTAAAAGTGAGAATCGTAACCGGACAAATTGTGGAAAACTATTGGAATTGTGTGCGTCTCTCTGAAAATCAAATCACACCGATTATGAGCAGGAGCACGATATTTACCCGTGAAGTTACAGTGGTCGTGGCACTTTTTCTCCTCAGGGGTAAACGGCTTTTCGCAAATGTGGCAATTCTTTGCGCGCATATGACAATCGTGTTGCACTTGGGTAAGGTAAGAATTTGGGAGAGTGATAGTCAAAGCAAACTATTAGCGCAAGTGAAAGTTTACGGATTGTCGTCAACATTCCCCGACCTATCTAATTGTAGTGAACATTCTCGGCCTATCTAATTGCGATGTCGCCAACCGGTCGATTAACACACAAGAATGTATTCGAAGTACGTGGAAAATATTATTTTTCGCTTGGGGCAAACTATTAGCGCGAAAGTTTACAGGTAACGGTGAAAAATCAAAATAACTATTTATCCGACCGAGAAATAAATCACATTATCAAACTGTCTGACGATAGAAATCAAAATGGCTGCTGATCCGACTGAGCAAAATTCAAAATGGCCGCCGTCAGACGGTAAAATCGGTCGATTTTACTGGTGACGTCATAGCGAAAATCACATTATCAAACTGTCCGACGACAAAAAATCAAAATGGCTGCTCATCCGGCTGAGCTAAAATCAAAATGGCCGCTGTCTGAATTGCTGTTCGTCAGACGGCAAAATCGCTCGATTATACTGGTGACGTCATAAAAAATCAAAATGGCCGCCATCAAAATGGCAGCTCGTCACACGGTAAAACTAGGAAAAAATCAAAATGGCCGCTGTCTGAATGACTGCTCGTCAGACGGCAAATCGGTCGATTATGCTGATGACGTCATAGCGGAAATCATATTATCAAACTGTCGGACAATGAAAAATCAAAATGGCTGCTCATCCGGCTGAGCAAAAATCAAAATGGCCGCTGTGTAAATGGCCGCTCGACTGACTAAGCAAAAATCAAAGTGGCCGCCATCAAAAAAATCCAAATGGCCGCCGTCAAAATGGCCGCCGTCGAAATGACCGCCATTTTCAAAATGGCCGCCGTGGGCACGTCAGCCGGTTACGTCACATCTGGCAAAAATCGAAATGGCTGCTCATCCGGCCAAATCAAAATGGCGCTTATACTGCTGACGTCATTGGGAAAGGCTTGCAATAGTGGGGGTAACATACCGGCTGCCCGGGAGGGTGGTGGGGGGGAGCTGGCACGCCGCTATGTTTTGATCTAGAACTCTCATTTCTATACTACTACGGACAATTGTTTGCTCACAAATCGTGAAAGATCTTTAATCCAAGCAGAGTGAAATCTCGGTGCGAACTCGCCGGTCATATGGTGTTCCAAATCACTCTCTACCGTGAGAAGATGAATCGTGTCAATGTTCGCGGTACTCAAATTTTTACCTAAAGAAATTGGCACGATGACGCTTTTCTCCGTCCACAGATAAACGGGGGTGTTTTCGAAATTAAGAGTCTTTTCCACATGAGACATCAACCGGACGAGAAGATTCGCAGCACAGAGTTCGAGACGAGGAATTGTCACCTTCTTTAGCGGCGCTACTTCAGTTTTCGCGCACACTAGTGAAACGCGCACTTCGTGAGTGTTAATATACGTTCGCGCGTGGATCACTGCGCCTCATGCACTTTGAGAGGCGTCCGCGAAACCGTGGATCTCTATCCCAAAAGATGCTGAACTTAACCCGATTCATCGTGGGATGGTGATAGCTGAGATGCCTTGAAGATCTTGTAGAAACTCGATCCATCGCGAGGACAATGAAGTTGAGAGCAGCTCGTCCCAGTCGAAAACGAGTGCCCACAATTCCTGCATAAAGGTTTTGGCTATGATCGTGATCGGCGTGAGCCATCCGAGAGGATCAAAGAGCTGCGCGGTTTGTGAGAGAACTTTTCGTTTCGTGAAATTGTCCCGAGTTTGATGAATTTGCGGAGAGAACGCGAATGCGTCGATGTCTGGTCTCTACGCAAGACCGAGAGCCCGAAAGAATGGACTTTGATCGAGATTTAGATGCATCGCGATCTCTTGATGGATGGGAAAGAGTGTCATTGAGAGAGAGTCCGAGGTTGGTTCTTTGAGACCCGTTGAACACGACACGCAACTTTGTTGTTGAACTGCTGTCGCGAACTACACCGTGATGGGAAAGATAAAACACGCGGAAATTGTCTTCAGGTATATTGATAGCGTGACGCATGTGCCCGAGTTCACGATATTCACGAAGGAAGTTCGAGTAAGCTTCCTTGAGTTTCGCGTCGCTACCGAACCGTTTTTCCAAACGAAGGAGCATTTGATGCGCGGGATTCCGCGAGTTGCAAAGCTCTACAGAATTGTCCTTGAGCGGCAGCCAAACTACGTAGCGACCGGACGCAGTTCGAAAAACCGTTTCGCGAAAGTGTTGCTCACAACGCTCTTCTTCGGAAGTTAGTGCCAAAGGTTTTGACACTTCTTCCTGCTTCCAAAACTGCTGCACGAGATCGAGCAGTTCGTGATCGAGGGAGCATTGGAAGCCTTGGACTGCGCCATACGAGGGGCTTGCTGCTTCCGCTGAAACGCAGCCGGAGAGGACCCAACCGAACTGAGTTTCTTGCGCGATTGGTGTTCCTGGTGCTCCTCTTCGAACTCCTTGACCAATGATGTTGCTGTAGATGTCAGCTCCGAGAATTACGTCGATTTGACTGGGATGTGCAAAGCTTGGATCCGCAAGGTTGAGCCCTCGTAGATGAGGCCAGTCTTCGATGAGAAGTCGACATGAAGGTAGATACGATGTGAGTCGTGGAAGCACGAGTGCCTCCACCTGACGCGAGAACGAGGTGTGAGCACGAGATTGGAGTTGAAATGTCGCGATGCCGCGAGTCACTGCCGATTGATGAGCTTCGACGCCAATGATCGGTATCGTTGCTTGATGCCGACGTAGTCGCAATTGTTGCGCTGGCGACTCCGTGACGAATGAACTTTCGGATCCTTGATCGAGTAGAGCGCGAGCGATGATTCTTTCTCCAGTCTCCGGATTCGAGGCGATCAATTGCACTGTGGTGAGAAGAACTGGAGAGCGCTTGATCATTGTAGGCTGAGCTGAGTAGTTGCTCACCTGAGAGGCGCTGTTCGAGATTGATGCGTTCTGCACTGCAGGTTGCGCTACTGCAGCCTGTCCTTGATTTGTGCCGCTGTTGGCAGCTGTCGAGATTGAGGAAGAGTTTCGATGCAGTAAGGAATGATGTCGACCGTTGTACACGCTACACGTTTTGTTGGATCGACAGTCCTTCTGCTGATGTGGACCGAGACAATTGAAGCAAAGCTTTTTTGCAGAAACCACTTCCCTTTTTTGATCGAGAGACTTGTCGCGGAAGGTCGAACAGAACGCGATGTAGTGGTTGCCTTTGCAACAAGCACACGACTGTTCCTTTGATTGCGCCGTACGTGACCTTGTCGTCTGAGAATTCGACCTTCCTTGCGATGAGTGCGGTTTCGACGTCACGATTTGACTGTGAGCATGAGCTTGCTCCACGGCTTCGAGGGTGTGGATGCGACCGATGAGAAACGCCTTGAGCTCCGCAAACGTGGGGGGCTCGAGTTTCTCGCTGACACCTTTTTCCCACTTTTCTAGAGATGCTGGGTCGAGCTTGCGAATCATCATGTGCACGATGATGTGATCCCCTAATTTCCCGGGACTATCGAGAAGTTCGAGCGCGCCAAGAGCTTCGCAAGTGTTGCTGTGCAAGCTTTTCAGTTCCGATGACGATTTTTTCGTGACACGAGGAATCGCGAAAAGTGTCGCGAGATGAGAATCCGTCAAAAGTCTCTTGTTTTCGTACCGCGATACGAGAGTTTCCCAGGCTCGAGGGAAGTTTTCAGCGGTAAGAGCGATGTTTTTGATGAGTTGTGACGGTTCATCGGTAAGACTTGTTTTTAGGTAGTGCAGTTTTCCCACTTTCGAGGGTTGCGAATTTTCGCGAACGATTGATGTGAATAGGTCGTGGAAAGACTTCCAGTCTGAGCAATTGCCCGAGAACGTAGGCAATTCGATGCGTGGTAGCCGTTTTGAGGCTCCTCCAGTTGTGAGTTGGGGGGCTACGGCTATTGGCACGATCGGTGCCGATAGATTCTTGAGAGTTTCGAGTAGATCGAGCATCTTTCCCTTCGCGTTCATGTATTGCTCTTCGCACTGTCCGTAATAGTCTTTCGTGAAATACGAAAGTCTTTGGATAGCGTCGAGTTGATCACCTTTTGCTGTGATTCTGATTTGATCTACTGTCTTGTGCATGCCTTGGAACTTCAGCCAATTTCAATTTAAAGCATCTAATCGCAATTGCACTTGCCCGAGGGTTGTTTTCACTTCACCGAGCTTGCGCAAGTTTTCGAGAGTGCGACAGATGCGCCTGAAGAGATCGGTTTGACGTTCAATGTATTCGTCGATCGTCATTTTGACAAACGAGAAAAGGTAAACTCACGCGACGAACAGAGTTTTCACGAACGAGATACGCACACAGTGATAATAGGGCGTCGCGATACACACTTCGAGAGATCAGTGTTGTTGACGCTCAGATCTTAGTCACGGTCACTACAAAGGACACCGCACGTTTGAATTTAACGGACGCGACTGATTTTGGTGATGGTTTTCACCGATAACGATATTGTTCACTTTGATTACGTGAACTTTCACAACTTGATGCACACACGATAGTTCCGTTTCACTCACTGGCTAATTTGTTTTCCCGTAAGTCGCAACGATTCGAAAGATTCGACTCGATTTGCGAATGATCCGATTCGATTCGCGACTGATCCGGCTCGAAGGACCAAAAAATGTTTAGAGAGATGACAAAAAGATATGGATCATCGACGTGGGATCCGCGAATTAGTGATGAGGACGAGTGTAAAGGAAACGAAAATGATGTTGAGATGGAGAGAGATAATGATTACCGATAAACGAGACTTTTATTGGTTTCAATGTGGCGATACAGACCGTATCGCAAGAGAACGTTACAGAGAGTAAAGATTTTACAGAGCGAGAGAACACACAGATTACACACATACATGATGTCGAGACAGGAGACAATACATGAGATACAGCTGATAGGTTTTGAGTCGCGACACGGGCAAGCGGCGAGTTTTGACGCAGAGACGGCAAGTAAACATTGCACGCGAGTGTGCGTACATGTGCGAGGACGATTTTGAGTGTCGCGAGACACACATTTAACTATTCGATACTTTGCCGAAACACTACGTAACTGTAAAATGACAATTCCTAGGCAGCAATAGCCTCTTAACTTCTCTTCTTTTCAGTATCTCGATGCTATTTTCACGAAGACCGCTCGTGGCAAGGTAGGATTGGACAGAACATAAGAGAAATATAAAATAGCAGAATGATGAATATTCTTGGAAAATCTGAATTTAACCATATCGTGAGCCTCGACCTCTCGTCGCTACCAGATGAAAGTCGCCCAACAGTGCAGGTGGCGCTCTATAACATGCAGTGATACAACGCAATGTTACAATCTTCCTTTTGGATCACTTCAAGTCAGGTTCCACAGGGCAGTATAGTTCTCAGAGTACGGGCGTATTCTATTACGACATCAACCGTTTTTGTGGGTGTAGTGACTGAAATGTCCTTATCCCTACAATGCTATAATTAATTGAAGTGAATTTTAAATTTTACCAAAGCCTTAGTGTATAATTACCTGTGCGACGTGGTAACACATGTGATCAGTGGTTAATTATTCACGCGGACCACACTAATAAACTGACCACGGTGCGAACAAGGAGTGCTAAATCGCAATTCTATGCTTCCACTAACTCATTATAAAACGTGAAATGAAAGACATACGAATTCTTGATTAGGCAAATGTTGGTCCCGCAGGATTTAGCAAGCATTGCAAATCAACCATCACCCCCTTGAACCAGTGACCCAAATAGGAAACTCACATGTGCAACCCTGAACAACAAGTCGGTCAAGTAAGTGGTTAAGCTTGCCTGTTGATAGCGGATACATAAGTGTTGCTTAACTGATCAACATCCTGAGGCATATTGACACAATTCATGTGTTCTTCGATATTGCGAATTTCTAGAAATAATCTATTTGATTATAGAAATGCATATGGGGCATTCCATGTCAAATTTACTCCTTTTTTTCCCTCACCATTTTTGATTCGTTCCGCGCTTTTTTATACGATTCTAGCATCTAAAAAAGGCACTCCTGAATTTTTTCAAATTTTTTTCGCTAACCTTTTTTTTAAATATTATTCAAACCCATTTCGGAAACGGTCGTTTCTAAAAATCTGAAAAAATTCTGAAAAACCTAGTTTCTCATTCCGATCTTACCGACACCCGACCGATTTTTAGCACTTTGAACATTTTCAACAAACGAAATTCTATCTTGCAACATTACGAAAAATCTTCAAAAATTCTCAATAATCGAGTATTTCATTTAAATCATTTTGACACCTGGACCATGATGGTCCAATTTTTTTTCGATTTTTTTAGCCTTCTTGATATTTTCAACAAAAGAAACTCTATCTTGCAATGTTATGCATTGAAAATGTTGTTGAAAATGTTAAAAGTGCTGACAAAAAATCGAAAAAACAATCAGACCATCAAAGTCCGGGTGTCAAAATGATTGAAATAAAATATTCGATTTCTGAGAATTTTTGAAAATTTTTCATAATGTTGCAAGATAGAGTTTCGTTTGTAGGAAATGTTTGAAGTGCTGAAAAAATAGAAGAAAAAATCGGCCCATCATCGGCCGGGTGTCGGTATAATCGGAATAAGAAACTAGATTTTTCAGAATTTTTTCAGATTTTTAAAAACGACCGTTTTCGAAATGGGTTTGAATGATATGTAAACAAACGGTTGACGAAAACAATTTGAAAAAATTCAGGAGAGTCTTTTTCAGATGGTAGAATCATATAAAAAATCGCGGAACGAATCAAAAATGGTGAGAGAAAAGAGGGGTTTGACATGGAATGCCCCATATAATACTTTTTGAAAATCCTATTTAAAGATTAAGATAGGTTGGTTGCGGTGCCGTGAGTGGCTAGCCTATTTGAAGCTGTAAATAGGATTTTCAAAAAGTATAATCTGCAATATGTGGGGAAAAATTGTGATGATCTCAGCTGTATTTTTGAATCTGAAGAAGACAAAATTCCTCAAGAGAAACATTTCAATGTAATATACAAAATTCCGTGCAACAATTCCAATGAAATTTATAGAGGTCAAACTAGCAGGCAGCTGCATATAAGCATCAGTGAATACAAACGCGATATTCTGAATATAGACGGAGAGCTGGTGAGCATTTTAGTTACGTCATTTCATGAACAAAGTTTTCCATCTTATATTCTCTTAACGTAGTTGATAATTGATTCGGAAGTCTGCCTAGCCTCCAGTACTGGAGAATGCGGTGGGAGAGGCGCAAAGGGTTAAAAATATCAATTGAAAAACGTCATTTCATACGCGCTCATTTTTGGAAATGATTTGATTTATAGAGCCCGGTACGGAAATTATATGAGGATAAAAATCAAGTTTAACACGATAACTTGAGGCATTATAGAAAGAGACAAACATATATATTGAACGTGCAAAAGAATGAGATGGAATATATTACACAGCGTATCCCATACTCGGGGTCTCCTCTTTGTGCGGTGCTTCGTAGTCTCACTGTGTAGTTCACTACCTCTGGTCTGAGAGTTGAATGTGTGCGTATGTCTGTACGTGTGTGATGTGTGCCTGCGTATGAATTTATAAGATGTGACGTTATCACGTCAAAATATTTGAGAATGTGGAAGAAATTGATTCAGATGATAATGAAGAAGAATCCGACAAACCAAAATTTGCACTCAAAATTTGAAAATTCGAAATGGCGGATCCAATATGACGAAACAAAACGCGAAAAGTCGTTTGATGAGAGCGAAAATTGGTACCCGCGGGTTCTCCGGGTCGCTGATTACGAATCCGCACTCAAAAGTTGGAAGATCAAGATGGCGGATCCAATATGGCGGACCAAAACCCAAAAAGTCGTTTGACAAGAGCGAAAGTTCGTACTCAGGGGTTTTCAAAGTCGATGATTATGAAACCGCACTCATAAGTTAGAAATTCAAGATGGCGGATCCAATATGGCATACCAAAACGCAGAAGTCGTTTGACGAGAGCGGAAGTTGGTATTCGGGGGTTTTCGGGGTCGCTTATTACGAATCTACACTCAAAAGTTAGAAATTCCAGATGGCGGATCCAATATGGCAGACCAAATCGCAGAAAGTCGCTAGACGAAAGCGAAAGTTGGCACTCGAAAGTTTTCGGAGTCGCTAATTACGAATCCGCACTGAAAAGTTAGAAATTCAAGATGGCGGATGCAATATGGTGAACCGAAAATGTTAAAAAGTCGTTTGACGGGAACGAAAGTTGGTACTCAGGGGATTTTGCAGTCACTTATTACGAATATGCACTCGAAATTTGGAAATTCTTAAAGTAATATGAATAATCTGAATCATTACAGATATATGTTTGTTTCTCTTATCATTTTGAAAGATGCGTTCATTTACCCAATTTTTCTATTCGATATATATCATAATTATCGTTCGTAAGGAGTAAACTCCAGTCGTGCGTCGGAGCTGACACACACACTTTTTTTTGTGTGGTAGCAGAGAATGATATTTTGAGTTGAATAGTAAAAATGGCAGACACAATGGCGGCAGACAACAATAAACACACGCGAAAATGTATCTAACTTACGTCATAGTATAAGGGTTGGAACAAAAATAAACTTTTACAGGAAGTCATTCAAATTCTATATACGAAAGGGCAGACAAATATCTTGACTCCATTACCATGACAGACAACGAAAAACACCGGTAAATCCGCGCAGATTCGGAAGCGGGCGTTATTTTCGATTACCAGAATTTTATTTTGTTATATTGTTATATAGCAGAGTGAGCGTATGTATTGTTAAGTATCATTCATAATTTTGATTGTTATGATTATTATTCATTATTTTTTTATTGCCATAATAAATTATTTTTAATTGTTATTCAGCAATATTAGCCCTCATACGTCGTGTTGTACACGGTGTAATTTTAATATCTGAGTCCGAAATTCATTTGCCACATGTATAGCGCCCAACGAGCGAGTAACGTCAATGAGGCGAGAACCGACATTTTTGTTAAAACCTTCAAGGTCGAGGACTCGAATGAACCATTCCATCAAAAGTTTAAAAATATTGAGGCCTCAAATTTGCCGCCGTGTACATCGGAACTGTTTCAGCAGTTACTGCGAGTACGTTAAATTTGCCACTTGTGGAGAAATGCTTATTTGAAAAACCCGACGCAATTACTTCCGCAAAAGAATGGCTAGAGAGAGGTGCAGGGAAAGTAAGCAATACTTTGGTTTGAGGGAGAATAATGACCACCCTTAGTCAATGACGTAATAATTCAAACCACGATTCAAGATGAAGACACGGATGTTGCTGGTATACATATTTATTTTATAAACTAGTCGTGCATACGGTCGCTGCCACACTTTCATTACCTTTTTTTAAACTTTACAGACGACGAGGATGTAGAAAATAATTTTCACGACGAGTATGTACAACGATAACAACAGTTCAGATGAATTATTTGACGATTTTGAAGGCGTATAAAAACAAATTAGCCATTTTTACGTATATTTTGTATTTCTGCGTGAAAAATGTGATTATACTTTTACAATCAGTTATTTTTAAAAACAATAAAAAAATAATGAACAATGATAATAAGAATAATAATTACGAATAATACTTAAAAATACATATACTCACCCTGCTATATAACCAGTGTTGTAAGGTATCTAGGCACAAGTACCTTTTTTGTGCCTAGGTACAAATTTCAGTGCCTACGCCTGTACCTAGATCCTTTTCCAGATGAGTACCTTGTACCTGTACCTAGGTATTTTTCGGGAGTACCTCTACCTATTTTTTTAGGTACAATTCAAGGTACTCCAATCCTGTGGAAATGTTCGTCCATTTTCGGAGCGCGAGCAATGACCGGGACTAATATCAGGTCTTACATGGGAATGACTTATCATTACATCGATTCCAAATTTCAGAAGCAATGACCAATGCTAATTATCAAAGATTGTGCACAGCAGTCTTCAATGAATTCGCTAATATATGGAATACCGTTCATCGTTAGACAAAAGAATCTGACTTAGTCTACGATATTTGCAAAACACGTCTAACGGTGCCTTGTAAAACTAGGTGGAATAGCTACTTTGATACTGTTACGACTCTGTTAAAGGTGAAGGATAATTTTGACGCGATTTGTGAAAAACTCGAAAAGCCAGCTTTTGCTGAAGTACAGATAAATTTCTTGGAAGAATACGTTGAGGTACTAGCGCCTGTAGCCAATACGCTCGACTTCTTGCAAGGAGAGGAACATTCATGCCTGGATCATGTTTTGCCAGTTATCTTCCAAATGAAAACACAAGTAAACAAAGTAGCGCACTTACATCATTATAAACCTTTACAAAATGCAGTATTAGCAGGCATTGAAGCACGTTTCAACTCTATACTCGATTTGAAAAACGTGAATAGCCGCGAGTATATCTGAGCCACGATGGTCACACCCAAATTCAAACCGAAGTGGCTCAATATCTCACGCAAAGAATCGTCGAAGGATTTATGTGAGAATTTGTCAATCGAGGAAGCTCTAAGAATTAGAAGGTCTGTACTTTTTGAGAAGTCTTCTTCAGAATCGGATAAGAATGACTTTTTTACGTTTCTGAACGAAAAAGATACGAATCACAATGACAGTGAAGCCATAGCTACAGGCGCTACAGTTGGCTCTGAATCCAGCTCTCCTGTAAATCGTCAAAATGTCAAAATACAATGTCTGACATATTTGTCTGACAAATCCAAAGAACTGGATAATAGTATAGCTATGAGAGTTCTACTTACAGATTCCTGTTACCGACACTTACCGACATTCTCCCCAGACTCAAACCCTTTACCGCGATGACGTCACAGTCTGCAGTACCGACTTGAGGTCAAAACCGTGCAACCTTACCGACAGTTGAATCGGTCGACGGTAAAAATCGCACTGCTTTACCAACAATTCTTATCGATCAAAAGCCAAAATCGTGCTGTTATACCGACAATCTTACCGACCGGAGGTCAAAGTCTTTATATAGTGCTCGTCTGCAAACAATAGAGGGTGCAGTGGGGGCGAGAACTTTTTTACCGTCCCGCATTCTTTTCCCACGAAAGGACTGCTGATGTGTAACATTAACCACTCCAAATTTCTTTCCCACGGTAGGACTGCTGATGTGTAAGATCAACCACTCCCACGTTCTTTTCCCACGTTATCAACCACGCAACATTCCAAAATTAATGGTTATGAGAATTGTATTTCACTTACTCGGATGCCGGTTTGATATCAACCACGTGACATATTTTTTGGCTTGTAACTGTCATGTGAACTCAACGATAAATTTTGAACGGGTTCAGTCAAGACCAGAGTGCAAGATCGACCGATAGCCGCGGTACATTCAGGGCCATGGATCATCGGCGTTGGGTTACTATCGCTCTGGAAATGCCAAAAGGTGCGCGCGCATACACAAACATACGTATTTGATATCAACCACGTGACGTTCCTTACCCGCCACCAAATATCAAATTACGAAAAACGAAATTTGGTGATGAAATCGTTCTCGACTTGGAGGACTCTTTCGCGATTTTTCTACCAAACCGACTGACCAAGGCCCTCCTAGAAGATGAAGATTTGTTCCAGAAGGTGACGACAGCCAGTAAGGAGATACGGTTGCATCTACGCTATCTTGGCAGACCGTACGGTCAACTTAAATTCGTATACGTATAATCTGAGTATCACATTCAAATATCCAGTGTCTTGTGGAAGTCTTGCGTTCGATGAACAAAAATAAAAAAAATTGAAATTATGAATATTTTTTCATTTATCGCCTAACCATCTTGTATACCTTCAATCCTACGTACATTTTGTACCTTATAATTGTATCTAGAATTAAGTCTTAAAATCTAAGAAAATGCTACTTCGAACACCACCGAGTAACGATGGAGGGTTTTCAGCTGCGTTTGCGTCTTGTAACTGTAATGTGAACTCTACGATGAATTTTGGACGGGTTCAGTCAACACCAGAGTGCAAGGTAGACCGATAGCTGCGGTAGTATACATTTAGAGCCAAGGATCTGCGGTGTTAGGTTACTATCGCTCTAGGAATGCAAAACATAACTCGGTTTGAGTACGGCTCGGTCAAGGATGGAAAGCGTGGTTGAATCTTACATAAGCTTTGTATTGAAAAAAATTCTCTCTTAAGAGCTAAGGTGAAGGTGAAGGTGTGAAATTATTTCATGAATATTCTTCAAAAAACAGTTTTATTGAGTACAATTTTTAGGGTACAGTTGACAATTACTTCACAACGATAGTACAATAATTCTATTTAACAGTATCATAACCAGGATATTGTATTGGCCAGGAATGTGGGACCGTTCTTGTAGACGCTTCTGCGCAGTGACACAAATCGTACACCCTCGCCATCCGAACAGTATGATGATTTTGTAGCCAATTTTGAAGTATCAAAACGGTCTGTGCTGCACAAATTGCGTTGGGTATTGTATGAACGTCGCATCTTAGAGACACAGCTGAAGTTTTTTGCAAGGTTTCAAGCGAAGGGCAGTCAAAGTCCAGCATATCGATAATTTGAACTTTCGGAACGATTTTGAGCAACCAATCTCGTTTTTCTTCTCCTTTTACGTACACGGTTTCAGCTTCGCACAGCCTGTCTTGAATGGTCCACTCAACTTCCTCAAACGGTATGGTTCCACAGCTCCAAGGTAAACCGTGGAAATCGCGTTCTAACCAAGAATTTTGGCTCTTGTATTTGACGTCCGGACAATCCCATTCGTAAGGTGGCTTGAAAAAAAACATTGATGGAGATGCTTCCGAGTAGATTGAAATTGTAGCCAATTCTTTCAATGTGAAGGTATTGTTGAAACGTCTACGACAGTCTTGTATGTCAACGACAAGCTCCATCTTTGAACTGTGTGAGATGGTGGGAACGGGTCATCTTTTATACCAACTTTTTGACCCCACCACTGAGCGGGTTGTATTCGACAATACGATCGTGAATAATCTAGCAGTACGCCGATGTTTGAGCGAGAAAGTTGGCTTTAGCTTCAAATTCAAGACGGATGTCGACAGGTCCATACTTCAAAAATTCGTTTTGTTTCGAACAGTCGATAACGAATAAGGGGACGTCTCGAAGGAATTCACTCTTTGTCAGCAACGGCTCGGGGTTCTTGTCGTAGTGAGTAGCTTGGAAGTTTGCGTACATCTCGTACAGGAGCGCGTACAGATTACGACTCATGTTCAGGTTCAGGTTACCGTACGGATAAGATTGAGAGTTTGAAAATAGCTTGACGTCCGTGATATTGCAATGATCGAAATGACTTGCGTTCTTGCCGGTCTCGTTTTTTCTACTTCTTTGGAAACCCAAAATGACGTACTGAGGTTTTTCAAGCTGAATGGAAGTTTTCACAGTCCAAACATGTTTCGATGTTGTGGGAAGTAAGGAATATTCGTATAATTCCCAACTGCGGAAGCCCATCGAAATAGGCAGATCTCTCTGAATGAAATTCAGTAGGTCAACTTTTTTCTGATCCGCGAGTTTCAAATACGGTATTAGCCTTTTCACTGCATTGATCGTGATTTTGAATTCCTCAACTTGAGTCTGCATGATAGCGTTGACGTCAGTTTTTGATCTCTTCAAAATGAACTCATATTTAGCGTTGACAACGTTCTTGCGGTAGTCTTCAGCAAAACCCAATATCATGCTGAGCAGTATCAGTACGTCGAAAGTACCCTCGGCATCGGTTAATTTTTTCTTCTCTTCTACATCAAGTCATCCACCGTTCTCCATCAGCCAAGTCTGACCAGGGTGCAGGGAAGCGTAACTCTTTATGATTTTTGTCAAGTCAACGTTCTTGCTTCTATCAATCTCAACTGCATTAATTGCATAGCGAATTTCTTCGAACAGATGACAGATCGCGTTGTTTACGAGCTGTGTAGTCACAGTAGCTGAACCATCAGGTTTGAGGAGTCGTCCATGGATATGTACCGAACTTTTGCTGGGTAATATGCATAAATGCTGATGCTGAATGATGATTCGAATTTCATCGCTGTTGTTGAAAGTTGACGAAGAGTAAGGTTTGTGAGCGTGAATCTCGTAATGCGCAACGGATTCATCAAAGACGACTGGTGTTTGAATGTTCAAGATTTCTTCCTCCATGGTACGTAGCAGATGATGAAACAGCAAAATCGGATTTTTAGTTGTCGGAAATTCCTCTTCCAAAAGTGATCAGTTTCAGATCCAGAGCTATCAGGAACTCCACGTTTCGAGGTGTTAACCGTTCGAGAATCGATCGATTACTGACTTGATCGGGGCATGCCGACTGACTGATATACCTACTCTTTGACAGTCTGTCACTTACAATTCCCATCGTTTATTGCGATTTAATATGTAGTCTCACAGTAATAAATTCTCCACGAAAGTTAACCAGGTCTCCGTTCTGATCCACTAACCGGAGCTGAACGTGATCTATGGTTCTGACGGTGATCGTAAGGTAAATGACGTGCGACGGTACTTTCACGATCTTAGATGCTGGTGGGACAGTCGGGAAAAACTCGTGAATAGTGTGTACTTTGTGTTTATTGACGTAGGCGCCCCTTGTAATGCTACACTCGACTCGCAACGCGTTGACCTAGAGTAAAGTAACAGGCACGTCTGATTCGTGAGTTTCATCAACCTCCAATACACGTGGTGTGAATCCCAAAAGTTATGCAATGGAATCGTCCGGCTCAAAGTTAATCGTGTGGTTGTATGTTATTTCGCTGCTTAATGTATTATTGTTGGGTTTGATGGCGAGCCTGATATCTGTACTTCTTAGCACGTTTTGAAGATACTTCTCCATGTCCTGGATCTCGTAGCTGCCGGAAGGTATGGTGATTACTTTATCAACGCCGTAAATTTTATTGTGACCAACATCAACGTTGGGAATCGAATTAAAGGTTAACAATCCTACCAAGCCAAGAGCATAACTTTTATCACGAGCAAGTTCGATCGATGGCAAATATTGTGTTTCGAGAATCGAAGTGGTTCCCTAAATTGCTGACGTTAACGAATCATCCATGACTGCGAGTGGTAAACTGATTCTGATGAATCATGCACCATGTTTATATGGCTCACCACTTGGAAATTTCAGACACAAGTGTCCGCATTCAAATGTATCATAATCATGGTACCTCTCATGATTGTATTTAACACTACCAACGCCGAGGTATTTTATGAGGTCTGAGGGTGGTTGAAGGTTGCCGAAACTGTCAAAGTAATCGATATTGTTGTCGCGTTTCTTATATGCAATCCAGTGTGTTCCCAGACCGTCTTTGTCGTCAAGGTTGATCAAAGCTGACTCGTTTTTTCATGGACTGTTTTCGGGCATTTCGTTTCGCATAAAAACACCGCTGAAATGCGGAACCTCAGAGATTTTTGCATATTTCAACAAGTCTCAATCAGTCAACGCTCGACGTGGTAGCATCGCGTCTAGTTTTCTCAAAGATGGAGACCAAGACCTGTTTTGTACGGTTTCATATGAAGCCCTTTGCCCAACGCAATAGCTTCCATAGTTTTGTTGTGTCGTTTGCTCTCTCCCAGTTCTCGTCTAGCAGTACTTGCATCGTTCCAAGCTTTGGCTATCCCTACCACACCACTGGCTAACGCGCCTATAGCACTAAGTCCAGCGAAAATGGAAATCAGAAACGGTAGAAAACCACCGACTTTTGAAGGTACTGGTAGGACGCGAGGTGTTCGCACTTTGCATTTACCACCTGATTTTTTAACAGCGTTCTCAGCTCCCTTCAGCGCAGATTTGATAGCTACTTTTGCATCGTTGCTTCGAATCATAGAACGTTTTGCAGCTTTCACAATTTTTCTCAGGGTCGCATTTTTTGATTTTCGAATTCTCATTCTGAGTTTTGATTTTACTCTCATTATATAAGCTATTGCCCAAGCGGCTGCTTTTTCACCCAAATTTGCGTCCTTTGCGAGAACCCGTTTCCAAGCTTTCTCAGCCAACGCCTTATCAGCCTCTTGTCTAACTTCAAGATTTTCACGATTCTGCGAGTAAGCAATCTCGTCGTCCTTGCAAACTGCGTCGAGAAGATTGATTCCTGGATCACCCCGCGCGAGTCTCTTTGTTAACTTTGTACCAGCCACACAGTACTGATAACCAGGTACATGCAATTCGACTGGATGGCTGATGATGATGTTATTCACCAGACCCTTGTCAGGATGTTGCCGCCTGCTGCTTCGTTTACCTCTGTACGCGATCATGTTCGTGCGTTGACTGAAAAAAAGTGCTTCAAAACGGGATATTTATAGCAAATCTGATCAGTCATGTCCAAAATTCGGTTTGAGAAACAACCTACTGAGCTTCCCGTGATGAATTTTGACAAACTTTCGGAGCAAAATGTCAAAAGGCACAAACGGCACGGTCAATTACTCCCGAATAGTGTACGTGCAATATTCTATGGACGGTGGAATTGTGGTAAAACTAATGCGTTGCTCACACTAATAACCAATTTCAACGGACTCAGATTTGAAAATATCTACATCTACTTGAAATCTCCCAACCGACCTACATACCAATTGTTGAAGCAATTGTTGGACCATGTTGGGAATACGGAGTATGTTGCGTTTACCGAGCGTGAGCAAGTAATTACACCGAAAAAAGCACGGCCAAACTCAATAATCATGTTTGACGATGTAGCGTGCGAGAAGCAGGACAATATCAGAGCCTACTTTTGCATGGGTAGATATCACGACGTTGCCTGTTTCTATCTCTGTCAGACGTACGCGCGTATTCCCAAACATTTCGTGCGCGACAACGTCAACTTACTCGTGTTATTCAAACAAGACGATATGAACCTGAGACACGTATACAACGACCATGTAAGCACTGATATGACTTACACAGAGTTTGAGAGTGTGTGCTCTGCATGGTGAAACGGGGAGAAGTACGGGCTTCTGGTAATCGACAAAGACAGTGAGCTCAACGAAGGACGATACAGGAGGGAATTCGATTCTTTTGTTAGCCTGGAAAAGAAATGAAATCCAACGTTTACAAGCGAGAGACGCAGTAGCGTTGCGGACTCAGTTGCGTTGACATGCAGAGCTCTAAAATTTTCGAGCAGAAAGATGTCCTACATCAGATCACTCAAGCAAGTGCTGCGATCCGCCGAAAACACAGATTGCTCAATTCGGGGGAGGAATCTTCGACTCAAGAATTGAGTGAGGTTTTCAAACCGGTAGTGACTCCGCTGCAAGAACTTGTGAATGTTACAAAAGATACTAAACCTGTAAAACAAGAGATGGAAGAAATTAAAGAAGAAATAAAGCAGGTGAGAAATGAAACGAAAAATGAAACGGTCTCGGAAACGGACGATTCCTTTGCTTCTGCAGTAGATAAAACAATCGTAGAAACACCGGTCGAGAAAATAGAGGATGATTAGTTTGCACTGATGAGAGATGCGACGACGAAAGGTAAATTGGACAACGTGTACGGTGTACGCAACCTCTCGAACGGGCTAATGATTGGTGATTCGTTGATATCTTTTGAGACCGACTACATTCGTATTGGCGATAAGCTCTACCCGAGAACGAAGGGTTTGCTGGAACTTTTGTTCAAAAAGAAGCCTAACGGTTGTTCTGTGAGCGCTGGAGATCGGGAAAATTTTAAAAGCAATCCTCGCAACTAACGCGCATAAAAAGTATTACTCATCCGATGAGGCTGTTCGAAACGATAACAGTTACAAATTCAAAAATGGCATTGCCGAATCAATAGATTATTCCTCATCACGTCGGCGCAATGGTGAAGGTCTACTTCCGCAAGCTATGATCACTCGACAAGGTGTTAAAACGGAATAGGTTTTTTAGGACGATCCAAACGAGTTAGTGGAGCGTCTTCGTTTACTCCTGGCATCTCAGGCAGCGGAAAATCCGAGTCACAATAACGAAATAATCTCTATTATCGAAGAGCTACGCGAAGCAGGAATCATTTGTTAAGCAGCTTCCATCGTTTTTGCATTCATTACCGAGATGACCGTCGATGTGTTTGGACGGCATCTGGATAAAAACACGGCCGCGAGCACTCGCGGTTTTCCGGGTGTCGGAGTTCAAATAACAGCGGACGGGCATTACGACATACGGAACAAGAGACTGTGCAATGTCGCAGATCCCGCAGAGCCGAACAATGCTGTAACTTCAAAAATCTTGAGACGAAAATTCAACGTGCTGCAAAAACAAATCGCCAACCTCAATCAAATGATCGAAGCTCTAGAGCTCACCACGGAGAAAGCCTTATATACCTTTTACACAGACTTTAAAACAGGCAGAGACCTGACGATTCGAAACGCTGATAACATTTCTCAATTGGACACCCGACTAAGAGCGTTGGAATATGAACATGGAGAAGCAAGCACTGGCGACGGAACTGCATAAGCCTGCACGCCGGAATTACCCGCGTCGACGTGTAGACGTGCGCCGCATCGACGAGACCTGGCAGGCGGATCTTGTTGATATAACGTCATACGCTGGACAAAACAAAGGCTACAAGTACATGCTCTCAGTCATTGATATTTTGTCAAAGTATGCGTGGGCTGACCGATAAAGAGCAAGTCTGGAGATGATGTTACAAAGGCAATAAAATCTGTGCTTGTTTAAGGACGGGTGCCGAAAAATTTACACGTCGATGGAGGAACGGAATCTTACGACTCGAAATTTGAATCGCCTATGACACGTTACGGAATCAAACTTTACTTCATGTACAGTAATTTAAAGGCTTCGATCTGTGAACGTTTCAATCGCACGCTGAAAGGTCAAACGTGGAAACGGTTCAGCATGCAAGGAAGCTACAAGTGGCTGGATATCTTATCTGATTTGGTTTCGGCTTCCAACAACGCCAAACACCGAACCATACGAATGAAACCGTCGGATGTCACCGTCGCAAACGAGAGGCTGTTATTACGTCAGGCGTACGGAGAGCTTCAAGCGATACCTTCCATATCGGCAAAATTCAAATCCGGCGACAAAGTTCAAATCAGCAAATTCAAAAATGTTTTCAAGAAAGGTTACACTCCCAATTGGACGACTGGAATATTCACGATAAGTCGAGTGAAAAATACTCATCCTGTGACGTACAAGCTCAAAGACTACCGAGATCAACCCATCGCTGGTGGTTTCTACGAACAAGAGCTCCTCAAGGGTAAACATTCGGATATCTATCTGGTGGAGAAGGTGCTCAAGAAGCGTGGAAGAAAAATATACGTTAAATAGTTAGGTTTTGACATTACACACAACAGTTGGATAAACGAATCGGACATGTAACATTTGAATGGATGAATTTTTTTGTAAAAAACGTATGTGCCTCTTTATTCTATACCCGACACATAACAAGTATGCATCTTTATTTTTTAGACAAGCAACAGACATATGCATCGTTGTACAATTTTTCATATTTCGGAGCGTTCTTATTTACTATACTACATAATAATATTTCGTACATCATGGTACAGTTATAAATTACAAAGCTAAGGTGCAGGCTTGTAGCCCCACGGAAGCGTGTTTGATGTGTTTTAAAACACGATTCGCTTGTCGTCATTCCAGCTCAGTACCACTTTCTGCTGTTCTACGGCGTATACCTCGTGCTTTCGACTTGATATCAGATGCTGATTTGTAGACAAATTTTTACGGTTTAAAACACATTCTAAATAATCGTTGAAAGTTATTTTTCTTAACGCTGATCCTTTGACACCTTTGGCACGTTGATTGTCTGTCTCGTCTCCCAAGACTCGGAATGCGTACAATTCAGCTCCTAATCCTACAAATTTCAGCATTATTCTTCAGTTATTCTCATCTTTCATCAAGCCGAGAACTTTTTTGTCCGCTAGAGGCATTGCATAAACGTTGTCAAGTGGATAATCAGACGTATCGAATTTATGCAAGTCCTCCTTTATAGCTTTGTATATGTCGGGGACGGTAAAATTGTAAATCAAACTGTCGGTATGCGTATACAATAATTTTGCTTGGTTGCCAAATTTCTGCTCAATATGATTATAATGAAAATCGTAGATATATGTTTTATCCAGATCCATGATGGAGAAACCTGCATAAAATGGTTTATTCAACTTGACTTCCGTCTTACTCATTTCGACAATTATTATATCCTTGTCGAAAACGGTGCAGCTGTGAAAATTGGGTTTGGCTATAGTAGCTCTGGCACCGTATCTTTCATCCCATTCCGTGATCAGCCTGACATCTCTATACTTCCTAACATTTTTCATTGATCTGCCAAAAACTGCGTTGTTCATCAGTTTGTACAAATTTTCCTCGAATTCGTTGTGAGAATTTTTGCGCAAATCGGTATTCAAATCTATGTATTTTTTGAGCCACGGGGTTTGTCTGAATTTGAGAACTCTGTGAATTTTGAGTAATTTTAAGCCTAATTGTAAGCATAGTTTCAAAACGCTATAGGGAACAGCGTGGTTTTTCTTCGAAAGTAGCGTGGGCGTCAATTTCGGTTGCTTACTATTCGAGATCGGAGATATATAGTGCTCTGGACACAGTGGTAAATCCTCATGAATTTCATGCAGTTCCTCAGGATATTCCTAATCCACCTCGAGTATGTAACCAAACTCGGCATCGTTCGAGATGGTAAGAACGTCGCATTGTCCGAAGTCTGATACCCATCCGAAGAAACTGTATAGCAGAGCAAAGCTCATAGCAGCACCGTACAAATTATTGACGTCAAACTACATGAGATAAGATTTTTCGACCCCAGGATCGAATTCCTCCCCCATGTACCTGTTGTTAGCCTTTGCGTATCTGCTCGAGCACTGTGACACACCACCACGAATACGTTTTTCGATAAACATAACCATATCTATGTTAGTGAGAAGCTCGAGCTCGATGTCGGTACACTTTAACATCGCATCAAGCGACAGACAGGGCGCGGTGTAATAATGTAACCGGTCCAGGTTGTACGTTGTCCAACAGCTCCGTCGAAAGTTTTGGAAAACGTCGGCTATTAAAAACACGTCCGTCTGTCAATACAAGTCCGAATACTCTCCCAAAGTTTAAACGTTAAAAGTTTGCCAAACTTTACATGCATGTGCATAGTCGTCGTCTGATATATCCCGATCATTCAATTTTGAGTAAAATTGTTGTTTGGATGGTAGCCGTCTGTCCTAGAGCTTCTCCGAACTATCTATGTATTCGTATGGGAACACTCCTTTTCTGGTCAATAACTGAAATTTATCTGAGCTACGATTAAATTTTCGTGTGATTGATTTCTGATCATCATCGAGATACGTTGCTAATTTCTCAAGACTACTGGGCATGAAACGGTACGAATCTACGAATCTAAACTTTATATCTGTCCCCTCGACATATTTTGTAAAAGAAATGTACTTTTCCTTGTTTACGGATAAAAGCTCAATTGTGCCCTCGAACGATGTAGCCAGTGCTTTGATCAGAAAATGTGAATCGTAACCCGGCAGATTGCGGAATATCACTGGGATAGTGTGCGAATTTTGGTAAATCAGAATGCAACCTGGATGAGCAGCACCACGGTACTTTTCCGTGAAATGGCAGTGATTACGATGTTTCACGTCTGGGAGTGTAAACGGTTTCTCACAAATGTGACACACTGTTGTTACATGAAATTCGTTGATTTGATTGAAATTGAGCGGTCCCATCGGTACAACAGTTTCGAAATAAACTTCTAACGAATGTGCCAATTCCGCTAACTTATTCACAAACCATTGAATGCAAGTCTCCACGATTAATCTCAAATTTTAAAATTGAATCGTCAAACGCACAGTGTAGATAATGAGCTATACTATACGGAAGATGATTCTGATAAATTGTTCTTGTACTCATCTTTTTGAGCGTAGGTTCCAGTAAACATTCGAGATCCGCGTAAATGCAGAATGGAACGGTTTCTTTGTGCTTAAAATTTTCAAATTTCAGTATCTTTTTCTCCTCTTTAGGTGGAATAAGTTTGGTGTTGTTTAAATTCATGCAATCTACATTGTGCTTTGTCAAACACTTCGCAGAATGAAAGTGACTCAAACATCTATCGCACAACCAAGTACGACCATTACGTTCAGAAATTTGAGAACTCATTAATCGAGACAAATTTCGAATACAAGTAAAATGAAAGATTCTATTTTTTTTTCATAATTTTCCATATCAACATCATCATCGTCATCGTCAGTGATTTCAGTTCAAATCGCTGAAAGATGAATTCAAGGTTCATCAGACTTATTCTGACTCAGGTGAATCGGTACTATTTCACTTTTTTTCCGATCACCTTGGTCCATACCATAAACGTTAATTAAATGGCCGTTAAGCTCCTCAAATTTTGAAGTGGTGTTTTTGTCTAGAGACATAGGAAACCTCATACCATTATACCGCAGCACTGAGCTGAAATGCGGGTACGAGCTGGTCGCATTGGGATTGTTGTTGTCGGCTGGGAACAGAGCTGCGGTGACCGACCAAAGAAAGCAGTAAGAGTCGTTGTTTCTGATGACTACCACAGCCTTCTTATCACTGATATGCTTAGGTAACGGGGTATATGTGAACACACCGCCTCGTAGTAGCACGTACTTGTTGATATTCACAGTCAAATTGATTATTCCAGTCAGCGACCAGCCTGAATCCTTTTCCTGGAAATCTTCCACCTTTTTCAACAAACGCTCCATCGCTTTTTCGATGAACCATTCGTTGATGTCCGTTGTCTGGAGAATGATTTCATTTCTCGTATTAAAAAATTTGATCTCTTCCACTGTGCGATCATCTTTTCTAACTTCAAATTTACAAGCCAGGATAACGTTGGCTTTCAAGCTCATGTCTTTCTTCAGAGCGTTTTTTAGTCTCGTCGCAGCTAGTACCTTTGCGTATTCTAGGAATCTCTCCACATCTTTATGCTTCAAATTGACGATGGATCCAGTTCGAATTCTTCCCTCGAAAGCTGATTCCAAATCTTCCCAGTGAACTCGATCGCTTCTTCTTACTTCCCGCGTACCTCCACCCGTTTTCTGAAGACGTTTGAATTTTTCCGTGAGCGCTTCCAAGAGTCCGATCGTTGTGATAATTCTCATCTTTTCTCCAATCGATGAAGCCTTTCGCAAAATTTTGTTCAGAAGCTGAATATTTTGACTTCCGAATTTCAACCATTTCCGAATCTCTGCTGTGGATGATGATTTGTTCAAAATCTTGAACGCCGTTTCCATAATGTCGATCAATCTCAAACACTTCGCGGATTCCATCTTGAGGTTTTTCCTCACGTATACTTGACAAGTTGTGACGTAATGATCATTTGCAGTGATGAGCGTCCTTTTTATAGGGCAGCTGTACGTATGTTTGTGTGTGCGCGCGCACCTCTTAGCATTCCCAGGGCGATAGTAACCCAACACCGCAGATCCATGGCTCTGAATGTACCGCGGCCATCGGTCGATCTTGCACTCTGGTCTTGACTGAACCCGTTCAAAATTTATCGTTGAGTTTACATGACAGTTACAAGCCAAAAAATATGTCACGTGGTTGATATCAAACCGGCATCCGAGTAAGTGAAATACAATTCTCAGAACCATCAATTTTGGAATGTCGCGTGGTTGATAACGTGGGAAAGGAATGTGAGGTGGTTGATGGTACACGTCAGCGATATCCGAGTGGATAAAAAAACCATTCTCGGAACTATTAATTTTGGAATGTCACGTGGTTGATAACGTGGGAAAAAAATGTAGGGGTGGTTGATGTTACACATCAGCAGTCCTACCGTGGGAAAGGAATTTGGAGTGGTTAATGTTACACATCAGCAGTCCTTTCGTGGGAAAAGAATGCGGGACGGTAAAAAAGTTCTCGCCCCCGCTGCACCCTCTATCGTTGGCAGACGAGCACTACATAAAGACTTTGACCTCCGGTCGGTAAGATTGTCGGTATAACAGCATGATTTTGACTTTTGACCGATAAGAATTGTTGGTCAAGCAGTGCGATTTTCACCGTCGACCGATTCAACTGTCCGTAAGGTTGCACGGTTTTGACCTCAAGTCGGTACAGCAGACTGTGACGTCATCGCGGTAAAGGGTTTGAGTCTGGGGAGAATGCCGGTAAGTGTCGGTAACAGGAATCTGTAAGTAGAACTCTCATAGATATACTACTCTGGATAGTTCAGAGCGGTACCCAATTACAAAACAAATATTCCTAAAATATAACAGTCTGCTTCCGAGTTCCGCCCCAGTAGAGCGTGCATCTAGCGCTGGAGGACAAAGCCTGATGCCGCGAAGAAACAAGTTGACCGACGACAATTTCGAATGTCTGCTGTTCTTGAAATATAATAACCTAGTAGTGTAAAATATGTAACGTTCAAAATTTCACAAATTTAATAAACGATGAGCTCAATATGAAGTAATGTGTTCGTCTGGTCTATAATTTTGTCCATATTTTTCAGATTGCTTTCATAGTTCCCATAAAAAAAGTACATAAGTACCTGGATACAGGTACATCTTGAAAACCTGTACCTGTACCTAGGTACTAAAAATCAAGTACTTTTTACAACACTGGTTGTACATCATCATACATTTTACAGATCTTTCGACTCTTTCTTCCGAAGATCCTATATTCTGGTGACGGAAATTTTTGAATAAAGTCGAATTCCGTTCACTGGTAGAGTATTATAAGACATCAATATTGTGCCTTCAAAACTCACCAAACTCCGAAGGACGTCGTCAGGCACATTTCTGGTTGAGTTGCATAGGGCCCTTGCTGCGCTGTGAGAAAATATCACTGGAGCTCTGGTCGTTTGTAATGCAGCTTTCATGGTTTTCGTCGAGACATGAGACAAATCAACCAGCATCCCTAGTCTGTTCAGTTCTTTCACAACAGCCTGTAATACGTCATAACCAAGTTTTATGCAGTGCTGATAGATATAGGGTTATTTGCATAAATTGAATCAATATAAATTTATTGAATGTAATTTCAATTGATTTCATTTCTTAAAATTTGAATTTTTGAATGAATAGCTATTTTGTCAAGTTATTTGTTATTCAAATGATTGATTTGCAACGTTACAACCGTGGACGCGGCTGACCATATTAGGCTACCGATTTACATGTGGTAAGGGTAAGCTGAAAAATTGTGTGGGATCTCCTTATAATAAAAAAATATTTGTTTATTTTTAATAAACTTTTATCATGCCGTATGATACATTGATCGAACTGTATTGCTCAAAATAACAGCGCTGGTCGTACGCGCGCTCAACCTTCTTCTCTCACACATAGAACAAATACATAAAATTTATTGTAATATTCGCCGTGTTTCTATACTTTCTAATTCTTCCTTCTTATTCATTCATTTGGCTCTTTCATCCCTAATTCTTGGCACAAAAATTTGAAACGTTACTTTGATACTGCTTTAGTGAATATATCTGCCTGTTGGTGTTCGGTTGGCACATATTCCAAAACAATTTCACCAACTTCAAAGTTTTCTGTGATGTAACGGTATCAGTTATCGATATGCTCGGTTCTTTTGCGAAATGCAGGGTTCCGACTCAGCCCAATAGTACTCTGATTAACGAAAAATTGTGTCGTAAGTTGATTACATCGGTACCCGAGCTCATTTCATAATTTTCTCGACCAAGTCGCTTCCTTGGTAGCAGCTGCTGCTGCTACAGATTCAGTCTCAGTTGTGCTCAGCGTTATTACATATTTTCTGACGCTGCACATTCTTAGTGATCGGACTACATACAAATCTAAACAAATAGCCTGTAGTAGACCATCTTGTATTAATATAGCTCGCGTAGCCCGCATCTGAATATCCTGCAAGATTGGAAACTCTTTCATCATCTGTATACTTGATTTCAAAACTAGCATTTTCTTTTTATTCTTATGAAGTATTTTAAAGGCTTGCCAATGGATGTGGTTATCACGACTGACACATTTGCTTACATTATTTACAGCGAATAGAAAGTTTTCGTCTCTTGAGCACCCGATGTAAGAATGTATGTAGATGAATACTTACATGTTAGAATCTTACGCTTCCGATAGAAAGCAATGCAAGACGGACAAAGCCGTCTAATAAATGATATGCGGATGTGCACATCATTAATTATGAGAAGTTCATTGTTGGGAGATGTAAATTAGAGAAACTGTTGATTTCGAAAAATTGACGATGGAGCTAGGAATCGAACCTGGCGTCTAGAGATGCTTGACTGGAGCCTTACTTCACTAGACCACCTAGCCGACCTGACTCTGTTATCGTTAATTTTTCTCTTCACCAGTGAATTCTTTGTTTTCTTATGCTTAATATGTGTGAATAGAAAGTTTTCGTCTCTTGAGCACCCGATGTAAGAATGTATGTGGATGAAATTATTTACAGCATAGGATAAACGTTATCATTGCAATTTTAAATCAGGACAGGAAACAGTCGCGAAAAGTGATAATGAATCGTCTGCTTCGCTATGAGATGTTGCTCTGAGCTGTTTCACTGTCTTTGACAGGACTCACAAGGAAATCGACTGAGGTATTCCTCTCGAATTCGACCATTTGAGGATATGTTATTCTTCGTCGAAATCTGAGCGACACGTATTTTTTTAATTTTTTTTTATAGGCGATAAAACGGTTTAGAGGGGTGAAATCAACCCCGAAAGTTGGGCATCCTGAGTGGTTGTTTTATAGTTTCGCATACTTCCAGTTAAGATATTTGAATGAAACCAATTAAAGAATAATTCTTACAGCGAATAATGAAAAATGCATTTCGTTCAGTTACGACGGGGTTGAATAGTCAAAAATTATAGGAGTTGAAAGTTCTAAAATTTTTACAACTAAAAAACTCATGTTCGGACTTTAATGACATTAATTGCATTTGAAACAGCAGAAAAAAGTATGGGATACGTGTTTTTGCGTTTTTCGAAATGACGTCACTTGGGGGAAAAACTACCCTTATACACGTGCCATTCCGATTAGAATCGCACTATTTTGCTTTAATCCGTCTTATTTAACATTAGAAAGTCCTTTCTAAGCAACAATTTGGGAGCTTCTTCGTCTCAATACATTTCGTCAGCATTTATAACAAAAACCACTCCGACAAAGTGCCAAACGGTTTCTGGCGTAGTTTTTTTTACGATCGTGAAATGTTCTGGAGCCCGGTACTTTCGTAATTTGTGAGGTTACTGGAATCGGTTGCGATCTTGCAATCTTGGAATCAAAATGGCTAATGTTGTAAACATTTAGGCCTTTGGTTATTATTTTTTTCCAAAACATTGAAAGAAGTCAGAAAGTTAACATACAATGGCTTGTATACCATTGAAGAAATGAAAGTTATCTTGTGACGCAAAAGCACTAAAACAATTACATTTTGTTTCGGCGAAGTTCCAAATTCATCTCCCTGTTGCGACGTATCATGCGAAACATATGATGAAAATGAATCAGTTTTTCTGGTTAACTAGCGCTTAAAAACGCGAAGTGGTGTGTTTGCATAAGTTGTTTGTAGTTTATATGTAATTGAGAATTTGAAAGTGCAAGGGTTCGTTTCCATAACAAAGATGAAGATCGATCCTTTCAACGTTATACAGTTACTTATGACAAATTTCAAGCGATAAATATTGCTCAAATGCGCGTAAACAATGAGGAAATACAGTTGAAAAACCATTTTGAAACTATATTGTTAAATGCAATAGAGAAATATATTGGCATTGAGATGGAGGAAGAAAATTCCCTGTACTTTGCAGAACCGAATGAAAATATACCAAAATGAACCAAAATCGTCACCAGACGCATGCAGAAGCAATGACGAAAACTTATCATACGAACACAAGTCAAGAGCAGTTTATTATTGCAGGTTTAAAAAAATGAACATCGATAGTGTCCGCCAGAAGTTCAAAAAAGAAAATCTGTTCACCAATTACGTCGCTGGCCTCATTATTTGAATAAGGGCGGAATATACAAGGAAAAAATAGCTAGAATTTGTGTCGACACATGGCGGAACTTCAAATTCGCTGTTCATGCTGAATTACCAGTGCACGATAATGATTTACGAAGGTAGGCACTACAAGCCCAAAAAGAAATAGGCCATGAACACTTTCGGTTTAAAACATCTGAACATTGGGTGAATTCATTCGAAATTGCCCATTGTATCATATCGAGGAAAATTAATAAATTGATCACCAAAAAACTATTGAAAATACCGAAAGTTTCAGAGAACAATTTCTACAAGGTGTGAAGCAAAATAAAAAAATATACGGTTTATCGAATGTGTATAATTCAGATGAAAGTGGTTTCGAATTGGGGATGCATTCTGGAAGAACTTTAGCAGTCGAAGGAGAAAATAAGGTGGAATGTCGAGTGCAGTCAGTTGCTTCTACGACGAATAGTTACACAATTAATCCAACTGTATCAGATGTAGGAATACTTCTTTACCCACTTTTTGTTGTTCTAAAAGAACCAAGTGGTATGTTTAGTGCAATTGTGCAACAGACATTGTTTAGACCAGATGATGTGTACATAGAAGTATCGAAGTCCGGTAAACTTACTTCAGGTGTAAACGGGTTATAAATTCCGTGATTATTCGCTTATGGAAATGAAAAAGTAGTGTGTACAGTAGTATCATATTATTTTCTTTTCAGAACATTATCACATTTTTGACATTTATGGTTTTAGGGTATGGAAAAATTTTGTCAGACATTTCTGTGACAATATTTTATTGATGAATTATGATCTAAATTTGCATCTGAGATATAACATTATTGAATTGCAATTTTTGACTCACAATCAATTATCATTTCCACGATATGTCAACCTTTTCAAGTTTTCTTGGTTTAAGAGTGGTTACGCAGAAGTGAAGCCACAAAGATTCGAAAATCCTGTGGACTTCGATTTCGAAGAAACTTAATCCTCACATTGTGAAATTTCAGGATGCGATAATATTGCGATTAATCATTGTTCCTTATGCCAGAAGTCCGTATGTTCTCATCATTTTTCCGACGATCACCGTTATTGCAGTACTTATAATGAGTAATGCAATGCACATTCCTTGGAATACGGAAATATGTGACAGTAAATAAGAAATTATTGTTATAATTCATTATATTGTTTGGTTTGTAGTAAGTCGAGATTTGTATTCATTGCTGTACAATAATATGCACTTGACGGTCGACGGATAGCGAAGAAATCAAACCGGAAAAAGAGAGAGAAAATTAGACTATAGACTTGGAGCTGAACTGACGTGGTCAGTTTGATGAAATAAAATACATCCCCATTTTCCTCATTCATTGTATTCGTTTCATAAATCTAACAATATTATACTTCTATAATTTGGTGACATCTACTATGTGATGATTCCAAAGTTGCAAGATCAGAATCAATAATATCAATTGATGCTCGACTGCGCATAATGACTGCACCTATTGGACCGGCCGCCTGAAATTCAGATCCAAGTTCAAATAGCGGCGAGAGCGGTGGGGACAAGCTATTTTAATTTTTTGACTTCTATTCTTTTTTACGCGCCAGTCAATCAGAAAAACTGATTTATTTTTATCATATGTCTCCCATGATACGTCGCAACACGCGGATAAAATTAGAACTTTGCCGAAACAACATGTAATTGTTTTGGTGCTTCTGCGTCACAAGATAACTTCCATTCCTTCAATGGTATACAAGGCGATCCATGCTAACTTTCCGATTTCTTACAACGTTTTGGAAAAAAATAATAACCAAAGTCCTAAATGTTTATAGCATTAGCCATGTTGATTCCAAAAATTATAAGATCGCAATCAATTCCAGTAACCTCACAAATACTGAAATACTGGGCTCCGGAAGATTTCACGATCGTGAAAGAAACTATGTGCCAGAAATCATTCGGCAATTTGTGGAAGTGGTTTTCGTAATAAATCGAATAAAATTTGGAATAAAATTTGGGAGCTCCTACATTGTTGCTTAGGAAGGACTTTCTAATGTTAAATGAGACGAATTGAAGCAAAATAGTGCGATTCTAATGGGAATGGCACCTGTATAAGGGAAGTTCACCGCCTAAGTGTCGTTATTCCGAAAACCGCAGAAACACGTATCCCCTACTTTTTCGGCTGTTTCAAATGCAATTAATTTCATTGAAATCCAAACATTATTTTTTTAGTTGTCAAAATTGTTCAAACATATAATTTTCGTCTATTCAAGCCCGTCGTAACCGAAAAAAATGCATTTTTCATTATTCGCTGTAAGAGTTATTCTTCAGTTGGTTTCATTTGAATATCTCATCTGAAAGTATGCGAAACTATGGAATAACAACTGAGGATGCTCAACTTTGGGAGCTGATTTCACCCCGTCAAACCGTTTTTCCGCAGTAGTGTATAAAGGACAGTTCGAATCCAGAGATGGCGGTGCTCCCCCTTAGCCCCGCCCCCCTGAATCCGCAGCGTAACCCCCCGCCCTACCCACCCGCAAATCCGCGGCGCTACCCCCCCCCCCTCCCCCCCGTTGATCATTTTCGCGGTTTGCCGCAAGATGGCTATTTTCATAGGATTTGACACACACACACAAACACCCAAAATAATTTCTGTCGAGACTTGTTTGGCGCGGGAAAACCGCGCATAAATCGGATAGGATAAAAACCTGCCAGATCTATTGAAAAAATTCCTAGAAATGACCCCTGAAGGAAGGTTCAGAATGGCGTTTTGAATGCTTTTAACAATTTTTTTGTTTACCATCAATTACATGTAGTTTTCTTATTCTATTCTGAATTATCATATTCTAAATTTTAACGAGTGAAATTATACATATTATTTTCAAATCCATATGAATAAAACATCTCATTATCCCAAAATTGACTCAAACTAATTTTTTTACAGTACTGTCATACAAAATGTAAATGTTATGAATTTTTACTTATGAAAAATATGTAATCAATAATTATGAATTTAGCGTGGTTTATTCCTCGAAATAATCCATTAAATCATTATCGTTTTCCTGTTCGCTAACATTATCATCATCATCATCATCAGCAACGCTATTTTCGACATCTATAATTATTACGATAGTTTCATTCGCCCATTTTTCTACAATTATTTCCATACATATTTCACCGTAATTTATATGATGTTATCTGTTTGGCCTCACTCGAGCAGCTCGCGCGTCCTCAACGAGATCCCGAAGCTCCTCCAGCGAGAACTCGCGTGTTGCTTCGAAAAAGCCTATAATTATCTGTTCCTCAGCCTCCTCATCCTCGCCCCAATCAACGATCGACCACTCATCGTCATCATCACTTGAATGAGATGGCATTTTTTTTCTTTTTATAATTGATTTGCGATGAAAAATCTGTGAAAAGAGCAAGCCGAGATAGAAAAGTTGATGCTCATGCACTCATCATTTATATGCATAATACATCTCCAATCCGAAAAGTTTCCACCTATTCAAGATGAGTGATACGGCGGAGGTGTGAAAAATACTAGAATTTTATTTTAATGTAGTGCTACACACCAATCCTAGTTCGAATAATAACCATCATCGTCAGCTCTATCGATATCTCCCAGCATTTGATGAATTTAATCAATCTCATCCGGAAGCGAACCGAATATAATGCGTACGACGTCGCAACCGTCAAAATCATTATCAAACTCAATGCCCACTTCCCGTTCATTCACCTCCACGCACTCATCATCACTATCACCGCCATTACGGACGCAACAGACCACCACAATACTGGTGGACAAACGAGATAGGCAAGCTGCGAAAAAGTTGCCTGGAAAAACGACGACGGGTTACGAGGGCTGGAGGAGGACCCGACAGGGAAACCCTTCAGGCCGAGTACAAGACGAAACGAAAACGACTGACGTACGCCATCAGAGACAGCCAGACGCGATGCTGGAAAAAGCTCTGCGAGGAGGTGGATCGCGACACCTGGGGTGCCGGTTACAAGATTGTGACCGGTAGGCTGGGGGCCCGGATCCCGCCAGAACTCCAGGATGCTGAAACCGCACGACGGATCGTCGACGGACTGTTCCCGACGCACCCGACGCGTACGGACGCGACGAACGACGACGAGACGGCGGCGCCCCTCGTCTTCACCGCCGAGGAGCTCGTCGGAGCGACCAAAGCAATGAAGAGGGGTAAAGCGTCAGGACCGGACGGGGTACCGGCGGAGGTTCTTCGGCTGATGGCGAGCCTGAGGCCGGAGATACTTCTCGACCTCTACAACACGTGCCTTACGACAGGGACATTCAGCGACCGGTGGAAGGTGGCGAGGTTGGTCCTTATCCCAAAGGGTAAGGGTGACCCCAGCACGCCGTCGGCCTACCGGCCGCTGAGCTTACTGGACACGACAGGGAAACTGTACGAACAGCTTCTGCGACCACGACTTACGGACGCGATACGGGACGGCGGAGGCCTCTCTGACCAGCAGTTCGGCTTCCGGAGGGGTCGATCAACGATTGAAGCGATCCAAGAGGTGGTTGACTCCTTCCGGTCGACAGACAGACATTGCCACGCTGTGCGACCCGTCGCGCTGCTGGTGACACTTGACGTTTAGAACGCCTTCAATTGGGCCAGGTGGGTGGATATCCTAGGGTCGCTGAGAGGCGACTTCGGGGTCCCGCCTTACTTGCTCCGAGTTGTTGAAGACTACCTTCGGAACAGACGACTGACGTACGAAACGATCGAAGGCCAAGTGACGCGACAGATCACCGCGGGGGTCAATCAAGGTTCCATACTAGGACCCGACTTTTGGAACGGGATATACGACAGCCTGCTCAGACTGGAGCTCCCACTCGGCGTTAGCCTGGTCGCTTACGCTGACGACGTGGCGTCAGTGATAGTCGAACGAACTCCAGATCTGGCACAATACGCACTGAACCAGACAATGAGACGAGTCGGACGGTGGATGACTGACCACGAACTGCAACTCGCGACGGAAAAGACAGAACTGGTGCTTCTCACCAGGAGACGGATACCGACAACATTACGCATGACGGTCGGGACGGACGAGATTGAGACCAGAGGGGAAGTCAAGTACCTGGGGGTGACCCTGGATACGAAGATGACCTTCTGGCCTCACATACGACGAACGGCTCAGAAGGCGGCTGAAAGGATAGCATCCCTAAGCCGCCTGATGGCAAACACGAACGGACCGAGACCAGGGAAACAGAGACTTTTGATGTCGACGGTGAACTCGATCCTCCTCTACGGTGCGGAGATCTGGGCAGACTCCCTGTAGACTGAGAAATACTGTCACGCAATGACGACGGTACAGAGACGAAGCGCGTTGAGGATCGCTTGTTCCTATCGGACGGTCTCAGCCCAGGCCGTTCTGGTGGTGGCAGGCGTGATTCCCATAGACCTTCTCGCGTTCGAGCGCAAAAGGGTCTACGGAAGAGACGCGGACGTGACCCGACGGGACGCGTTAACGACGGAAAGAGACGCGACCATACAGACGTGGCAGCAACGGTGGACGGAAGAAACGACGGGAAACTCGTTTATTGCCATCGTTCATTGCCGTCACTTTCCAGTTTTTTTAGAACGATCCACACCGGGGAATTACACGGAGATAAGGAATGTTCAATAAGATTCTGCTTGAGTAGTTTATCAACTTGGGATTCGATTTCGTCTATGTTAATCTTGGGAAAATGGTATTGTTTGGTATGAATAGGCGTATTGTCCGTGGTGGGGATAGTGTGATGAGATAAATTAGTGTGGCCTGATTTATCACCTGAGAGATAAAAGCGATAGTTAATTTCTGTTACAAGGTTGAATATAGATTGTTCTTCGGCGTTATTCAAATAATCAAGATGTAAGCTGCTCTTTAGGACGTCCAATCTTTCTGACCTACTGTCAGTCAAGAGCACTGTTGCGGCACCGGGACAGGGTGTACTGTCGTCAGGGATAGGAGGATCGGATTGCAGTTGCGCGAGGTCAGCGGACTGAATAGGGCAGGAGGGGGGATTATTCGTCGGTTGCGATGTACGCTTGGCGGCAGAAATAATGATGGAGTCGCTGAGGAGAGGGCCTGGGTGCGAAACGAGGGTTTTTGCGCGGGCATCGCTGTGGTGGTTACTCGGTGCAGTGGGCGTAGCGTTGGGCATGACTGTACTCAGTGGCTCGTCGAAGTCGTCTAGGGTTACCTTCGGGAGTCTTATCTCTACTGCAGATTCGTTACAATAGAACGCGTACGAGTAAGCGATGCCGTTCTGGTTTTTTACTAACGCTTCACTACATAGAACATTGTTGCCTAAATCGACGCTTTTAAAGGTAACCTACTTAAGTGTCTGGGTTCGCAACTATCAGTGAGATGGCTTTCACGGTACGGGCCTGTATTGTAATGACGCGTGTTTTTTCGGGCGCGGACGAGGGTTCATCGAATTTATCAAACTGGATTGTCAATGAGGATCCAAGCATCACCGAGTTTGAGTTGAAAGAAATAGTTGCTTTTTCTTTTCGTAAGAAGGGCTGACCTAAGATACCGTCGTGCGGAATCGGAAACGACTCAGGGACCAAGTGACAGGTATGGGATTTATTATTAAAACGGATTTCAGTTTCTGTGATAGTTTGCGTCTTTTTGACTGTTATACCAGTCAGCGTCAAACGTTCGTCGGTTGTTCGTCGTACGAGGGGCCTAACGGAACCTTCTTCGACCAAGTTGACGTCTGCACCGGTGTCAATAATAAATGTAGAGATTTTCATCGGCGCGGGGGTGTCGATCGAAATTAGTGGAGGGTCAGCTGAAGCTGTTTTGAGGATATGACTTGAAGATCGGAACGCTAATTGTTTGCATTGCTCGAGGGCACGTTCTTCCCGCGGGCGATGTTCCCGTTTGAATGTTTATTTGAGCTTGCATTGCCTTGATTATTACGCGGAAAGGATCTACATCGGTCTACTGTGTGGACTCTGCGATCACAATTGTCGCAGTGTGGTTCTTGGTTCATGTTGCATTCATTGTGAAAGTGACCCATTCTGCGACATTTGGTACAATATCTTTCACTTTGCAGACGGTGACATTTCGTGATGGAGTGACCCTGGTGGTTGCAAAATTAACAACTGCTGGGCAGAGCATCAACGTGGCCAGCAGAACAGGTGTTCGGATCGAGCGCTTGGGCGTAGGGTCTGGGCTCGGTACAAGGCGCTGGTTGATGAGCGTAACCAGGTGTGGGCAATGACATCGGGGGGGGGGGGGGGGGCAAAGGAAGCCGCGGCGGGCACCTGAGACGGAGGAGCAGTATAGGGGGAAACGGCAGACACACGGGTGTAGAGGGGATAAAATATTGTGCAGAGAATTGCATCTGACGGTTAATTAGCTTGGCTTCTCCACCTTCGGCGATGCTGACGGCAGTTTCGAAGGTCGGTGATGGTCTGATAGTGGCGATTCTCCACTCAAATTCTGGCTGAGGCCTTCTTATAAACGATCTAGAGGTATCCTTCTTTAGATCATTCAGTCGAAGCGTTGCTACGTCTGGTGGGTGCTTGGCTATGATCGCTGTGCTTATTTCTTTTGATATTGCTCTCATTCTGCACGAGTAATCTATGATGCGCTCATATGGTTGTTGTTTAATTCTATTCAATTGAGCAGATAACTGGCGTTTGGGGATATCCGGGCGGTATGCTCGGCTGACGGCAGTTATGAGGTCCTCGACGTCATTACAATTGATACCTAACAAATGTTGAGAAGCTGGGCCTGTATCCTTTGATCGCGCAAATTTGGCGAAAGTCATTCCATCCGAAGCTTTCAAAAGATTCCCTACGTGACGTAATTGTTCTGCAACTGAGTCGAAGGGCATGTTGTGGCCGTCGAAAGGGGGGATTAAGGGCAAGACATCTTTTACTGACCAAAAATTTGAACCGGTTTCGTTAGTTGGTGCCATGTTGATTTAAGCAGGGTATTGCAAGTACAGTAATAAAAATATCAACTTGACACTAAGATTTAGAATAGACTGACAGGGCGAAGGTGAACGCAAAAACAGAGTGCAGCATGGTTCTAGGCGGCTGGACGCAGGTGAAACTTGAAGAGGCGATACACGTCATGCGTCGGCACGAGGAGGGTATAGATGAGGTACTCCGTGTCGTGTTGATAAATAAGTGTGGTAATCCGGGTCTAAGGGCGATGCCACTTTCGGGTCCAGATTCTCGTCCTAACAGGGACGCAGAAGTCCGAATGAGCGGGAACGGTCCATTCAATACTTGTCGGTTCGGAAGGTGATGTGTTCAGATGCGGTGTGCGGCTTAACTTGGCTATAGTACTGAATTTCCACTCGCTACCGTTATTCGACGTCGTACGTATAGATGAATTTCAATAGTACCAAAATGTGACGGAGTTATTGGAATTGGAGATTCTTTGCAGAGCCTGTGTCCGTGGCGAGTTGAATAGGTTCTGCATGCCTGTCAAAGTACTTTGTGGGCCAGAGTTCGTTCGTAACACGGTTATCACTGATTGGTACGGCGTTAGAAATTTTAAGCACTGAACACTTTCGTAGAAAACATGCAGCACTGCACTAACGAGTAGGTCGACGGGCAAAACCGCTGCCACCAAAATGTTACGGGGTGGATTGCGTAGGCTCCGATGAGCGGTAATCGGAGCTTACTCCACGCCCAGCCAAGGTGTTATTTGGCTATCTTAGGGTCCGTTCACGTCGACTACGCACTTGCGTGCTACTACTCCCAACGCAGGAAGTGAATGGAATAGAAAGGGATCGGTATTGAGGAAAGGTAAATGATTTGAAGTATATGATTATTTATTAGGAGTCAATGCAACGAAGTCGGTCGAGGGAGAAAGGTATGGTCTTGGTTAAGACGGATAGGTGTCTTGCTTGAGCGCTAGGATAGATCTGCTCAGTTCTGCGGGATGTAGGAGGCAAGATAGCCGCGAGTTACAGAAAAATCTGCTGACTCGCGAACGATAAGAGTGGACCACAGAGCGTAAGGTAACTAAGAGTGTGGGAAAGTAATATGAAGTCTTGAGGACGTAACATTCTGGAAGCTGTTCTTCGTTTTCTGGAAACTTTTTTTACATCTTAAATAAATGGGAAAAATATTTTCTGGAAACTTTCTTCAATTTTCTGAAAACTTTTTTTACGTGTTAATAAAATAGGAAAAAAGTTTCCGGAAAACTTTTTTCGTTTTCCCGAAACTTTTTTCCATTTTCTGAAAACTTTTTTTCGTTTTCTGGAAACTTCTTTCCGTATTCTGAAAACTATTCTCGTGGTAAACGAATAAATATGAATAATTGTCCAATTACATCATTGATAAATAAATAAATAATTGATGAATTAACATGGTATTCGAATTTTGAAACTTCGATCTGCTCAATATCGTATTGCTGGCGAAACGTCTCTGCTTCATGAAGTATCACCCTGAGTGTCAAACGCATATATTCACAACGGTTCTATGCCCTCAGTTCCAGCCTCAGGCTAGTTTATTGCGGGGTTGCAGCACCTTCCAAGTTCTGGTGCCTGTTTGCCCAGGTATCGGCTGCATCTTACCGTCTTGTCTACTCATGATCAATTTTTCAGTCTATTATAAAGTCTTGGTGATCGGTCAATTAAGAAAACGTATTTTTAGTTAACGTTTCGACCCGGATATGGGCCCTCCTCAGAACGATTTATTTTTTTAAACTGTCAAAAATAACAAAAAGATTTTTGTAAAATAAATAATAGGACTAGAAGTAATCAGACTTAAATATTGTAGATGTAATACTCTTAGAGCTATTATACTCGTATATTGTTGATAGTAAGAACCTTATGATTAATTGAAATAAGGATGTCTTTGAGTGTTATTTACCTTTTGAATTAAGTAAGTGGACTAAGATGTAGTCGGATTCACAATTACAATTGGTTGAAACAGTGTTCTTTTGAGTGACGGTAGACAATGTCAATCTTCAAGTTATTTTACATGTGGGAGTTAATAGTCGGAAGTCAATAGCCCGATCTATACCTTAGCCAAAACAATTGATTTATGGCTCACCACCAATATCACACCTCCCATCTCGAGAGTTAAGGATAGCTTTTTCTTAGTTGATAAAATTAAAACATTGATTATCCCGGACAATTACACGTTAATATCTTTAGATGTAATTTTACTCTTTACCAACGTTCCTACAGATCTCGCATTGCGTGCAATAAACAACCGGTGGGCTTCTTTGGAAAATAAGATTCCAATTCCCCTCATAGAACTTGAAAAAGCCTTAAAAATATGTTTTGACTCCGCAATATTTAAATTTAATAACGATACTTATGCACAACAGTTTGGTTTGCCTATGGGATCTCCTCTCTCCCCAATCCTGTCAGACCTGGTCATGGAAGACTTGGAAACGTCTTGCATTAACGATCTTGGTTTTGATTTGCCGTTCTATTTTCGATACGTGGATGATATTCTTACTGCCGTTCCAAATGAAAAAATACATCACACTCTTAATATTTTTAACCGGTACCATCCAAGATTACAATTTACTATCGAAACAGAAAAAAATAACGCCATCAGTTTCTCAGACGTATTGTTGATACACAACAATAATAATATCAAGACAGATTGGTTTCACAAAAAAACCTGGTCACAAAGATACCTGAATTTTAATTCTCACCATCCTTTGTCCTTCAAAATAGGCACCATCTTTAACCTAGTTGACCGAGCTATCAAACTAGCTAGTACAGAGTTCCAGGAAAAAAACCTGTCGCTCATATACAATGTACTAAGATGGAATGATTACCCTCATGGCCTATTACACCAACAAATTAATAAGAGACGCACCTACATCAACAACATACCTGACAATAATATTGACTCTGCTCCCGCTGAAGATAGCAACAGACCCGCTACTACATATATCCCCATCCCACATGTATCCGGCCTCTTTGAGTCACTTAACCGCTTATTCGCCTAATATAATGTCAAGTTTGTTGGAAAAAATTCAAAAGATTTACAACTAGTTTTTGATACAGGCAAAGACAAGATCCCCATGGGCAAACGATCTAATGTCGTGTATAAAATACCATGCAATGATTGCAATCAAGTCTACATAGGTCAAACTGGTCGACATCTCAACACTAGAATTAGGGAACACCAACGCAACATACATGAGATTGAAGAACGTCTCACAGCTCTAACGAAACATAGTATCGATAAACGACACACTTTTAATTACGACAACACAAACATCCTTTGTGAAGAACACAATTATTATAGAAGACTGTTATTAGAAATGTGCAACATTGTAGGTCATACCAATTCGGTTAATCTTAGACAAGATGTTGAACATTTAAGTAATATTTACAAACCTCTAATCTCCGCACACACAACAAATATTGTTTAACCTTAACTACATACAAAAAAATTTTTTGTCCCCATTATACAGTCCTTTCTACATAACTTTTCTTACAAAATATTTATTGTTTTTCTGTATAATTGTTTATAATAGGTTCACCTTCACTCTGGATTACATTGTTTTCTCCCATCAGTCGTTATTCACCTGTTGACTCAATTGGTTCAACCAACAATATTTCGTTAGACATGTAGAACTTAATTATAAAGAGCCTACCTCCACTTCTTTGACACCTGTGAATTAATTTCATTGCTAAAAAGACCTTCTTCAATAACCTTTTAACACAATGACATACTGACTGTGAAAAAACATAGTTTTTTAATCTTTTCAATTAATGACTTCCAACTATTAACTCCCACATATAAAATAACTTGATGATTGACATTGTCTACCGTCACTCAAAAGAACACTGTTTCCACCAATTGTAATTGTGAATTCGACTACATCTTAGTCCACTTACTTAATTCAAAAGGTAAATAACACTCAAAGACATCCTTATTTCAATTAATCATAAGGTTCTCACTATCAACAATATATAATAGCTCTAAGAGTATTACATCTACAATATTTAAGTCTAATTACTTCTATTACTATTATTTATTTTACAAAAATCTTTTTGTTATTTTTGACAGTTTAAAAAAATAAATCGTTCTGAGGAGGGCCCATATCCGGGTCGAAACGTTAACTAAAAATACGTTTTCTTAATTGACCGATCACCAAGACTCTATAATAGATTACATACGAGGTCGAGAATTCTTATTCATCAATTTTTCAGTACTTTGGGGCTAACCTAGCGTTTTTTACTACGTATTGAACACTGTGGAGTTGATCAACTCTTGGTAAGCCCCCCAGACGGTTCTTGTAATCATTTAACGTGATGTTAATAATCCTTGCAGTTCTCTCATCCCTTGACACGTTTGCTCACTTTGACGATGCTGATATGTATCGTTTTGTCTTCGACCGTGGTGGTGAATGTGTATAGTTTCGCACGGATCTATCGTATTGTTGAAGAACTATCTCCGTCTAATGATGGGGTTGTCCTTACAGCAGTTCTATGCCCTCAGTTCTATCCTATGGTCAGTTTATTGTAGGGGTGGTGGTAAACCCCCTAAGGTATTGCGTCTGTTTGTCCAGGTACCAGTTGCATATTACAGTTTTGCCAACTCAACGTCAATTTTTCAGTACAATGGGACGAACTTTATGTTTTTTACTTCGTATTAGGCATTGTGGTATGGACCAACTCTTTGTAAGCCTCCCCATGCGATGCTCATAATCGTTAAACGTGACGGTTTTCAACGTTGCACTTTCGGCATCCTTGACACGTTTGCTCACCTTGATGGTAAATGTGCTCAGTTTCACGTGAATCCCCGATGAATTCGGTCATGATTTTTCGATTGTTCCCATCCTTCATCAGAACCCGATGTGTGAAATGCTCGAGACAGGAGAATTAAAATCTCTATGATTCTTGTGAAGTTCTATAGGATATTCGGATATCCATCGGACCAGGATGTGACCGATCGGTGGATCGTCCGAGTGAGTTGATATATCGATAAGATTATGCCACTACTCGACCGAACCGTATAGATTGTTTACGTCAAAATACGTGAGATACGATTCCACGTTACTGGGATCAAAATCTTTTCCCATAAACCTGTTATTGGCCCGAGCCTGTCGATCAGAATATTGTAAATTTGCTTCCCGTGTATTCAAGCATAGCATCGAAAGCAAGTTCCGGCACTGTGTAGTAGTGCAACGAATGTCAATCATATGTTCTGAGACATCTGGTCAGATCACCGTTTTGCATTTATCAATCTCTATAGTTCTCCATTGGCTCTAAATGGAATTCTTCCCAAACATTTTTAGCATGCTTGTAATTTTCGTTTGAGATATTTGCATTACATAGGTGTGAGTAGAAATGCTTCTTTGCAGGTAGCTGAATTTCATCGAGCTTCTCCCAGCAATTAACGTATTCATGGGGAAAACGTCGTTGCCAGTCATCAAACTGAAATGAGTCTGATTATTGCAGAATTTACGCGTTGTATGTTTATCTGCATCATTCAAATATGTGGAAAGTTTATGGAAAGGATGCTGCTAGCCATAAAAATCAAAACGAATCGACGAATCTCAAGCACATTATTGTTCCATCAACGCATTCGTTAATGAGATATATTTTTCCTTATTTCCTGGCAGCAGCGTAATTTTATGGGGGAAAGTTAATGCTAGGTATTTTAATAAAAATTGTGTTTCCAATAGGGTTGATGAATTGTGTAAAACTGATGGAATTGTGAATCGTGTAACTGTTTATAACAGCCAGGAATATGAATATTTTCACATACGTTAATTCTTAATTAATCTGTCCTGAAAGACATGTCAGAAATCAAATTATTGCTTTACATCATGTCATCGTACTACAACAATGCGGATTGGAAAATGTTGTGATGCATACCGCACTCTCGACAGTTCCGCTAGAATCTACTGAATTTGTATTTTCAAACATAGATAAGCCCGGTTACATTACCTATATTGCATGAGAAGTAGTACGTGTAACAAAATGAAAACCAGTAGACGACAAAATAAAAAAAATGAGCGAATGTTACCAAGAGCTTTCCCGTCTATAGAGGAAACGGAAGTCTTTTCATGTTACCGGGAAACCTGCAAAATATTAGGTTATATTAGGTTGGCTAGGTTGTACAGTCTCGAGTTGGGGATAGATTATATTAGGTTGGGTTGTAGTCAATTCCTGGGTGGACCCCAAGGCTCAGGAACCGGAAAATGCAACTGGGAGGACCCACGAGGGACCCACTAAGAAGGATCCAAGAAACACAGCTCACTACACCGCAGCTGGAATGGCCGGAAACTCGTCAGGCATCATAATTGATGAAGACGACCAAAGAAACCGGACGGAGTTAACACCTGCCGCCCGTAGGCGGATAAAACTGGAAGATACGGTGGACAAACTGGCTACTCTGGGCAGGAGTATAATGAAAACCTATGGCAGCAGTAATAACCTGCGCAGGGAAATCCGCGAAAAAGCGGATGGGTGCGTTCGTAAGATTACAGAGGAGCTGTACGACGAATACCTGCCAACGGACGAGAGGGAAGAGCTCATAGTCACATGGACAATGAAGATTAGTCAAATCCTGGTCACGATAACAAAGGAGACAAGATTTAGTAACGCTCTGATAGCTTTACTTCATCAAAGAAGGGAGGACGGACAGAAGGTGATCGACGACTTTTGCAGCGAACCTCAAATTGATTTAAGCAACGAAGAAGTCGACGAGGTGAGAGAGACATGGGTCAACACCGGCAGGCGTAGAAAAAGATTAGAAGGACAGAGGGACCGAAACAGCATCGAAGAAACGATAACGGAAAAGTCCCCGCAACAAAAAAGGCCCAAGCACCCCACAGGCGGGGCTATACTCACATCTACGGCAACGAGCATCCTAGAGGAAATGCCGACGACAGGCGACAATGAGGACGGAAACACTGCCATCACCCCTACCCAGGAATCGACTACCGCCAGGGAATCCACCCAGAACCCTGCGCAGCAGAACGCAGAAGAAGCGAACCGGGGATTAACCATAAGCGCAACCACACGGGCCGCCATGATCATAATCAGGGCTGAGGGTAAGTCCTACCAGGAGCTGATTAAATACCTTAAAAAAAAGGTTAACACCAGCGACGTAGACGTCAGAGTGGTGCGGAAGGCTGCAAGAACCGAGGACGCCTTAGTCGACACCGGCAGTGCGGAGGAAGCAAAGATCCTGACCAAAAGGATTACAGAAGAGGGACTTACCGCAGTTATACCGGGCCCTCGAAAAACCAGGGTGATATTTATGGGTATAGAACCTACCGTAACCCGGGAGGAACTTGCTATAGCTATTAGTCAGGGCGTAGGGGAACCACCACGGGTCATCTTCCTGGTACCGAAAGAAGGCTCAGGAGTCCAGACAGCTTGCGCCGAAAAGGACGCACAGGCGGCCAAAAAACTGATTAGAGAGGGCAGGCTGAGGATCGGCTGGTCGACAGCCAGAACGCGACCTTGGCAGGATTCCGGCACCTGCTACCAATGCGGAGACCAAGGGCATATGGCCAGAACGTGCAAGGAACCAACAAAAGTCTGTTATAGGTGTAAAGACCCGGGGCACGGAGCGAGAAACTGCGAACGAGAGGACGACTCGAGCGAAACAAACTCTGATGTGGACCCCAAAACAAACGGCAGGAGGAACTCTCCGAAAGCCGCAGCAGGACCACCTCAGAGGAATAAGGTGACGAACAATAGACCCAGTCGGAATTCTACCAGCACGGTGAGCGATGCCATGAAGATAAGCAGGGGCAATAAGTACCTTAGGTCAATCGGCACCCAGACCGAGACAGTGGCGCCTTACGCGATAGCACCTGGGACGGAGGGGAGAAGAGGAGAAGGCCAGAAGACGTACGCCGCTGCCACTGCGACGACGGCCGAGGCTCGCCCCCACGACGGCCATGACGGCCATGACGGACAGGGGACACGCCCCCCTGCGAAGGCCCCACCATCAACGGGGACAGCAAGGAAAACCTCACCAAGAAAAAAGGGACATGCGGTGATGGTTGACATGCCGGGAAAAACGTATCAGGTCATGCTGCGGGAGGTCAAAGCCAAGATGACCAAATCAAGGGATGTCGAGAAGGTCAGGATGACGCGCGGGGGGAAACTTCTACTCTGCGTCACAGAAGCGGCAAAGGCGGGTGACATCGCGGCCTGCCTTAGAGAAGCACTACCGCAGGACACAGTTGTCAGAACCCTGGGGGACGGAACTACAGCCAAGATACGGGGTATGGACATCCTGGTAGATGAAAGTGATCTGATCAACGCCATTTGCTCGGAGATCCCCACATTGGCAGAGGAACGGGAACAAACACACGTAGTAGGAATGTTCACCTACCCGTGGCAGGAGAGGGCTGCGTGGGTCAAGCTACCAACAAGAATTGCGAACCGTCTGAAGCAACTAGGCACCCTAAGAGTTGGCTGGACAAAGGCCAAGGTCACCGATACCAAAACTAGCCCTACCAAATGCGACAGATGTGGGAGGACGGATCACATCGCAAGACAATGCGGAAGGCTAAAAGCTGGAAATACGTCAAAGACACGCAGGAAGGACCAACGAGAGGGGAGGCCCCCAATTGAGCAAGGAAGTCCTGCTGCAACTGGGCCAGCTGGATCCCCAGTCGGGAGCAGCACTCGCAACGGAGACATGGGGGCAGAGACCCCCGGCAGACATAGGGACCCGGAAGACCTCATCAATGGCAGGTAACAATCGTCCTCCCACCATGAAAATATGGCAGGCCAATTTGAACCGCTGCCATCAGGCGTTGGACCTAATAGTTGCCGATGCGGTGAACAATAACGTCGACATCATAATTGCCTCTGAACTGCCGTCCCGAATAGGGACAGGAGTTCGTGCCAGGATATGCCATGAAGCTAGTGCCGGTATAATCCTCATAAACAAAAGGACCCAGGCCAAGACAATCCGGACCGGGAAGAGGTACGTTATTGTTAAAATAGGAAAAACCTTGGGCATCACGTCGATGTACTTTTCTCCAAATAAACGAATGGCAGAATTCGTAAGCTACTGGGACGAGGTAGTGATCGAAACCACTGAAGCTGCAAGCAAGGAGGGAATCAGCATTATACTAGCTCGGGACCTGAATGCCTGGGCCCAAGCATGGGGAGGGACTAAGGAAAACCCCAGGGGGAGCATGATCGTGGACACCATGAACACGCACGGCTGGTCGTGTCTTAACGTAGGAAAGATACCCACCTTCCACAGAGGAGAGGCGACGTTTATAATAGACATTACCATTGCCATGCAGGCGGTCGCCCAGACAGTAACGGGATGGCGCGTGATCGAGGACATCGAGGCGATGAGTGATCACCGGAGAATCGAGTTTAGAATAATGCCAGTCAAGGTCGGTAACGGGAATACAGGATGCGATCGCCCGAGGGACATACCTGGCTGGAATATGAGGACGACATCAAAGAAAAAACTCCGGAACGCTATGGTCCAAATGAGGATAAATACGAAGTGGCAGGAGCTCCGAGCACCAGAGCTCCAACGGGAGATCATCCGGCTGATAGTGGACAGCCTGAACAGGGTAGCAAAAAGAAGGACCCGATGCTCGGGCAAGCCCCCCGTATACTGGTGGACCGGGGACATCGCGAAATCCCGCACGAGCTGCACGAGAGCGCGGAGAATATTCCAAAGAGCGCGCAAGAGAAGGAAGTCGGAGGCGTTCCTTGAGAAGCTGACCACCGAACTAAGAGAAGCGCGCAAAAAGCTTAAAACACTAATACGTCAGAGTAAAGAGAGGGCGTGGAATGAGCTCCTCACTCAATTGGAAGCAGACCCGTGGGGGAGGTCATATAAAATCATTATGGGAAAATTAGCGGGACCCGGCCCCCTGGCACCGGCGTACAAGGAGGATGCCGTCAAGGCGGTGGAAGAGCTTTTCCCACCGGGAAAAACCCACCCAAAACTCACCCTGAAAGAAATAGACAGGGTCGTCGAGGAAACCGACGCCAAGACCCTGCGAGTATCAGTGCCTGAGGTGATCGAGGCGCTAAAAACATGCAACCAGGGCAAGGCACCCGGGCCGGATGGTATTCCAACGGAGGCACTGAAGGGCCTGCAGGAGGCGTATCCGGACGCTCTGCCATCCCTGTATACGGAACTAATGAGGAAGCTGAACTTCCCTATCGAATGGAAAGCCGCACGACTGATACTCATCCCGAAGCCACGGAAAGATACGAACGAAGCAACCAAGTACAGACCTATCTGTCTCCTCAATACCATGGGCAAGCTATACGAGAAAATTATAGCTAACAGGCTCACGATCCACCTGCGTAAGGTCAGGGGACTAAGTGGGCTCCAGTACGGCTTCATGAAGGGCAAATCGACCGCCGACGGACTTAGGGCTGTGACCGACGTCATCTCGGAGGCGCTACGGATGAAAGAGTCCGCATGTGCGGTATGTTTGGATATTAAAAACGCGTTCAACACCGCAGGATGGCTGAATATTATGGCAGCGATCTGCAGGGCCGACACACCCGCATACCTTATGGCGCTGGTCAGCGACTACCTACAGGAGCGGTGGATCACTATAGAAACCGAACATTATTCTATAGCGCGGACCGTTACCAGAGGAGTTCCCCAGGGATCTGTGCTGGGTCCGCTCCTCTGGAACGTAATGTACGACGGGGTAATGCGCCTGGACCTGCCAAAGCGCACTACCGTTACATGCTACGCCGACGATACTGTGATTCTGGCTGTGGGAAAGACTCCACGAGCCGCGGCAGAGAGGGCAAGGCTGGCGACGGATATGGCCGTGAAGTGGATAGGAGAACAGGGCCTGAAGGTGGCTCCACACAAAACGGAGGCCGTGCTCTTCACCAAGAAGAAAAAGTACCAGGGAGTCACGAGGGTTAGAGTACTAGGACATCAGATTGAATACGCCCAAACACTGAAATACCTGGGCGTAAGACTAGACAAGCGACTCACGTACGGTGAGCATATAAAAGGCGCCGTGTCAAAGGCTGTAACTACGGCAACAATATTGGGTCGACTAATGCCAAACATGGGCGGGCCGCGCCCCCCCCGAAGGAAACTATACGCAGCTGTAGGGCGGTCAGTCGCCCACTATGGAGCACAAGTCTGGGCCACGGCTCTGAACACACAGACACACCGCAGGGCGATACAAAAAATATCTAGAATGGAGGCGCGACGAATAATCAGTGGCTATAGAACGACCTCCACAGAGGCTGCAGAGGTGCTGGCAGGGCAACCGCCCCTGTATCTCATAGCGCAATAACAGCGAGAGCTGTATAACCTACAACTCCTGAGGAAAGACTCTCAACTCACCGAGAGGATAAGAGAAAGCCTCAAGAGAAAGGAAAAAAAGGAGGCACGAGCCGCGACTCTGCGGAAATGGCAGAGCGAATGGGAGAAGACAAGCAAGGGAGCGTGGACCAGAAGATTGATTCCACACATCGATCCATGGTACCACCGAGACCATGGAGAGCTGAGTTATACGCTCACTCAAGTCTTGACAGGCCACGGGGCGTTTGGAGAATACCTCCACAAGTTTGGGAGAAGAAGCAGCCCCAAATGCGGGTACTGTAGGGAGACGGCGGTGGACAGCCCAATACACACTATTTTCGAATGTCCGAACTGGAAGGATATAAGAAAGGATAACTGGGGGTACCAGGGACCGACTTTGACCCCAGGCAACATGATAACCATCATGTTAGAAACAGAAGGTAACTGGAAAGCTATATCCGGGAAAATGATGGAGCTTATCTCCACCAAAGAAGCAAGCGACCGGAACAAGGGGTACTAGGCACAAGAGACCACAAACAACTATTTACCACATCTACATACGATATTTTAGCTACTATCTAGTCTACTTTACCTACCTAGTTATTATATTTTAGATATGTGTTTTCTTATTCTTTCTTTCATACACCCCAGTGATTTTACATCACTTTTTATCTATTCGATGTTCACACACGATATTTTTTAATTACTGACAGGATTTTCATCCTATTCGATTTTTATTTAGCTATTTGACACATTTTACATTAGCCCTTACTCCAGTGATTCTACAGCACTTTTCAACTATTTATTTATTTATCTATTCAGCAAAAGCCAACCCACTAGGTGGTGGTAAATGGGCCTTATAGATACCCAGGAGTCAGTTTATCCCCCATGGGACCTACATCGAAGAGAAAGCGCATAAAAAAGATAGGGCTCAGAGCCGACACCCACAGAGCAGACAGAACTCCCTGACATCCAACCTCCCTTGGAAGGGTGCTACCCCGCGCTCCCACGGGGAGGGGCTCCCGACCAGGGGCGACTGCCGTAGCCGGTCCGAAGCCCGGTTGAGAAAAGTAGACGGGCCTAGCTGAATCCAACCTTAGCCCCGTGCTGGCTACCCCCAGCGGGCATGATGCAGGCGCCCGGGCTGGCCTCCCTCGGGAGGCACGCTACGGTGCCGCATCGGGCTTGCTGGATCGGGAGCAAGATGTAATGCCGAAAGGCGGTTCCTTGCCCCTGAGCTGAGGAACTCCAACTCGGCGGTACATCTTCGGCAAAAAAAAAAAAAAAAAAAAAAAAAAAAAATAGGTTGGGTTGTAGTGTCTTGGGTCAAGTTAGGTTATATTAGGTTGGGTTGTAGTGTCTTGGGTCAAGTTAGGTTATGTCAAGTTGGAGTAGCCTTGACGTAGGTCAGGTTATAGAAACCTCGATGCCGTCGTGCCAACAGCGAATTGCTCAAGCATCATTGAACTATCGAAGCTAGCGATCAAGCTTGATCGAATAAATCATTTCAGAAAGTATTTCATCAATTTAGGTTAGGTTGGGCAGTCTTGGATGAGGATAGGTTGTATTAGGTTGGGTTGTAGTGTCTTGGATCAAGTTAGGTTACGTTAGGTCAAGTCCTACCGTCTTAGGTCAGGTTAGCTTTTACTCCGCTGGGTGTTAAGTCGGGTTAGAGCTAAGGATGATGTAAGCAGGGAGGACTATCTCCGCGTACAGAAAGTGTCCGTAAAGCCGAGGCAAAGAAATTGAGATCGCGTCGCTGCGTGAAAAATTGTATCCATTTTTCAAACTTCACTGAGTTGACGAGTTATAAAAGTACGTAGTTGGAAAAGAAAAAAAATGGTTCTCGAATTAGAGAAGATTTCTGTACGTACCAAGTTTCATCATCTTGCTCATTATAAATGTTTTTATCGTAACACGTTTAAGAGTTTTTGAATCGTTTAATTATTTGTATTTTTATGTGCAAAGAAAAAGTATTCAAGTTTTGGGAATTCTTCATTTTGATTTATTGTTCATTGTTCATGATAGTGTTCTGCGGCACATGGTTTCCGCTCTTTTTATTTGAAGAGTTTGTGGAAAAGCTGGTAGTACGCAGTGTTTGGCGTGAGAAAAATCTTGTCTTGCCGACCCTTCACCGGATGGTATCTGCACATGTAGTTTTTGGGTTTTATGAGTCATTAAGCAGCGTGGGACATGTGGTGGGAAAAATCGGTCAACGAAAAGCAGGTAGCGAACAGTGTTTGGTGTAAGAAGAATCTTGTCTTGCCCGCTCCTGACCGGCTGGTATGTGTACACACAGTTTTGGGTTTTACGACTCTTCATAGCGAACAAGTACGAGCCTGCACATCCCCAACCATATTAGCGTGGGGTATGCAACGAGAAAAAAATCGGCAAACGAAAAGCTGGCGAGCTCTTGAGAAAATAGCGTGGGGTGTGCAACGAGAAAAAAATCGGCAAACGAAAAGCTGGCGAGCTCTTGAGAAAATTTTCTCCTAGCTTATACCGCCTTCCCCGCGTCACTCTTTTGTCTGTATGTCACGTGGTGCATGCTCTACGAATGATTGGCCGGCTGGTTTTTGCTCGGTGGAGGGTGGGTGCGACTCCTTTAGTACAAATTCGAACAGCGGTTTGAAACTTCTTTAGTAATTTTGAAAATCCTTCGTGTGAAAACAGGCGTTTTTGATAAAGTGAGCTGTGAAGATGAAAAAAAAAATCGGTGTTCATTTGGAAAATCTCAAGACTTCAACGAGTTTATATTTTTTGTGAGTACTTTATAGAATACACATATATATGTATATGGTGCTACGCCAATCCTCTTACGATACTGTGAATGTTGAATTGAATTCCGTAATGATTTAATGAATATTATATATATTCCGTAATGAAGTTTTTCGATTTGTTTTAACTTTTCTGTATTCCCTATCATCATATCCATAAAAATTCTGAAAAAATTTTAGAATCATATCGAAAAAATATGAACGGTGTCACGTGCGGAGCGGTCTCGCACGCGACGGCTTCAACCCTCTAAGATCTCACAGAGGTTTATATTTAATTTTTAGGTGGGTTGGGAGGTGAACGTCCTCTACAGGGCGTTCCCTGGGAAAAGGTTTGGAAGATTTCAATTTATCGTACCAATGTTTTGATGGGAAGCAAAGTAAAAATGTTTAATGGCTCAAAAACTAAAAGCAGAGAAGGTTCGAAACAAGGAAGCTTACAATATGTTCTTAATCTAGTTGTTTCCACTCATTCAACTACTCACTTTTCGGCGGTTACAGTCCTAATGGCTCACGCTCTCACACGATTATACTCTATAGTAACACTCACATACGCTTATCACTACACTTCTCTAAGGAGTTCGTGGCTCAACGCTTGCACTTATTTTAGCTTCGTAAGACTGACACCGCGACGCGAGTAACCTTTTACGGCCGTGGGTAGATTAGAGAATTACGCTCTCATCATCGGTTTCGGAAAAAGGATTTATATCTCTATACGTGGTCGCTTCGAAGGAGCCGGGTTCCGTTGATGTCGTTATTCAGACGGTCTTAAGACGGGACTGCCTTCGCTCGCTCGTCCGACACCCCTTGGAACGTCGGGCGGCGAGCGAGTTTTCGCTGAATTTACAATTCGGGGTTTTCGCTAAATACACAATTCCGGAACAAAGGCTCGCCTCGCGACAGTCATCCTCGAAGCGCGTGATTTCGCGCTCGCCTCATCCCGGTGTTGATTACACCCGGGATCTGGCGGGCGCGAAGACGCTGACGTTGCTGGCCGTCCAACTACGCCGTTGCGCTTGGTTACTCCACGAACTGGTTATAATAAAATATTTTATATAGACTAACTAAAACTATGCTTCCTTGTTTCTAGAGATAATAATAATTGATATAATCGGTAATATAGTCTTGAGTAAATATGCGGCGCTCGTGACAACGGATGGAAAAGAGGGTCATCAGACTCCTCACCCCATTCACCACCACGATCGCCGACATATAAGCGGGTGTGCAGAGGGGCGGCTTATGATGAGGAGGATGATGAGGATGAATTGACTGATTGTGATGCTGATACGGCTAATCATCGACCCCGAGCGATGTATTGAGGATAGTGTTGGTGATGATCATCGAGAGTTTAAACCTAATTTGGCTGGCGAGCATCATCTCGAATCATCATCATCATCGAGTGATGTGGAGGATGAGGAGGAGGAGGTGGAGGAGGATGAGGCGGAGGAGGAGGAAGCGGAGGTGGAGGGTGTTTGGAATGGCGGTGATGGTGATGACGAATGGGTAGAGGTGGATGTACGGAAAGTGGGCATTGAGTTTGATAATGATTTTGACGGTTGCGAAGACGTACGCATCAGATTCGGTTTATTTCCGGATGAGATTGATCAAATCCATCAAATGCTGGGAGACATCGATAGAGCTGATGATGATGGTTATTATTCGGACTAGGATTAGTGTGTAGCACTACATTAAAATAAAATTCTAGTATCCTCCACACCTTCTCCGTATCACTCATCTTGAATAGGCGGAAACTTTTTAGAATTGGAGATTCATCATGCATGTAAATGATGAGTGCAGCAGCAGCATCAAATTTTCTATTTCGGCTTGCTCTTTTTACAGATTTTTCATCGCAAATCAATTTTAGAAAAAAAAAAATGCCATCTCATTCAAGTGATGATGACGATGAGTGGTCGATAGTTGATTGGGGCAAGGATGAGGAGGCTGAGGAAAAGATAAATATAGGATTTTCCGAAGCAACACGCGAGTTCTTGTTGGCGGAGCTTCGGGATCTCGTCGAGGATGCGCGAGCTGCTCGAGTGAGGCCAAACAGCCAACATTATATAAATTACGGTGATATATGTATGGAAATAACTGTAGAAAAATGGGCGAATGAAACTATCGTAATAATTATAGATGTCGAAAATATCGATGATCATGATGATCATGATGATGATGATGATGATGATGATAATGTTAGCGAACAGGATAACGATAATGATTTTATGGATTATTTCGAGGAATAAACCACGCTAAATTCACAATTATTGATTATATATTTTTCACAAGTAAAAATTCATAACACTTACATTTTGTATGACAGTACTGTAAAAAAATTGGTAGAAGTCAATTTTGGAATAATGATATGTTTAATTGATATGGATTTGTGAATAATATGTATAATTTTACTCGTTAAAATTTAGAATAAGATAACTCAGAATAGAATAAGAAAACTAAATGTAATTGATGTTATGGATCCTGGAATGTGTGTGTGTGTGTGTGTGTGTGTGTGTGTGTATGCGTGCATGCGCGCGCGTGTGTGTGTGTGTGTAACGCCGTGGATTTAGGGGGGCCAGGAGGGAGCAAGGGAGGAGCGCCCCATCTTTGGATTCGAACTGTCATATATACACTACTGTTATCATAATCTTTTTTATACTATTATTATTATAATGTTTTTGACCTGTTCATTTGTTCAGAAGTTGTTCATTAGATAGAGTGATTATCATTTACTGCAGAATAGGAATGTATTTTTTTTCGTACAGACAGGAAACATAAACATTTTCAAACAATGAAACAAACATTTTTCAACAATAAATAATATTAATAATGCGATAAACTGCGGAACTGTGGAAATAAATCGATTTTCACCTAAATCGAAGTTGATCTGAGAGCGAAATTGTCATCGCAGACCCTCGACAATTACTGCATTATCATAAATTATCCAGCTCCGGATGGCCCGACAAACCCAATTGTTCTTCTAGCCGACGCGATGAAACTAATGTTTCCTCAGTGAATAATTTATATGGAGCATTTCACTCAAATTCGACCAGGCTCCGACCCTTACCCTTTTCGATTCGACTCCAAATTAAACACTGTCCAAGGACTTCGCTCCATCGTTGTTGCATAATCTACCGAAATAACAAAAATTTTATTGTAATTAATATAAAGATACAGGTAAACACAAAGCGGGTCAAAATTTTATGTACGCCAAGTCATTGAACAAACATATTTTTTTCTATCGGCAAAAATTGGTATGCAATAATTTAATATTTCGTCAACAAATTATATGCGTTAACTCATTTAACAAAGAGAAAAAATTATGACCGGAGGTTTACCTTTAGTACCTTGAAGACAGACAGGTGCCGTCGCGGCATCGTCCTAAGCGCTTGCAGTTTGCTCTGCTGGCATCTCGCCTAGTTCGGCAGCCTGGGTAAGACAATATTTCCCCATTGTGCACTCTGTTACCAGAAATAGACTCAAAATAAAATTTGTGATTACACATGACTATATATGAATCTTAACCTCACTTTCATGCTCGTTTCATTCAATCCGTAAATTACAATTTAATAAAGTATTGAAAATAGCATATGCATTTAAAAAATACCATTTTCTCACCTGCTTCGACATGATGTGGGGAAATCACTGACTACACGTTACGACGCGACTTTTATCACAATGAAAAAAATCTTTGGAAAACTCGTTTATACGTGCAAAGCCGAAAAGCCAAGAATGACGTGTAAATCATGCAAGCCCATCTCCTATCTTTGCAGCACTAGCGCTTCCCGTGGCTGCATTTCGAACCCAAATTTTCACCACTTTCAGGGTCAACGTTTATGATACTTTTTCTATAGGCGTTCGGGCTCCTTTAATCTAGGCTCCATGCAGTCGACGTAGTGACTCGGAATGCATTTGTTATTGAGTCGGAAAGTTGATTCTTCAAAGAACGGTCGAAACTTGATGCTAATGCTCTTTGAAAATTGGCTTTATTTGACTGAAACGAGGAATATGTTTACATGTTGGCTGCTTGGAAGAAACGCAGCAGGTGGGTGGGAACACTTTGTTTGATCACTTTTATTATTTCGTACATTAGAAATAACAATGAAATTTTTTCCTATCAATACGTGACATGGCCAAAATAATTACATCTTTAATATTCAGTGTTCTAATATCTGCTTATTCAATTTATCACACGTACAAAGATCATCGGCACTTTCAAGCAACTAACAAGGAAAGTATCCCAATCCGAACTCCCCGATTTGATTTCTTTTGTAATATGTTATACTAGACTAAATACTAAGCGAGACATATTTTTTTTTGTCGGCCATGAAACACTTTAAGGGGGTGAAACCACGCTTCAAAGTGAGGCATGTCAAGAGGCGAATTGGCAGTTTCACCCACAAGAACATAATATTTGTTAACCAATCCAACTGTAAAAGTTCTCTCATTAAGAGAAATGGAAAATGCATTTTTCTCAGAACAAAAAAAAAAAAAAACAAATAAGTGGGTGAGCCAGCCCTAAATATAATCACATTTATGCAAAAAATCGTCAAATTCAAGTCTCAAATTCTGAAAAAAATGAAGATTGCCTTTGAATGCAAAAAAAAATTCTTGTGTTTTTGGATTTTCGCGAAAAAAAATATTGGCCGGGGTAACTAACCCCGAACGCTGTTTATCTTGCGCGTATGCAAAAAATCGTCAAATTCAAGTATAAGAATCAGAAAAAATACACAATACGTACGAACACGAAAAAAATATGACATATATTTGGATTTTCTCGAGACGAAATATTTGAGGGTTAACTACCCCTGAACGCTGTATATCTTGCCTGTACGCGAAAAATGGTCAAATGAAATATGACGTATCTTTGGATTTTCTCGAAAATAAATATTGAACGGAACTATCCTTAAAATGCTTTGAATCGTTAAGTTTTTTTTATTTTCTCACTGTTTCATCAAAGGCTCCAAAATAAATCATCGGGAACAAGGACAATGTAACGTTTCGATTGAATTTTAATACGTTTTATTGGTATAACTTGTCATTACGAAAAATATAAACAAAACATTATTAATTTTCGAATCTTGAACAATAATGATAGTCGTCGAAAAAGTATTTAAAGCACAAGGATTTTATACACCATGAACATCAGATAACAGTAACGCTTGTGCAGCCTTCGATTTCGCAATGGGTCTTACGAGAATCCCCGAAACTGAAATTAACTGGATGTCCGAATTTATCTGGTTTTTCATCTATGTACCCAGATTTATACCAAAAGTATCTGAATAGATTAATGTATCGCGGAGAGGATAATTTAATGATTGTGGACCAAAGATTGCAATTTTACAATGTTATTTCTTAACTGTAGACTGATTTCATGATTTGTCAGAATAGCGCTGTCGAAAAATTGTCGCACGAACTTTTTCCAGATTCTGGAACCGTATACATCTAGAGGTTGGATTTTTACCGTCGTCCCTGATGGTATTAATTTTAGAATGATATTTCTATTCTGGGGTGTAGTTTCTGCTACTATTGCAAGACAATGACCACTTCATAAATCAATTAGTAATCCGCTGTTTAGTCCTACATTTGGAAAACATGTTTCCGTCAACCAAGTTTTAACGATATCTGGAATAAATAAAAAGAAGTGAATGCGACTTAAGGTATATTTTTGTGAGTAAGAATGTGAAATAAAAGTTATGTTTTACTTATACCTGACGTGAGTTTTCCAGATTTTAATGCCGCTATATAAATATCAATGCGTCTCAATAAATTCACATCTACAACCGGCCCGAACTTGCCGCTTTGATCTTTAATCACCAAAAAGAGAGGTGATAAGTTTTCTTTCAGCTGATATCAGCGGTTGTATTGTGTAACTATGGTTTGTAGATGTAACTGATTGGACAAGGCACTGTACTTGCTTTTCTCCTTCCACAGCCAAAGTTCTTCCTGAATGCATCTCCAGTTGGAATCCGCTTCGATCGGAAATGTAAACATTTTGAATTCCAGAATTTGCTATATCGTGTTTAACATGTGCCACAAATTCATCTGCCTTCATTTTTAATCGTTCAGCATCTTCTGAAGTTTTTCTAGTGATAAATTTATTGATTTTCTTAAATACTATTTTGTGTGTATGTTTAAATCGATTCAACAATATTTTTGACGAATAATAAATTTTCTTGGGAACTTGGACAGAATTGATCAGATTCAATTTATCAAAATTTGCAACGTTTCGTTGGTTTTATTTATTTTCCAACTTCATCAGGCAAGCTGTAACAGATGTACATAAACTTTAAAATTAAGTTGCATAAAACAATAGACATGATACATGTAAGTTACAAATTCAGAAATAATAAACTAAACAAAATTACAAAATATTTACTTTTGAGGTTAAATCATCGTTAAAATCCTCTGGTCCATAACATCAAGTCAAAAATATGTTTAAAAAAGACTAGACAGATATATACATTTTTTTTTAATAAAATTATAAATTCATTGTGCCAATAAATCAATTTAAATAAAATAAAATGGACAAATATAATGATGGACAAATACACATGTCAAACGTAGTGACTCTTAAATCACAGACTGTACTACTCTCACACAGTGTGATAGTACGTGTGGAGGTCGCATTATCTGTATTGTCAACATGACTCTGTTGTCCATGACTAGTACTGTTCATATTGTGCGCGAAAGTTCAACCTCTAAGTAAAATAAAAATAATTACTATGACTTCACTAAATCCTTAACATCATTTATCAGGTCACTGTAAATTGTACTGAGATTTTGCGTGTCGGATCTAAAATTGACACAATTCATCGCCTTAATAAAAATCATTTCACTTAGGTTTCTCTTCATGTAATTTTTCTCCAGATCTAAAATCTCCACATCCTCGAACTGAAAGTTATGACCATCTTCAACAAAGTGATGTTCCGCTAATGCTGTTTTGTTGTTTTTTATGGACTTCTCAGGTCTGCAGTCAAGTTTGTGTTGTCTCACTCTGGCTTTTAATTTTTGCCTGGTCTGTCGAACGTACCATTTCCCACACGAGCACGGAATCCTGTATACCAGGCCAGATCTATCTTCTTTCTCCACTTTGTCTTTTAGCCGGGAAAATAGATCCTTAACCTTGAATACATTATAGAATACCAACTTGCAGTTAGTGTGCCTGAATAAAGATCCCAGTCTTGGTGACAAGCCTTTTATGTAGGGAAATCTGCTAAACGACCAATTCCTGTTGACATTGTTGCTCCTGATGTTGTTTCTAATCCTCTCGGACACAATTTTCTCACACTTGCTGATGACCTTGTTTGGATAATTGTTAGATGACAGTAATCTTCTAACCATGCGAATACTTTCCTTGGTCTTGTTCACATGACTCAAGCGCATGGCTCTGTTCAAAAACCCTTTTGCAACCCCCAATTTCTGGCTCAATGGATGATTGGAATTAAAATTCAAAATTCTTCCTGAGCTGTACGGTTTCTTGAACCAAGAAGTTATAAGATCACCATCTTCTGATCTTTCTATTAGTATGTCCAAAAAAGGCAACTTCCCGTTATTCTCAACTTCCAAGGTAAACTGGATGTCCTTGTCAACACTATTAAACACATCTAAGATGCTGTCTACTTTATCCTTTGGAACCACTGCGAAGAGATCATCAACATACGACTTAATAATCGGAATTTCAAAGTCAAGGTGAGTCAACGCCATTGAAACAACATAATCTACTGCAATGATGGCAATTGAAGGACTTGCTGGACTCCCCATAGCACATCCTTCCTTCTGAAGGTAAAAATTGCCATCAAACACGAAATATCCCGAGTCGTAACAAAAATCAATAAGCTCTAGTAGAGTAGTCTGGTCCAATTGCACAAATTTCTGGATTTCATCCCACCGCTCAATGATGATTTTCCTTATTAAACTGTTATGAACATTGGTAAAAAGAGATACTACGTCCAGTGATATTAAAACATGGTCTTCGTTTACCTTTTTCAGTTTGATTTGGTCTAAAAAATGAAATGAGTCTGTCACATTATATTTCAGACTCATTACGAACGGTAGCAGACTCTTATGAACAAAATTGGCGATCTCATAACCTGGTGATCCTATGCTACTGACCACTGGTCTAAGTTTACACCCAGGTTTGTGGGTTTTCTTTAAGCCATAGATTCTTGGTGCCAATGCACTGTAAGTTCGCATTAGCTTACCTTGGATGTTGTCAAGGATACCAATATCCACAAGTTTCTTTATTAAGCGGTTGCTTATGTTTTGTAGCTTTGACGTAGGATCTCTTTTGATCTTTTCATATGTTTTACGGTCGCCAACCAACTTATTCATTTCTGTGAGGTATTCTTCTTTGTACATGACCACTGTTGAATTACCTTTATCTGAGCGCATTACTAAGAGATCTTCATGTTGTTTAAAGAAATTTCTTGTGACTTTGATATTTTTAACTAGGTTGAAGTTTTTCTTGTGATTGCTGTTGCTTCTACGCTGATATTTAATGTGATTTGTCACAATATTTACACCTCTTGCTCTCAGATTATTTCTCACTTCCGTCAAACCCTCGTTGGATAACTTGTCATCTTTCACTTTGTCGATACATCCCTCCAGATCCTTAATAATTGTAACGACCGGTTGATTGATATTCGTTGTTGGTAGTCCATAGTTAAAATCTAACTCTAAGATCTTCTGGACTTCTGATGGTAAAACTGTATCAGTGAAATTATAAATTCTGTTTCCAACTTTTTGTTCTACATTGTCAGTCATCTTGTCTTGTAGCTTCCCAAACTTTTTGATGTTTTGTTTTTTTATTTTCTTAAAATTGCTCTCGTAGTAATTATGGAGCTTGTTCACAGTTTGCATCCATAAAACTAATGGAAAACGGGACTCCACGTTTCTTTTGAGGTTATCTATCGTACGTAGTAAATTATCAATCTTCCACAAGGTAATCTTGATTTCTAGATTTAGTAGCTTGGTTCTAGTACTCAACAATACGTGACTAACTTCTCTTCCAAACGGGTGATCATCTAAACAGACGGTGTAAATGTAGTCCACCTTATTAAAAATATGTAGAGGAATTAAGTTGTTGGCTCGGCATCTAAGTAAGAAATTCCGTCTATTCCTCATGTTGGCTAGTTTCTTATGGCAACGGGTTAAATCTTTAACCATCTTACATGTACTTATATCGAAATCTTGTCTTATGCGTCTGAAAAAACCTCCCAGTTTTCTAAAATCCAAATCTTGGTTCTCATCCATGTTAAATGTAATGAATAATAAATTTGATAAATTGAATCTGATCAATTCTGTCCAAGTTCCCAAGAAAATTTATTATTCATTACATTTAACATGGATGAGAACCAAGATTTGAATATTTTTGACGCTGTAACTCGGAAATCTTCATGGCCAATTTCTTTCTGGACGTGTAAGGCCCATTTGCGTGAATCATTGTCATGAACGATGAAACCGGTGTCTACAGCTGCTTCGAAATTATTCAACGTAATGTTGCAAATTCTAGCGATTTTTTCTCTGTAAGTGCCACCTTTATTTAACGAATGAGCCCATCGTCGCAGTTGATTTATAGATTTTACTCTTTTAACATTTTTTCTTATAGTGTCAATGCGTAAATTTCTTTTTTGTCCGCTTCTCCAGAAATCTAGAGCTCTTGATTTATGATCATACAGTATATCTTCTTCGTATTTCGTACACTCATTTGGAGGTGGCACAGGCTGGGTAGGTAAAGTATGCATAATATCATCTTCTATTATTTGGGCATTCGTATCTTTTTCTATGGTTCTTGAAAATCTAGGGATTCTTCAATCGTCATTTCCACGCCATGAAATTCATTCATCGCGGCTGATGAAATATCTTCGATGTTCTCATCTAATTCAATAAACGCAAGATAAACAGCGTTCAAGGGTTGTTACCCCCTCCAATATTATTTTAAGAGAAAATCCGAATATATGTCATGTGTTCATACGCATTGTATATTTTTTCAGATTTTTAGTCTTAAATTTCACCTTTTTCTTCCGGAAACGCAAGATAAACAGCGTTCAAGGGTAGTTACTTCTACAATATTTTTTGTCGAGAAAATCCAATTATACGTCGTATTTCCATCTTGTTTGTACGTATTGTATATTTTTTCAGATTCTTCGGCTTGAATTTGATGATTTTTTGCATACGCGCAAGATAAACAGCGCTTGGGGGTAGTTACCCCGGCCAATATATTTTTTCGGGGAAATCCAAAAAAACTTAAAGTATTTTTTGTATTCATATGCAATATTTATTTTTTTGAGATTCTTAGACTCGAATTTAACAATTTTTTGCATAAATGTGATTATGTTTAGGGCTGGCTCACCTCTTTAATTTTTTTTTTTGAAAAATACATTTTCCATTTCTCTTCGTGAGAAAACTTTTCCAGTTCGATTGGTTGAAAAATATTGTTACGGTTTCCCCCTTCGAATATGCATGTATTTATTTGAGTAATCAAAATGAAGGTCTGATGTTCCCTGACAACGAACATCTTTTGGAATCAGCGAGGATCTTTCTGATTATTCCTTGAACGGACTTTAAACGACACACGTCTCCTTGTACTTTTGTCCTGAATAAACCGCCCCAGTCTTTTTGAATTCTCCTGATTATTTATTTCGTCCTCTTACGTAACAATATTATGTTCTTGTGGGTGAAACTGCCAAATCGCCCCTTGTCATGCCTTACTCTGAAGGGGGTTCCACCCGTTTGAAGTATTTCATAGCTGATAAAAAAAAAAATATGTATCGCTTACTCTTTAGTCTACTATAAAATATTGCAAAAGAAATCACATCGAAGACTTCAGGTTGGGATACCTTCCTTGTAAGTAACTTCCTCACTCTCTTGTGATTTCAGGCAGCAATATTGAATTTTATCACTTTTGAAAATGAGACATTGAACCGAGCGTTCAAGAAATTTAAACATCTCACTATATGGAACAGAACTATGAATCTTTTCTTTCTCGAAAATAGTTTAATAAAATTTACCAATAGTCGATAGTCAAAGTATTTTTTCCGATCAATAAATTATTGCTACTACTATTCAAAATTTTCCAACGATTGTGAAAGTTCATTTCGCAATTTTTCAATGATGTGAGATTGAATAAATGAAGGAGACCTAATACTTTCATTGAAAATTCAAGTGGTATTACAATTATTGAAATGATTTCTGTGCTTTATGTTAGTGCGGTTCAAAACAAAGAAATTCCAATCGGAAGCGTAGAACTCACGAACGTAGATCATATCCTGTGACACAAATTGAAAATCAACTTCCTCGAAATGCACCATGACGTTACAATTAGCTTGAGGCCAATCATGTTATAGAATAATGTCAGAACATTGATACGAAGATATTGACTTGTCAGATTCAAGATTGTGTCCCTTGTTCTATCAAAATAAATAAATATTCAATTTTTAACATAGTTCATGAGGATTTTTTTCCAAATAATGTAATACGATGCAATATCTTGTTCATAGTCCTTTGAACATCACCTTGTAAGAAGGATATTTGGAAAGAATCCTTGTGTTGTAGGAATCGTTATGAAATTTGTGGTTTTCAATTCGTGCCACTGAATAACTTCTGCGTTTCCGGTTCTATTTCTAATCTGAGGGTGAGATTTTTTTTTTTAGACAATGCTAACATGAGATGCAGAAATAATTGCGGCGAATGGAGATTCACAAGCCTTCAGTCTTAGCGTAGGACCCCGTGAAGAGCGTGAAATTGAACTTGGTTTTAGGCTATTGATAAATTGCAGGATAATTCTCTGATCCAGATAAGTAATAAAAAAGTTAGCGAGTGAGTAAATCCTATAGCAGACGAAGTGATTATTTGCAAGGCAACGTGAACTAGTGAGTCAATGCATTCTTTACACCTTACTGAGGTTCCACGAGACCGAAGCACGTGTGATAACTACAACTAACTAGCCAGATGACACCGTCAACTAAGATTAACTTTGAAAACATTTTTAACTGAAGTTATTTAACATTTCTAGATTTGGATTGGTTCAGTTTGCCTAGCAAAATTCAAACCTACAATCTAATTTAGGACTTCAAAGACTAGTTATCTGAGTTTAATGCCAAAGAGAGTAAAAGTAAGCTTCAAAATAAGATACCAAATTAAATGGCATAAAGTTTGAAAAACAATGCTGGTCAATAATAATGCTTGAATTACAATGGTGCACAGAATGATTCCTCGGTAGAACGAATTGGCAGCAACAGTTGGGTAACAAACTTATCGCTATTGGCTCAATCAAAGTAAAATGATGGGATATTCAGCCATTATCGTCTGTAGTATATCCCACTCTTCAATTTTGCCTCAACTGATGTTAAGAAGGTGGCGATGGCCTGATGAAATTTACTCTGGCACCTGATGTCTGACGGAACATCCAAGTTCGATGGTTATAATGATTGCACCGCTCGAGAAACCAGGATCCTTGCCACCTAAACGTTTCGACCATCAGGTAAGGCATAATTTTCCTCGTGTTAATCAAAGTTTAAACTTCGAGCCTGCTGAAAAAAACGAATTTTATCATTGAATCCATGTTAAAATATTGTAATTGTCAAAGATCACGTAATTAGAAATTTACCCACATGCTTCCATGCCTGACAAATTTAGTTCCGCTTTGACAATGAATTATTTCGTACCTGAAAATATTAGAAGCTATTATTATCAGACTGAATCTTTTGGTATTTTTGGATACAACTAATTTCCAATAAATGCACAAAACAAATCTTTAGTGAGACGCATTTTTAATTTCATGTAAATAAAGAATCTGTTCACAATAAACATTGTTTCTACTCACTCACTTCTATTTGTCCAAACTCCCACTTGTTAATGACATTTCACATTAAATTTCAGATTTTTTCTTTCAATAAATAACATCCAATTTCTGTATCGTTTGATATTTGCGTCGGTTGAATATTTTCTGATATCGACCACGGTATTGCTGAACGATAGTATTCTTAGACAATAACGCTACGTAAAAATAAACAGCAACATAACCTCAATCCGCAGTTTTATGCACGAGAGATTTACAGCTCTTGAGTCTTGTCTCATTTTGTGTACGTTGCCCCCTGCTCAGCAGATGAAACCATCGCCGCCGGGCGATTTCACCGACCAATGAGATTGAATTATTTGACGCATGCGCATTGTATGTATAGTTTCAAGAGATTGTCCCGGTATATTTGTGATATTCGGCAAATTCTGGATTATATTTAATTTATACAATAAATACAATTTTTGTTGTTATTACAATTATGTAATTCATAGCCAATAATATTATCATTGTTTGTGCAATTTTGTTAAAGGCACATAGCACAAGTACGGGTGAAAAACAAAAAATGTGCCTGCCAAGTACGTAGCTCTTGGAATGATGTTTCGATATCACTACACGAAAAGCGAGGTCCGACTTCACGACGTGTACGTGCGGGGAGGTCGTCCTTGGCATTTTGCCAGATTTCACGACAAAGATTGACGTCAAGTTTTTCATTATAATATAATTATGGTACTTCGCGGCTTTTTTACATTTCAGATGTTTTTGATTCGGATTTTAACTTCTACTGCACAGTACTCAGCCGGGATGCCACCGCTTATCGTTAAATACGCCATCTTATTTATCAGTCATACGATTATCGAAGCTAAGGAAAGCTTCAAAAAGCTGATGCTCTCCCTGATCGTGATGTCAACTCTCAGGCTGATGTAGGAGCTGCTTTTCCTCTAAGGGATGCTGAGATCAAGATCAACATCAGGTTGAACAACCACCCCTGCACGCTGCTGCGCCTCACGAAGATAAGAGGAAAAGAGACAGGCTATAAGTACACTTAGTTTAGTCAAGGTGCAGTCAAAGTTCGCAAGCAGGATGGTGAAAAGGTCGTTTCTATCACTAAAAGTCAGGACCTGGAAAAATTCTTTGGCAGGCTACAGCTGGATGTCGAAGCCTCTAAAGAGACCTCTGCTTCCAATGTATCCTTCACTCCAACAGTGGCATTCGTCTCGCTGCGAAGAGTCTGCATCAAGGGGCAGTTGGTAGTGAAAGACGAGGATGGTAGCGAGTATGAAACTGACTATGATGTTTAGCCTCTGTGGCATCTTCATGATTTGGAAGTTGTAATTCCGCAACTGTTTTACCACCGCCCTCTACATTCTATACGTTGCGCTATACTTTATCACCACTTAAGTATTTTTCTGCAGCTCTTGATTCTGCACGGGACGCCTTCTACGAGCATGTCATCTTTAATTCCGCTTTTTCATCGTCAGCCAAGTTTGCAGCGTCCACATCATGCAGTTCTTCAGTTGCTATTAATTATCGTCTCCGTACTACTTCAAGCCATAGGCAAGTACGTTCGTATGGCCTAACAATTCAAGCGCGTGTCATTTCAATTCGGATTCTATGTTAGCGCATAAAATTATATTCGTACCGAATTAGCATTGCGTCCCGAGTATTGCCTCATACCGGTTTCAGAAACGTATGTTGTCATCGAAGTACGGAATTTCATGGTAGAACTAGATGGTTACAGAATCATACGCCGGGATGCTTGTCGAATCAACCCTCCTCAAATTCGTGACAGCTCCTTCCGATACGCATATCAGAGTAAAAATATAATTTTTCAAAATCTTATCGAAATTCCAGTGGAAAGCTTCACTTACGCATCATGTCGGTACAGATTGAATTACCCCAAAAACTTCACGTTTCAGCTCGTATAAAAGTCTTACAAGTGAACATAATAATTGATGAATGTTTTGTTGAGAAACGGTTCGAATGTTTTTTTTTTTTTAGAAGTGGCATTCAATTAAAAATTTCATACTGATTACTGCAATACGCTGATATTCACGATAGAGGCTTTGGTACAATTTACGAAGCGGATAAACTGAATTGTAGGTGATATCGATCGTATATAAATTTTTAGGTCCGTAGAAATAAGTTCTTACCTTTCCGAATTCACTTAGTCCAGGAGCGTTCTCTTGAGTATCGTTCGCTTCCCCAACAGAACAGATTGCCCTGCCAGAAAAAACAGTTATTAGAATGATAAACACTTGCTGTCCAGAGAAATGAAAGAATTTTATGCATCGCAATATTCAAGTAACGGCAAATTGATTTATTCGAGTTATCTGAAAGAAGTATGGAAAACTGAATACTCTATATTTCAGCTAATTTCACGATCGCTTGCGGTTTGTCCATAAATACAAGTTGACAACGTATGGCTAAGACCAGCATGTTGGATGTCAGCATTTTTATTGATAATGTTTATTCGAAAAAATCAATTGTTATCAGAAGGCTCTTTGATGTGGTGGGCACTTGAATTTGGAGTCACACTACTCGATTCAACATCAAATTGGTATCAATTGTCATTCAGTTCATCGAGGAATATTATTGACCAATGAGTTAAAATAGAAGATCAATCATCGGTTTAGATTTGTTGAACATGCCAACTTGTTACAGAAGCCTGTTCAACTACTATATACCTATAGACACCGTCCATTCGCGAGCTACGCATGCGCCGCCCACTCACTTGCAACTCATAAAGGGTATACTGTATACTTCTCAACAGTTGCATTGGGTGAGAAATCTGACTTTTATCGAAAAAGTGTGTGACGTTGCACCATAACATGCACATCACAATAAACCCCAAACTCACGGAGCGGAGCCGGGCACGCCAGAGAGCAGCCGTAGAGGACTGAAGGCGTGGAACGCGCACCTGCGACGGCAGTCTACCACGAACTGCGCACCCGTGAACACAACTGATCGGATCAAGACAAGCTAGACGACCACCACATCCAAAACCAGAGGAGCGACCAAAGCTGCAATCTGCAGGTCAGAACGGCGCTTATTACCACCCCCCTCCCTTACCTGAAAACCTCACCCATCTGTCTTCGCCTTCCCCAACACCACTCTCACACACACATACATACATCCCCTCTCCCAACACACCCACGCACATACGCGCACGCTCGCACCCCTGATGGAATCCGGCTAAGCTAATTTCAAGTAACCGCCATACAGCTCGGGCGAGTCCGGCTGCAACGAGGGACCCGATCGACCCTTTCGTTAATTATAGATAAGTGGACGACCAAAATACAGGCAATTCTTGATGTCTTCGAACGTGTCGGCTCTACTCTTCTTTGCCCCCCCACTCCGCTTCTCACCATTCATCATCCGCCCCTTTCGTACCGATCGCCGGTCGTTACAAATTATTTCTGCCAAGTACGACATTCTTAAAAAAAAAAAAGGAACAAATATAATACAGCAACATCATTTGTAAGACCACACTAAACTGGGCAGTAAAAGATATTCGATGAATGAAATATCCATAGATTGAAAATTGACAAGAAGAAATCGTAATTAAATTACAGTTATATTATTGAAAACCTCTTTACTGTTAGTTTCGATGTTGTAAAAGTTTGGAAGTTTATTCAATACAATGGATAATCTTCTAGTTTATACAAAATTGTATTTTCAGTTCCGCGCTACAATTTTTTTATTGTCAACGTGTTGTAGACTCTTTTTTAAGTAGTGCACATCAACACTTAATCTGAATGTTTCACTTAGATGATCTAATTTGGCGTTCAGAAGTTATACACAGTGGTAAACATTCTATACAGTAAAAATCAAAAAAAGCGTAAATTTTGTAATGCTCGATATATGTATATGAGATAAAAATTTGCAAGAATACCGACATTATCTACTTTGCCCTATGGTATTAAAAAAAAAAACAAATATTAAATAGATTAAAAAAGATGAGGTTCAACCTTGGGCTGAATAAGCATGAAGATTCAGATTTGCGATTTCGGCGAATACTTATCACATAATATAAAATACACAAGGTCTGCGGGTGACAAATCAGAAACGCAGCGAATATCTTGGGCCTCGTATTTGATTGAACATATCACATTTTAGGCAAACTATTCTTATTCGAAATATTTGATATGATCAATGAAAATGTACGTGTGCCACTTGGAGAAATACCGAAATCATTCAAGACTCTATTGAGGGAAATACATGGTCCATATTGTTTGGAATAGTAAATTTGAAATCACCATCGAAGAGTCGATCCTCCGCAGAGACAAAAGACATTAGGCAACATCATATCGTCGTGTGTCACTAATCATATCAATCACAGTTCGAGTACAATGACATGAGTGATGAGGTAAACGTTCTCCCAGAAAAACACCGCGTCATCCTCCACCTAATAGTATATGCGCGGGTGTGGAACTAAAAAAGTGCAGGAAACTAAGAAAAAAATTAAGAAAAATTCTTCCACTGATTTGAAAGAATGTCACATTCACTTCCATTTACAGCTAGGTGGACACATTGTTCTTCCCTGTATCACAAATTCCGAGAGCCCTCAAATCGCAGGGTGATCTCCTGCCGATTTCGATCATTTAAGGGCGTTGACTAGATAGAAAGCGCGGGCTACTCCGCTTCCCGCGTTAACCGTGGCGAGAGAGAGAGAGTAAAGAAACAAGTGAGACGGAGCAGCCGAGCTGTCGCCGGAGTGGGGCGGGTGACGCGGCTAGCCTCCACCACCCCTCACGGGCATTCGGTTTCAAATACTTTTAAACAGCCCAGTGTATCGCGCTCGGCACGACGCAGCACCTGATGAATAATAGAAAAAAAAGTAGACTCCTTTCAGATTCCACTTGAAAAATTTACTAGTAATACAGAATTTAATAAGGAACCCGAAACTATTTTTTTTATAATTCAAAAACTTGTCATTTGTTCGCTATTTGTTGATAGCTTCCTCGACCGAGCCGCGTGGAAGGAGTTGATCGCTGTGGTGTCAAAGATAAGAATTGATGTTGTTATATATACACCTTATTTATTCATTTACTATTTACATATATATACAAGTCAGTCAATAATTTGGTTTCCAAGCGATGGAAGGGATTGCCGTGGTTCTATGGCACCGTGGTGTAGGCTGAAGTGATGATGAGCAGCGACGAATAGGTGCTGTGCTTGGTGGCGGCGTATAATGACTCTCTGGTGAGCTAGGCGGCGTTGGAGGACGGCGATTTTCTGGTTCGGTCTTTGGCAGTGACGGTTTCCACTCGATGTCAGATGGTGTTGTCTGAGTGGCTGTTGACGTGTAGGTGGGTGGTGATTCCACGAACGGAGAAACCGATGCCGGGATGCTGCGATTGTAGCTCGGAGAGGTGACCCTGGCTCGTCGGACGTCCCACAGAGATAACAGGATGCTGGGTGGCCTTGTCAGAGGCCTTGAAGAGAGGTCCACAGGTTGTAGTACCCAAGGAGCTGGGGGATTGAGGGAGCTTGCCCTTTTGGCTGGTCTGGCTGGTGCCAGGTTGAATGACTCAGTCATGCAGTGATCCAAAAACCCTGCTTGCTGTTCAGCAACTGTCGCGTACTGGTGGTGTAGCATGACGGTGGATGTCGTAATTTATGGCTCAATTTCGGCGAGACGGAAGTTGACCTGCCGATCGGTGAGATCGGTGGTCTCTTATCTCAGCCGCGGCTCCACCTCAACAGCGGGAGACCACGTGAGCTGATTGCGGGACGCGCTCGGCTGCGTGGGCGGCGCGTGTGACGTGGTGAGTGCTTTCTTCTGTGGCGCGCGACTGGAAAGCGTGAAACGCTTGTTGCGGTGCGTGAATTGTGCGGCGCGCGACCGACAAGTTGGTTTCACAAGGTTGTTGTGAACATCATTAATGAGGTAAAAATCGTCAAACATCTGAATTGTTTATAAAAATTGGGATTTTCAATAATGTTCAACATTGCAATTTTTTCTTATAAAAACTTATTCGTTCGCTTCCGAATGCACTGAAAATGATGTCTGTACGTCGAATAGAACCGGATACATGCGCGCTCCTTTTGCATCAAAATTGAATGATTGTCTTGTAACTTTCGAAAACAAACATTATTTCGGACGAACACCAAAATGCGTATCGATTCTTTGTACCTTTATTTGAAGTGAAAGAAAGTATGAATAGATTGAAAAAATACGAGGTCATTTTTTGATTTACGTGACGTAGAATTCCTTGTACGTATGTTGATATAAATATACATTCTTAATATTTCAACGAAAATTATATTCACCGGCGACCGTATTTCTCTGCAATGCGATCACGTGACTGGTAATAGTCCAATAGCCGGTATTCATAGTCAGGTTCGATTTGCAGGACTGTCTTGAGTCAGCTCAAAGCATAGCTTGATTGGCTGAGAGCTGTTCCTAATACAGTCTCGAAAATAATACGTAACTATTTATGAATACCGGCCAGACGTCGGCACAGGTCATTTCAAATTGAAAATAGCAACGAATAGCTGTTAGCAAATTCATGATATAACAACGAAAATATCATCAATCTCCCAGATCTCACCACGTGGAGGTCGCTATCAAACAGAGACCCACCTAACCCGTCCGTACCTCCCGAACATGATCGGGTTTGCATCAAACAAATTCAAAATGATAAAAAATAATATAAAATGGTTAAAGTAAAATTAAACTCGTTTCAACTTAACAAACATAATCACGAAATCTGTATGAAAAGGATCTCATAGAAATTGAATTGAAACAGTATAAGTGAAACATGACAGTAATCTTGATCGATAAAATTGATATCATAATAAGGCGTCGAGCATTGTATACGTTATATGGCTGAATAAATTCTCTAAAAAGCGCAAACTATGAAACGTAGTATGTCACGAGTGCAGGTCACAGATAGTAATGAAAAAATAGGCTACAGAATATTTACATAATATATAGGTATACACGCAGTTTGGTCAGACTACAGAAAGTATTCCTGGAATGAATAATCAGATATATAATTATAACGATATGACTAACAAATTTTTGGCACAGTAATACACATAACTAACTAAACATAGATCACAGAAATATTGCACGTAAGCTGTATACAAAGCTATTATATTCATGTACTGTAACCAATTTTTGAGGTGAGGGTAAAACGAAGAAACAAGATAATTGGTTACCCTACGGCGCAGTCACTAACCTGAATAATCAGATATACTCGTAGAGAGAGATAATAAAAGAGAAAGATATGATTGTTGGGCGCCGGATGCACATGCGTAAAAAAAAATAGATAATTAGAGAAAAAGATAAAGGTAAAGGTAATAGATAAAGGTAAGGTCAGGTTCTACGACGGTTTTGCACAGCTTGCTCAGTATAGACAAGATGATGGCAGAGGGGAGAGGTCGAATCCAATAGACAAAATAAGAAACAGGTGAAGCAGAAATAGTATCGAATATATTGATTAAGAAGCGATAAATTTTAATAACAAGCAAACAACTGCAGAGATTGAGATACACTTGAAATAGATGCGATAATTAATATTTTCAGCCAGAGAAAAGTTAAGCGAGAGATTTAACAAATAACGGAACGTTTTCCGAATAAGCGCGAGGTATGTGTAGGCTCGCGATACTATGATTCGAGGTAATAACTAACACAATTTTATAATGAATAGGCAGAACAGAAAGAGATATACGGTACCTAAATTAAGCATGGATCAAGTAAACCATAAAATAGGAGAAGCGATTATAAAACACATGTAAAATACAAAATTTGTAATAGTTATCACATTACCAGAATTATCAGAAATATGCAAAGACAGGGAATTATGAATTACAAAGTAAATTCAAGGCAACAGGTCAAGTAGAAAATTATTATAAAATATAAGTACTAACAGATAAAACGTAGTCTCTAGTTTGCGGTAAGCGCGAGAAGAAAGAAAGGTAATACGCGGTACGATAAAAGATAATTCAAGATAAGGCAAATAATATCCTAGAAGATTCATATGCAACATACGACAAACCAAAGAGACTACGGACAACTACGATCAGCGATATTAGCGAAGAAAATAATGAAAAAGATGGTATGCGATACGGCACAATACTCCAATGTCAAATGAACGACGAGTGGGACCACGCGGCGATGTAAGATCGCTCACGCGGTACACTCACTAAGATAAATCAATCAACGGTAATCAGAGAAAATATAGCGAAATAGCAATGCTCAATAACTAAGATAAGAATTGATCATTTAAGAAAACGCGCTGCTATATAGCGATATTAGACATTCAGCTATTCTAGGAGAGAACAATAACAAAATAAAGCAATAGTCACTAACAATGCGTAAGTAATAGTTAACCGGTCGCAACGTTACTTGCAATAAGAACTAGAAAGTGATAAGATAAGAAATAGTAGAGAATAAGGTACGAGCGCAGGTGGCTCACGCAGACCAACTGCAAGAGAGAGAGAGAGAGATAAAGGTAAAGGTAGGATATATTGCAAGTAATCTCGTGGCTTCGCAAAATAGAAAAGGAACCTCACTTACGTGAAAGACGATCTAACAGGTACTAGAGAATGCGATACGATAGCGGTACAACGAACTTTGGTAGCGATAACAAGAACACGTCTGCTATTACCGAAAACCGAAGGTAGAGTTAACAAGAGCACATCTGCTATTAATGAAACTGAAAGTAAAGTTAACAAAAGCATGTCTGCTATTAGCGATAACTAAACGTAGAGTGACGAGACGAGCGGTGATCCTGATCCTCGTCGAGCTGCTGTCACGTGATTCTTCCTCAAATTTGCGGTATTCTAATATAATCCCTCGCTGCTAGTTTTTCTTCTTCCGCGACGACAGGTATCGAGGCATCGGGACGTCGGAAGGTGGTCAGAGATGTTTTCCCTCAGCTGTGCGGTATCGTTGGTGAGAGGGGAGGTCGTACTGCTTATGTGTTGCGACATTGAGGTGTGCGACAATATTACGTCACCGGTCCTTTGGACTTGCGACCGACTGTACTTCACTCCTTGCTTTACTGGTACTCCCCGTTGTAGCTATTTCGTCGGCGCTGCATCCCGGCCCTCGCTCATTGAAGCCCTCATGCCGGAACGATCTGGTGGTGATGGCCCTCAACCCGGATCCCCACACTATACCCACCAGATCCACGTGGTCAGCGTATCATAGCCTATTCCACGCCGCAGTCCTTCGATAGGACGGTTCGTGAAGAGAAAACCGTCCTCCATTTGACAGACAACGACTTAGTAGGTGTTAGGGTCGGTTCAGCTCCAGGCTGATAAGTATCGTCGACGGGAGGCTTTGTTGTGTTTTTGAAGCACAGCCCTGTACGCCGCCTGACGATGCATCCGAGCGGTATAAGCATTCATTCGTGGTTCGGCTCCTGGCCGATAAGTCTTAAATAGTTGGAGGTACTATTTGTGCATCACGCACGACCCTGTTCGACAACTAGATAGGCATCCATCTGGAGTGGTTTTAGCGGTATTCGTTCGTCTGTAGTCGGTGGTGGTCGAGGTTGAGCTGGTACGTGACCCCTGTCAGGCAGTGTCCTGGTATCTTGACGCGAAGTTCTCGTAGATGGTTCTCGTAGAGCATTACAGAATTAGAAAATAGCATAAGATTAGCTTAGTAAAGAGAATTCAACTGAAGATAATTAGTCGTTCATTTTTGGAGTATTGGCCTCAGACGTGCTTTCGTTATTTTTTGCGATATTTGTACCTAGGGAAGTGCGATAGTTAAACAAAGTGACGGGGCACGAAATACCACGTCACAGTACATATGTACATATATTTATATTACAGTTTTTTGTCGTCTGTCGGTCATGAATTCACTGTTCCTTGAGGGGGTTCGCGGATTGAGAGTTGTCGGGCGCGTCTAGAATCTACGGTATCTCGGGTAACAAACAAAAGTGAAAGAAATCTGCTAATTTATTCTCCATTTTTTCGGTCCAGAATTTATTGTCACGTTTCATTTTATCAAAAATCAATCCCTTTGGCGTCCAAACTATAAAATAGCACTACTTCCTATTCTTAATGTGTAGAAGACCTTGGACCTGATACATGTAATTATGAGAAAGCTCTAACTTGGCTTTTCCAGCGATGGCTTTTGTCTCAAATATTAATTCTGTATGAGATGTAAATTTGAAAAACCGGTGATTTTGAAAAATTAACGACGGAGCCAGGAATCGAACCTGGTATCCGGAGATGCTTGACCGGAGCCTTACTCCACTAGAATTGAATAGTTGAATTTTCTCGTAACTAATGATACTGCATATCCGCATATCATTTATTAGACGGCTTTGACCGTCTTACGTGCTTCCCATCAGAAGCGTAAGATTCCAACATGTAAACATTCATCTACATACATTCTTACATCAGGTGCTCCAGAGACGAAAACTTTCTATTCATTAATTCTGTATCCCAAAAATCTATCGAGCGAGCGTGGCGAGCGAGCAAAATTTTTAAATGTTCAGGCGAAATCCCACAAAAAGTACTGATATCCCCAAAAAGCACCTCTGGTGCAAAAACCTTTCGCCAAGTATATTATTGTGACAGCCACCCAAAAAACAGTCACCTACAAAACTGTCATTAAATCAGATACTACTGCCTATAACTAATGATGACAAAAAAAAAATTGAAATCAAAATTGAAATTAAAAAAAAAAAAAAAGTTTTTATTGAAAAAAAAAAAATTGGAGATAGTGGTACATGGCGTGCCTTTTTAAAACAAGCACAAAAAAAAAGAAGTCGAGCTATAATAATGTTGTAATGGCAATATAAGCATGGGCCCGCCAAGTACCACGTACTCCAATTGTTTATATTTTTTTATCAATTTTTTTTTTTTTTTTGAATTTCAATTTTGATTTCAATTTATTTTTTTTTTTGTCATCATTGGTTATAGTATATCAAAATCATCATTAGTTTCTAAATAAATCATACTTGGCAATAGTATCTGATTTGATGACAGTTTCGTAGGTGGCATTTTTGTAGGTAATGTATGCAGGTATTATTACCCCAGAATTACGACAAGTTCATTTCTAAAATCAAAACGGGCGTATTTTAGTGGCCTAATACATACGCGCCGTATTTACTTCGAATGGGAAATTCTGCCAGATACCTTGTAATTTTACCTTGGATACTTAGGTAGTCACAATAAGTGATGAGAATATTCCTTATGATCGACAAGGTGTAAACACTAATGCAAATTGCCGAATAGTGATTTTGATCATTTAACCTGAACACGTAATAAATTGATCACATATTTTAGCGGCTCATGCAAACCGGGCTAGTACCACACGTCACAATGCATTCTAGTTTATATTTTCGTATGTATAAAAAACTTAAGAATGAATTTATACTGCTATTATGAACAGCAATATCAGCTCTTGAAAGTACCTTCTTAGATTGAAGCCCTGCGATTGTTCATACTCAAGTGATTGATTTTCGAAGTCGGAGAGAATGCGACATCAATCATATAAATAATTCGATTTACCTAATTTTTTCCTGAAATTTGCCAAAATCTTTATGCCGGGTCGTTTCTCCTTCTTCAAAGACAGGTTCCTTCTCTTTTTAGCCATCGCGGGAATAAATACTAACTCGAAATAATAAAAAACACGGTAGAAGAACACAAGCAAAAATAAAAGCGCGAAACACTATCCACTTGCCGAGCGACGAGGATTCGAAAGAGCGGAATTGTAGCGGGGGGATTTGAGTCTACTCTCCTCGCCTGTAATTTGCATAGTTGCCGGCCAACGCGGTCGTGGCGCTAGCAGCCGCCCGCCTTTTGCGCGAAAAATTTGCTGTTCTATGCTTCGTGATTTTCCTTCTCATTTCCTCATTTTTGAAGATAATTAGGTTCTCAGGGAGTCATTTTGAAGATAAAGAAAGATCTGTGTCGCCTGTTTTGCCGAATTTCTAAAACAAATTCACTGTCCGCTGTGTCTCACTTCAAAGATAACCTACTTTAAAGTACGTTTTTCGCAAATCTGAAAGCGAAATCAAAAATTTGGCAAAACAGGCGACACAGATCTATTCTTTATCTTCAAAATGACCCCCTAAGAACCTGATTTTCTTCAAAAATGAGGAAATGAGAAGGAAAATCGTGAGTCTCTGATCGCGCGCGCTTTTCGAGGCATAGGCAACGCCCTTAACTCGATTCTACGGTTCAATCTGGCAGTTTCCGGTACAATACGGTTATTTTCACGAAACAAGGCTAAAGCCGTCAACTCCTACACAATATATCTCTGAACCCCTCAAATCGCAGAGTGATTTCCGGTCGATTTCGGTTATAATTTACCTCGATTCTACGATCCAATCTTGCTATTTCCGGTACAATACGATAGTTTTGACGAAACAAGAGTGGAGCCGTTGAATCTTGCTTGACAAAGTAGTATAGATACGTGAGTTCTGGACCACAAAATGGCGGAGTACAGGCAGAGTAGCCTCAATTACCACCTCACCGACGGTCGGTATGTTACCCATAAGCCTTACCTGATATAGTGTTACCGACGGTAGCGTAATCACAGATGCCGTCGCCTGTATTTTAGTTCGATTTGACCGACAGACAGTTTGACAATGAGATTTTTGTGTTGTCTGATAAGCAACCATTTTAAATTTTTTGCTTCCGGATAAGCAGACATTGTATCGACGGAATTGTTACCGATAAGAGCATTGACATAGATGGCGCCACCAGTCGCTGTTCGACCGATTGGCTCCATTGTGCGCCGAATATCCACCGCAAGATGGTGTTACCTCTGACCTTACCGGCAGTTGGTGTTACTGGGCAGAAGTGCTGCTGCAGGTTTGTCGCATGTGGTGCCACTCCATTATGGATCAATCGATGTTCTATCGCTCGACTCTGCGTTGTTTCCAATGTTCGCCGCAATATGGCTACTTTCTATCATGTGGTTGGGTGAAATATAACGTTTCAAAAGATAACTGTTGAATATTTTGAATAAATGTTTTTTATTCATCAGCAAGTACATTCTGTCTTCAGTTTATACGTGATAATGGTAATGGATCAGCTTATTTCAAATCAAGCAAATAACCATACATATATTTTCTTCATTGGCGCAATGATAATTGAACATCTCATTCCAAAAGTGACTAACACAAATTTCTTTACCGTGCCACTAATCGGGCTGTACTCAACAATTCGATCGTGCAAGATCTTGCAATAGGCTGCAGTGTTTGCGGAAAATTTCACGCTTGCTGCAAATTCCAATCGAGTATCCGCCGGTCCAGTTTTCAACAACTTGCTTTATAAATTCACGCTCCGATAGCAAAAGTTCAGCTTCTTTGTTGAGATGGGCAGTTCGAAACCGGATGTACATGTCATAGAGAATGGTGTACTGATTATTGGATGTATCAAGATTCGAATTTCCGTAGGGATAACACTGCAAGTTGAGGAAGAGTTCCTTCATGACGCTGCTGATACCAACATTTTTATTCCAATTAATCTCCACACCGTTCAACTCGTAGCAAACTTCGTCAAACAAATGACAAACAGCCATATTGATCAATTTCGCAGTCGCCACCGCAGTCACACCATCACCCTTTGTAATTTTTCCGTGAATGTGAGGAGAGCTTTTACTAGGCAGTAGACACAAGTCTTGATGTGAAACAACAATATGGATGCTATCGTTATTCTGGAAGGTGAATAATGCAAATGGCTGATGAGCATAAATCTCAGAATGCGCCATCGATTCGTCAAATGCCCCTGGATTCTGTATTCTTATTATTTCTTCCATGATAACACGGACACAATGCAGCAAACACGAATTCGTATTTTCCAAAATTTCCACGTAATAGAAGACCTAGACTCCGGAGAAACCAAACGTTCAAAGGTGTCAGCCCTGTTGGAGAGGTAAGCTTTACCAGAGGTGCTGGACAACTGATGATTTTTGACCATACCTTCTCGCTTTCATAACTGTTGTCCGACTTTTGCGTCCCAAACATGATTCCGATTACTTAAGAGATTTTACGTTTAAGCGCACAGTTATCGTTTCTCCATGAAAATTAATTTACTCGTCGTCTTGATAGACTATTCTCAGCTGTAAATGGTGTAGTGACTGTGTGGTGATTGATAGATTAATGACGTTAGCAGGCACTTTAACACTCTTATATCCTGATGGAACGGTAGGGAAAAATTCATGAATCGTGTGAGCTCGACGCTCGTTTATGTACGCTCCTGTGGTGATGTTACACTCAACGCGTAAAGTATTCACCTTTAGTATGGCCACCGGTAATTCTGATTTATAAGTGATGTCTCGTGCGAGCTCAGCCATTTTAAATCCCGATAATAGACCGATGAAATCCTTGGGTTTGAAGAGTACTTCTTGATTGCATGTGACTTCACTGTTCTGCTCGTTGTCGTTTGCTTTCAGACTTAAATTTATGTCAGAGATAGCTTTTCGTGGGTATCGTGATGACTTCTCTGTTGTTTTTCGCTCGGTCCAGGTAAAATTTATTACATTACTCATGATAATTAGGTATTGAATTGAATGTCAGGAACTTGACGAGTCCTAGAACATAGTTTTTCTCTGATGATAACTGAATTGGGGTAGAATATTGAGCATCCAGCACGGATGATGTGCCCGGCGGTGTCAACGTCAACGATTCTGACATGACTGATACTTGCTCATGTGGCACTCGTCTTTTTATAGCTATCTGCTGTAAAAATTAAGGCATAAGTGGCCACAAATCACAGTATCATATTCCTGATACCACTTATGATTGTATTTCACGCTACCAACACCGAGATACTTCATCAAATCCTTAGGCGGTTTCAAATCACTGTAACTATCGAAATACACAACGTGATCGCCATTTTCTTTGTACGCAACCCAATGTTACGTCCTCCAGACTTCTTATTCCTTTCCCACACTCTTATTTACCTTACGCTCTGTAGTCTACTCTTATCGTCCGCGAGTCAGCAGATTCTTCTGTAACTCGCGGCTAGCTTGCCTTCTACATCCCGCTGAACTAGGCGGATCCATCCTAGCGCTCAAGCAAGACACCTATCCTTCTAAACCAAGACCATCTCTTTTTCCTTCGACCGACTCCGTTGCTTTGTCTACTAATAAACAATCGTATACTGGAAATCGTTGACCTTCCCTTAATATCAATCGCTTTCTATCCCATTCACTTCTGCACTGGGAGTAGTAGCACGCGAGTGCATAGTCGACGTGAACGGACCCTACAATAGCCAAATAAAACCTTGGCTGGGCGTGGAGTAAGCTCCGATTACCGCTCATCGGAGCCTACGCAATCTACCCCGTAACATCAATATGTTCCTGGACCGTTTTTATCATTAACCCTTTTGGCCCGATTGGTGACTGTAGTCACCCAACGCCCGACGCTCGCCTGTCCGAGCGGTGACCATAGTCACTGAACGCCCGACGCTCGCTCTGTACGAGCGGTGACCATGGTAACCTAACATTTGACGCTTGTTATGTACGAACGGTGACCATGGTAACCCAACATTATGTTATAATTTTTTAAGCGTTGTTCTTACGAGCGACTGCACTCGCTCTGCGTAAGATAGCGTGGTATTGTGCGTCTGACGGGCGCTTGCAGTTGTTCCGCAAGTACGGACGCCTGCCGCGACTGCTCGGTCAGCGGGGACGACGCGACGTAGAATGCGTCCGTACCGAAAGGGTTAAGATTATTAATTGCAGATTCTTGGATTTTTGATCGTGATTTCGGTCGATCATTCCGCATGAAAACGCCATGAAAATGTGAAATTGTCATATTTAAAGCTCGGTGTGGTAGCTTTGTTAGTTTTTCACCGGTTGTGAATACAGACTCATGCCGCTGCGGTAGGGGCTCAGATATAATCCCTTGCCAAGCGCAATCGCCTTTATTGTTGCATTGTGCCGTTTGATTCGTTCAAACCATGTTTGTTGACGCTAGCTTTGTTGACCGTTTTAGCTGTACCCGCAGCACCACCCGCTGGATCCCCAGTAGCGCTTAGACCGGCCAGAATTGGAATGAGGAGTGGTAGGATGCTGGCAATTCTAACGCACAGGTATGAAGCGAGGCACACAAACATTCTTCCCAATCACCCGCACCCGCTAATGCCGACTCTACAACTCTATGACCTGGTCGTATGGTGACCTGTGCAGCTCTAATAATAGATTTGAGATTCACTGTCCTCTTCCACTCTTCACTCTTGCCACCTGTTATGGTTTTCTTCTTCTCAGCCGCTCCAAATTTCGACTGCTTCACAGCTACACCCGTTCCGATCCTAGATTTAGCTTTCATGGTATTGGTGACTCTCCAGGCTACCGCCTTGTTACCCACACTAGCGTTCTTGGCCAAGTCACGATTTCACGATTTCTCAGCGAGCACTCTGTCAGCAGGATTTTTTGCTGCCATATCTTGATTCTTTGCATATGCAATGTCGTGATCTTTACATTCAGCATCCAGTGGATTGATTCCCAGATCGCCACGAGCCAACCTCCTGGTCTATTTCGTTACGGGTCCGCCATACTGATACCATGGCACGTGCAATTCAATCTAGAGATGATTAATTATTTTATTCAACTAACCTCCACCGCGTCTCTTACGTGCGCACGTCTTCATAATCGAGCAGCCATTAACGAGAGTTCCATAAAAGAATGAATTTATATGCTGTAATTTTAGTTATTGTTGACATGATAACCAAGCACCATGAGATTTTAAGATCAGCCTGATGAACCGCCTGTCGCGAATTTTGACGAAATGGTTCCGCGTAAAAAGAGGAAGATAAAAAAACGTCATCGAAAATTGCTGCCAAATACCATGAGAGCAATTTTTTGCGAACCATTCAATTACGGTAAAATTAATGCTCTCCTCTTACTCATCACTCACAGTAACGGATAGCGATTCCAAAATATCTATGTTTATTCGAAATCTCTTATCCAGCTAAAGTATCAATTTTTGCAAAAGTTACTAGAACCCGTATAGGGCGCGGGTTATTTCTCGTTTGGAGAGAACAAGGAGGTTGTGAAAACGGAAGATGCATCAGCATCAGCAGCAGCATATTAAACAAAAAATTGAAACGGAACCAACGGATGTTACAATGAAAAAAGAAGAAGAAAAAGATGACGAGAGTACTTGGGATGACGATGAGGATAATGGGAATATGTACGAGGGGAATTTCATGGATGCAAATGATAAAACACTGAAATTTAGTGAAACTTCCACTACAAGCACACCGGTGAAAAAAACAACTGATGCCGTGGCACGATATTTGAAAATGTTCAGCACAAGCAAAATGATTGATTTGGATACCAATATGGCGTTCGAAAGTTGACTAACGATATGATGATTGGTAATTCACGAATCAATTTCATCGATAATTTGATCAACGTCGGGAATAAAAGTAATGAGAGAGCGCCGGGATTACTTTAATTATTGTTTCAAAAATCCCTCGATGCATCGTACATGAATGACGCAGACAAGAATGATTACATAAAAATTGTAACGATGACAAATTCGCACCGGAAACGTTACCAAGCCTATGAAAGTCTTTGCGACGGTTCAGAAAGTGCAAAGTATAAAAATTTCACTGCACAACACGTCGGCTCGCGGAAAAAATCAGGTAAAGGCTTACCCGACTGTAATATTGCGCGACAGTAGAGGCAAGAAGTTGATTACGTATACTGGGATCATCCAAATGAAATTGTAGATCGTTTCCGACTACTCATGGTGTCGCAAGCTGCAGGTAATACCAGCCATTCCAGCGAAATATTCGCTATCATAAAAGAGTTGCGGGAAGCTTGAATCGTTTATTAATGGCAGATTAATATAGAATCATCATTTGTTTAGTGACCGTCTAGTGATGAGCATGGACTCATTTGGGCGATATTCGGAGTGTGGTGGAGGTAAAAAATTTATTCGCGGACCTTCACGCGTTGGATTCAAAATAAACCCCGACAATCAGTATGATCTAGACGGTAAACGATTGTGTAACATAGCTGACACATAACAGCCCAATGATGCTGCTTCCCTCAAAGTTCTCAATAGTTTGGACGAAAAATATCACGAAAGAGTAACGCAAATCAGTGAGACCCTCAAACAGGTGAGCGAGCATAACAAGAATAATCGCAATCAGGCATTTAAGTTATTTGAGCCCACTTGGAAGCTTTATATTAAAGTGACGGCATTGGAACAAACCAGGAAAGAATCAGTTCCGTTTGAAGAGCAGAAGCGCATGAATTAAAGTTTGAAAAATTAGGTAGCACAGAGCGAGTGAAACAATGAAGACCACAATAGCGGATGAACTTCACCGACCCGCTCGGCGTAATTATTCGCGTCGGTTCGTAGATCTACGTGGACTGGATGATATCTGGCCAGCTGATCTCGTTGACATGACGGCATACAGTTTGTACAACAAGGGGTACAAATACCTGCTCTAAATCATCGATATATTTTCCAAGTACGCGTGAGTGGTGTCAAGAAAGTCCAAAAGTGGGAAAAATGTGACTGCTGCGATGAAATCTATACTGACGCAGAACCGTATACCCATACATCTACACGTTGTTCAAGGCAAAGAATTTCACAACAATGAATTTAAAGCACTCATGAAGTAGCACAATATTAACATGTATTCGACATTTAGCAACTTGAAGGCTTGGATATGTGAACGTTTCAATCGAAAATTGAAAAATAAAACGTAGAAGCGGTTTACTCCCCAAGGATCTTACAGGTGGATTAATATTTTGGGTGATTTGATGAATTCCTACAATAACACCAAGCATCGCACCATTCGGATGAAAGCGATGGATGTCAACACGGACAATGAAAAACAACTATATCGTAACGTATACAAGCCTCGGCAAATCAAACGAAGTGATCGGACGCGGAAATTCAATGTAGGTTATCGAGTTCGAATCAGCAAGTACAAGAATGTATTAAAAAAAAAGTTATACACTTGTTACGTGCGGAGCGGTCTCGCACGCGACGACTTAACCCTCTAGGTATCTATAGAGGTTTATATTTATTTTTACGTGGGTCAGGAGGTGATCGTCCTCTACAGGGCGATCCCGGGAATAGGGTTGGAGGATTCAATATTCATGTTTTTAGAAATTTTTATGATGGAACCAATTTTTAATGGAATCAAAATGAAGGAAAAGCAAGAGAAAATTCGAGACAAGGAAGCTTACAGAATGTTCTTAATCTAGTTGTTCCCACTCATTCAACTACTCACTTTTCGGTGGTTACAGTCCGAATGGCTCACGCTCTCACACGATTATACTCAATAGCAACACTCACATACGCTTATCGCTACACTTCTCTAAGGAGTTCGTGGCTCGAGGTTCTGCACTTAATCTAACTTCATAAGACTCAGATCGCGACGCGAGACGCCCTTCCAGCCGCGTATAGAATTAGAGTATTACACTCTAATCGTCGGTGTCGGAAAAAGGACTTATAAACTCTACACGCGGTAGCTTTGAAGGAGCCGGGTTCCGTTGATGTGGTTTTTCTAAGCGGTCTCTAACGGGACTGACTGCACTCGCTCGTCCGACACCCCTTGGAGCGTCGGGCGGCGAGCGAGGTTTTCGCTGAATTCACAATTTTGGAACAAAGGCTCGCCTCGCGACGATCATCCTTAAAGCGCGTGATCTCGCGATCGCCTCATCCCGGTGTTGATTACATCCGGGATCTGGCGGGCGCGGAGACGCTGACGTTGCTGACCGTCAACTACGCCGTTGCGTTTTGGTTGTGCCACGAAATGTTTTGTAGAGAATATTTTATATGGATTAACTAATGTATTTAAAGCTATGCTTCCTCGTCTCTAAAGCGATATTAATAATTATTGACATGATTATGATTATAGTCGGTGTAAATATGCGGCGCTCGTGACACATTCAATTGGATAACGGAAATATTCACCTTGAGCGAGGTGAAAAATACCAACCCACTCACCGATTATTAAGATCATCTCATCAAAAGAAGCTTCTACGAGGAAGACCTCAGTAAAGTAAAATACGCTGACGGTTACCTTGTGGAAAAAGTATTACGCAAACGTAGGAATCAGTTATATGTGAAATGGTTGGGGTTCCACAATTTGCAAAATAGTTGGATAAATAAATCAGACATGTAGCATAATTGTCACGTATTTGCAGAACTACAATAAAAGATTTAACTATAGAAATATTTCTGCATTTGTTCTCCTTTGTAAACACATGTCATATCTATTACTTTGAAGATGATGATAATAATAATGATGATAATAACAACATTAACACACAATTTTCCATACGATTAATAGATATTTTATTTTTTGGGAACCTTTTCGTTTCTGGAAAACTTTTAGTTATTTATGGAAATTTTTTCTCAAGCGTTAATCAAATGGGCAAAAACATTGGAAAACTTTTTTCATTTTCTGACAACTTTTCTTCGGTAAACGAATAAACATACAGAATAATTGCTGAATATATTGATAGTAAATAAATAATTTTTGAATATATGAATTTTTCAATACATGGTATTCACATTTGAAACTTTGATCCGTCCAATATCGTATTGATGAAGAAACGTCTGTGCCTGATGAAGGATCGTGCAAGGTGTCTGACGCAAATATTTACAACGGTGCTATGCCTGCAGTTTCACACTATGGCTAGTTCATTGTCGGGCACCGGTAAGCCCCCAAAGTACGGTGTCGGTCTGCCCAGGTATCAATTGCTGCTTGTCATCTTGCCAAGTCGGAGCCAATTTTTTCTGTACGATAGTGCTAACTTGGTGTTTCTTGCTACGTATTAGACATTGTGGTCGTGCCAACTCTTTGTAAGCCAACAGACAGCGCTTATAAACGTCAAACGTAATAGTGTTTAATGTTGAACTTTTGACACCATTGGCAGGTTTGCTCACTTTGATGTCGTTGATGTATTTCTTTTATTCGTCACTCATGGTGGTAAATGTGTAAGGTTTCGCTCGTAACCCAATAAACTTCATCATTTTTCCGGTGTTCTCATCCTTCGTCAGGCCCAGACGTTTTTCGTTTTTGAGCAGAATACCGTACACATTGTCGGGAGGGTAGTCAAAAGTGTCAAACATTGCGTGGACATTACGTTTGAGGATATTATAGATATTCGGTATATTGAATTGGTAAATAAGGCTGTCAGTGTCGGTGTAGGGGGAAGTCCCGTAACGCCGGATGGCACCCAGTACCGATCACACGTCGTATATCCCAAAGTAAACATAGCATCTATAGTTTTCTTGCTTGGTTCGAACCTGCACAACGGACGTAGCGGTGGGGATGCGCCGCACGAGGCCGTGAGCGCCCGTGTATCGCCGAGAAACATTTGATTCTGTTATTTTATTTTTGGTCTGGGATGTTCATTGGTATGCATTCTTTCAGATAATGGTCAATGAAAGTTGATATATTTGCAAACAAGCACATATTTCATTAATTAGCTGTGCATTACGGGTCCCTATTATCGAACACCCGATTTGTCCCAAAATAGCAGACACCCAATTTTTTCTCTGAATTCAATTATTTATACGAAACTTGTTCTGACGTGTTTTAGTGTTGTTCTACCATGGCTAACCAATCAAAAGGACTCGAGAGAAGGAAATATTCCAAAGGAAATATAAAGAAGGCAGTTCAAAGAGTCTTGAGTGGCTATATAAAAGGTAGAGAAGCTGCGGTGAGATATGGAGTACCAAAAAGTACCTTGTGCGATCGCGAGAAAATTATGAGAAGTAGGGGTGACTGCACTTTTAAGCCTCGACGGGGGAGATTCGATTTCACATTCTCCGAGGAGTACAAAAACGTGCTGGCAGATCACGTGATAGATTGGTCGATTAGATGTATGCCGCTGACGCGTGAAGAATCTGTGAAGCTCGCCTATAATCTCGCAGAATCACTTGAACTGACGTCTGTATATCTACCCCCCCCCCCCCCCCCCCCCCCCAAGTCCACAACATCAAAAATCTATACCCGAGAAATTACGAGCAATTTATGAGCACGCAGAATGTTCAAGTTTCGATTTTTGAGCAGGAGCGATGTAGCAGGAATTTCGGTTTTTGAGTGGGAGGGCCAGGTACGTAAATACTCAGCCCACCCCCCCTCCCCAACATTGAAAATTGACAGAAGATACAAAAAAAAAAAAAATCCTTGGATTATGAGCACTTTCTGAGCAGTCGAAAGATGCAAGTTTCGATTTTTGAGCACAAGCGGTGAGGCAGGAATTATGGTTTTTAAGTGGGAGGGGGGCCCAGCCCTCCGACCAATGAAAAAAAAAATTAAAATATTTGACAATAGCTGAATTATGGGTACATTATGAGCAATCCGAACATGCGAGCTTCAATTTTTTAGCACCAACCCCCAACGACCTACCCCCGCTTATACGTCCGGCGTCACCAGAGAAGTACCCTCAAATTCAATAAAATCGAAAGATTTCTTTTTACAGGATGCTCAGTGATTTATGAGCAGACGAAATACCACAACTCTAATTCTTGAGCAGCAACCCCCAACGACCTACCCCCGCTTATACGTCCAACGTCACTGGAGAAGTACCCTCTAATTCAGTGGAATCGAGAAATTTCTTTTTGGAGGATGCTCAGCAACTTGTGAGCAGACGAAATACCGCAACTCTGATTTTTCAGCAGCAGCCCCTAACGAACTAACCCCACTATTCTATATCAGGTCATTGTCATCCCGTACTTTGAAGTCCTGCGTGAGGTTGAATTGTAACTCAAATTGATTACGAGCATACAGTAGTCAGTCTACATCTACTAAATTATTGATTTTTTGAAATATGACAAATTAATCGGAAATATCGATGTTATAAGGGTTCCTTTTTATGAATATGAAGACAAGCCTATGTAACTCGCCCAAATATAGAAAAACGAGCGCTTACTCTATCGCGAAGTGTGGGCACGTCACTTGGTCTTACTTATCACAACGCCTACATAACACTGATGCGAAAACGTATAATTAAGTGCCATTTTGCATGAAATACTGAATATATACTGTAACGCTAAGTCTTTTCTGCCCCTCGTCGAGCGCCAATTTGTAACGCTAAATTTTGTTACTTTCGGATGAGGACTTACCGTTGACACTTTGGCGCGATTCTCTACTTATCCGCAATATCAAACTATAACAAAATAAGTACGTTGGGCGCCAAACGCGTTAGCGTCGATTTTTAAACAATAATGTAAATCAATGAAATTAACACAAAACCGTACAAAAGAGATAAATAGAGAACCCGTTGTATGGCTGGCTAGGCACAGGTACGATCGCGTACATCCCGGTAGAGTGGCGGAATTCAAGGCAGCTAACAGTAATTCCAGAATTAAAGAAAATAACAAAATAAAGAATAAACTCCAGGCAAAAGGGAAGATGAACAGGTTAATCGATCATATATTGTCGAGAAGGTTACATGAGTGAGACAGGCAAATAAGATGGTATCGACAGCGGTAGTTAATAAAATAAATAATCGTTGTTCACAAAAATATCGGTAGAATAGCAGTAAACGGTAGCTTTAACACGAGAGACGGTAGCTAGCAGAGAAAAATAGACGTAAGTCGAGAGATGCGATATAATGCAAGATTTGACTTAAAACTACACGTCACTGGGCGACGTGATCTTACCCAAGTTGCAAATGACGCTACGAAAATTATTATTCTGGTAATTAAAACGAGAGAACTTTACTGCGATCGGTATAAAACAACGTATCGATAGTTCGGTAGATGATACGACAAATTTACCATAAATTATATCCGGTATGAGAGATTGACACTCAGTAACAATTTACCAAGTCGGCAAACGATCGACTAGATAGCCTTCGGTAGAATTATTCAGAAACGGTAGATTCGACAATTTAGAATTATTACGTACTGGAGGAATTAAATAATGAATTCCTAAATATAACTTTTGAGAGAATACCAAAATACAAAGTTATGAGAGTGAGAGAATTTCGGAGAGTTTACAAAATAGAGAAATACACTACAATACACCGCAATACAAAAGAATAATTCACAGAACTTAATCTAACAAAATACGGGAAAATAAATAACAGGCAGAAATAGCATAAAATTATTAATAGTAATAAAGAAAAATGCGGTAATATCTAAGGGTGATTCTACGCTCGTTTGTACTCCATGGAACTCGATATACGATACAATAGGCACAAAAATAAATAAAAATATAATAAGCGATAACAGAAATAAAATATAAAGCACACTACTATTACAGAAAGAGTATGGAATAAAATGTGAAGCCAATAGGGCTCAAAATACGATAGAAAATACAGAAGCAAGATAATAGAGATTCACAAATAATCAGAAAAGTCATAAATACAAGAAATAATTATTTGGCAGTTACGAGGTCGCTCAGATACGAAAATAATAAGTTACTGAAATCATGCAGCCACACGGAAGTCGTGGACCATGATTCACACAAAACGGCATCACACGATGCAACCAAGAAACAATAAATGTAATATTAATGACCGAAATCATGCAGCCACACGGCGGCTTACTGCAACTTTAACCGTGGACCATGATTCACGCAAAGTCGATAAATACTATGAGAAAGAATAGAAATTATGAGCAACTTCGTAACGGTACAATTCAAAGGCAGAAGCCTTACCTTAACGGTTGACCTCAGGCACACAAACTGAGTCTAATTTAAACTATACTTCACAAAAGCAAAACTGATAAGGAAAGGAAAAAGGATGCAAAGAGTTTAGAAGGGTAGAACGATAGCGGTAGAATAAACAATAGGTCGGTAGCAAAAGAAGGAAAAGGTGTCGGCAGCTTAAATCGGTAGTAATGGTCGGGAGAATAATCGAAAACGAAGCTGTTCCTCAACAGGTCGAGCGTAGAATAGCAGGTCGTAGTTCAGCTCGCCGATCTCGCGGTTGTCGTGAGGTGATTCTTTTTCTTTGATTGGTCGGTTGACCCCCACCGCAAATAGGCCATCCCCCTGTGGCGAATATTGGTTACTGCGTGGTCATACGTTTTCCAAAATTACCGCTAGATGTGGTGTAATGTGCTGCTCGCGATTTCGTCGTTGACACCAACTCGTACGATTTTGTAGTCGCTTCAATTTACGGTCCAGGCTGCCTATCATCGGGGACTTCTTCGACAGAGGCATACAGAGGGTGCCTCTCGGTCAAAGTTACCGGGTGGAGAGTGACGCCTCATTGTTCACCTCCACCGGCTTTTGTACAGGCAGTAGCTAGCTGCCTGTACCTGAGGTCGTGCAGTCAGACGGTCGGCCAAACCGTGGACCACGACCCACACAATTAGTCCCTGCCGATAGGAAGGCAGCGTCGATCCTCAGAATGATGGCTTTATCACCCTGGACGTAGTGGTTTGGGGTCGGTCCGGCACCAGGCCGGTAAGTCGGAGGATGGCAGGCTACGGTCTGCCCTTCACGCCATCCTTACGGCATCCGATAGAGCTGGCGGCTGGTTCCTCTTCGAGGAACGGTGCCCTCGGCCGTCGGGAGGATTTTTATCTCCCTGTTCACCGGCAGTCGAGGCGATACGGAAGGTTCGGGTGGATGCTACCCCAGGTATATATAAAGGTGCACCCAGGTAGCCAGTATAGTCTGATGAGACCGTCAGTAGGCGAAGTCGTCGAGAGCTGCAATCGGTAGCTAGTGGTCCCTCGTTGGTCGGAATCGTCGTCGTCCAAATACCTTGTTAGCGTGCGCCGAAGCGCGAAATAAAGAATTTACAAAAAGAATTAGTTAAAAGTAGTTATTGCCTATTTTGTATCGAGTTCGGTTGGAGTACCCTGCTGAGGACGCGTAAACTAAAAATAATAGCGGTTGTGTGCCCTTGTGACGGGCGATTCTGAAACGCCACGTTACAATACATACCAAAACTTCTGTGTTTCACTCAAAGTGACGTGTTCACACTTCACGATCGAAAAACCGCGCATTTTTCTATATTTAGGCGAATTTCAGTGGCTTCCTTTTATATTTCATCGAATAAAGCCGTATTACATCGATATTTCCAATTGGTTTGTGTTTAGAGAGAAGGCAAAAAAATATGGATCATCGACGTGGGATCCGCGAATTAGTGATGAGAACGAGTGTGAATGAAACGAAAGTGTTGTTGAGATGGAGAGAGATAATGATTACCGATAAACGAGACTTTTATTGGTTTCGATGTGGCGATACAGACCGTATCGCAAGAGAACGTTACAGAGAGTGAAGATTTTACAGAGCGAGAGAACACATAGATTATACACATGCATGATTTCGAGATAGTAGACAATACATGAGATACAGCTGATGGGTTTTGAGTCGCGACACGGGCAAGCGGCGAGATTTGACGCAGAGACGGCAAGTAAACATTGCACGCGAGTGTGCGTACATGTGCGAGGACGATTTTGAGTGTCGCGAGACACACATTTAACTATTCGATACCTTGCCGAAACATACCGCCCGCTTCGCTATCGGTAACGATCGCGAAATTAGATTATGCCGCCCGCCGTGCGTTATTTATTCTTAGAGTCAATGATAGTCTTAAGAGGACACTGGAAGCACACACAATTTTACGATTGGACGTTTTAACACAGAGGATTTCGTTTTAACGGTCACAACGCGAACGAGACCGTCGGTTCCCGGATGCACTTCGATCACTTTCGAGAGGGGCCACACAGATGGAGGTAGATTTTCGTTTTTTACGAGAACGACCGATCCGATTTTGATGTTCCCGTGATGAGTCTGCCATTTCGAGAGGTTTTGGAAGGACTGAAGATACTCCGTACTCCACCGTTTCCAAAAACGCTCCAGCATTTGACGCGAGTGTTGCCAATGCGATAGCCGTTGAACTGGCACCTCGATGAGTGACGGCTCAGGAATTGTGTTTAATGCTGAGCCGACGAGAAAGTGTCCTGGAGTCAAGGCACTTGGATCCCGTGGATCGTCCGAGATAGCGCAAAGAGGTCGAGAATTAAGCGTGGCTTCTACTTGCGTGAGGAACGTCGCGAATTGCTCGAACGTTTAAGTAGCTTCTCCGATGACTCGTTTGAGGTGAAATTTGACTGATTTCACTCCGGCTTCCCATTTTCCACCGAAATGAGGCGCGGAGGGAGGATTGAACCGCCACTGGGTTCCGTGTGATGCAAGGATGTTTGCGATTTCTGAGAACTCCTTTGACGATGCAGCGAGAAGACGGCGAAGTTCTGAGTCTGCGCCGACGAGATTCGTTCCACAATCGCTTGCGATTGAGGCACAAATTCCTCGTCGAGATGTGAAGCGTTTGTACGCCGCGATGAATGCCTCCGTCGTGTAGTCCGAAACTAGCTCGAGATGCACAGCCGAGGTCGTGAAGCAGATGAAGATAACGATATATCCCTTGCATGATTTCGCTCCTCTTCCGCGGGAGGCTCGAATCGAGAATAGACCAGCGTAGTCAACGCCAGAGTGAAAAAACGGCCTTGATTGCGTGACTCGAGACTGAGGGAGTTGGCCCATCTGTTGGCTGCTGAGGGTGGCGCGATGACGCGCACAAGGAACGCAACGATGTATGAACATGCGGATCGGTACTCTTCCTCCCAGGATCCAGTACCGCTGTCGGATTGTAGCGAGAGTGAGTTGCGGACCTCCGTGGAGCGTCAACCGATGATGATGATCGATGATCAATGTGGAGAACGATAATTCGCGAGGCAAGATGAACGGGTGCTTTTCGTCATACGAAAGCAATGAGTGATTCAGTCGACCACCGACTCTGAGGAATCCGTTCGAATCGATGAACGGCGTGAGTCGCGATAGTGGATGACTTCGAGTGAGACTTGAGCTTGTCTCGATTTGGCGAATTTCTTCTGCAAAGTACGCCTGCTGGGTCACCTTGGTCCAAAACAGTTGGGCGTCGCTCAATTCGAGAGTAGAGATCGGTCCGACAGTGATAGACGTGTTTACGCGATTCGATGTCGTCTTCGCGAGGAACCGATTTGCTGCGCGTTTACACAATAATGTGACTTTGAGGAGAGTCGATAGTTTTGAGTAGCGATCGACGAGATCCCAGATTTGTAGCGGCTTAGCAGTTGCGATGTGCGTCGACAGCCCTTTTCTTTCCTCGAGATGAATGTTTTCTTCCGGTCGCGGAGATAAGGATGGCCAATTGACAGAAGGCTTCGAGAGCCAGGATGGTCCGAAGGCCCAAAGTTCTGATTTTTGGAGTTGCTCCGGAGATGCACCACTAGACGCAAGATCAGCGGGGTTTTCAAAACCCGAGATGTGATACCGACGAGCGCGCGCGAACTCTTGGATTTCCGTTACGCGATTACGAACGAATTCCTTCCACTGCGATGGGTGGCTTTTGATCCACGCGAGCGCGACTGTGGAATCCGTCCACAGATAAACCGGGGTGTTTTCGAAATTAAGAGTCTTTTCCACATGACACATCAACCGGACGAAAAGATTCGCAGCACAAAGTTCGAGACGAGGAATTGTCACCTTCTTTAGCGGCGCGACTTTAGTTTTCGCGCACACTAGTGAAACGCGCACTTCGTGAGTGTTGATATACGTTCGCGCGTAGATCACTGCGCCTAATGCACTTTGAGAGGCGTCCGCGAAACCGTGGATCTCTATCCCGAGAGATGCTTAACTTGACCCGATCCATCGTGGGATGGTGATAGCTGAGATGCCTTGAAGATCTTGTGGAAACTCGATCCATCGCGAGGACAATGAAGCTGAGAGCGGCTCGTCCCAGTCGAAACCGAGTGCCCACAATTCCTGCATAAAGATTTTGGCTCTGATCGTGATCGGCGAGAGCCATCCGAGAGGATCAAAGAGCTGCGCGGTTTGTGAGAGAACTTTTCGTTTCGTGAAATTGTCCCGAGTTTGATGAATTTGCGGAGAGAACGCGAACGCGTCGATGTCTGGTCTCCACGCAAGACCGAGAGCCCGAAAGAATGGACTTTGATCGAGATTCAGATGCATCGCGATCTCTTGATGGTTTCGAGAAATGTCAACGAGAGTTTATGGGTGGCTTAAAGTCCACTTTTGAAGTTCAAAGCCACCCGCCTTGAGCAATTGATTGAGTTCGTTGATTTTCTCGCGACCTTGATCAACGTCCTCTGCTCCTGAGAGGATGTCGTCGACGTACGTGTTCTCGAGAATGACGTGGCTCGCAAAGGGATACTGCTTACCTTCGTCCTGAACGAGTCGATGAAGAACACGGATCGCGAGATACGGAGCGCTTGCAAGACCATATGTTACCGTTGTCAGTTGATATTCTTCAATCGGTAGCTCTGGTTCTTCCCTCCAGAGGATTCCCTGAAAATCTTGGTCATCATTGTGGACCAAAATTTGTCGGTACATCTTGACGATGTCTGATGAGAACGCGACTGGATATTGTCGCCAGCGTAAGAGAACGTCCGCGAGGTCGGTTTGCACTTTTGGACCGACGAGAAGATTGTCATTGAGAGAGAGTCCGAGGTTGGTTCTTTGAGACCCGTTGAACACGACACGCAACTTTGTTGTTAAACTGCTGTCGCGAACTACACCGTGATGGGGAAGATAAAACACGCAGGAATTGTCTTCAGGTGTATTGATAGCGCGACGCATGTGCCCGAGTTCACGATATTCACGAAGGAAGCTCGAGTAAGCCTCCTTGAGTTTCGCGTCGCTACCGAACCGTTTCTCCAAACGAAGGAGCATTTGATGCGCGGGATTCCGCGAGTTGCCGAGCTCTACCGAATTGTCCTTGAGCGGCAGCCGAACTACGTAACGACCGGACGCAGTTCGAGAAACCGTTTCGCGAAAGTGTTGCTCACAACGCTCTTCTTCGGAAGTTAGTGCCAAAGGTTTCGACACTTCTTCCTGCTTCCAAAACTGCTGCACGAGATCGAGCAGTTCGTGATCGAGGGAGCATTGGAAGCCTTGGACTGCGCCATACGAGGGGCTTGCTGCTTCCGCTGAAACGCAGCCGGAGAGGACCCAACCGAACTGAGTTTCTTGCGCGATTGGTGTTCCTGGTGCTCCTCTTCGAACTCCTTGACCAATGATGTTGCTGTAGATGTCAGCTCCGAGAATTACGTCGATTTGACTGGGATGTGCAAAGCTTGGATCCGCGAGGTTGAGTCTTCGTAGATGAGGCCAGTCTTCGACGAGAAGTCGTAATGAGGGTAGATACGATGTGAGTCGTGGAAGCACGAGTGCCTCCACCTGACGCGAGAACGAGGTGTGAGCACGAGATTGGAGTTGAAATGTCGCGATGCCGCGAGTCACTGCCGATTGATGAGCTCCGACGCCAATGATCGGTATCGTTGCTTGATGCCGACGTAGTCGCAATTGTTGCGCTAGCGACTCCGTGACGGATGAACTTTCGGATCCTTGATCGAGTAGAGCGCGAGCGATGATTCTTTCTCCAGTCTCCGGATTCGAGGCGATCAATTGCACTGTGGTGAGAAGAACTGGAGAGCGCTTGATCATTGTAGGCTGAGCTGAGTAGTTGCTCACCTGAGAGGCGCTATTCGAGATCGGTGCGTTCTGCACTGCAGGTTGCGCTACTGCAGCCTGTCCTTGAGATGTGCCGCTGTTAGCAGCTGTCGAGATTGAGGAAGAGTTTCGATGCAGCAAGGAATGATGTCGACCGTTGCACACGCGACACGTTTTGTTGGATCGACAGTCCTTCTGCTGATGTGGACCGAGACAATTGAAGCAAAGCTTTTTCGCAGAAACCACTTTTCTTCTTTGATCCAGAGATTTGTCGCGAAAGGTCGAACAGAACGAGATGTAGTGGTTGCCTTCGCAACGAGCACACGACTGTTCCTTTGATTGCGCTGTATGTGACCTTGTCGTCTGAAGATTTGACCTTCCTTGCGATGAGTGTGGTTTCGACGTCGCGATTTGATTATGAGCATGAGCTTGCTCCACGGCTTCGAGGGTGTGGATGCGACCGATGAGAAACGCCTTGAGCTCCGCAAACAAGGGGGGCTCGAGTTTCTCGCTAACACTTTTCTCCCACTCTTCGAGAGATGCTGGGTCGAGCTTGCGAATCGTCATGTGTACGATGATGTGATCTCCTAATTTCTCGGGACTATCGAGAAGTTCGAGCGCGCCAAGAGCTTCGCAAGTGTTGCTGTGCAAGCTCTTCAGTTCCGATGATGATTTTTTAGTGACACGAGGAATCGCGAAAAGTGTCGCGAGATGAGAATCAGTCAGAAGCCGCTTGTTTTCGTATCGTGAGACGAGAGTTTCCCATGCTCGAGGGAAGTTTTCTGCGGTGAGAGAAATGTTTTTGATAAGTTGTAACGGTTCATCGGTCACACTGGTTTTGAGGTAGTGCAGCTTTTCCACTTCTGAAAGTTGCGAATTTTCGCGAATCATCGACGAGAAGAGGTCGTGAGACGGCTTCCATTCTGAGTAGCTGCCCGCGAAAGTGGGCAGTTCGATACGCGGTAACCGTTTTGATGATCCTCCTGCTGGTGCGTCTTGAGGAGCTGCAGCGGCTTGCACGGTTGCTGCAGGCGCAGGCTTTAGCGATTCGAGAAGATCAAGCATCACTCCTTCGCCACTCAAGAAGTGCTCTTCACACAGCCCGTAATAATCTTTCGCGAAGTACGAAAGCTTTTTGATCGCGTCGAGTTGATCACCTTTTGCTGCGAACTTGATCTCGCTGATCTTTTCGTGATTCTCTTGGAACTTATTCCAACTTGAATTTAAAGCATTAAGCCGCGACTTTACCTGCCCGTGAGTGATTTTTGCCTCGCCGAGCTTGCGCAGGTTGTCGACGGCACGAGAGATGCGCCAAATGTAGTCGTTTTGACGTTCGATATGTTCTTCGATCGACATGTTGATGTACGAGAGGATTTAAACTCACGCGACGAACTGAGTTTTCACGAACGAGACACAAACACACTGATAGTAGCGCGACGCGATTCACACTTCGAGAGATCGGTGTTGTTGACGCTCAGATCTTAGTCACGGTCACTACAGAGGACACCGCACGTTTGAATTTAACGGACGCGACTGATTTTTGTTGATGGTTTTTACCGATAACGAGATTGTTCACTTTGATAACGTGAACTTTCGCAACTTGATGCACACGCGATAGTTCCGTTTCAGTCACTAGCTAATTCGTTTTCCCGTAAGTCGCAACGATTCGAAAGATTCGACTCGATTTGCGAATGATCCGATTCGATTCGCGACTGATCCGGCTCGAAGGACCAAAAAATGTTTAGAGAGAAGGCAAAAAGATATGGACCATCGACGTGGGATCCGCGAATTAGTGATGAGAACGAGTGTGAATGAAACGAAAGTGTTGTTGAGATGGAGAGAGATAATGATTACCGATAAACGAGACTTTTATTGGTTTCGATGTGGCGATACAGACCGTATCGCAAGAGAACGTTACAGAGAGTGAAGATTTTACAGAGCGAGAGAACACATAGATTATACACATTCATGATTTCGAGATAGTAGACAATACATGAGATACAGCTGATGGGTTTTGAGTCGCGACACGGGCAAGCGGCGAGATTTGACGCAGAGACGGCAAGTAAACATTGCACGCGAGTGTGCGTACATGTGTGAGGACGATTTTCAGTGTCGTGAGACACACGTTTAACTATTCGATACCTTGCCGAAACAGTTTGTCATGTTTTAATAAATCGATAATTTCTTCGATAAAGACTGACTACAGCATGCTCGAAAACATCAATTTATTATGCTTCTTCTGATATCCAAGTAATAACATCAAAATTTCAGTCTCCATAAAATCACTGGGGTTTTCCATTTATTAATGAATAAAGGTCTGGGACTGTGTCAATAACGGTGCAACTTTCTGGCAATCATGAATTAATAGCACGAATCGTTTACGAAAAACAATCTTCCAGAAAATTGCAACGGAATTCAACTACATAGTTCCACAATTTACATAAATCGATCTTCAAATTTATGGGAGGTTCAACCGAAAACGATCTTTAATCATCGAAATTAACAATTATGAGATCAACATTGTCACGAAGAACTTCCTAGTCTAAGAAACAAATCTTTTTGATTATGTTCCCAAAATATAAAGCAGATCAGTAGTACGCCTTTTAAAATCGAACCAGAAGCGTAAACAAAAGCGTTCGCTCATTATTTGTGCGAGTTACAGCCAGGTTGACGGGGAAGTCCGATCGGGCAATGTGTTCCTCGCAGCTGCTGCAAAGACGAATCTCCCTTAAACACGCTACTTCATAATAAGCATTCCGCTAACGCGGGCGAGTTATCACGCTTGCACGACAAAATGATCAATCCAAGAGTAGCCTTGACCTGGGTGGGGATGAATCGCATGATTCGATCAAAAGACATGGCCATTCGGACACGCGTAACGTATACGAGAGTCAAATCGTGCTGACGATTATTCAGAGATTCGTTTTCTCTCACTTTTGCGCGCAATCTTGCACAAAAAAACTAATATTAGTTTTGTTGGTAAAGTCGAGGTGTGACATCAGTGTCATCAATTCGTCTACCACGTGTTTTTCATCCTTATGGTAAGTAGCACTAATTGATTGTACGCAAAGTTATCAACAATATTGTACTTTACAGGTAATACAGAGATTTAGCTGGCAATACAATTCAACTCAAATTATGATACTATCTGTATATTAAAGTTCCAAGGCGAAAATTTCGAATGTCCGGATGTTCGGATGGCCAGAAAATGACGTCACCGATTTTTTTTTTTTTATTTCGACGTCAAAGCCCGAAAATCTATGACGACCAAAGGGGCATAACCGAAAGGACAACACACCGAACGAGCTTTAGCGAGTGAGGGACTTATAGCAGCTAGTTATTATTAACTGTCGGTAGTTACAAATCGGAAAGCTTTCAAGAACGTAATTTTAAAAACTGATTCTAATATCATTTACCACTTTGACACGAATATACTGTAACGCGAAGGCGCGAAAATAGAGTTATTCAAGCAAACGTATCCCTTCGGAAGTAGAGCGGCGGGAGGGGGCTCTGAGCCACCTCTGCCCGGTAACACGGGCCATCATTCAGATCATAACACCTTGTGAATAAAGACGTGTCACAAAGTGAAGTGCCACAGTTAATATATAATAGCCTTAATGTGTATGTGACAGAGAGCGTAACCCGAGGTGAAATAACGGGTGCACTCCACTTCTTTGGATTGCCTGTGAGTTAAGGTAATAAACCAGATGCAGATGTTCAATAATCATTTAATATACCGGTGAGTTGCCCTTATTGCTCACCATTGAGATTATCATCGCACGTTGTTCACGTAGCCGCGTGCTTCAGTTGGGAGATACATGTACTACGTCGCTCATGGAACAGAGCTCGCTGTTTTGTTTACACGATCTTCCTTGACCTTCCTTGAGACCGTATTTTCGTAACTCATCGTATCGATTCAATCTATTTGTATTTGTTATGTATTCCTATTGTTATAGTATATTTTTAAAAAGGCGAAATTCAGTCACTTGGCAATATTGATCTACTCACCTACCAAAATTTACAAGTAAATACCATTGATTTTTTCCGTAATATACTTATAACCGAAGACTATCAATTAACTGCCAGTGATTCATACTTAGAGAACAGGCATCGATTTAACTTTACTAATGATTTTACACATTACGGAATAGCGATTAGTCTCGAAAACTTGGAAAATTTAAGAATTTCTATTACAAAGACGGTAATAGAGATACCTTTCGAAGCTTCAAAAATGTAACGTTCTTAATTTTTTTTTTCATAAATCAGGTACTCATGCATTCAAAACTTTTTATATACGTAAATACTGAGAAAGTGAAAACCTATCAAAATGTATGAAGTTAGTTTCAAGTAAATTATAAACTTCAAAGAAGAAATAATTGATCCTAAGCGGGTGCCCTGTTCGATTTCGACGTTGACGTATATATCTCCAAATACCAAAGTTCACGTATCTAAAACACGAAAAAAGGCTCAACAGCTCCATTCTATACGCAATTTTGAACAAAAATACTCCTATACATTTTCATTTGATGCAGAAATAAAGAAATGGTATGAAAACTACGAATTTACTGTCGCAATTTTGTGGTTTTCGTGCCATTTCTTTATTTCTGCATCAAATGAAAATTTATTGGAATCTTTTTGTTCAGAATTGTGTATAGAATGGCGTTGTTAAGCCCTTTCTCGCATTTGAGATACGTGGACTTCGATATTTGGAGATATACACGTGAACGTTGAAATCGATCAGGGCACCCCCGTAATTACTCTACATTTTCCTGTTAGAATTAAAAAAAAGAATAATGATATTGAATAAATTCAAGTTGAAACAATAATATAACTTCGATTTGTACACTGGGAATTTAACGAAACAGAACGGCAATTACGGGTACGGAAACGCTGCAAGACAATATCAGTTAATAAAATAAAGTGTTTAATTGTCTTTTGTATCTATGTCAAAATATTATTTGTTCTGATCAACTGATACTTAACTGTAATAACAATATAAGGCATTTTTTCAGTTTGTAGAAGTACGGAGTAACGAATCTCGTTTCTCTGGTATTTACTTCAAAGAAAATTTCGACAATCAATCTATGAAGTTATGTGCTCTGGATAACAAGTTTTTCACGAATACTTGAATACAATGGATTTGACGATGACAGTATATTGCATATTGCAAGGCTTTTTTTTAACGAAGAATTTGCAAGATGTGACATTTTAGTTGTTTATAGATTATAGACATTTGCAGAGTTATAATCTTCATCTGCGAACAAAAGGTCAGAAATAATTAAGGGTGTGACATGAAGTGGTCAATCCAGTATAATAAATTAATGATAATGATAACAACAAAAACAACAATAATAATAGTATTAATGATAATAATCATGCAACAAAAATAAAGGTACATCACGAATAAAGGTCTTAAAACTATTAGTACAATCTTGGAAAGCGTGTTTTCAAGTCGTATAAACGATTATTTGCAACTTCGCAGGAAAATTACACGATACCCTCTTTCCACTTTGATGGGTGTCATCGTACTGTACCCATGACTGATCTGGTCGACAACAAATCGTTGAATAGTGACCTATTGCACGAAGGTCAGGATCCGATTTTCGAGTTTTAGCTCCTGGAGGTGTCCAGTGGACGACACCTCGTAACTGGTACGGATGTGGCATACACGATAATTTTATCTTCCTTGGAATTTTATCCAACTCGGTTGTTACATTCTCATTTCCGAGGTCGAATATGTCGCAAGTAACAAAGCTACCTCCGAATAAGATTGTTTAATTATCATTATTGAGTAACATATTTACTAGTCATTAGGTATGTATTTTCATATATTTATTACATTTTCATCTATTTATATTACATTAATGCAAAAAAATTAAGGAGATACTATATTATATATTACATCTGTTTATCGGTAAATTCCTCGAAATCATTGACAAAATGTGTAATGCGAAACGACAAATATTACTTCCGGAATGCAACCATTCCACCAACCACGATCCGACGCTCGAAGTAATGGTATGCCAGTGATAGAAAACGTGTCGAATTCGAGCGAGCCAATAAGTACATAGGTATGACAAAAAACATTCCATCAAATATTTCTTACCCTTCGAAAAGTTTGCAGGGGTGCAAGTCTCAGAAGTATTAGAGGATATCTTGAGATCGGTTTGCCAAACAGATCCGAAATTATAATTCTGATTTATGGTCAAGGACCGAAAATACCGACATTTCTCAAGTTTTCTTCAGAATTACTTATTTTGTTTTATAAATAGAATCGACCTAAATTGTTACGCAGAACACGATGGGACGGAGTAAAAATTTCAACTCAAAATAATTGTTAATAATTTTTACAAACAATTTCATTTTTGCAGTATAAAGAATTTTCTTAAATAATGACAACTTTTGTTCGAACTTAAATACAATTCGAATGGTCTCGCAAAAAATTACGAACTTCGATAAAAAATTATGAACATATACATTAGACTGTGCCAAATGAAACGACCATTTTGTTCGGTCCCATACGAAAATTAGATTATCTCTCGCAAAAAAATAATTCCGGTAAGGCTTCAGCTCGATATGTCCATTTTTCAGTTAGGGCTCGCATGAATAAAAAATTTCCGAAAAAAAAATTTTTTGTCCCAACTTTATGTTCTATAACTCATTAAATATAATCGATCAAAAAAAGACCAAGGTGACATTTTATACGGAATTAAATTCTCATTCTCAGGAGAACATATTACAAACATAAATTTTTTTTCACTATAATCTGGATATTTCTTACGATGGTCAGCAACAACTTGTAGTAAAAACTGTTTCCGTTCTTCATCGTAAGTGAGACCTCTCCTGAAGAATTATAACCTTTCAAAAACTAGTAACAAAATCGAAAGAGAATTTTCTGCAAAGCCAGAACATCGCCTTTTCCTTCAATTGAATTTTTTGACGCATTTTATTATTATAAACGGTGTATATTTTCATCAAGAAAATCAAATTTTTTCATAAACAGTATCAGAATCTTAAAATAATTGTTATGAGCAATATTTTATCACAGATAAAAATTAATGGAAAGGTTATATGCGAAAAACATCAAAACGAAAGAAAAGTATTGTTACGAAAATCGTTAATATAAGTAACTTGAAGTTAATTTACTTGCTTAAAGTACGAAAACTATTCCTTTAGATCATACAGCTTTTTAAAAAATTTAAATCAACGAGGTTTATACATAAAATAATTGTATTCCAAGTGGTCAACAATAAATATGAATGTGAATTTTGAAAAAAAAAAATTAATTAACTTCAGAAAAAAGTGGCTTATTTGTTTGATTCGATCAAACATGGTTTTTGTAGAGAATCTAATTCCCTACAAAATGACACCTTGGTCTGTTTGCGATCGATCATATTTAATCAGTTATACAACATAAAGTTGGGACAAAAATTTTTTCTTTGGAAAATTCTTATTTACGCGAGCGCTACCTAAAAAATGGACATATCGAACTAAAACTTCACCAGAATTGTTTATTTGTAAGAGACAACGTCATTTACGTATGTGACCAAACAAAAAAAAATAGTCTTTTCATTTGGCACAGTCTAATATACAATTTGCCATGAAAACTAATGACATCTTTAATACCATTGTAGCTAGTTCATGCTGTCAGGTAGACGCTCACTGCCCAACAATGATATAATTTGACGCTTGCGCAACAGGTGTACGGTTTTCCGAAAAATTCCTGGTATTATATCGCGTGTCTGATGACAGAAAATTGTAAGCGTCAAAAATGCCATTTTGGTGACAAAAGGTCCTATGAAAAATTTATTGTTTTGCATTCGGTTCAAGAAGGTCGAAAACGTATATATAGATCTATTCTGTCATTAGCGAACCGAGCGACGTGACTAAAGGTCGTATGTTTCTGTTTTTATATACATTACTCCAATTTCACCCGACTAAAGGTCGTATGTTTCTGTTTTTATATACTGTAACAAATTTTTATGAGTTGAAGGTAAACGATAGAAACGAGATAATTGGTTACCCTACGGCGCAGTCACTAACCTGAATAATTAGATAGAGAGAGAGGTAATAAGAGAGAAAGATACGAGTGTTGGGCGCCAGACGCACATGCGTCAAAAATAGATAATTAGACAAAGAGATAAAGGTAAAGGTGAAGGTAATAGATAAAGGTAAGGTCAGGTTCTACGACGGTTTTGCACAGTTCGCTCAGATAGACAAGATAATGGTAGAGGGGCGGAGTCGAATCCAATAGATAAAATAAGAAACAGGTGAAGCAGGAATAATATCAAATATATTAAGTAAGAAGCGATAGGTTTAATGACAAGCAAATAGCTGAAGAGATTGAGATACAATTACGATAAATGCAATAATTAACAATATTTACAGCCAGAGAAAGGTTAAGCGAGAGAGTTAACAAATAACGGAACGTTTTCCGAATAAGCGGGAAATAAGCGCAAACTCGCGATACTAAAGGTAATGATTAACACGGTTTTATGATAGATAGGCAGAACAGAAAAAGATATACGGTACTTGAATTAAGCAGTAAGCAAATAGACCATAAAATATGAGAAGCGATTATAAACACATGCGAAATACAACAATTGTAATAGTTATCACATTACCAGAATGATCAGAAATAGGCATACAGGGAATTATAAGTTACAAGGTAAATTCAAGCAACAGGTCAAGTAGAAAATTACCATAAAATATAGGTACTAACATATAATACGTAGTCTCTAGTTTGCGGTAAGTGCGAGAGAAAGAGAGATAATATTCGGTACGATAAAAGGTAATTCAAGATAAGGCAAACAATATTCAAGATAATTAATATGCAACGTACGGCAAACCAAATAGACTACGGACAACTACGATCAGCGATATTAGCGAAGAAAATAATGAAAAAGATGTTATGCGATACGGCACAATACTCCAATGTCAAATGAACGACGAGCGGGACCGCGCAGCGATGTAAGATCGCTCCCGCGGTACACTCACTGAGGTACGATAATCAACGGTAATAGGTAAAGAGACAGATATAAACTAATCAGAGAAAATATAACGAAATAACAATGCTCAGTAGCTAAGATAAAAATTGATCCTCCAACGGAACGCGCTTCTAGACAGCGATATTAGACATTCGAATATTCCAGGAGAGAAAGATAATAAAATAAAGCAATAGTCACTACAATGCGTAAGTAATAGTCAACCAGTCGCGAAGTTACTTGCAATAAGACAGAGAAAGGGACAAGATAAGAGATAAGAGAGAATAAGGTACGAGCCCAATTGGCTCAAGCAGACCAACTGCAAGATAAAGAGAGAAAGAGATAAAGGTAAAGGTACGATATATTGCAAGTAATCTCGTGGCTTCACAAAATAGAAAAGGAACCTCACTTACGTAAAAGAAGATATAGCAGGTACTAGCGAATGCGGTATGATAGCGAGAATTAAAGCGATAGGTAGCGATAAGGCACTGAAGACTACGATAGCACGTCGGTATGATACAAGAACTGAACGTAGAGTGACGAGGTGAGCGATGATCCTGATTTTCGTCGAGCTGCTGTCACGTGATTCTTCCTCAAATTTGCGGTATTCTTATTGGACCAGCAGGTCGCGTAGGTCTGGTCTACGGGTAGGCGGCGATAATCCCTCGCCGCTTGTTTTTCTTCTCCCTCGACGACAGGTATCGAGGTATCGGGACGTCGGAAGGTGGTCAGAGATGTTTTCCTTCAGCTGTGCGGTATCGTTGGTGAGAGGGGGGGGGGGGGGGTCGTACTGCTCATGTGTTGCGATATTGAGGTATGCGGCAATATTACGTCACCGGTCCTTTGGACTTACGACCGACTGTAACTCACTCCTTGCTTTACTGGTACTCCCCGTTGTAGCTATTTCGTCGGCGCTGCATCCCGGCCCTCGCTCATTGAAGCCCTCATGCCGGAACGATCTGGTGGTGATGGCCCTCAACCCGGATCCCCACACTATACCCACCAGATCCACGTGGTCAGCATATCATTAGCCTATTCCACGCCGCAGTCCTTCGATAGGACGGTTCGTGAAGAGATAACCGTCCTCTATTTGATAGACGACGACTTAGTAGATGTTAGGGTCGGTTCAGCTCCAGGCTGATAAGTATCGTCGACGGGAGGCTTTGTTGTGTTTTTGACGCACAGCCCTGTACGCCGCCTAACGATGCATCCGAGCGGTAGAAGCATTCATTCGTGGTTCGGCTCCTGGCCGATAAGTCTTAAATAGTCGGAGGTACTGTTTGTGCATCACGCACGACCCTGTTCGACAACTAGATAGGCATCCATCGGGAGTGGTTTCAGCGGTATTCGTTCGTCTGTAGTCGGTGGTGGTCAGTGTTGAGCTGGTACGTGGCCCCTGTCAGGCAGTGTCCTGGTATCTTGACGCGAAGGTCTCGCAGATGGTTCTCGTAGAGCGTTACAGAATTAGAAAATAGCATACAATCAGCTTAGTAAAGAGGATTCAACTTAAAGATAATCAGTCGTTTATTTTGGGAGTATTGGCCTCAGACGTTCTTTCGTTATTTTTAGCGATATCTGCACCCAGGGGAATGCGATAATGAAACAAAGTGACGGGGTACGAAATACCACGTCACAATACATTACTCCAATCTCACCCGACTAAAGGTCGTATGTTTCTGTTTTTATATACATTACTCCAATTTCACCCGAAACGCCGAGATTGGAGGAAAATTTCAAGTTTCGAGTCGGAGTCGATAAGACCATACGCAATTAGGAATCGAATTTTTTTTTTTATTAAGTTAGTAATATAAAGTCGTATCTGCCAGTACATGTGACCTTTTGCTATTAGTTGACCTGTAATTTAATGTCAACCTTTTGTGGGTACATTTTCATGTTCCAACCCCAAATCCAAAAAGAAAACATACAACCTTTTGCCATTAGTAACCTCAAAAAGATGTATAATGGCGCTTACGACCTTTTGACATTAGACATGCGATATCTTTATTCATAATTAATGCTTCACATACAATTCATGAATTTTGTCATCTTTTGCCATATACCTAGACAATTATTGTACAGAAATTTTACTTAATAATCTTTTTTAAAGGCGTTCCGTGTCATTTCTTTAAACTGTAAAACAATTTTCATTAGTTATTTTTGAAAATTTCTTGTTGGATTATTCGACCATACATGAATTTAGATATCCTGGACGTGGTCAAGTTTTTCAAGGCAATTATTACAGTACCGCTGCCCTCAACAGTATGAGACCTATGAAAAGAGTAGTATAATAGAAAAGTCTAAGACACCCGTTTCCCATTACACATTTTTCAATATTACGAAACATTTTTAAGCTCATCACGTGAAAGACTTTGCATGAATCACCACATTTTTGAACGTAAAATTATACTTGATACCAAACATGAATTGACTGGATGAAATAATAGATATTTCCAAAATAGAACGGTGATCAGTATTCTAAATAATTTTCTTACCAGTTGTAGGTAGAGCAGTGGTCTCAATTCCATAACAGTCCTTCTGGCAGCAGTAACTGGGGCCGACCAAAAAAAAGTTGTCCTCGATGACTTTGTTGAAATTATCTTGAAGTAGATAACTTGGATGAACTGGTATGGTTGCAAATCTTTTAATTCTGGGCTGACATCCTTCATCGCATAATGACACCTCGGTAACACAAGGTGTGTTTTTAAAAAGTTGTGAACATGAGTGACTTACGGTCACCGCGCATTTCACTTCTACGGTATTGTGATACCCAGGTTCTGATGGAAATAAGTTGACTAGCGCTTCAGTTCTTAGATGATACGTGTTTTTAGTAATCCCTTTACTTTCTGTATCTTTTATCATTCGAAAAAAAAGCTTGTTTCAGTTAATTTAAAACATTCGTCTTTAAACCGGATGCTGTCAAATATGCTAGTCAAACAAATTTTATATATACTATCAAATGCACAGGTATTCGTCAGGGTTATCTTTTTTCCTTTCAAATTGGTTGTTTGTAGTGTCAACGAACTGCCATTTTTTATAATCGGAACCTTTTTATTTTGTCATGTAAAAGAAATTCATTTTCCGTAAAATTCTTTCGCGGGTATCGCGACTTCTTCTTCAGGGGTTGTACAGACAGTCCACGCCAGTTCTCCTGCTTACGGGAATTTACTACATCAATTACGGCTTTCCCTGAAATTTCCGAGCAAGAACTACAGAGTCGCCTCTGGCCGTAACCTTCTTCCTCTCCTGGCACCGGCTTTGAACACAAATCGAGAACATGAACAAATACCCCACATATTACACCGACGCGCGACGTGAAGTTAGCCCCCCATTTTGAGAAATCGGAATTTTCGAAAATTGTTCCAGATTGTTCTAAGTTTGTTCTACATTGTTCCAAAACTTAATATTGATAACTCGTGTAACACGTTTAAAAAATGCTAAAAACCGTTTTTTGACCGAGCCCCCCACTTTTGAAAAATCAAACTTTTTTTTGTTGTTCTGGTTTGTTCTAGTTGTTCTAAACGATGTTCCAAAACAGTGAAGTCGTAAGTTCAATAGCGGGCCCACCAAAAGGGAAAAAGAATTTTTGACTAGCCCCCCACTATTTGAGAATCCAACTTTTTTCGATTGTTCCAGGTTGTTCTCGTTGTACTGAACATTGTTCCATAACGGTCGAGTCGTAAGTTCAATAGCGGGCCTACCAAAAGGGAAAAAGAATTTTTGACTAGCCCCCACTTTTCGAGAATCTAACTTTTTTCGATTGTTCCAGGTTGTTCTCGTTGTACTGAACATTGTTCCAAAATGGTCCAGTCGTAAGTTCAATAGCGGGCCCACCAAAAGGGAAAAAGAATTTTTGACAAGCCCCCACTTTTTAAGAATCCAACTTTTTTCGATTGTTCCAGGTTGTTCTCGTTGTACTGAACATTGTTCCAAAACGGTCCGGTCGTAAGTTCAATAGCGGGCCTACCAAAAAGGAAAAAGAATTTTTGACTAGCCCCCCACTTTTCGAGAATCCAAATTTTTTCGATTGTTCCAGGTTGTTCTCATTGTACTGAACATTGTTCCAAAACAGTCCAGTCGTAAGTTCAATATCGGGCCTACCAAAAGGCAAAAAGAATTTTTGACTAGCCCCCAAATTTTTGAGAATTCAACTATTTCGATTGTTCCAGGTTGTTCTCGTTGTACTGAACATTGTTCCAAAACGGTCAAGTCGTAAGTTCAATAGCGGGCCTACCAAAAGGCAAAAAGAATTTTTGACTAGCCCCCCACTTTTTGAGAATCCAACTTTTTTCGATTGTTCCAGGTTGTTCTAGTCGTACTGAATATTGTTCTAGAAGCACGATGTAGTGGGTCGATCCATAGACTCGTAAAATCAAATAAATTACTTTTTTAATTTGTAATTGATTTTGTTTTTCATTACAAATTATAGTAAATGTAATTAATTACAAAAAGTAATTGGATGCTGCCCAACACTGGCCACGAGAGGGGCAGGTACGAGCGCCTGTCCAGTTCTTGTATGCATATAGCGGCGGCTATATGCGTGCGTCCCGGGGAGCGGCCGAGTGGAGGGCGCCGCATTGCTCTGCGGCACCTCTTGGTGTTCCGGGCTCCCACTCCATACTAAGTTCCTACAACCACCAAGGCGAGGCGCAGCCCAGTGCAGTCGTAATTGCTTCGCCCGCAAGCAAAGTGCGACGATAGATAGATTAGAACCAAGTGGTTCACCACTGTCGACATGGTACCGGTGAATCTGCCACGCATTCTATATGGTATCGGAATCTATCAAATCGTATATTAATGCACAAGCCTGTCGGAGCACACATCATATCGTTCGATCACTCCGCACCCCGGTAGACACCTCGCACTCGGCAGTCCAAGGGCGCATTTCATCGAAAGACTGCACTGATCTGGATATTGCGCCTGCGTGTTATTCTTACTCTCAAGCAAAATTTACTTATTTCAATCGCATTCGATCGTCGATCTTCTTTTCCATTTATTTTTTTTTTTCTAATCTTTGATTGTACATTGCCATTGCGTTGATATTTTTACGTCATGTTTCAACACGTTCCACGTCTTCTGGATGTGATATTAACACCTGATTTCAGAAATGTCGTCGATGCACATGGAACACCCGCTGTTTCGAGTAATTTGATTTATAAGCAAATAAGTGACAAAATGAATCGCACCATACAGCACAAATATATATATGTGGTGATAAAGAATAATCGATACAACATATTGGATAAAATCCTACAGTTTCATGGCATCGAAGCTGACATATCATTACAGAAATCAGTCGCTGATACATCTGCTGATAACAGTTTAGGTAGTAAAGAAAAACACGAGTTTGTAATCGAATTTCCGTATAAGACTTGGGTGAAAATGTCGATAGAAAATGTTATTTATGCTGATAAATCTTGTGGTAAAAGGAAGTATGGTACTTTACAAAGACGCATTTGGACGGATAAACTATTCTACGCATTATACGATGAAACTAAGCTAACATGCCCTATGTCTTTTAAGCATTGTAAAACTTCAGAAACTGGCATGTATCTGACTGTTTCAGGGTCATGTGCAGAATGTGGCTGCACATTTGATGGTTGTGTCGTGAACAAGCCTATTACTCAGTCTTCTGTGACCATGGAATGTTCAGTTACAAATTTCGATCCAGCAGTAAAACATGTTAAAAAACGTCAGTTGAAAGGACATCGTCGAGCGGTAGTTTCCAAAACTTTGACCGAAGGTAATCAACTGCCATGTGTCTGGCGTCGGAATAAAGCCGACCTGTTGATGGAATTTGGTGATCCTGAACCGCCGCATTTACCAAAAAACGCTACGCTACGAAAGGCGAAACAAGAATACAAAGATAAAATCTTAGGCCTGAGTCAAGGAGTTGATCCAATAGGAAATATTTGCAAAATGAAATATGAAACTCATATGGGAGTTATTCATACGGTTGCATGCGATCCATTTTGTGTTCATTATTGGACATTGGAGCAAATAGCGACATACGTACTTTTTCCCCATCGCATTTCTATAGATGCTACTGGATCTCTCGTTAAAAAATTAAAACTACCAAACAGTGAACTTTCACCACATATATACTTATATCAGATCGTATGTGAAACCTCAACCTCAAAAATGCCAGTATTTCAAATGCTCAGTGCTGTACAACACACGAACGCAATTCAACACTGGCTTCTCGAAATTATGCGAATAGGAAGCACGCATAAATCCAACTTCCCCAATCCCCGTGAAGTTGTTTGTGATTTCGACAAGGCTCTGATGGGAGCAATAGCGAGAGCTTTTGGTCACTGTAGGAACTTGAGGGATTACCTCAATAAATGTCTAGAAGTTGTCAGTGGCAAAGATACAGAAAAACCCGCCTGCTTTTTAAGATTAGACATATCCCGTTACGTAGCATTTATAGCGCGCTGGAAGATATTTGGTTCTCTACACCCAAGGGTGAAGACATTTTATATAATGTTTATGTGCTTACTCACTAAAGTTACAGATTTTATCAGCTTCAGGCAGTTAGTAAAATCAGCTATTGTCCTCTGTACCAGTCAAGGTTGTGGCAATACTCAAACCGGTGCTGTCAGTCTAGCTGAGGAATCACGTGTTTTGATTTGCCAAGATATAAAAGGTACTCCGGACGTGGGCAATATGTACAATTTGGATGACTCTACAAAGGTTGTTACCTCACAGGAGGAGTTAGAATCTATCCAAGATGAAAGTGACGGTGGGGTTCATGATGGTTCAACAATCCATTTTTGGTCGTATCAATTCTTTGAAGAATGCATGGACGATGGACGCAAATCATCAGTCGGAATTGATATCAATCCATATTATTGCCCAGAAATGGCACAAAAAATAAAGTACATGTTACCTTACTTTCCAATTTATTCTGGCGTAATGATTCCAAAGTTTGGATTTGGCGAAATGAATGCTACCTCTTCAGCAGTAGAGGCGGAGTTCAATGATTTGAAACACCGTTTGCTTGCAAATGAAAATCGCCCTATGCGTGTTGATAAATTTTTAACGATGCACAAAAAATCTTTCAGTGGCAGAGCAAAATTAGCCGTGGCTTCTAACAACCGAAATCAACAGTCGACAATCCCGATTTTACTAAAAGAACTCGATTCTGACTACAATGTTGACCACACTTCTGAAAAATGTACAGTAACACTTAATCCAGACAACGTCGAGGCCGTCGAATCCGTGATAGATTCGATTGGAAATAGTGTCTGTATGAGTCAGAATAAGAAGCAGCAGCTAGATTCGTGTGATGTAAGTACAGCGACTTCCGAATTGAATGTTCAACAGAATTGGCGGAATAAGAACGATTCGAAAAAAGTGAAGCGGAGGTATCTTGATCCACGTCCTGATTGGGATTGTGCTGGGTTCAATTCGAATCGAATTAATATCGGTCTGCTGAAGAATGGGAACATTTGCCCTGTGATTTTGGAAAATAAGATGAGAGTTGTTGTACAAAATACATGTGGATTTGATAGCATCATGCAAATTTTGGCCGCAGCATGTCGAAATGATTCTCTTCGTAAAATTGTCGATACCGTACAAACAAACACTTACGCATTCTTAAGATTATTTTTGGAAAAAGGTTCATCGAATGAAGTGTGTAAGTTGAGAGCTAATGTTTTAAAGCAAGTCAAATGCTTCAAGCAACCATCGCGGGTGCCTGAACTGTTAAAAATAGATGCATTATCAAATATTTGCAATATATGTGAATATGTTTTCCATGAAGACTGGAGTGCAATTGCGGAATTGACATGTGACATGTGCAAAAAAAATAAACGTGTTGGTAAGACTATACCTCTCATTAACTTAAATACAATAGCGAGTAGCTTCCAGAAATTAGGCGAGGCATTGCAGATCAGTGGTTTTTCAGAAAGAAGATGTTGCAATCAATCATTTTCATCCGTTGTTACATACGGACCACAAATTTTTATTGAATGCGACAATGGTTCGACTAATGCAGTTTCGTTGGAACAGTTTCCAAATTCGATTGAACTGGATCGAACAAAATACATGTTAGCAGGGCTCGTTATATATGTCGGTGAAAGAACGGCTAGATCAGTGGGCCACTACACTGCATATGTGAAAAAAGGTACCAAATGGGTTGAATTCGACGACTTGAAGCCCAAACCGTTATGTCCGCCAAAAGATGCTCAAAAAAAAGCCCGCACCTATGTATTTATGTAAGGACGTAGGAAATTGTTAGAGGATAATCGTGTTCGGTGAAAAAGTTATTTACCAACATAGCTAAAAATATGAACGGTCACGCGAGGGAGATGACCTCAAGAAAACTACTCCCGTTTTTCATTAACATTTTGTCAAGTTGGTCACGCGAGGGGGATGATCTCAAGAAAACTACTCCCGTTTTTCATTGATATTTTGTCAAGTTGGTCACGCGAGGGAGATGACCTCAAGAAAACTACTCCCGTTTTTCATTAATATTTTGTCAAGTTGGTCACGCGAGGGAGATGACCTCAAGAAAACTACTCCCGTTTTTCATTAATATTTTGTCAAGTTGGTCACGCGAGGGAGATAACCTGATAAAAACTGCTCCCGTTTTTCCCTAATATTTTGCCAAGTTGGTCACGCGAGGGAGATGATCTCATGAAAAACTACTCCCGTTGTGAATTACGTTCTCCACGCCAAGTCTGGCTCATGTGACTGAAGCTAGCAGCAAGTACCAACAGCCCGGAGGCTCTGGGATCGGGCCGTAACAGAGCTCAAGCACCCCGTCCAAATACATGATACATAATAATTTTTTTCTTTAAATCCACACCTTGATTGAAATCGTAAAATGAACCAACCCATAAATTAATGAGTATCAAATATAACAAAATCCGAAAACTCATGAAAAATCATGATGAAGTACGACCCACTACATTGTGCTTCTGGAACAATATTCAGTACGACTAGAAAAACCTGAAACAATCGAAAAAAGTTGGATTCTCAAAAAGGAGGGGGCTAGTCAAAAATACTTTTTGCCTTTTGGTAGGCCCGCTATTGAACTTACGACTTGACCGTTTTAAAACAATGTTCAGTACAACGAGAACAACCTGGAACAATCGAAATAGTTGGATTCTCAAAAAGTGGGAGGCTAGTCAAAAATTCTTTTCGCCTTTTGGTAGGCCCGCTATTGAACTTACGACTGGACCGTTTTGGAACAATGTTCAGTACAACGAGAACAACCAGGAACAATCAAAAAAAATTGGATTCTCGAAAAGTGGGGGGCTAGTCAAAAATTCTTTTTCCCTTTTGGTAGGCCCGCTATTGAACTTACGACTCGACCGTTTTGGAACAATGTTCAGTATAACGAGAACAACCTGAAACAATCGAAAAAGTTGAATTCTCGAAAAGTGGGGGGCTAGTCAAAAATTCTTTTTGCCTTTTGGTAGGCCCGCTATTGAACTTACGACTTGACCGTTCTGGAACAATGTTCAGTACCACGAGAACAACCTGGAACAATCGAAAAAGTTGGATTCTTAGAAAGTGGGAGGCTAGTCAAAAATTCTTTTTGCCTTTTGGTAGGCCCGCTATTGAACTTACGACTGTACCGTTTTGGAACAATGTTCAGTACAACGAGAACAACCTGGAACAATCGAAATAATTGGATTCTCAGAAAGTTGGGGGCGAGTCAAAAATTCTTTTTGCCTTTTGGTAGGCCCGCTATTGAATTTACGACTTGACCGTTTTGGAACAATGTTCAGTACCACCAGAACGACCTGGAACAATCGAAATAGTTGGATTCTCAAAAAGTGGGAGGCTAGTCGAAAATTCTTTTCGCCTTTTGGTAGGCCCGCTATTGAACTCACGACTGGACCGTTTTGGAACAATGTTCAGTACAACGAGAACAACCTGGAACAATCGAAATAGTTGGAGTATCAAAAAGTTGGGGATTAGTCAAAAATTCTTTTTGCCTTTTGGTAGGCCCGCTATTAGAGTTACGACTAGACCGTTTTGGAACAATGTTCAGTACAACGAGAACACCCTGGAACAATCGAAAAAAGTTAGGTTCTTAAAAAGTGGGGGGCTAGTCAAAAATTCTTGTTCCCTTTTGGTGGGCCCGCTATTGAACTTACGACTGGACCGTTTTGGAACAATGTTCAGTACAACGAGAACAACCTGGAACAATCGGAAAAAGTTGGATTTTTGAAAAGTGGGGGCTAGTCAAAAATTCTTTTTGCCTTTTGGTAGGCCCGCTATTGAATTTACGACTTGACCGTTTTGGAACAATGTTCAGTACCACGAGAACAACCTGGAACAATCGAAAAAGTTGGATTCTTAGAAAGTGGGAGGCTAGTCAAAAATTCTTTTTGCCTTTTGGTAGGCCCGCTATTGAACTTACGACTGTACCGTTTTGGAACAATGTTCAGTACAACGAGAACAACCTGGAACAATCGAAATAATTGGATTCTCAGAAAGTTGGGGGCGAGTCAAAAATTCTTTTTGCCTTTTGGTAGGCCCGCCATTGAATTTACGATTCGACCGTTTTGGAACAATGTTCAGTACCACGAGAACGACCTGGAACAATCGAAATAGTTGGATTCTCAAAAAGTGGGAGGCTAGTCGAAAATTCTTTTCGCCTTTTGGTAGGCCCGCTATTGAACTCACGACTGGACCGTTTCGGAACAATGTTCAGTACAACGAGAACAACCTGGAACAATCGGAAAAAGTTGGATTTTTGAAAAGTGGGGGCTAGTCAAAAATTCTTTTTGCCTTTTGGTAGGCCCGCTATTGAATTTACGACTTGACCGTTTTGGAACAATGTTCAGTACCACGAGAACAACCTGGAACAATCGAAAAAGTTGGATTCTTAGAAAGTGGGAGGCTAGTCAAAAATTCTTTTTGCCTTTTGGTAGGCCCGCTATTGAACTTACGACTGTACCGTTTTGGAACAATGTTCAGTACAACGAGAACAACCTGGAACAATCGAAATAATTGGATTCTCAGAAAGTTGGGGGCGAGTCAAAAATTCTTTTTGCCTTTTGGTAGGCCCGCTATTGAATTTACGACTTGACCGTTTTGGAACAATGTTCAGTACCACGAGAACGACCTGGAACAATCGAAATAGTTGGATTCTCAAAAAGTGGGAGGCTAGTCGAAAATTCTTTTCGCCTTTTGGTAGGCCCGCTATTGAACTCACGACTGGACCGTTTTGGAACAATGTTCAGTACAACGAGAACAACCTGGAACAATCGAAAAAAGTTAGGTTCTTAAAAAGTGGGGGGCTAGTCAAAAATTCTTTTTCCCTTTTGGTGGGCCCGCTATTGAACTTACGACTGGACCGTTTTGGAACAATGTTCAGTACAACGAGAACAACCTGGAACAATCGGAAAAAGTTGGATTTTTGAAAAGTGGGGGCTAGTCAAAAATTCTTTTTGCCTTTTGGTAGGCCCGCTATTGAATTTACGACTTGACCGTTTTGGAACAATGTTCAGTACCACGAGGACAACCTGGAACAATCGAAATGGTTGGATTCTCAAAAAGTGGGAGGCTAGTCGAAAATTCTTTTCGCCTTTTGGTAGGCCCGCTATTGAACTTACGACTGGACCGTTTTGGAACAATGTTCAGTACAACGAGAACAACCTGGAACAATCGAAATAGTTGGAGTCTCAAAAAGTTGGGGATTAGTCAAAAATTCTTTTTGCCTTTTGGTAGGCCCGCTATTAGACTTACGACTAGACCGTTTTGGAACAGTGTTCAGTACAACGAGAACACCCTGGAACAATCGAAAAAAGTTAGATTCTTGAAAAGTGGGGGGCTAGTCAAAAATTCTTTTTCCCTTTTCGTGGGCCCGCTATTAAACTTACGACTGGACCGTTTTGGAACAATGTTCAGTACAACGAGAACAACCTGGAACAATCGGAAAAAGTTGGATTTTTAGAAAGTGGGGGCTAGTCAAAAATTCTTTTTCCCTTTTGGTAGGCCCGCTATTGAACTTACGACTCAATCGTTTTGGAACAATGTTCAGTACAACGAGAACAACCTGGAACAATCGGAAAAAGTTGGATTTTTGAAAAGTGGGGGCTAGTCAAAAATTCTTTTTGCCTTTTGGTAGGCCCGCTATTGAATTTACGACTTGACCGTTTTGGAACAATGTTCAGTACCACGAGAACAACCTGGAACAATCGAAAAAGTTGGATTCTTAGAAAGTGGGAGGCTAGTCAAAAATTCTTTTTGCCTTTTGGTAGGCCCGCTATTGAACTTACGACTGTACCGTTTTGGAACAATGTTCAGTACAACGAGAACAACCTGGAACAATCGAAATAATTGGATTCTCAGAAAGTTGGGGGCGAGTCAAAAATTCTTTTTGCCTTTTGGTAGGCCCGCCATTGAATTTACGACTTGACCGTTTTGGAACAATGTTCAGTACCACGAGAACGACCTGGAACAATCGAAATAGTTGGATTCTCAAAAAGTGGGAGGCTAGTCGAAAATTCTTTTCGCCTTTTGGTAGGCCCGCTATTGAACTCACGACTGGACCGTTTTGGAACAATGTTCAGTACAACGAGAACAACCTGGAACAATCGGAAAAAGTTGGATTTTTGAAAAGTGGGGGCTAGTCAAAAATTCTTTTTGCCTTTTGGTAGGCCCGCTATTGAATTTACGACTTGACCGTTTTGGAACAATGTTCAGTACCACGAGAACAACCTGGAACAATCGAAAAAGTTGGATTCTTAGAAAGTGGGAGGCTAGTCAAAAATTCTTTTTGCCTTTTGGTAGGCCCGCTATTGAACTTACGACTGTACCGTTTTGGAACAATGTTCAGTAAAACGAGAACAACCTGGAACAATCGAAATAATTGGATTCTCAGAAAGTTGGGGGCGAGTCAAAAATTCTTTTTGCCTTTTGGTAGGCCCGCTATTGAATTTACGACTTGACCGTTTTGGAACAATGTTCAGTACCACGAGAACGACCTGGAACAATCGAAATAGTTGGATTCTCAAAAAGTGGGAGGCTAGTCGAAAATTCTTTTCGCCTTTTGGTAGGCCCGCTATTGAACTCACGACTGGACCGTTTTGGAACAATGTTCAGTACAACGAGAACAACCTGGAACAATCGAAAAAAGTTAGGTTCTTAAAAAGTGGGGGGCTAGTCAAAAATTCTTTTTCCCTTTTGGTGGGCCCGCTATTGAACTTACGACTGGACCGTTTTGGAACAATGTTCAGTACAACGAGAACAACCTGGAACAATCGGAAAAAGTTGGATTTTTGAAAAGTGGGGGCTAGTCAAAAATTCTTTTTGCCTTTTGGTAGGCCCGCTATTGAATTTACGACTTGACCGTTTTGGAACAATGTTCAGTACCACGAGGACAACCTGGAACAATCGAAATGGTTGGATTCTCAAAAAGTGGGAGGCTAGTGGAAAATTCTTTTCGCCTTTTGGTAGGCCCGCTATTGAACTTACGACTGGACCGTTTTGGAACAATGTTCAGTACAACGAGAACAACCTGGAACAATCGAAATAGTTGGAGTCTCAAAAAGTTGGGGATTAGTCAAAAATTCTTTTTGCCTTTTGGTAGGCCCGCTATTAGACTTACGACTAGACCGTTTTGGAACAGTGTTCAGTACAACGAGAACACCCTGGAACAATCGAAAAAAGTTAGATTCTTAAAAAGTGGGGGGCTAGTCAAAAATTCTTTTTCCCTTTTCGTGGGCCCGCTATTAAACTTACGACTGGACCGTTTCGGAACAATGTTCAGTACAACGAGAACAACCTGGAACAATCGGAAAAAGTTGGATTTTTAAAAAGTGGGGGCTAGTCAAAAATTCTTTTTCCCTTTTGGTAGGCCCGCTATTGAACTTACGACTCAATCGTTTTGGAACAATGTTCAGTACAACGAGAACAACCTGGAACAATCGGAAAAAGTTGGATTTTTAAAAAGTGGGGGCTAGTCAAAAATTCTTTTTCCCTTTTGGTAGGCCCGCTATTGAACTTACGACTCAATCGTTTTGGAACAATGTTCAGTACAACGAGAACAACCTGGAACAATCGGAAAAAGTTGGATTTTTGAAAAGTGGGGGCTAGTCAAAAATTCTTTTTGCCTTTTGGTAGGCCCGCTATTGAATTTACGACTTGACCGTTTTGGAACAATGTTCAGTACCACGAGAACAACCTGGAACAATCGAAAAAGTTGGATTCTTAGAAAGTGGGAGGCTAGTCAAAAATTCTTTTTGCCTTTTGGTAGGCCCGCTATTGAACTTACGACTGTACCGTTTTGGAACAATGTTCAGTACAACGAGAACAACCTGGAACAATCGAAATAATTGGATTCTCAGAAAGTTGGGGGCGAGTCAAAAATTCTTTTTGCCTTTTGGTAGGCCCGCCATTGAATTTACGATTCGACCGTTTTGGAACAATGTTCAGTACCACGAGAACGACCTGGAACAATCGAAATAGTTGGATTCTCAAAAAGTGGGAGGCTAGTCGAAAATTCTTTTCGCCTTTTGGTAGGCCCGCTATTGAACTCACGACTGGACCGTTTCGGAACAATGTTCAGTACAACGAGAACAACCTGGAACAATCGGAAAAAGTTGGATTTTTGAAAAGTGGGGGCTAGTCAAAAATTCTTTTTGCCTTTTGGTAGGCCCGCTATTGAATTTACGACTTGACCGTTTTGGAACAATGTTCAGTACCACGAGAACAACCTGGAACAATCGAAAAAGTTGGATTCTTAGAAAGTGGGAGGCTAGTCAAAAATTCTTTTTGCCTTTTGGTAGGCCCGCTATTGAACTTACGACTGTACCGTTTTGGAACAATGTTCAGTACAACGAGAACAACCTGGAACAATCGAAATAATTGGATTCTCAGAAAGTTGGGGGCGAGTCAAAAATTCTTTTTGCTTTTTGGTAGGCCCGCTATTGAATTTACGACTTGACCGTTTTGGAACAATGTTCAGTACCACGAGAACGACCTGGAACAATCGAAATAGTTGGATTCTCAAAAAGTGGGAGGCTAGTCGAAAATTCTTTTCGCCTTTTGGTAGGCCCGCTATTGAACTCACGACTGGACCGTTTTGGAACAATGTTCAGTACAACGAGAACAACCTGGAACAATCGAAAAAAGTTAGGTTCTTAAAAAGTGGGGGGCTAGTCAAAAATTCTTTTTCCCTTTTGGTGGGCCCGCTATTGAACTTACGACTGGACCGTTTTGGAACAATGTTCAGTACAACGAGAACAACCTGGAACAATCGGAAAAAGTTGGATTTTTGAAAAGTGGGGGCTAGTCAAAAATTCTTTTTGCCTTTTGGTAGGCCCGCTATTGAATTTACGACTTGACCGTTTTGGAACAATGTTCAGTACCACGAGGACAACCTGGAACAATCGAAATGGTTGGATTCTCAAAAAGTGGGAGGCTAGTGGAAAATTCTTTTCGCCTTTTGGTAGGCCCGCTATTGAACTTACGACTGGACCGTTTTGGAACAATGTTCAGTACAACGAGAACAACCTGGAACAATCGAAATAGTTGGAGTCTCAAAAAGTTGGGGATTAGTCAAAAATTCTTTTTGCCTTTTGGTAGGCCCGCTATTAGACTTACGACTAGACCGTTTTGGAACAGTGTTCAGTACAACGAGAACACCCTGGAACAATCGAAAAAAGTTAGATTCTTAAAAAGTGGGGGGCTAGTCAAAAATTCTTTTTCCCTTTTCGTGGGCCCGCTATTAAACTTACGACTGGACCGTTTTGGAACAATGTTCAGTACAACGAGAACAACCTGGAACAATCGGAAAAAGTTGGATTTTTAAAAAGTGGGGGCTAGTCAAAAATTCTTTTTCCCTTTTGGTAGGCCCGCTATTGAACTTACGACTCAATCGTTTTGGAACAATGTTCAGTACAACGAGAACAACCTGGAACAATCGAAAAAGTTGGATTCTCGAAAAGTGGGGGGCTGGTCAAAAATTCTTTTTGCCTTTTGGTAGGCCCGCTATTGAACTTACGACTTGACCGTTTTGGAACAATGTTCAGTGCCACGAGAACAACCTGGAACAATCGAAAAAGTAGGATTCTTAAAAAGTGGGAGGCTAGTCAAAAATTATTTTTGCCTTTGGGTTGGCCCGCTATTGAACTTACGACTGGACCGTTTTGGAACAATGTTCAGTACAACGAGAACAACCTGGAACAATCGAAATAGTCGGATTCTCAAAAAGTTGGGGGTTAGTCAAAAATTCTTTTTGCCTTTTGGTAGGCCCGCTATTGAACCTACGACTCGACCGTTTTGGAACAATGTTCAGTACCACGAGAACAACCTGGAATAATCAAAAAAGTTGGATTCTCAAAAAGTGGGAGGCTAGTCAAAAATTCTTTTTGCCTTTTGGTAGGCCCGCTATTGAACTTACGACTGGACCGTTTTGGAACAATGTTCAGTACAACGAGAACAACCTGGAACAATCGAAAAAATTTGGATTCTCGAAAAGTGGGGGGCTAGTCAAAAATTCTTTTTCCCTTTTGGTAGGCCCGCCATTGAACTTACGACCAGACTGTTTTGAAACAATGTTCAGTACAACGAGAACAACCTGGAACAATCGAAAAAAGTTGGATTCCTAAAAAGTGGGGGCTAGTCAAAAATTCTTCTCCCCTTTTGGTGGGCCCGCTTTGAAGTCTGTGTAAAAGGTATCCAAGGCTTTCTCCGTGGTGAGCTCTAAAGCTTTGATCATTTGATCGAGGTTGTCGATTTGTTTTTGCAGCACGTTGAATTTCCGTCTCAAGATTTTTGAAGTTACAGCATTGTTTGGCTCTGCGGGATCTGCGACATTGCACAGTCTCTTGTTCCGTATGTTACGCTTCGACTGCCATGACTTTGACGTTGATATAAGCTGAACTTTGTATAACTTTTTTGACTTGCATGTATCATGTAAGACTGACGAGTCTGCATCGGATGCGTTGAGCTCATATATGTATATATATATATATATATATAAACCGATAGATCGCAAGAATTTGGAAACGGTGCGCACTGCGTTCTGCGCATATCGAAAAGAAAAATGACGTCAGAGATGCGGTGCGCACTGCGTTCTGCGCATCTCGGAGTGAAAAAATGACGTCAGAGACGACTGGGTACACCCTTTATCCGACACGCCATCCCTAAATTTTTGAGTTTTATTGCTCTCCCGCCGTCTTTGACGTCATTTTTTCACTCAGAGATGCGCAGAACGCAGTGCACACCGCATCTCTGACGTCATTTTTCTTTTTGATATGCGCAGAACGCAGTGCGCACCGTTTCCAAATTCTTGCGATCTATCGGTTTATATATATATGTATTGTTACAAAGGGTGAAATCACCCGTTTTGCCCCCTCTTTAATGATCTAGTAGTCAGCATAGATAAAAGACGTTTATAAACCTCTTATGTCTTTAAAAAGAATAAGGTTGCTGCGCCAACCGACATTATTGTAAAAACAGTCGTGTTTCAGACTTGAAATGAGAAACACGTATCTTGCATTAAAAGCATTTTTCACGATATTCTATTCACGCTCTTGATTTATTTGACTTAATAAGTAAACTCGCGGATCCATATTTTATTAACGTAACGTCAAAGTACGTTACATTCGGTGTCAGAAGCGGGATCTTGAGTTTCTTTTCAAGTGAGTCGATTCAGTGCGTGTAATAAACAATGAGCAGTAGTCGTATGACGCGTTCACGTCGAAGGAAGAGTGGAGAAGAATCTTCTCTTATGGAAAACTCGAGGATTCCAGAAGAAATTTTATCACCTTCAGTGGACCCTCTTTTAACTCCTTCGATGGTCTCTCAACTTGATTTGCTAAAGATCTTGACACAACAACAAGAAGCGGCAAGACAACAACAAGAAGCTGCTGCTCAACAACAGCAAAAACTAATCCAGCTGCTTCAAGAGCAAGGGGAGGCTCGAGAGCGTTCAGAAACTAATCTTCAAGACCTTCTTCGGACGACTGTGGCGGCCCTTCAATCCGTTCATCAAATGAGTGGCGCTGGAGGACCGGCTGTTACACCACAAGGTTCTGGAGTCGCTACTCCTGTTCCCTCTCCTGTTCCCTTGCCTGTTCCTGTTCCCGTTGTTCAAGAGATCCGACATCCAGGACAAATCCAGGATGTTCGAGATTCAAGGTCTGTGCCTTTTATTAGGAGAGTAGATGAATCTCCAATTACTAGAACAAGAGTAAATAATGAGGTTGGTTTTTCCGAGTCTTTGACTCAGGTTCGGCCTCGATATTCTCATTTTAATCAATTAAATAATTCAAGATTTCCTGAGGTTGCTTCTCAGATTAACGAGAAACCTCTTTATCCTTTAAAACCGCCAATTTTTGACGGAAAGATTCCATGGACAGATTATGAACGTCAGTTTGATACGATTGCTAAACATAACCAGTGGGACTCCGCCATGAGGGCCCACAGTCTTGCCTCTTGTCTTCGAACGCCGGCTTTGAATGTTTTAACGGCATTGTCTGAGGAAGAAATTTCCGATTATGAGAAACTTAGTTCTGCACTCAAATTGAGATATGGAAATGACCACTTGACAAAACTGTACACGGCACAATTACAGACAAGAAGACAAGGACGAGACGAAGACCTCGCGTCTCTTAGTCAAGATATTGAACGGCTTTCTCGTATAGCTTTGCCAGATCACGAGCCGTCTCGTAATTTATTAGCAACACAAGCTTTTTTAAATGCGATCAATGATCCGGAGATTAAAATGGCCGTTGGAACATCGGGCCTCACTTCTCTGCCGGAGGCAACGGCCAAAGCCCTCGAGGTGGAGGCAATGAGGAAACAATATTTTGGACTGAACAAGCTTCGTCGGATTGAGGTGTCCGAAAACGCCTCAAAAAGACGAAGTTTTGAACACTCGGAGGAGTCAAAACCTCAAAATTATAGAAATAAAAATAACTATAATAATTTTAAACCAAGAAATCGAGGTTCTTTTCAAAACTAACAAAACAAGCGTGTAAATAAGAACGCGGTCATGACGAGTCAAACCGGCTTGACCTGTTTATTTTGTCATAAAATAGGACATGATGCTAATCATTGCTTTTTACTTAAAAAGAATAGTGGAGAACCAATGCAAGACTCGAATTCAAACTCTTATAACTGGCGTAAGAAAAATATAGAAATAGGGGAAGCAAATCCTCAATCGAGTTTTTCAACAGGAACTCACCCAAAAAACTAATTTCAGATGATTTGTCAGGGCGAAAATCATTGCAGATTGTTGGAAGTGAAAGCCCTCTTAGAGAACAGTTTTTAATTAGAAGTCTACGACAGTCTGGTCTTTACGCGCGTGGTACTGTTAATGGCGTCGATTGTCTGTGGGTAATAGACACGGGCGCGGAAGTAACCGTAGTTCGATCGGATCTCTTTGAATCCGATGACCAGATTGTTCCCTCTTTTTCTCTGCGAACAGCCACTGGAGAGACGACCCCGGTTTTGAGACAGGTTACTGTCCAAATAAACTTTTTTGGGTGTATCGGCTCTCCACATAAGGTTTTTATAGCAGATATAGAGGATGAAGGTATTTTGGGAATAGACTTTCTTACAGCTCATAACTGTGTTATCTCGACTAAGAGAAATTCACTAGCTTCAAACAATCGCGAAATAACTCTTTGTACAAATAGAAATGGAATTTATTGGACCCCTCCTAGAATTCGAGAAATAAAACTTTCGGAGGAAGATTTGCAACAACATTTCCCTTCACATTTACAGAGCCTTGTTGAGAAATCTTCGATTTCGTTAAATTCAGCTCAGGTAGAATCGTTTAAATCTCTTTTGCTAGAATTTATAGATTCTTTCGCCAAAGATAGTAGTGATAAGTGCCGATGTACTTCTGTCAAGCATAAGATTGACGTCGGAGAGAGTTCACTAATTAAACAAGCTCCTCAAAGACTCGCTCTCAACGCCCGAGAAGAGGTGAAGAAGCTTGTGGAAGACATGCTAAAGAACGATGTTATTGAACCATCGTCTAGTCCCTGGGCCTCACCAATCGTCCTTGTTAACAAAAAGGACGGATCCAAACGATTTTGTATCGATTACAGGAAGCTGAACGATATAACGAAGAAAGATTCTTACCCCCTACCCAGAATCGACGAGACACTCGACCTGATAGCTGGTGCAACTCGGTTCAGCACCATAGATCTTCAGAGTGGATACTGGCAGGTCGAAATGGATCCTCTAGATAAAGAAAAAACAGCTTTTTTTACGGGCTTAGGAGGATTATGGCAGTTCAAGGTTATGCCGTTTGGTTAGAGTAATGCCCCGGCTACCTTTGAACGGATGATGGAGGCTGTTCTCCATGGGCTCACTGGCAAAATATGCCTCGTTTATTTAGACGGTATAATCGTTTTTGGCAAGAACTTTGAAGAAGAAGTTCAAAATCTCAGACAAGTTTTCGCTAGGCTGAAGCAAGCAGGTCTGAAAATGAGCCCGAAAAAATGCCATCTGTTCCAGAAAGAAGTAGGCTTCCTTGGACATATCGTTTCAGCACAAGGTGTGAAGACCGACCCATCCAAAATAGAGAAGGTTTCTTCTTGGCCGAAACCTAAGAATAAAGAACAAATTCAAAGCTTTTTAGGCCTTTGTACGTATTACAGAAGATTTGTAAAAGGTTTCGCTAGCATAGCTAAACCTCTCCATCACTTGACCGGAATCAAGATTCCTTTTGACTGGACCCCGGAATGCGAAGAGGCTTTCAAGAAATTAAAAGAAAATCTCATTTCTTCGCCGATTTTAGCTTATCCTGAGGTCGAAATTCCTTTTATTTTAGATACGGATGCATCTCTTTCAGGAATAGGCGGGGTTCTGTCACAAATTCAGGGAGGTCAAGAGAGAGTGATAAGCTATTTCAGCAGAGTTTTGAGTAAAACCGAGAGGAATTATTGTGTCACTCGTAGAGAGCTTTTAGCTGTTGTTAAGACCGTAGTACATTTTCACCATTATTTGTACGGCAGGAGATTTTTGATACGTACAGATCATGCTTCTCTCAGGTGGCTACTTTCGTTCAAATCTCCCGAAGGTCAGGTAGCTAGATGGTTAGAAAGGCTCGGTCAGTACGATTTTGATATTCGTCATCGAGCAGGAATTCATCATGGAAACGCCGATGCTCTCTCTTGAAGACCCTGCGAGGAAATGCCAGAGTGTAAACAGTGTGCACGATTAGAGAAAAATCGTCACCCCTCTCTTATAATACGGAAGATTTCTTTCGAAAATAACCAGGGGGAATGGAGAAAATCGCAACAAGAGGACGATACTTTGAATCAAGTGAAGTCTTGGAAAGAAGCAGAAACTCGCCCGGACTGGCAGGATATATCTTTAGCCGAGCCAGATTTGAAAATTCATTGGGCTCAATGGGACTCTATTCTTTTAATTGATGGAATTTTATACCGAAAATGGGAATCTGCAGACTTGAAAGAAATCAGGTGGCAACTTTTGGTTCCCAGGTCACGAGTTCCAGAGATTCTTGCTCTTCATCATGATTCTCCTGCAGGCGGACACTTCGCGTCAAATAAAACTCTGGGCAGAATTCGCAACTTCTACTTTTGGCCCCGTTGCCGGATGGACGTTGAAGGTTGGTGTCGAAGATGTCGAATCTGCACGGCAAAGAAAGGACCTCGAGCGAAGGGACAAAGCTCTCTTCAAATTTACAACGTGGGAGCTCCATTTGAAAGAATAGCAATGGATATTCTTGGACCTCTCCCGATAACCCATTCTGGAAATGAATATGCTTTGGTTATTGCTGATTATTTTACTAAGTGGCCTGAAGTGGTCTCTCTCGCTGATCAAGAAGCCTCTTCCGTAGCACAGGCAATCGTTAAAGAGTTTATTCGTAGACACGGAGTTCCTCTAGAACTTCATACTGATCAAGGCCGAAATTTTGAGTCAACCTTAATGAAAGAGGTTACTCAGATTTTAGGGGTTAGAAAAACTCGTACAAATCCTTTGTATCCGCAATCTGATGGCATGATAGAGCGTCTGAATCCGACTTTGCTACAATATTTGTCGTCCTTCGTAGAGCAGAATCAGAGAGAATGGGACTCCTGGATTCCTTTCTTCCTCTTATCTTACAGATCTGCGATTCATGAGACGACGAAGCAGACGCCAGCCCTTATGCTTACTGGAAGAAATCTTCGACTTCCGTCAGATTTAGAGAAAGGCCCTATTCCTGTGCAAAGACAACATCAAACAGATTATGCCTTTTTATTACAACAACGTTTAGAAGAAATTCATCACTTTGCTAGGAATAGAATTTCTATGGCTTCAGATAAATTGAAAACTCGTCATGATATTCGAGCCAGAGATTTAAAATTTAATCCTGGAGATTCTGTCTGGCTCTTTCAACCTCGAAGACAGAAAGGACGATGTCCAAAGCTACAAAGAAATTGGGAAGGCCCTTACTTAGTGGTTAACCGGATAAATGATGTTGTTTATAGAATCCGAAGATCTCCTCATTCGCGTCAGAAAGTGGTTCACTTGGATCGTCTTGCTCTATTTGAAGAAGATCAACCTGGAACAGTCTCTCCAAGACCAGGAACATCCTTCGAGGTTAGATCTTCAAACGAACACCCTTGACGACTGTGATCGATTTGGCCTTCTTTACAGTCGGTTATCGATTGGGAGAAGAATTTACCTTTCGGAATTCATTTGAGTAAAACTCGACCGCTTACGATTATTATTGAAGGAAATATCGGATGCGGAAAAACAACTTTCACCAAGAGGTTTTTAGTAGATCGCCAGGTCTGTACACTTTTAGAACCTCTTGAAGAATATCGAAATGTAGCTGGAATTAATCTTTTAGATTTGATGTATCAGAACCCAGATCGTTATTGCTATTATTTTCAGCATTTCGCTCAAATGGTTATGTTAGATAGACATCTGCAGACGACTTCATTGCCTGTAGAGGTGATGGAAAGATCGATATTCAGTAGCAATTGTTTTGTAGAAGCTCGTCGAAGGTTAGGTAATTTTCGCGACTTCGAATCTCATTTATTGACAAAACATTTTGATCTTCTCATTCGCTCGTCTGAGCTCAGAGTAGATTTGATTGTTTATTTGCGAGTTTCCCCAGAAACTTCTTTTGCTCGAGTTAGTTCCCGTTCTCGTGAGGAAGAATCGAGTATTTCTTTAGAGCTACTCAGAACTATTCATGAGGTTCATGAAGATTGGCTAGTAAAACAAACCTTTTCTTCTTTATCGGCTTCTGTTTTAGTTATCAATGCAGAAGCTACGGCCGATCAAGTTTTTAAAGATTTTTGTACTTCTTTAACAAGCGGATAGTATATAGTTAATTTGTACTTGCTTTATTAAGGGATACACTTAATTAAGTAAAAGACATAAAAAAATGATAAAATAGATTTTCTTTATTGGAAAAACATAAAGATTGTGAAAGGTTATGTTTTAAAAAAAAAATTCATTTTCTAGCAATCGATATTTTGCGTAGCTGGTCTCCATTTTGTAGGTTCAAGGCGTGATGACGCTTAGACGAAAATTGGGTTTTGGTCGGCTCGATTTTACTACGTCGAACCTAATGTTGCTTCAAGCGTTGCCCTATAAATAAGAGAGAGTGATTTCAACATGGGTTTGCTTTTTTCATTTGGATCTTTTAAATTAGAATTGAATCATTTCTTTTGATTGAAAGACTTTTCAAAGAGCTTACATTGATTATCGTTGAGAAGGAGTCAGATTTCAGCGCGGCTCCAGGGACCGTTACCGTGTCGATTAGAGTTGAGTTCTGGTCAAGTACCTTCTTCGGGCTCGCGCTTCGTCGATAGGGTACCGGACAACAAAGAAGTGGCTTTGCCCGACACACTGTCGACGAGTTCTAGGGCGACGAGAAATCGGTGGGATGATGCCCCGGCCGGCGTCCGTGCCGGCCGGGGAGCAACAACGATGTTTTCAATAAGAAGTTGTTTGTTTTCAGGAGATCTTTTGTTTTCCTGAGGGTTTTGTTTCCTTCTAGAAATTTCTTCTTCAGAATCGAGTTTTGTGTCGGATAGGCTTTGGTTTAATAATGTGAAAAGAGCCACGATTATTTTTCGAGGTCGATGAGCGATTCCTTGATTTTCACATTTTATTAACCTTAAGTGTGAGTTTTTGTGAGTACTTTTTCAGGTTATTTGACACAGCCTTTTCCCATCCAATCTTTCCCCGATTCATGAAAATGACTGGTGGTCTTATTTTGAAGAAGGATGCAAAAATGATTCAGATAAGATCGTTTCTTTTCTTTTGAATACATATTTCATTTATTTTATTCAAGTATTCTCTCAAATTCACTTAGTGAATTTGAATTGTTATACCACCACTCACATTTGTCTTCCAAACTCTAGGGTGTGCTGTCTCAGAAGAAACTTTGGATTCAGTCACCCATTCCTTTTCCCTGTTTCCTGTGCCGGTTCTCAGAGGGAATCAGCTTTTATGTAGCCTAGGACCCAGAGTTCTTCCATATATCGTTTCCTGCCTCGTCGTACATTTGTGTTTGTTTCACCGCACTATTTTCCCTGATGAGAAATGGATTTTCTTTTCGACGGCGATCCGGAAGATTTGTTGTCTTCAAATACATGAAGCCGAATGACACTAAATAACACTTACCTTTATAAAACAAGGCACATAAATTTTTGGAATTATTTAACGCTCAACTGTCTGCGGTTTACCTTGAGACTGTGGGCGAATGCCAGATGGTAAAAAAGGGAGTTCTTAAATTTTTAGAGCCACAGCTCCAACTCTCCTTTGAGCACTGACTACTAGACTACTTTTATAATTGTTTTATCTTTCCCGAGTCGGGACGACTCTTTTCCTCGGGGGGGAGTAGTGTTACAAAGGGTGAAATCACCCGTTTTGCCCCCTCTTTAATGATCTAGTAGTCAGCATAGATAAAAGACGTTTATAAACCTCTTATGTCTTTAAAAAGAACAAGGTTGCTGCGCCAACCGACATTATTGTAAAAACAGTCTTGTTTCAGACTTTAAATGAGAAACACGTATCTTGCATTAAAAGCATTTTTCACGATATTTTATTCACGCTCTTGATTTATTTGACTTAATAAGTAAACTCGCGGATCCATATTTCATTAACGTAACGTCCAGAGCGTTACAATATATATAAGCTCAACGCATCCGATGCAGACTCGTCAGTCTTACATGATACATGCAAGTCAAAAAAGTTATACAAAGTTCAGCTTATATCAACGTCAAAGTCATGGCAGTCGAAGCGTAATATACGGAACAAGAGACGGTGCAATGTCGCAGATCCCGCAGAGCCGAACAATGCTGTAACTTTAAAAATCTTGAGACGAAAATTCAACGTGCTGCAAAAACAAATCAACAACCTCGATCAAATGATCAAAGCTTTAGAGCTCACCACGGAGAAAGCCTTGGATACCTTTTACACAGACTTCAAAACAAGCAGAGACTTGTCGATTCGAAACGCTGATAACATTTCTCAATTGGACACCCGACTAAGAGCGTTGGAATATGAACGAGGAAAAGCAAGCACTGGTGACGGAACTGCATAAGCCTGCACGCCGGAATTACCCGCGTCGACGTGTAGACGTGCGCGGCATCGACGAGACCTGGCAGGCGGATCTTGTTGATATGACGTCATACGCTGGACAAAACAAAGGCTACAAGTACATGCTCACAGTCATTGATATTTTTTCAAAGTATGCGTGGGCTGTACCGATGAAGAGCAAGTCTGGAAATGATGTTACGAAGGCAATGGAATCTGTGCTTGTTCAAGGACGGGTGCCGAAAAATTTACACGTCGACAGAGGAACGGAATTTTACAACTCGAAATTTGAATCGCTTATGACACGCTACGGAATCAAACTTTACTCCACGTACAGTAATTTGAAGGCTTCGATCTGTGAACGTTTCAATCGCACGCTGAAAGGTAAAATGTGGACACGGTTTAGCATGCAAGGAAGCTACAAGTGGCTCGATATCTTATCTGAATTGGTTTCGGCTTACAACAACACCAAACACCGAACCATGAGAATGAAACCGTCGGATGTCACCGTTGCAAACGAGAGGCTGTTATTACCTCAGGCGTACGGAGGGCTTCGAGCGATACCTACCGTATCGGCAAAGTTCAAATCCGGCGACAAAGTTCGAATCAGCAAATTCAAAAATGTCTTCGAGAAGGGTTACACTCCCAATTGGACGACTGAAATATTCACGATAAGTCGAGTGGAAAATACTCATCCTGTGACGTACAAGCTCAAAGACTACCGAGATCAACCCATCGCTGGTGGTTTCTACGAACAAGGGCTCCTCAAGGTTAAACATCCGGATATCTATCTGGTGGAGAAGGTGCTCAAGAAGCGCGGAAGAAAAATATACGTTAAATGGTTAGGTTTTGACAATACACACAACGGTTGGATAAACGAATCGGATATGTAATATTTGAATAAATGAATTTTTTTGTAAAAACGTATGTCCTTCTCTATTTGATATTCGACACACATCAAGTATGCGTCTTTATTTTTTAGACAATCGACAAACATATGCATCGTTGTACAATTTCTCATATTTCGGAGCTTTCTTATTCACTATCCTACATAATAATAATATTTTAGACATCATGGTACAGTTATAAATTACAAAGCTAAGGTGTAGGCTTGTAGCCCCACGGAAGCGTGTCGTCTGTATTTTGAAACACGATCCGCTTGTCGTCATTCCAGCTCAGTGCTACTTTATGCTGTTCTACGGTGTATACCTCGTGCTTTCGACTCAATATCAAATGCTGATTTGAGGATAGATTTTCACGGTTCAAAACACATTCCAAATAATCGTTGAAAGTTATTTTTCTCAACGCTGATCCTTTGACACCTTTGGCACGTTTATTGTCTTTCTCATCTCCCAAGACTCGGAATGCGTACAGTTTAGCTCTTAATCCTACAAATTTCAGCATTATATTTCCATTATTCTTATCTTTCATCAAGCCGAGAACTTTTTTGTTTGCTCAAGGTATTCCGTAAACGTTGTCAAGCGGATAATCAGACCTATCGAATTTGTGCAAGTCCTCCTTCATGTGTTCGTATATGTCGGGGACGGTAAAATTGTAAATCAAACTGTCGGTATCCGTGTACATTGATTTTGCTCGGTTGCCGAATTTCTGCTTAATGTAATTGTAATGAAAATCGTAGATTTATGTTTTAGCCAGATACATGATGGAGAAACCTGCATACAATGGTTTATTCAACTTGGCTTTCGTCTTACTCATTTCAACGATAATTATATATATCTTCGCCGAAAACGGTGCAGCTGTGAAAATTGGGTTTGGCTATGGTAGCTCTAGCACCGTATCTTTCATCCTATTTCGTGATCAGTCTGACATCTCTATACTTCCTAACATTTTCCATTGTTTTGCCAAAAACTGCGTTGTTCATCAGTTTGTAAAAATTTTTCTCAAATTCGTTCTGAGATTTTTTGCGCACATGGGTATTCAAATCTATGTATTTTTTGAGCTACGGGGTTTGTCTGAATTTGAGAACTCTGTGTATTTTGAGTAATTTTAAGCCTAATTGTAAGCATTGTTTCAAAACGCGGTAGTGAACAACGTAGTTTTTCTTGGAAAGTAGCGTGGGCGTCAATTTCGGTTGCTTACTAATCGAGATCGGAGGTATGTAGTGCTCCGGACACAGTGGTAAATCCTTATGAATTTCATGCAGTTCCTCAGGATATTCCAAATCCACCTCCAGTATGTAACCAAACTCCGCATCGTCCGAGATTGTAAGAACTTCGCATTGTCCGAAGTCTGATAACCATTCGAAGGAACTGTATGGCAGAGCAAAGCTCATAGCAGCACCGTACAAATTATTAACGTCAAAGTACATGAGATAAGATTCTTCGACCTCAGGATCGAATTCCTCTCCCGTATATCTATTGTTGGCCTTTGCGTATCTATTCGAACACTGTGACACACCACCTCGAATACCCTTTTCGATAAACATAACCATGTCTATGTCGGTGAGAAGCTCGAGTTCGATGCCTGTACATTTTAACACTGCATCAAACGACAGACCAGGCGCTGTGTAGTAATGTAACGGGTCCAGTTTGTACGTCGTCCCACAGCTCTGTCGAAAATTTTGAAAAACGTCGGCCAGTAAAAACACGTTTGTCTGTAAATACAAGTCCGAATACTCCCCTAAAGTTTGAACGTTAAAAGTTTGCCAAACTTTACATGCATGTGCATAGTCGTCGTCTGATATATCCCGATCATTTAATATCGAGTAAAATTGTTGTTTGGATGGTAGCCGTGTGTCCTCGAGCTTCTCCCAACTGCCTATGTATTCGTACGGGAACACTCCTTTTCTGGTCAATAATTGAAATTTATCCGAGCTACGATAAAATTTTCGTGTGATTGATTTCTGATCATCACCGAGATACGTTGCTAATTTCTCAAGACTACTGGGCATGAAATGGTACGAATCTACGAATCTAAACTTTATATCTGTCCCCTCGACATGTTTTGTAAAAGAAATGTACTTTTCTTTGTTTACGGGTAGAAGCTCAATTCTGCCCTCGAACGATGTAGCCAGTGCTTTGATCAGAAAATGTGAATCGTAACCCGACAGATTGTGGAATATCACTGGGATAGTGTGCGAATTTTGGTAAATTAGATTGCAACCTCGGTGAGCAGCACCACGGTACTTTCCCGTGAAACGGCAGTGATCACGATGTTTCACGTCTGTGAGTGTAAACGGTTTTTCACAAATGTGACACACTGTTGTTGAGTGAAATTCGTTGATTTGATTGGAATTGAGCGGTTTCATCGGTACAACAGTTTTGAAATAAACTTCCAACGAATGTGCCAATTCCGCTAACTCGTTCACAAACCATTGAACGCAAGTCTCTCCGCGATTACTCTTGAATTTTGAAAGCGAATCGTCAAATGCGCAATGCAGATAGTAAGCTATACTATACGGAAGATGCTTTTGATAAATTGTTCTATTTTCCCCAAAACTTTCATGTGTGGGTTGTAGTGAACATTCGAGATCCGCGTAAATGCAGAATAGGACGGTTTCTTTGTGCTTGAAATTTTTAAATTTTAGAATTTTTTTCTCCTCCGTAGGTAGAATAACTTTGGTTTTGTTTAAATTCATGCAATCAACTCGGTGCTTCGACAAACATCTTTCGAAATTAAAATGAGACAGACACCTATCGCACAACCACGTCTGATGTGCGCGTTTGGAAATTTGAGAACTCGTTAATCGAGACAGATTTCGAATCCATGCAAAATGATGTGTTACATTCTTTTCAATATTTTCCATACTATCATCGTCATCGTCAGTGATTTCAGTTTCTATCACCAAAAGATGAATCACAGGTTTGTCAGACTTGTTTCGACTCAAATAAATGGGTACGATTTCACTGCGCTTTTCCGCACTATCTATACCATAAACGTTAATTGAAAGTTTGTTAAGTTTCTCAAATTTTGGAATCTGGTCTAAAGACATTGGAAAATGCAAACCGTCGTATTGTAGCACTGAGCTGAAATGTGGATACGAAGTAATTTTACTGGGATTGTTGATGTCGGTTGGGAACAGAGCTGCGGTGACCGACCAGAGGAAGCAATACGAGTCGCTGTTACGGATGTTGACGACAGCCTTCTTATCTTGAATATCTTTGGGTAGTGGTGTGTATGTAACGACACCGCCTCGCAGTGGCACGTACTTGTTGATATTCACAGTCAAATTGATTATTTCAGTCAGCGACCAGCCTGAATTCTTTTCCTGGAAATCTTCCACCTTTTTCAACAAACGCTCCGTCGCGTTTTCGATGAACCATTCGTTGATATCCGTTGTCTGGAGGATGATTTCATTTCTCGTATTAAAAAATTTGATCTCTTCCACCGTGCGATCATCTTTTCTAACTTCAAATTTACAAGCCAGGATAACGTTGGCTTTCAAGCTCCTGTCTTTCTTCAGAGCGTTTTTTAGTCTCGTCACAGCTAGTACCTTTGCGTCTTCTAGAAATCTCTCCACATCTTTATGCTTCAAATTGACGATGGATCCAGTTCGAATTCTCTCCTCGAAAGCTGTTTCCAAATCTTCCCAGTGAACTCGATCGCTTCTTCTTACTTTCCGCGTACCTCCACCCGTTTTCTGAAGACGTTTGAATTTTTCCGTGAGCGCTTTCAAGAGTCCGATCGTTGTGATAATTCTCATCTTTTCTCCAATCGATGAAGCCTTTCGCAAAATTTTGTTCAGAAGCCGAATATTTTGACTTCCAAATTTCAACCATTTCCGAATCTCTGCTGTTGATGATGATTTGTCCAAAATCTTGAACGCCGATTCCATAATATCGATCAATTTCAAACACTTCGCGGACTCCATCTTGAGCTTTTTCCCCACGTATACTTGACAAGTTGTGACGTAATGATCGTTTGCTTTGATGAGCGTCCTTTTTACAGGGCAGCTGTACGGATGCGCGCGCACCTTTTAGCATTCCCTGAGCGATAGTAACCCAACACCGCAGATCCATGGCTTTGAATGTACCGCGGCTATCGGTCGACCTTGCACGCTGGTCTTGACTGAACCCGTTCAAAATTCATCGTCGAGTTCACACGGCAGTTACAAGCCAAAAAAATGTCACGTGGTTGATATCAAACCGACATCCGAATAAGTGAAACACGATTCTCGGAACTATTAATTTTGGAATGTCACGTGGTTGATAACGTGGGAAGAAATGTGAGGTGGTTGACGTCACATATCAGCAGTCCTACCCCGGGAAAGGAATTCGGAGTGGTTAATGTTACACATCAGCAGTTCTATCGTGGGAGAAGAATGCGGGACGGTAAAAAAGTTCTCGCCCCCCGTTGCGCCCTCTACCGTTGGCAGGCGAGCACTACAGACCTTCGGTCGGTAAGATTGTCGGTAAAACAGCACGATTTTGACCCTCGATCGATACAACTGTCGGTAAGGTTGCACGGTTTTGACCTTCGGTACGGCAGACTGTGACGTCATCGCGAAAAAGGGTTTGAGTCTGGGATACGCGGAGCGGAAAAGGGTTTAAGTTTGGGCTCCGCGGAGCGGCTCGGTCGGTAAAGAAGGTGTTTGTACTCAGAACCGGCCTTCCTATACTACCGACGTACGCATCGGATTCGGTTTACTTCTTGATCAGATTGATCAAATCCGTCAAATGCTGGGAGACATAGATAGAGCTGACGATGATGGTTATTATTCGGACAAGGATTGGTGTGTAGCACTACATTAAAATAAAATTCTAGTATCTTCCACACCTTCTCCGTATCACTCATTTTGAATAGGTGGAAACTTTTTTGAATTGGAGATTTATCATGCATATAAATGATGAGTGCAGCAGCATCAACTTTTCTATTTCGGCTTGCTCTTTTTACAGATTTTTCATCGCGAATCAATTTTGGAACGAAAAAAAATGCCATCTCATTCGAGTGATGATGACGATGAGTGGTCGAGCGTTGATTGGGGCGACGATGAGGAGGCTGAGGAAGAGATAATTATAGGCTTTTCCGAAGCAACACGCGAGTTCTCGTTGGAGGAGCTTCGGGATCTCGTTGAGGATGCGCGAGCTGCTCGAGTGAGACCAAACAGCCAATATTATATAAATTACGGTGATATATGTACGGAAATAATTGTAGAAAAATGGGCGAATGAAACTATCGTAATAATTACAGATGTCGAAAATAGCGATGATGATGATGATGATAATGTTAACGAACAGGATAGCGATTTTATGGATTATTTCGAGGAATAAACCACGCTAAATTCATAATCATTGATTATGTATTTTTCACAAGTAAAAATTCACAACATTTACATTCTGTATGACGAGAATGGGTAAAAGTTATAAAGATATATGTCACGTGCGGAGCGGTCTCGCACGCGACGGCTTCAACCCTCTAAGTTCTCTCAGAGGTTTATATTTATTTCCTAGGTGGGTTGGGAGGTGAACGTCCTCTACAGGGCGTTCCCTGGGAATAGGTTTAAAAGATTTTAATTTATCGTACCAATGTTTTGATGGAAAGCCAAGTTCAAATGTTTCATAGGTCAAAAACTAAAAGCAGAGAAGGTTCGAAACAAAGAAGCTCACAATTATTTTGGTCTTATACTACTCACGTTCTCTCCCTCTCTCGCTTCGCAGCTTCGGCTTCGAACTCGCCGAAGTATACACGCCTTCACACACACTTACTTACAGGCTACACAGCTCAATAGAGTTCGTGGCTTAACGCTTGCACTTATTTTAGCTTCGTAAGACTTACACCGCGACGCAAGTAACCTTTTACGGCCGTGCGTAGATTAGAGAATTACGCTCTAATCGTCGGTTTCGGAAAAAGATTTATAGCTCTATACGTGGTCGCTTCGAAGGAGCCGGGTTCCGCTGATGTCGTTATTCAGACGGTCTCAAGACGGGACTGCCTTCGCTCGCTCGTCCGACACCCCTTGGAACGTCGGGCGGCGAGCGAGTTTTCGCTGAATTTACAATCCCGGGTTTTCGCTAAGAACACAATTCCGGAACAAAGGCTCGCCTCGCGACAGTCATCCTCGAAGCGCGTGATTTCGCGCTCGCCTCATCCCGGTGTTGATTACACCCGGGATCTGGCAGGCGCGAAGACGCTGACGTTGCTGGCCGTCCAACTACGCCGTTGCGCTCGGTTACTCCACGAACTGGTTATAATAAAATATTTTATATAGACTAACTAATATATTTATGCTATGCTTCCTTGTTTCTAGAGATGATAATAATTGACATAATCGGCGATATAGTCTGAGTAAATATGCGGCGCTCGTGACATACATATTTGTAATGTATCATATTTCTACATTATAATTTTATCGAATCGTAATTTTTTTCAATTCTATGTATAAGCCATGATATAATTGAGATTAATTCTATCAAATATTCTACATATAAACCCGAATATAATTGTATATATCGTAATAAATTTTATTGTTATTTTGGTAAATATTGTCCATATTATCTATACACACGATTGCAACCTAAACAGTCTCCAATTAGAGGATTTGGTCCATCCACGATATCGCCATCGGGTCCTGGTGTGTAATGTATGCTACATCTGCGGAAACTTGCGATGACGTAGTCCATTTTCATATTTTCTGGTAGTTTATCCCACGCATCATTGATGGAGTTTGATGCGAACGTGCGGATAAATTCTTTTGGTAAAAAAGCTATATCCTCGGACATCATTCCCCTTAAACCGTCCAATTCTTTGTACAGACGGAAGGATTTCTCGAGGGAGCTGGTACACTCCTTCGAATACCAACTCCTCAGTCGCTGCACATTTTCAAAGGCGCAATCGTATGCCGGGCTGTATTCAGAGTTGTCATCATACCAAATTGAGCCTGGCACTGCTGCTTGCTGGAGGTTATTCGCTGGAGAGTATCCATGGTTCGCGTCGTGCCACGATGCCGCTTCCATATACCTTAATTTTTTCATTGCAGGGGGTATGATATGCAAATCTTCCATATTAATAACCCTCGTTGTACCATCGACGATCTCCGTCAGCCATGCTTTCTTCTCCGCCCCTTTGACGTATACGTAACACGCATTTCCAACCATTTTTCTCACAATCTCCGTCACATTCTCGTGAGATTTGTTGCCCGCATTCCATGATATTCCGTGGTGATTGTGCGTCAACCATACATTGGTAGCTCTACATTCAAGTGGTAGGCTTGCCAAATCATAGGGCGGCTTGAAAATGATGTAATCCAGACCCGACCCGTTTACATTCACGACTGCGACTTCCTTGGGTACAAACTTCATGTTATGACCGATAAAACATTGCTTGTCTAGGATCATCGCCATGTTGAGGAGTGGGAATGTTGCGCTCGATTATATACTGACGGATGGTATGTGGAAGACTGACTATTCCATTTCCAGCACACCCGCTTTTACCCCCTCGTGGATGAATTTTGTGGAAGTAGAGGGGGATCGCATAGTTCATTTAAGGCGCATAACTGCATGAAAATTCGAACTTGTTAAATTCTCCACCTAGGTATTTCATTTGCAAACGATTTTCCCCGGCCATGCTACACATTTCAGTCAGCTGACTGGAATCTTCTTGTAGAACTCTTGCGATTCTCGGTGGTAAGAAGACGTTGTATTCTCCATCGATCGTCGCCAGAACACGTACTCCGAATTTTGTTTTGACCAGTCGTAACCCGATGACGTCATACACTCCCCCAATTTCGAGTTCCGACATCTTCTTGGTTGGCAGATTCTCCAGGCGGCTGACGTGGTTAACTTTTGCTAGATCCATCGCGTTTCGAGGTTATTTCACGAGCGAGAACAGTTCACAATGAGAATACGATGAGAACAGAGTGAGGATCACGATAGACGTACGCTTTATATACCACCCACCCCCACTACAATTTTTCCATTCGACAAGTCTCGACACGCATATTGTGCGAGGAATTTTTTATGGGACCACTTCCACTTCCCCAGATTGGTTTAAGTGCATCACCACCAACAAAGTTTATTGTCGGCACCATCTCAAAGAGCAATTTCCTGGAATTTTTTCAATAGATCTAGCGGGTTTTTACCCTATCCGATTTATGTGCGGCTTTCCAGCGCCAAACAAGTCTCGACAGGAATTATTGTGTGTGTGTGTGTGTGTGTGTGTGTCAAATCCTATGAAAATAGCTATCTTGCGGCAAACCGTGAAAAATGACCAGGGGGAGGGGGGGGGGGGGGTGCGCGAGAGAGGGAGCGCCGTGAGTCGAGGGGGGGGGGGTGCGTGAGAGAGGGAGTGCCGTGTGTCGAGGGGGGGGGGGGCTAGGGAGGAGCTGGGGGAGAGCTAGGGGGGAGCTAGGGGGGAGCGCCGCCATCTTTGATTTAGAACTGTCATATATACACTACTGAAAGCATCGCGTTTATAATGCTAATTACTTAGATTTTAGGATTTCATGGCGATTACCGCATCTAATTATGATGAGTGAGATTTTGATTTTGTTTTTCGACAACACTTAGTGAGCTAATGTTACTTTGAAATGTAATATTTTGTTGTTTCAATTACGGCAGTCAATTTGATTAATTCGCGAAAGTCGAAATTATTTTTGTATCAATTTCTTTTGGGATTGCCGTAGCAGATTGAAACCTTTTTGATTTGTTCTTTATCTCTTTTTGTATCACTTAAATGAAGAATATATTGTTTGTTTAATTCTGTTGAATGAGTAAGTCGTGTCGAGTGCCTCACTCTATCCTGAAACTACTCAGCCCCTTTCGCAATACTGTGTAAGACAAGGCATAACAAAAAGATTGAGTTGTGGTGAAGTTCGATTAGAAATTGGTGCAGTAATGCACCTGGCGCCCAACTCAATTAGTTACGATACGACCATCTGATCAAGGATCATCGCTGGTGCCAAATTTTTGTACACATTGGTTCGCGGTCGTCAGGTCCTCCATCTTGGCGATCGCGTGGAAAAATCAAGATTACAGTATAAAAATCAAATTGAAAAAATTTAAAACTTGACAACTGATCAAAGTATAAAGTTAACACTATGTGAAATTGAATTTAATGAGGAGCTCTAAATGAGGTACAACAGATTATTACTCGCTTTCCAGAAGAGGAAAAAAAAAGGATTGAAACAAACATTGCATTAGCCAAAAATATATTACAAGAAGCATTCAAAAACACAGTCAGATTGGAAAAGTACCAATCAAATATTCGTATTATTATAGGTGACCTACTTTGACTGTAGGTTTCGCATTCATTCAAAGCTGTTGAAAAAGTAAGGCTGAAGTTATTTTCATTTATGTCACGGACTATATCGAGTCATTATATTGAAAATAACGATTCCCAATGAGCAAAGCCAGATGATCACGAGAATGTAAAATGCTTACATACAAAAATCTCACTCGTAATTGGTAACTCAGTTTAGTGACCTTTCGAGGATATTCCATTCGTCAAGATCGTGGGCATGACATTTGAAATAATATATAGGGCTTTCCACGCGAAACCGTCCACTGCTAAACCTTTGCATTTTCAAATTTGCTAATTATTTTTTCATTCTAAGCTCATGATGAGGAACTCCCCTGATTTTTTCAGATTTTTATCTCAAAAAATGCACCCAGTTGGATTTTTTGAACCATTTTCCATTTTTTTTCGTTCATCTTCAACTTCCTACAAAATCAAGCGATTCGAAAAAATGGGGGGTCGAAATTTTTGTTTGGAAATACTCTTTCGTTTAAGATTATATTGAAAATCATTCATGTTTTAAATCAATAATTTTTTTCAATTCTAAGCATGAAATCGCATTTTCTATATTATTTGTATCCTTCGATTTTTTTTCATTTTTTTAAAATAAAATAGTGTTATTTATTCTGTTGAAATTAATATGACACTCTTTCTCCCAGCATGAACCGTGAGGAGCTGGCACCTGTCGATGCAGATATGTGTTGCGAGCATTACGCGCTCCACCTTTACTTTAGTACAGTTTTTTACTCTTGTCGTGACCGCTGTCATATGAACACATTGTACTGATCTAACGTTTCTCAGTTTATACATAATATAGAAAAATATCATTTAGATTGTGTTCAAATTTCTTTCTTGCTTATCCCAATCCTCAATATGCTCAAAGAATTTTAAGCCTAGTTTCACAGTGGGAATCTCATGCTTTCTGTTTTTTAAGATTATTTTATTCGTATTTGTTCTCAAATTAAATTGAATTAAATCAAATCAATTCTAAACTCTCTATAACTCAGTGAAAAACCGAACGAAGCGTATGGATAAGAGCCCAAAATTGTATCTTTTCGAATGCAATTGTTGAATTTGTGAAATTTACCCGGAAGACATTTTTGATAGAATATAAACACAGCAAATTTTCTTGTGCTTGACATTATATACAAGGAACAATGACTTTTTCTTAGGATTGTGGCAATATAAGGTCTTCAGAAAAATAATTAATTAATTACTTGAACCAAGGATTGCAAAATTTTCGAACGGGTACGGCAATAAATAATTGATCAATAATGCATACCTTGGTTCAACAAATTATTCCATTATTTTCCCGAATCCCTCACATTTCTAGAATACTAATGAATGAGGTCGTTGTTTCTTGTACATAATATCAGCATGAAAAAATTTGCAGTTTCAACATGTTATAAAAAATGTCTTTCGGGTGAATTTTACACATTTAACAATTGCATTCGAAAAAATATATTTTTGGTCTCTCATCTGTACACTTCTTTCGGTTTTTCACTGAATTACAGAAATTTTAAAATCAATTTTATTTATTTTAATTCAATTTGATGGTAAAAAAAAATAATAATTTGAAAGAATATAAAGAATGAGTTGCCCACTATGAAACTATGCTTGCGATTCTTGAAATAAATATCAGTTTTCCATTGAAAAAAATGAAAAAAAATCAAAGGATACAAACTATATGGAAAATGAGATTTTATGATTGACATTAAGAAAAATTATTGAATTAGAAAATGAATGATTGCAAAAATAATCATGAACGGAAGGGTATTTCAAAACAAAAATTTTGACCTCTCATTTTTTGGGATCGCTTGATTTTTCGGAAAGTTATAGATGAACGAGAAAAGAAATTGAAAAGTTTTTGAAAAATCCTACTGAGTGCATATTTTCAGATAAAGCTCGAAAAAATCAGGAAGGTTCCTTATCATAAACGCAAAATGAGAATGAAGAGTTGAAAAATTTAAAGAAGCACAGGTTTAGCAGTGGCCGGTTTCGCGTGGAAAGCCCCATTGTATGTTGCCGGTCGGCAAGAAACAGTGTTCTAGTGTATCTAAAATAAAATCCCTCAGTGATTGCATAAAATTCCTCACTTTGTCTTCTCATATATCGCAAAGCATTCTCGAAATTTTTTTATTTCGATTTTACTGAATTTAAGGGTACTTCTCGGGCAACGTTGGATGTATAAGCGGGGGTAGGTCGTTGGGGGTTGCTGCTCAAAAATCAGAGTTGCGGTATTTCGTCTGCTCATGAATGGCTGAGCATTCTCCGAAAAGAAATTTTTTGCTCTCATCCAATTTGAGGGTACTTCTCTGGTGAGGTTGGACGTATAAGCAGGGGTAGGTCGTTGGGTGTTGCTGCTCAAAAATCAGAGTTGCGGTATTTCGTCTGCTCATAGATCACTGAGCATCCGCCAAAAAGAACTTTTTCGATTCCACCGAATTTGAGGGTACTTCTCTGGTGACGCTGGACGTATAAGCGGGGGTAGGTCGTTCGGGGTTTGCAGCTCAAAAATTAGAGTTGCGGTATTTCATCTGCTCATAAGTCGCTGGGCTTTCTCCAAAAATGAATCTTCCGATTTCATTGAATTTAAGGGTAATTCTCTCGTGACGCTGGACGTATAAGTGGGGGTAGGTCGTTGGGGGTTGGTGCTAAAAAATTGAAGCTCGCATGTTCGGATTGCGCATAATGTACCCATAATTTAGCTATTGTCAAATATTTTTAGTTTTTTTTTTCATTGGTCGGAGGGCTGGGCCCCCCTCCCACTTAAAAACCGTAATTCCTGCCTCACCGCTTGTGCTCAAAAATCGAAACTTGCATGTTTCGACTACTCAGAAAGTGCTCATAATTCGAGTATTTTTTTGTATTTTCTGTCATTTTTTAATGTTGGGGGGGGGGGGGGGGCTGAGTCCCAGGTAGCACAATCATATGTTCAGTACGTAACAAATACTTGAATCGTGTTCCTTCCTAAATCACAGCTACATCACATGTGCTCTACATGTACCGTACATGTACTCTATTATGCCCGCCACAAACCATTGTGGCAGCTATGTAACAGGCACAGGACAGAGATACGTATCAATGATATCACAGATGTAGATGAGATACATATCCTTCCAAGTCCGTTATGTATCATTTATGTTCTTATGTGTTGCATCCAACTCAGTAATATTTTATAGTGACAGATCAGATTTATAACTGCTATGTAATATATCCAAATCAGAGTCATGAAGATAACGTACTTAACACATATCTGCTACCCCGCGTAACATCCTGCGATTCATTTTATGCGCACTTGCACATGTGCACGCTACTTAAAAAAAGTACACAAATACCAGAATATATATATAGAAAAGATTGTTTATTACCACCCAGAACATTGAAATAGAATGTGTCATAAACGAAACCAGTTTGAAATGTCAAAGCATAACAAAGATACTAGAATATAGAAATTCAACATGTAGTGTCATACAAGTAACAATGTGGGAAACGAGTATACCGGGACAATCTCTTGAAACTATACATATAATGCGCATGCGCGAGTTTTATCGGCTGCTCGGGCAGGCTGGCCACTCCAAGTTTCAGTTGTCAAACTCTGTTTCTGGCGGCGTTGTAGTTCATACGAATTTTTGAGGTTAGAATCTCAAACAGTCGAGGTAGTGACTCGGAAATTTGATGCTAATGCTCTTTGAAAATTGGCTTTATTCGACTATAATGAGAAATCTGTTTAAATGTTGGGTGCTTGGAAGAAACGCAGCAGGTAAGTGCGAACACTTTATTTAATCATTTTTATTATTTCGTACATTAGAAATAACAATGGGATTTTTATCTATCAACAGGTGATACGGCCAAAATAATTACATCTCTGATATTCACTGTTATCTGCCAATTCAATTTGTCAGACGTACAAAGATCATTGCCACTTTCAAGCAACTAAGCAACTTTCTCACTCTTTTGTGATTTCAGGCGGTGATATTGAATTTTATCACTTTCGAAAATGAGACATTAAACCGATCGTTCAAGAAATTCAAATATCTCACTATCTGTAACGGAACTGTGAATCTTTTTTTTCTTGGAAATAGTTCAACAAAATTTACGAATAGTCGATAGTCAATGTATTTTTTCCGATTAACAAATTATTGCTACTACTATTTAAAATTTCCGAATGATTATCAGAATTTATTTCGCAAATTTTCAATGATGTTCGATTAAAAAAATGAAGGGAACCTAATACTCAAATTGAAAATTCAAGTAAATTAGATTTATTAAAATGATTTCTCTATTTCATGTTAGTGCGGTTCGAAACAAAGAAAATCTAATCGAAAGCGTAGAACTCAGGAACGTAAATCACATCCTGTGACACAAGTTGAAAATCAAGTTTCTCAAAATGCACCTCAATGTCACAATTAGCTTCAAGGACAATCATGTTTTAGAGTAATGTCAGAACATTATTACGAGGATCTTGACTTATCGGATTCAAGATTGTGTCCCTTGTTCCATCAAAATAAATGAATATCTAATTTTTAACGAAGTTTATGAAGATTTTTTTCCAAATAATGTAATCCGATACAATATCTTGTTCATAGTCCTCCGAACATCACCTTCTAACAAGGATATTTGGAAAGAATCCCTTTGATGCAGGAACCATTATAAAATTCTTGGTTTTCAATTCGTGCTACTGAATAACTCTGTGTTTCAGGTTCCATTTTCAATCTCGAAATGGGATTTTTTTTGCTCCAGATAATGCTAACATGAAATGCAGAAATAATTGCGGTACATGGAGATTCGCAAGCTTTCAGTCTTAGCGTAGGACCCTATAAAGAGTGGAAAATTGAATTTGGTTTCAAGTTATCGTGCAACTAGCTAGCGAGATGACACCGTCAGCTAAGATTAAATTTAAAGACATTTTTAACTGAACTTATTTAACAGTTTTAGATTCAGATTGATTCAGTTTGCCTAGCAAAATTCAACCCTACAATCTAATTGAGGACTTGAAAGACTATTTATCTGAATTCTATGCCAAAGAGAGTGAAAGTAAGCTTCAAAATAAGATACCAAATTAAAACGTATAAAGTTTGAAAAACAATGCTGGTCAATAATAATGCTTGAATTACAATGGTGCACAGAATGATTTCTCGGTAAAATGAATTGGCAGCAACGGTTAAGTAACAAACTTATCGCTATTGGCTCGATCAAAGTAAAATGATGGGATATTCAGCCATTATGATCTGTAGTATATCGCGCTCTTCAATTTTGCGTCAACTGATGTTAAGAAGGTGGCGATGGCCTGATAAAATTCACTCTGGCACCTGATGTCTGACGAAACAACCAGGTTCGATGGTTCTAATGATTGCACCGCTCGAAAAACCAGGATCCTTGCCACCTAAACGTTTTGACCATCAGGTAAGGCATAATTTTCCTAGTGTTAATTAAAGTTTAAACTTCGAGCCTGCTGAAAAAAAAACCAATTTTATCATTGAATCCATGTTAAAATATTGTCAGTGTCAAAGATCACGTAATTGGAAATTTACTTACATGCTTCCATGGCTGACAAATTTAGTCTTGCTTTGACAATGAATTATTTCGTACCTGAAAATATTAGAAGCTATTATTATCAAACAGGATCTTATGGTATTTTTGAATACAACTAATTTCCAATAAAATGCACAGAACATAAATCGTTAATGAGACGCATTGCCACCAGACATCACCTGGCTTAAAGCTCGAAAATCACAATCACAAATTACTGATCGTTAGATATCGTTTGACGTATTGCTTTTGTGAATACCATTTATTGAATTTGTATTGTGGATTTTTTCATAGTCCATATTTTTCCGAAATCAACAAAATTCTTCGAATAGCAAATTCACAATATGATCGCGAATATCACGGTATGATCGCGAGGTTACTGAAATTCGTTCACCTGAACCGCTGAATACGAGGTGAATAAACATCGCGCATCACATCGCGAAACTATTTCCTTGTTTTCCTACGTAATGATGAAGAGGGACATCGATTTCTAGAATTGAAACTCAGAGACAGATCACCACGTGGTATTTGACCAGATAATTCGTATCCTAATTCTGTGCATACCGGCGACACTGGGAGGGCGCGAAAACCACGATTCCGGTGATACCAGAATTTGATTGAATGAGGGCAACGATCGCGACTGGTATCAGCCAATACAATCATCTTTCTCCAGAGTTTCGTAACTTTCCCACCCGCGAATATAAATAACCCCGCCCGCGTAAATTGACCACTTTGCAAAAAGATTGCGCAACTTCAACTACGTGTCGATCAATTATCTCGATCTTTTTGTGAATTTTTTTATCGTGTTCATCAGATAAAAAATGCCTCATTACAAGTTTTCTGTGCAGGAAAAGGTGGAGTTAGTTAAGCATCATTACCAGGGCCTGTCTTACCGGGAAAATCAAGACCATTTCGCCGTCACACACCCGGATCGACCGACACCCTCGTTAGCGGTCATCAGGAATCTGGTCCTGAAATTTGAAAAATCTGGTAGTGTCGACGAGAGGACCAGGAAAATCTCTCAACCAAACCGTCAGCTGAGCTGGGATACCAAGCTGCTTCACCGTCGAAGAGGATCTATTCAAGCCGATCAGCCGCATCGCCAAGGACTTGGAAATATCTAACGCGTCGGTCAGAAGAGTATTGCATGAAGCTGAGTACAGATCGTACAAGTTTTAAGTCCATCAAGAACTCTTGGCTGGTGATAACGATAGTCGTCTTCGCTTCAGCCACGAGTTGATGGAACGTCTGAACGCAGACGAGGGCTTGTTGAGTCGCATTTGTTTCTCAGATGAAAGTACGGTGATACTTGTCGGGAAACCGAACATGCAGAACACCAGAGCCTGGTGTCGAAACAACCCTCGTCTGTTCATTCAGGCGGGCACACAGTACCCGTTGAAGCTCAACGTCTGGCTTGGCGCGATTGGCAATCGGCTCATTGGGCCATTTTTTATTGATGGAAAACTCAACGACGAAAAGTATCTCTGGTTGCTGAGAGAGAGGATTGTACCGGCTCTTAGGCTGATTGAAGAAGAAATCGTGAGTGTATTTTATCATGTAGAGCTGGCGTTATTATTAGCAGAGTGCGTATGATTTTAAAATGAATAATTTTACGCTTACTACAAGTAATGTATCATTTTCTGTGTTTAGGGCGAACCTGTTTGGTTTCAGCAGGATGGAGCCCCACCGCACTTCACACGTGCGGTGCGTAATTACCTCGACCAACAATTCCCTGGACGCTGGATTGGTAGGGCAAGCCTGGAGGTCGAGTGGCCAGCCCGTTCACCTGATCTCGCTCCCTTAGACTACGGCTTGTGGGGCCATTTGAAAAATGTTCTGTATGCCCAAGGTAGGATTGAAGACCTTGCCGCACTGCAAGCTAGGATCTTGGACATTCTGCAGAACCTGTCTCCGGATATCATATCCAACACGACAAATGCCTTCTACGACCGGCTCGGTTACTGCGCTGCAGCTGCTGGAGGGCATTTTGAGCACTTTTTGAAAGGCAACCAATGGCCAGACGAGGGGTGATCAGAAGAGTGGAGATTGGTCTCCCAGTGTTATCGGACGATTGTCTTGTAAGTTATTGTTTTGTTTCCTAATTTTTCATTAATAGCATGATTTACACTGTAATATTAACTGTTGTTCTTTTTCTCTTTTTATTCTTGGATATCTGGTGAACCCTCTTTTTTAACGAAACATTGATTGTTGTACAATGGAGCTGCAAAAACTTTGTCAACTAATCAATGATGTCAGCGAGGTTTTTGTGAGTATTGCGTCGGGTACGTTTTCTGTTAATTGCTACTCTTTGTCCTCCTAAGCTTCGTGTTTAAGATGAATAATTTCTTTATTCCTTGTTACTCATTTCTTTTATTTATTTCATGTTCATCGGCACTAATAACTGACTTCTGGAGCACTGCACCGTAACGAATCTACTCTGGAAATACCTTCTACTGGGTCTCAACCATTCATTTATTTTTAATTTTATGTAAATAAAGAATCTGTTCACAATAAACATTGTTTTTACTTACCTACCTCTGTTTGTCCAGACTCCCACTTGTTAATGACATTTCACGTTGAATTTCAGATTTCTTCTTTCAATAAATAACACCCAATTTCTGTATCATTTGATATTTGCTTTTCCGTTAAATTCTTTATTGCGTCGGTTGAATATCTTCCGAAATCAACCACGGTATTGCTGAACGATGCTATTCTTCTTAGACAATTCACGCTACGTAAAAATAAACAGCAGCATAACCTCAATCCACGGCGTTACGCGCGAGAGAATTACAGCTTTTGTTTCATTTTGTGTACGTTGGCGCCTTGCTCAGCAGATGAAAACATCACCGCGGCGCGATTTCACCGACTAATGAGATAAAATTATTTGGCGCATGCGCGTTATATGTATAGTTTCAAGAGATTGTCCCGGTATATTGCCGTTACACGCAGTTTGCTTAATATACAGGTGAGAGCATATCAAAATTCAACGTGTTACAGCGAGAAATAAGTACACGCTACTTAACATGGTTCTTCGAGTGTTTAATCACTTATCAAGAGTTCTCTTCTAACGCTAATCGGGATGGGATAAATGAGTGAGAGGGCGAATGAATAAAACCTTAATTTTGCGAAACAAGAAAAGGATGCTTGCTGCGGTATAATTTCCCTCACGAGACAGAGGGAAAAGGCGAAGCAAGTCAAATATTTATTCAGCACAAATCGAATTGACAGAATACAAGGCAATAAATTCGCTGACACGTTTTTTCTTAACTAAATTGAATGACCGTTCAATAATATCAAACTAGCTTACCAAGTACGGATTTAAATGAATAAAACGCCGCAACTTCCGACGGTCACGTGGAAGCGGGGTAACGGGGAGCGTCCAAGATGGTCCACAACCGTGCAAACAGCGGCCCCGACGTCTCGGGGATCCAACGCTGAGATGCTCGAGCAACAGATTTGTCGCCGCGTCGACGCTCGCCCCGGGAACGGGCACCTCCGATCACCGGAGGATGGACTGCGTCCCCACAAACCAAAACTAGACACGCGCGAACCTTGAAACTACGCGGAACGAAAAAGATGATGCAATCGCGACGCACGAACAGAAAGAAAAGCTTCACAACACGTCCTACCTATCCGAGCGCTCGATCCTAACTAACTCACGCTATATCCCCACCAAACACAGCAACCACCGCCACGCGGCCGCGAACCCTCAACGTCGCGGGGCCTGAGCGGGTGATGCAAATAAAATTGATAATTCTTTTTACGATTGGGTTTGATGGCTGTAAGTACTTGTCAAAAAAGTAACTCTACAAAAATTTGAGCTTTAAAAAACATTTTTTAGAGTTCGTTCGAAATACTAATATTTTTCTTCTTGTATATATATGTATTAGTTAGGTTGAAGATTTTTCTCACGTAAACATAATTATATAATAAGACTATCGATTCCTTGAAACACACAAATAAGAACCGTTCGAATATATGAAGTACGTTAGTAATGGTCCATAATTGTTACATAAAAATAATTATGTAACGAAGATACAAATACTTTGAAACAGACTAGAATGAATCCCTTGACACATATCTGTGACGTTAACGACGATATATTTTATTTATGTATACGTTATTATGTAACAGATATATCAATTCTTTGGACCACACAAAGACGAATGCTTTGAGACACAAATGTTACGCCACATCTGTTCTGTGAATTTAATATAGCATTTTCACGTAGCGGTTATATTATACTAACGTCAACGTACCTTAAAGGGCACATACAACATATCAGTTATGTACCTAACCAGATATATCATTGACGTTTTCATTATGATCTAGCAGCTACATAAACGAAGCAAGTGTGCTGCCTGGGGTACTTACGTACCTGCCCCCCCCCCCCCCCCCCCCCCTCTCAAAAACCGAAATTCCTGCTACATCGCTCCTGCTCAAAAATCGAAACTTGAATATTCTGCCTGCTCATAAATTGCTCGTAATTTCTCGGGTATAGATTTTTGATTTTTGCTTTTGAGGACGGCTAGGTATATAGACGTGTCTATTCTTCCGTTTGCTTTTTTCGTATTGTATCATCCTTATATGAAACTCTTATACCACGCGCATACCCGACATTAATCGATGTAGGTGGCAAATTTTGTTTCGCCTGTTGGTATTTGTAAGTCGATAGCTTATTATATTACTCGATCAATCTAGCTTGATTTTATGCTTATACGAAACCACAATCGTAATCACGAAAAATTTTCTTATTTATTTCCATTCGCACGATGTTAAATGAGTAGTTTTTATATGTAAAGTTTTATGATTCATGTTTCTGAAAAGAAATCTCTCGAGGCTTTCGGGTAGCGGTTAGATAGAACAAAGTTTTACATTATAAAATAATGCATATACTTATTCTATTTTTTACGTTTTCAAAATAACTTCACTATTAATACGAACATTTATGGATATGTTAAAAACAATTTCTATTTCAAAAGCAATTTATAGGAAAATTCAGTTACTCTCTAACCCATTGATTCAATTTTTCCCCGCCCTATAAATCTATTTATAGTTGCGATCGGAATGTCAAGAAAGAGAATTAGCGTGAAAAAAATTGTTTCCTTTTTTTTAGTTAGGCAAGATGTAAATGTTATGGAAATTAACTTAATCGAAGTTGCACTGCGTTCTGCTCGTACACATAAAAATCTATGAAGCCCTAAGAAGCAATTCCTGTTCCACCAATGGAGTCACGCAAAAGGAAAAGTGACTCTCAAATTTGTAGCCGGCAACGACGACGTCGAACTGCAACAATTATTCAGCAGTGGGAAAATCAATCTGAACCCGCTAATGGATTAACCGATTTGTCTCCAGCAAACACGATTATCGACACATCACCCTGTCCAAAAAAGATTGAACTAGCATACTCAAATGATTCGCCTGATTCTCTAACATCTTCTGAAGATAATTCTATCTCAATACAAGCTGTAAATAATTCTTTTCAAATGGATAATTATCTGAGCAGTGACGAAAATCCGCATTACGATATAAATATAACTTCCGTTGTTGAAGATCCCCGAATAGAAACATTGGTAGACTCTTCGCAGATCGTCGATTATGTTAAGACGAAGTTAGGGGTATGGGCTATTAACCAAAAAATATCGCATAACAGCTTAAGAAAATTACTTAACTTGTTAAAATTTGTCCCAAGCCTATCAACAGTTTCACCAAGCGATCCTCGTACTTTACTGCAGCTATAAAACGAACCGATATTCGGGAAGTTTTTCCGGGAGAGTACTACCATTTCGGACTTGCCTCAACTATTGAGGACATTTGCAATAGAATTGCAAATCTAAAAGTTGATGAAATAGCTGTTGCTCTGAATATTGATGGGGTCCCGTTATTCAAGTCTTCTACCGCAGCGCTTTGGCCCATTTTGGAAAATATTATACCGTACAAAGAAGATTTTATGATTGGAGTGTACTACGGCCACAAGAAGCCTCAAGATGCGAATATTTATTTAAAAGAATTCGTCGAAGAAGCCATTGAGTTGTCCGCAAATGGCATTATGATTGGCGGAAAAAATTACAACTTTTCAATTCGTTTTATCGTTTGTGGTGCTCCTGCAGAATCATTTATTTTGTGCGTGAAAAATTTCAACGGATTGAATAGCTGCACTAAATGTGTGACGAAAGGAAAAACAAAAAAAATCACAGGTATTCCCCAAATTAAATGCTAAACGGCGAACAGATGAAGATTTTTTGAACTATAGCGATCAGACGTACCATGAAAGAAGAACGTGTCTCGACTCTATACCAGGATTGGGATTGGTTTCTAATGTAACTTTAGATTACATGCATTTAATTCTGCTCGGTATTGTTAAAAAAATGTTAACGTTATGGATTCATGGCGAAAACAACTATAGACTCAGTCGTTTACAAATTCTAAAAATATCGAAACGGCTTATAAATGATATGAGGCCATTTATTCCACAAGATTTTGGTCGAAGACCACAGTCGTTGAAGTTCTTGAAGAAATGGAAAGCTACTGAGTTTTAACAATTTCTTTTATATACGGGACCAATCGTTTTGAGAAAGATTTTGCCAAAAGATATGTACCATCACTTCATGACGCTCCATGTTTTGATAAGAATATTATGCGATGTGGAGCAGCATCGAAATAAGTTGAACTACGCAACACAATTCGCGAAACACCTTATTAAGTCATTTGCCAAAATATACGGCGTCCATCACTTGACGCACAACGTGCATGGCATTATCCACCTCGTAGAAGATCACACGGATCTATTGAGAAGTTTAGTGCCTTTAAATTCGAAAATCTTATGCAAATATTATAACCTATGATAAGCAAATCAGAAAAACCATTACAACAAATCGCTCGATGCTGCGGCGAAATTCAAAAAATGAAAACTGCATGTTCAAAGTACGCTGAAGACATGAACGATAATTTGGTACCTGTTGGCATTTTTCTTCATGTAGAAGGCCCGCTACCTGATAACTGCAGAAATCCACGTTATAAAGTCATTCAATCATCGAACTTTACTATTAGAACTAATGGGAATGCTGATAGTTGCTGCATTCTGAAAAACGGTGATCTGATTGACGTTCAGAATATAGCTTTCTATCACGAAACTCGAGAATTTGTGATAATAGGAAAACAACTCACTACCGAGGAAGATTTTTTGACTATTCCATGCCCATCATCATTGCCAGGAATACATAAAGTGAAATATAAACGCATTGAAAGATTGACCATACACCCACACAGTGATATTGCGAAAAAGTGTGTAAAGATCCCACACAAATCAACATTCGTTGCTTTCCCATTTCTCCATGATAATAATTCAGTTTAATCAAGTGTATTGGGGTTCGTGTTACATCTTCTTTCGTCGCTATTACTAAATATTTTGCATTAAAACACTTGAGAACCAGAAGTCCATTGCATTAGTTAGTCATGGGATAATGTTCGGATGTAGGTGAATTGGAATCATACAGTTAAGCAATGAGTACACATCGTCCATCTTGACATTCATCGGTAATACTGAAATCTTAAATTTTCAGGTCTCTCAAAGATGGCATCTAATCGATATGCGGTTATTGAATTCAAACATGGCGTTAGTCTTGCTGCGGAAAAATGGATGACACCTCGGAAAACACATTGTTACTGGCCTCCATGTAGAAAAGAATCAAGGTTATTGAAGGCTGTTGAGAATCAAGAGGACGCTACCGGAAACTGGCCTCAGTACGATATTATAAAATTATTGGCTTCGACGAGTAAATTCAACTAATTTTAAATTAAATTTCATGCTTGTATGCCAATGCATATGTAAAAAACGATTGTACAAGTCAATATGTAGAAGACATTATGTTTGTACAAGTCATTAATCATTATTATTATTATTTTTTTTTCAAAACAATCAATTCCAAAATATACTCGTTATCTTTCTCAGAAACTTTTAAGCGTGGACAAACTAAATGTACAGAGGCTTTGGTAATATCTGATATTTACACTGATTCGGAGCGTGATAATATTGGATAAAAAAATCGACTCAGTCGTCTGCTATCATTGGACCATTTCCACCGATTGACATCGAGGGTGCAGCATGCTTCTCCAGTGGTAATGAAGATTCGGCTATCGAAACGATAAAAAAAAGTGCACGGAAAACTAGCGTACGGTCAAATACAAAGGATCCAATTTCTTCTATAAACAAACCGTCCGTCATTGAGTGAACCGTACAATCGAATTTAACGCCTGAAAAGCTTGATGGTACCTAGCAAGTCAATTAAAAAGATTGTAAAGATTTATAATAATAGTGTATTGCCCATTTTACGCTACATTCTCATCATTTTCATAGATTGGATTAAAACAATCCTCACAGTACTGGCTAAGTTCAATCTGAAAATAGATGCTCTGGCAGCCGAGGTTCGGAACATTGGACCAATATTGGCAGTGAAGACTTCCGATGAAGAAATTGAGAAAACCGAGAGTCAAATTCTGAAAGCTTTTCCTTTGAAGAAAGAAGCCGATTTTGCGGAAGTGGAACAACGTCTACGGACTGACGCAAATTACAAGAATACTGTGGTGAGAGTAACAATATTTGTTATATTGCCGTTAATTTTGTACATGTAATTTGAATGTGTACTTTCTGCACATTTGCAGATATTTTTTGCTGCCAAAATATTCTGAAAATAAATATTTCAATCGGCAGTGCACTTAGTAAATTTCTATATAAAGTATTCCACGCCAAATTGACGGTGAATATCTTCTGAACAGTAAGGTATACAAAAAAATTGTGGGAGACCTTTTTTGTAGAGAATTCAATTTTCTATGAAAATATGAGTTGCGCGTATCATAATGACCTTTTGTTGAAGAGTTATAAAATTCATTCAATGCACACTAGAAGTTTGACGGTGAACATCTTCTGAACAGTGAGGTATACAAAAAAATTGTAAGAGACCTTTTTTGGAGAGATTCAATTTCCTATGAAAATGTGAGTTGCGTGTGTTATAATGACTTTTTGTTGAAGAGTTATAAAAATCGTAAAAAAAAAGACATCTACCTTAAGATGATCAAACTTCAACCTTCAATAACTTCTGAACAGTGAGGTATACAAAAAAATTGTAATTCACCTCTTTTGTAGAGAATTCAATTTCTCACGAAAATATGATATATGTTTTTTTTTTATAAGTAGCAGATACCGAGATATGTATTTTTCTTCCTCACCATAAGAAAAAAATAGAAAACTGCGAGGCGGAGGACCTTCCTATTAAAATTAAGAGCTCATACTTGGAGAGAATATTTTTGAGGTCTCTACCAGCCAAGTTTTTGGAGTACAAAGTGAAAAAAAAATAGTCGATTTTTTTGGCCCACCCTAATATATATATATTTTGAAACATTCGTAATTTAAAAAAAAACTAGAACGAGACAAATCACCATAACAAAACTTACACGCAATACGTATAATTAGGTGTTCTCTGACATATAAATGTTTCAAAAAGAATAAAAAATAACTAACACTTCAAAAAACAATCGTAAAGTACAAAAATGCAAACATTGAGGTCAACGACAGTTCTTACATTTTTTTAGTATTTTTTTTCTAAAAATTTTAAAAGAAACTCAACATTTCAATACGAAAAAAATCAAATTTCAGCCATTATTGCCCGAATTACAAGTATTTGAAGAAAGATTATCGTAACTTTTGAACCGCTTGGGAAAAAGTTCTGAACAAAATCATAAACACTCGTTTCAGTTACCGAGTATGAAAACATATGCGAAGATCGGCTAAATCGAAAGAGGTCGCGTTAAAAACTAGGTGATGGGGCATGGGATAACTGATATATATATATGAAGAATATATATACATATATATATTGTAACGCTAAATTCTGTTACCCTCGGATGAGGACTTACCGTTGACACTTTGGCGCGATTCTCTACTTATCCGCAATATCAAACTATAACAAAATAATTACGTTGGGCGCCAGACGCGTTAGCGTCGATTTTCAAACAATAATGTAAATCAATAAAATTCACACAAAACCGTACAAAAGAGATAAATAGAGAACCCGTTGTATGGCTGGCTAGGCACAGGTACGATCGCGTACATCCCGGTGGAGCGGCGGAATTCAAGGCAGCTAACAGTAATTCCAGAATTACAGAAAATAACAAAATAAAGAATAAACTCCAGGCAAAAGGAAAATGAACAGGTCAATCGATCATATATTGTCGAGAAGGTTACATAATTGAGACAGGAAAATAAGATGGTATCGACAGCGGTAGTTAATAAAATAAATAATCGTTGTTCACAAAAATTTCGGTAGAATAGCAGTAAACGGTAGCTTTAAAACGAGAGACGGTAGTTAACAGAGTAAAATGAACGTAGGTCGGGAGATGCGATATCATGCAAGAATTGACTTAAAACTACACGTCACTGGGCGACGTGATCTTACCCAAGTTGCAAATGACGCTACGAAAATTATTATTCTGTCAATTAGAACGAGAGAACTTTACTGCGATCGATAGAAAACAACGTAACGATAGTTCGGTAGATGATACGATAAATTTACCATAAATTATATCCAGTATGAGAGATTGACATTCAGTAACAATTTACCAAGTCGGCAAACGATCGACTAGATAGCCTTCGGTAGAATTATTCAGAAACGGTAGATTCGACAATTTATAATTATTACGTACTTGAGGAATTAAATAATGAATTCCTAAACATAACTTTTGAGAGAATACAAAATACAAAATTATGAGAGCGTGAGAATTTCGGAGAGTTTACAAAATAGAGAAATACACTAAAATACACCGCAATACAAAAGAATAATTCACAGAACTTAATTTAACAAAATACAGAGAAATAAATAACAGGCAAAAATAATATGAAATTGCCAATCGCAATAAAGAAAAAGTGCGGTAATATCTAGCGCTGATTCTACGCTCGCTTGTACTCCAAGGAACTCGATATGTGATACAATAGGCACAAAAATAAATAAAAATATAATAAGCAATAACAGAAATGAAATATAAAGCACACTACTATTACAAAAAGAGTATGGAATGAAATATAAAGCCAATAGGGCTCAAAATACGATAGAAAGTGCAGAAGCAGGCTAATAGAGATTCACAAATAATCAGAAAAATCATAAATACAAGAGAAGTAATTATTCGGCAGTTACGAGGTCGCTCAGATACGAAAATGATAAATTACTGAAATCATGCAGCCACACGGCGGCTTACTGCAACTCTAGGCCGTGGACCATGATTCACACAAAACTGGCATCACACGATGCAACCAAGAAACAGTAAATATAATATTAATGACCGAAATCATGCAGCCACACGGCGACTTACTGCAACTTTAAGCCGTGGACCATGATTCACACAAAGTCGATAAATACCATAAGAAAGAATAGAAATTATGAGCAACTTCGTAACGATACTATTCAAAAGCAGAAGCCTTACCTAGGCGGTTGACTTCAGGCACACAAACTGACTCTAATTTAAATTATACAATATACTAGCAAAACTGAGAAGGAAGGGAAAAAGAATGAAAAGAGTTTGGAAGGATAAAGTTTTCGGTAGGATCAACGATAGAACGATAGCGGTAGAAGGAAAGGTATCGGTAGCTTAAATCGGGAGAATAATCGGAAGGATACGAAAAACAAAGCTGTCTCTCAGCAGGTCAAGCGTAGAATAGGAGGTCGTAGTTCGGCTCGTCGATCTCGCGGTTGTCGTGAGGTGATTCTTCTTCTTTGATTGGTGGGTTGACCCCCACCGCAAATAGGCCATCCCCCTGTGGCGAATATTGGTTACTGCTTGGTCATACGTTTTCCAAAATTACCGCTAGATGTGGTGTAATGTGCTGCTCGCGATTTCGTCGTTGACACCAACTCGTACGATTTTGTAGCTGCTTCGGTTTACGGTCCAGGCTGCCTATCATCGGGGACTTCTTTGACAGAGGCATACACAGGGTGCCTCTCGGCCAAAGTTACTGGGTGGAGAGTGACGCCTCATTGTTCACCTCCACCGGCTTTTGCACAGACAGTAGCTAGCTGCCTGTACCTGAGGTCGTGCAGTCAGACGGTTGGCCAAACCGTGGACCACGACCCACACAATTAGTCCCTGCCGATAGGAAGGCAGCGTCGATCCTCAGAATGATGGCTTTATCAACCTGGACGTAGTGGTTTGGAGTCGGTCCGGCACCAGGCCGGTAAGTCGGAGGATGGCAGGCTACGGTTTGCCCTTCACGCCATCCTTACGGCATCCGATAGAGCTGGCGGCTGGTTCCTCTTCGAGAAACGGTGCCCTCGGCCGCTGGGAGGATTCTTATCTCCCTGTTCACCGGCAGTCGAGGCGATACGGAAGGTTCGGGTGGATGCTACCCCAGGTGTATATAAAGGTGCACTAAGGTAGCCAGTGTAGTCTGATGAGACCGTCGGTAGGCGAAGTCGTCGAGAGCTGCAAGCGGTAGCTAGTGGTCCCTTGTTGGTCGGGATCGTTGTCGTCCAAGTACCTTGTTAGCTTGCGCCGAAGCGCGAAATAAAGAATTTACAAAAAAGAATTAGTTAAAAGTAGTTATTGCCTATTTTGTATCGAGTTTGGTTGGAGTACCCTGCTGAGGACGCGTAAACTAAAAATAATAGCGGTTGTGTGCCCTTGTGACGGGCGACTCTGAAACGCCACGTTACAATATATATATATATATATATATATATATATATATATATATATATATATTCTTTCAGATTAAGGATTTGGCTATTCTCGTGCAAAGCGATGTCAAAATAACCGTAGCGAAATTCATGCACGAAATTATGAACCACGCACTGGCCGCAAATTACAGCTTCCACGGAGCCCACAAGAAAAAAGCTTTTGAAAAATTGAAAATCTGCGATGTTGTATCAAGTAATGAATTTAATCTATATGGGTATCATCCGCTGCCGTTTCACGAAACCTCTTATTGTAAATAAGGAAATTACTGACCCCATTAAATCATGGCTGCGTCATGCCCCTGCGCGCTTGGCACGAGAAGAAAAGTGAGTTTCATTCCACATATTTTTCTAAATAAATCATGATATCACGGATTTTTACGCGAAGTATAGACAGTTTTTTCAGTGTACTCTATACACGTTACATAATTGCTGCATTCGAATTATTTTATTGCAATTCAATCATGGTATTTAAAAATATATATAAGACATTCTTCGTCAAATGAGCTACGATTTTTTTTACACTCTCAGATAATTTATATAACTGAGCAAATTCTAATACTGCTTAAAAGTACTTGGTGAATTTTTTTAGATTTTTTAGCCGCAAATTTAGGAGATCTGTATTTTTTTGTTTTTGTATCATGATAGACTATATAATTGTCGAATTAACGTAATTATAACGTAATTTATAGAGCTGCGGCTCTATAAAAGACCGTATTACGTTAAAATATTGTGATTTTTTTTTAACAAATGTGCTATCAGTATAAGATTTATTTTTTGTTTCTCAACAGTAATGTTCGACTGTTAAACCTTTTCTCCTCAATTTGATTTGTTGGGTTTTCTTCCTATGTGAGTGTATTAATACGTTTACAAGATTTCAATGGTAAAATACTGCTGCAATATTTCGTTCCAACGACATCAATTCCACTGAGAAATCTAAGGTGTAGAGTCATAATTCATAGCACACGTTCATTAATTTTTAGGTTTTATTGTGACCGCACAAACAAAATTATTTTCTTTTTTTTCATGAGTTTTTTTTCCTCTCTAACAAATAAGCTATCAACATAAAAATTTATTTTTTGTTTCTCAACGATAGTATTATTCGCCTGTTGAAGCTTTATTTGAATTTAATTTTTTGGGTTTTCTTCCTATATAAGTTTGAGTATTATTAAGTTTAGAAGATTGCAATGGTAAAATTTCGCTCCGATATTTTGTTCCAAAGACGGCAATTCCTTTTTCAGTTTATTGCGACAGCACAAACAAAATTATTTTATTTTTTACATGAGTTTTTTTCTATTTTCTATAAATTCATTCTAAATAGGATCATTTAGCAAAGCGGTTATGTATACTCATCATACTATCTATAAGGATATAATATACATATCTAATATTATAAGTTGATATTAAGTACGAATCCTGTCGGGCAAAGACCGAGAGTATAATTGTTCCTATGTATGTGCAATATACGAATTATATGTTTTTCAATAATATACTTGTGTGTACTTCATCAATTATGAAATCCAATATCGTCTGTTCAGGAGGGTCTCGTGCGTATACTTCTCACCTTTATATTGCTTTGATTGTGTATCTCATCGGTATACAAGTTGAGTCCACCCGAGCATTATCCGTATGTCTCATCGGCTATTATTGTGCGTTATTCAATTTTGAATAACTGGACTTCAGATTGAGTACACAAATACGCAATTCCGAGGAGTGTGTATAAATTTTTTTATATCGATTAGGTGAATACTTGTGACAGTATACCGCTGAAAAATGTACATATGAGAACCCCCCTTTTTCGTTCTATTCCATGGGTTCTATTGACGTCTTAACACAATTTGATTAATATCCCATCAGCGTCTTGATACAGTTTGGATAGTATCCCACGAGCATCTTTATGCAGCTCGAGTAATATTCCATGGACGTCTTAATACAGTCTAGATTAAGTCCTATGGACGTCTCTATCCAATCTGAACACCGTGTCAATACCAACTTTATATAGTCTTAACAATATCTTAAGGACATTTTAATGCAGTCTCGATAATGTCTTATCGATATCTCCACTCTACTGTGTTAGCAGTCCAAGAGACGTCCTGGGGATATGGCTTATAAGCAAACCTTTGGACGTCGTAATGACGTCAGTGAGACTGTCCCATTCCGGTAAACGTAGCGGATATTTAAGAGCGTATGGGAGTCCCATGGGACGATCCCAATACTATCACGAGACAATTTTCGAGGTGTCCGAAAGACGTACTTTGGACGTATTTTTGCTGTGTGGGAAGGTAGCTTTTTTTTATATCATTTGTGTTGTTTTGTGAACTAGTAAACTTTTTTTGTCTGCAATGTTCTAGTTTACCTAATTTATTACATAATTCTTCTGTTGTTTCTATAATTTCTCTGTCTATTTTATCGGCAATACAACTTTGGTAATCCATTGGCTATTGAATCAATCATTGTGCCTGTATCAATTGTTTTTCTAACCTCCAGTAATAACTTTTCTTTTTTTATAGCATATTCAATTAAATTTCCTGTTTGATATCTGTATGATATAGCATACCTTATTGGAGTCCAGCCTTTGTTAGCGAAAGTTTCATAAAAGATTTTCTTCCACTGATCCCAATCTGAATCTATAGATAATTTCAGTAGCATGCAGCTATATCAGTCTAAATATGGTTCATACAGGAAAAGTTTTAATGCTTCAATTTTTCTCTTATCCTGGTTCCCATCAAATCTTGCACACTCTTTTTAAAACTCACACATCCACTGGTTGGCATTTGTTGTTTTATTATTGAATTTTTCGGGGGAGGCGTTTGAGTCACAGATGGGTACGGACGTGCGTAACTAGCCCGTAGATGTAATCTGTGTGTTAAAGTGCTATCAGTGACTTTAAAATCTAAATACTACTACCATCAGGTGCCTAGTGCTCTCCTTCTCTGCTACATAAATAAATTAACGTGTTTTATTGCAATTTATAAACAAAAACAACTACAAAGTCACTGGCTTGTCAATTAATAGGTTAGGTTCTCATAACCTCTAGCATGCCAGCTGTCAGCGCTGGCGCAAAAGGCATAGACATTACCGATCAAGGAATACACTCTCTGGAAAAGCTTTCAGCTTGCTCGCTAGATAGCGGCTGCGGCCCAATCGTCAGCACCGACAGCTCGAATAAATCTGGGAACTTAACTCCGAGCGACTTAAATCCTAACGCTCCGGTCTTTTAATTCAACGCTCCAGAGACTCTCTTCACACCGCAGCCACCAAAGAAACAAAGAAACCCAAAAACCCAGAAACCTGCCCCAAGAGGTAGACCATCCAAAGCTGCCCAGTTGAAGCCACAACGATCCAGTTCTCTTAGCAGTATCCCAGCGTACTTCCAGAAAACAAATCTGAAAAGGACAAGGGACAGTAGTTCCCCTCCTACTCAAAAAAACCTCATCTCTCCACCGAACAAAGTTCCTCGTGCTTCATCCTCTCCTCCGTCAACTCGCTCAAAAATGGGAAACGACACTTCTGAGACTCCTATTCCAGAGACAATCAGTGATTTATTCAAACAAATGCTAATGTGGAGAATGGAAGACCAAAACAAGCTCGCTGAGCTGAAAGAGGATATAAAGAAATCCTGTGAGAGCCAAATTAATAAGCTAAAAAAGGATCTCACCGCTGAAAATAAAGCTCTGAAAAAGGAGCTGACGTCCGTCAAAGCCAGACTATCTGATCTTGAATCAAACGTCAGTATTCCCGTAGCTTCCGGTTCCTCTACTCGAGCCTTTAAGACTCGCATCACAAATGCCAGCATCAATTCTTTTGAAAAGCACTTACGAAGAAATAACGTCATTATACAGGGTCTGTCATTCAATGAATCCAATGTGAAGGAAGTGGTCGCCGACTTTCTCGAAAAACAATTTAGCGTTGGAAATTGCATAGAAGAAGTGAAAACTTTAAACAACGCCCCGGACAAAGTCAAGGTGACCATGAAGGACAGAACCTCCAAAGATAAAATTCTCAGCAACAAAAAATCCTTGAAAGCTCCCATTTACATTAACCCTGACCTAACTCCAACTGAAGGTGCCATTGTAAAGAAACTCAGAGATGAGGGAAAGAGGCTCATGGAACAGGGCAACACAATTAGGCACGGTTTCCAGAAACTTTTTGTAAATGGCAAACCGATGACCTGGGACGTAGCATCCAAAGCCCTTGTCCCCTGTCACTCATCTCCTGCTGCTTCAAACCCCCCGTCTTCTCAAGACACTGCACAATCCAAGGAGGCACTAGCCTCCTCAGGAATATCAATCTCAACGCCCAATTCTCAGTCTCTACTATCACATAAGACACAATAACGCAACGCCGACCAACCTCAATACATCAACGATTGCAACACCATTAAGATCATTTTCTGGAACGCCCACGGCTACTACAACATTGCTGATCTCACCAACAGCATCAATGCGCAATTCTATGGCATCTCGGAAACTTGGACCTCAACTGATACTCCTATTCATAACATGTGCAATACAATGTGCTTCACCGTACCAGCAACAAAACCACAAAAACAGGGGAGACCCAGTGGAGGACTAGTCACATACTCAACCCTAGAATCCTCAGTCATTGCCTCAACAGAATACTGCATCATCTCTAAAGCATCGACCAACAAACACGTTATTATTGTCGTGCTCGTCTACTTTAAGCCAAATATTAACTTGGAAGAAATTTTAGATCAGTTCAGAACACTCATTCTTAAGATACAATGCTCACAGAAGTACGATTTCTTCATAATTGGAGGCGATTTCAATGCAAGAGTGGGCAACGCTGGTCAATTGAATGATGATGCCTTCGAAAACACCAATATATTTGGGTTGAGAAACTCTCTTGATACAACCAGCAACCGCCAGGGAAAAAATCTTCTGCAATTCATGGAAGAGCTCGGCTTCATCTTGCTCAACGGACGAACTCTCGGGGACAGCCCAGGAGCCTTTACTTTCAGTAGTCACCTAGGCCAAAGCACAATTGATCTCGTATGGGCTGATACGTCCAGCTTGCATCTCGTCAACGACCTGCGGGTTGAACCTCTTTTAACACGTTCTGATCATTTTCCAGTAGCAATAAACCTGCTAGTTCCACATGCAGAATCCTTAGGAAACGTTCGTGAACATACATCGCGATCACCTAGACTGAAACGGAAGAATGAACTCGCTGATTGCTACCACGAGTGCATCTTATGGTCCCCGCTCATAAAAATCGACTCACATGAGGCTTCAGTTGAAGACTTCAACCGTAGACTCAGCGCCGCCATCTGCACTGCAGCCAGCACATCCCAGATGACTGTCACCTGCAGGAACAAAACCAACTGCTCAAGCATCAAACCCTGGTTTGATGACAGCTGTAAGTCTCTTAAACACACTCTAAAACTCTTGCTGCGACAATGCAAGGCTTCTAGTGATAACAACGCACTCTGGCCTGATTACCTGATAACGAAAAAGAACTGCTTCAACTACCTGAAAGCGAAGAAGTTAGAATATAGCAACATCATTCAAGGAAAATTTGCCAACGTTCGGAGCCCTAACGAATTTTGGGAGGCAGTCAGATCAGTCCGTCGACGACCCTCGATAACATCCACCATCTCCCTAGATGACTGGAAATCATTCCTCCACAGAGTGTACCCGCCTTGTGAATTGGTCCAATTGCTACCGGCCTTCCAATCTGATGCTATGCTAGAACTGAAATTACCATAGAAGAACTTCGTGCAAGCCTAAAAAAGGGAAAAACCAATAAAACGCCTGGCGCTGATGATATGAGTCACGAATTCTTGAAAAACTCACCAGACAATTGGCTTTTATTCATACTAGCCTTCTTCAACAAGATCTTGACGTCTGAATCGACTCCTGCTGACTGGTCCAGCATCATTAGAATCATGCTCTTCAAGAAAGGAGACCCTCACGACCCTGAGAACTACCGCAGTATAGCGTTGATCAACTGTATTACGAAAGTGTTTACCCAAATTCTTTGCAACAGGCTTCAAAAGTGGGCAGAGACCAAGAACCTCATCCCGGAAGAACAAGCCGGCTTTCAACCTGGGAGAAGCTGCGCCGACAACATTTTTTCAATGCTTGCTCTTCTACAAATTCAGCTGAGACACGACGATTCCGCAGTCTTTGTCCTATTTGTCGACATCAAGAGGGCGTTCGACTCTGTTACTCACACTTTGGGGTAATTTGGCCAAGTTTGGAGTAAGTAGCAAAATCATTAAAATACTGAAATTACTGTATGACAACGCCCAAATGCAGGTCAGAGTCAACGGTCAGCTCTCCAAACCAATAGATGTCACTCTAGGAGTCTTACAAGGCGAAGTCCTGAGCCTACTTCTGTTTGTACTCTACTTATCAGACATCACCGCATACTTCGACGATCAAGGCCTGGAGGGAATAAGTGTGAATGCCTACAGAAACGTCCTCATACTCCTGTACGCTGATGACATCGCTATAATGCTCCGCTCAGTCGCGCACTCGACGAAATGCCTCAAAGTCCTTGAAGCTTACTGTGCCCTGAAGTCCATGGTCGTCAACTCGAAAAAAACCAAGGTGCTTAAGGTTAACTCAAATAGAAGAAGCCGTAAGCAATACCCAACTTTATACTTCAACGGCGAAATTATCGAGCTGACAAAATCCTATGTATATCTTGGAGTTAAGTTCTCACCGAGGGTCCTGAGTATTCAAACGCTAAACTACGCCATCAGCAAGAGCAGACTCGCTACAAGCACTGCACTTTCAATCCTCTCCAAAATCAAAGCCGACTCATGGAAAGGGAAGATGAAAATTCACAATAGCCTAGTCAAGAGCACGTTTCTCTACATGGCACATATATGGTGTCTTAATCACGATTTCATAGAAAAACTTGAATCAGTCCACCTGGAATTCTTTAACAGACTTCTCTCACTTTCCAGATGCACTCCAAACTATGCTCTTAGGATCGAACTGTACATCCAACACATCGCTGTTAACATACTGCAACTAGCTCTGAACTGGATCATCAAAATTCTGCAGATGGAGGATTATCGTCTCCCGAAAATCTGCCTCCTGCGACTGGTAGAACTGCTGAACTCTCCTAATAAACCTCAAATCCAAAACTGGATCAAGCAACTCAGAGATCTTCTCAGCCTATTTAATGAGGACAAAATTCTGGACAGTAGGGACCCTGAGCTCTGGAAGCAACGCAAAGAGGGCATCCTGAGCAAATTTCGGCGCTACTTAGCCTCCGCAGATCGTGAAAGATATTCACGCTCTTCGGGCTGTCAAGTCATCTATCCTCTATCTATCATCTATCATCTATCCTCACCACCTCAGTAAGCCAATAATTGAGTTCAGACTCGCCAGTAAATACTCCTGCCACTTCACTATCAACAACGAGACCCTAGTGCTCTCACCGCTCAAGGACTGCAGGTACTGTGGCGCTTGTCACAAGGAAACAATCCTACATTTTCTGATCCAATGCCCTTTTTACTCACCTCTAAGAACCGAGTACTGGAAAGCCGAAATCAACCAAGGTTCAGACTTCGACAAACTGGGCGAGATCCTGGGAGTCACGCACAGACCTGATCTGAAAAAACTGCAGGCATATCTCCAAGACTGCCTCACTTTACGGCACACACTCATCTAGTCAAGCAAGAGCCAACCCGCTGGTCCGACTCCACCTGATTCCTGCTCACGAAGTTTACAATTTGAATATATTGAGATTGGTCCACTTTTCATTTCTTTTTACACTTATGCCGTTTATATAATAATTGTACCGCATACGTCACCCTATCCTATGTATACAGGACGTTGTCCATAAAATACAATAAATTAATTGAATTGAATTATTGAATTTTTCAATCACGAATTCTTTAGTTATTGACATCAAACTTTTCTCTTCAGATTTCTGAGTGTTTTCAATTAATTTTTCTAGTAGTGTAGCTATTGAATCATATTTTATCATTGTATGATCTATACTTTCATTTATCTCTTCTGAACACAGATCATTGAATTGAATATTTCCATCTTCTTTCATTTCTGGAGTCAGGGTAATCCATATTTTTCTTGTTTGATGTCTCTTCTTCAAGCTGTTTTTCATTTTTGTGAAGTTTGTTGATGCAAGAATTAATGTATGCATTCTCACTTCTTGATCTTCTTTAGGCAGGCAGAAGGTTCTATTGTCTTGTGTACCAATTGAGGTTATGATTATCATATTTGACTTTCCATCTACGACAGGCACATTTCTAAATTTGAATTGTAATTCATCCATTTTTCCACAAACGAGAATGCAGTTTTGTGATATTTGGTTGATTTATTGAGTAGTCCAATAGGTGGGTGTAAAATAACTGCGAACCGTTTCTCTGAAATAAACAAAGTTTTGTATTTTATTCACTTATTCAAACTTACATAGTTTCCATATACAACCATGTACTAACCTGAAATAAACAAAGAAACTACATTCAATGTTTATTCTTCATCTCTTTTATTCGCTCTTTTGATATTCTATTTATTTATTATTTGCACCTGATATATTTCGCAACCTCTATCTCCTCTCTCTTTTCCTCACTCGTCTCGAGGGTCCACTACCTCACCGACCCGCGTGTGAGAGCGGGTCTATTCAACCCATTCTTAAGGAATTAAACTTCCTTACATATGTATATATATATGTTGTGAAAACGTGCCTTTAGGTCACACCATCTTGGTGTTTCTATAGAGTCGTAGACGACCGCTGGGTCAGTACTTGTGGACACGGGCCACAGAGCAGACACGCTCCTAAACACACGCTCTCGCTATCCTACCATTATATACATTATATCTCGTGTACTTCATTTATATAAACCCGTCAGTCCCGAGTCCTCAACAATATATATGTATATAATTTTTCATTTAAAAAATCGGAAACTTGAGTATTTTAAAATGAATTAAAATGATAAAAAATGAATTTTAAAAACTCGAAAGCATTACCTCAAGAAACGTATAAACTAATTAAATTTGTTGGTATTTTCATCTCTGATGATCCAGTGATGAGTTATGCAGTTCACTGCAATTTTGTTGAGGCGTCTGCAAAAATTTGCTGTCAATGGCTAGTTTCTGCATAATTATTAATGAAAATTTTACAGGATATTTTTCAAATGTCCTTTTGTTATAAAATTTTTACATAAATAAATATATATTAACTGTGTCATAAAAAAAAAAAATTTAAATACGTTTTTTTATAGCGAATTAAACTCATCCCCCCTCCTCCCTTTGAATTCTTATATCGTTAACATTATTATATTGTTTCAGATAACGTTGATCAATGCAACCTTGATGAATTCATTTTTGAGGCCGTGTTTTCAGAAACTCCTTCTGTGCCTTCGACGTTGACTGCCTTAAATACAATCGAACGAAATTTGGAGGTGGGGGAATATTAGATCGAGATTGTCACCGAACAGAGAATCTCGATGAAAAGATTCCTACAATGGAAACGTTCGGAATCCAGCTTGGAATTGTTCGAAAACCAGAGCATTTCATCGAATGAAGAAAATTCATACGTCAATTGGGGCAAATTAACCGCGTATTACATCTTTCTTCCCGATACAAGACAAATTACAAAAACTCGTCCAAGAAAAAGAGCAAGTAAAAAATACACTGAGGTCTTATATGGAGCATAAATGTGTTATATAAGCAACGTACGTTAAAAAATTACGGAGTGTGCTTCAGATTCAGGCTCGTCACAATCGAACTTTTTATTTAAACTTTTCCAAAGTGCCCATAACAAATGCGAAGAAACAAAAAAAGTAGGAAATAGATATGACGAAGCTCTGAATCTTTTTAGTACACACCTTATTACAATAGGTGGAAGAATGTTGTATAAAACCTTGTACGCGAATTTACCAATCCCTTCCCTGAGTACGATAAGTCGTGTGATCGGTAACTCTACCTGTGATATCAAGGAAGGAATATGTCGAGCCAAGGAATTAAAAGAATTTCTAGTCATACGAAATTTACCTCTTACAGTATGGATGAGTGAAGATGCGACACCCATCACCGGTCGAATACAATACGATACTCGCTCAAACGTATTCATTGGTTTTGTATTATCTTTAGATAAAAAAGGAATGCCCGTGAGTGGTACATATTCGGCTACGTCGATCTCTAGCATTGCAGAATATTTTGAAACGGGTAGTGTTGCTAGCTTAGCCTACGTAATCATTGCTTAGCCCCTGATCGAAAACGGTCCGTCATTTCGCTTGTGTATATTTAACACGGATAATAAGTTTTACGCAACCTATGTTCTGAACCGGTGGGAATACATTATCTCGTGTTTAAAAAAAAGACATAACTGTTTTTGGAATTTCTTCCGATGGAGATCCACGATTATTAAAGGCAATGCGTGTTCGATCTGAGCCGGGAATTGATTCGCCTATTGACGTAGATAATGATTCGACTGTTTACTTACAAGGGGACCTTACAGGTTGTCACTCACGGATTTGAATGGGTCTCAGATATGTTGTAGAGGGACTTACCCTGAGTACCTCAGTACAGGGATTTTTTTCAACGGCTCATAGTTTTCGGAAAAAATTGTTCGGAAATTTGACTCGTACCTATTATACCAGTAAAGTACTCTGTTTTCCAAGGAAGCAAGCGTAGCCCAGTGGGCAAGGTTCACGGCTCCGACTCTAGCGGTCCCGGGTTCAAGTCCCGTACAATGATTTTTTTTTTTCTCACGAAACACAAATAAATAGAATGGACTGTGCAAAATCGTCTAATTATTTATTATTATTTTATTTATTATTATTTTTAGAATTTTTTTTTTATGTTTTTGTTACGGGGTGGATTGCGTAGGCTCCGATGAGCGGTAATCGGAGCTTACTCCACGCCCCGCCAAGGTGTTATTTGGCTATTGTAGGGTCCGTTCACGTCGACTATGGACTCGCGTGCTACTACTCCCAATGCAGGAAGTGGATGGAATAGAAAGGGATCGGTATTAAGGGAAGGTAAACGATTTAAAGTATATGATTGTTTATCAGTGGTCAATGCAACGGAGTCGGTCAAGGGAAAAAGGTATGGTCTTGGTTTGGAGGAATAGATGTCTTGCTTGAGCGCTGGGATGGATCTGCTTGGTTTTGCGGGATGTAGCAGGCAAGCTAGCCGCGAGTTACAGGAGAACCTGCTGACTCGCGAACGATAAGAGTAGACTACAGAGCGTAAGGTAACTAAGAGCGTGGGAAAGGAATATGAAGTCTGGAGGACGTAACACGCCCCCCCTTGGGGAAGAACATTCGGTGAGGGTACGAAATAGGATGTTCGGAAGGAAGCGGAATGCCATGAAACGTAGTGACTCACTTACAGAATATTACAAAGAAAGGTCTTGAAATCTAGCGCCTAGATATTAGTGCGCGTTTAAGTGGGTTGGTGTACATTTGAATAAAAAAAAAAAATTTATAAATGACATCTTATCGTACTGAATCACTTACAAAATATTACAAAGAAGAGTCTTAAAATATGGCGCCTAGATGTTAGTGCGCGTTTAAGTGGGTTAGTATACATTTGAATAAAAAAAACATTTATAAATGACATCTTATCGTACTGAATCACTCACAGAATATTACAAAGAAGAGTCTTAAGGTTTGAATTGGCTAAAGCCGTTTTCAGTTTGGACAATAGCTTGAAGATATCGTATAGGTTGCTTTTATCTAAGCCTTTTGTTTTCAATACTAGGGTGAAAATACGTCGACTATTGTGCTTAGACTCAATGACATCAAATTTTCGCGGACGAGGCCTCATTAGTATTTTTGGGTCAACGATATTCTCGCCGGCAAGTTGGGCTGGTATACCCTTGATATAAGCGCAGTCTGTCGATATGAAGTGCGCATAGTTGGTTTTGAGCATCAAAAGTCCATCATTGGTATCTTTGACATTGTCCGATACTGGTATGTCGTCCAAGTTGTCAATAAAATATGCAAAACCGTGAGGGTCATTAATTTGATCATGGTTAGTGTTGAGAGCAATGTCGTGGTTATGGTCAGTAATTTCCGTATGTGAGTTGAATTGTTGAGTGCACGTATAGTATTCGGTGTCTGTGAGCAAGTCGGAACTGTCGTCGTTATCAGAGGTGGGCGGGAGCGGCGAGGGAGGAGGGGAACAGGAGTGTAAGGAAGGGTTCGTCGGTTTGGAAGTAGCGGGGGGGTATCTCCTAGCGGGACGCGGTGCCCGACAGGGGGGGGGGGGGGGCATGATGACGTCAGTGGGTGGGGGTGGAGGTGGAATCGGACGAGGTGCTGCAGGTTTAGTCGGACGTTCCGATTCCTTTCGCAGATGGCGGCGGGGGGGTAATCCAGATGTGGAAGGAACAGGGTCAGGAGGGTTAGTATAAACGGGTGGGGGTGTAATGTAGGGGCGCGCAGTGGCAGGAAGCGGAGGGTCGAGGCGGCAAACGGTAATACTTATTTTTGAATTTTTAAAACCATAATGGATCATTCTGCGTACCGCGCTCCATTCTAATTTGTCGAGTCCGCAACCTATCAATGGTATCGAGACGGATGTTACGCCATTTTCTTGCAAGGTTTTCCTAAAGTTAACCAAGGTGTCAAAAAAAACGTGGGGCGAAGGTTTGTCACTGTATTTGGGCTTTGTAAATAGGTTATAGATTTTCCGGTTTTCATGTACCACAGAAATAACGTCAGTCACAGTCGGGTCGAATTCTCTAAGTTGTTCGCGGTTTATGAATTTACGTTCTGTCAGTTCTGAAGCGATTCCTTTTGACATTTGGCAGTCAGCCGATATGCAATGAGCTAAGTTATCCTTTTGCTGTAAAAGGTCAGCTTTTATTCCTTTGACACGTCTATTACGCATGAGAGGAAAAGTTTCGCTTTCTATAAGGAAATCGCTATGAAAAGGGCCCGGTAAATCGGTGGCTGGTTAAAAGTCATCGGTTCCTGATTCAGTTTCTGGGGTCTGTAAGTCATCCGAGCTGAGGGAAGTATCTGAAAAGTAGCTCAGGTATGGTCTTTTATGAGGCGTTTAGGTTGGCGATGTACTGGGATCGGTGCTGGGGCAATGAGGGGGGGTTTGAGCAACGGAGTTTCTTTATCGCTGAACTCATCGTCGGAAAGATCAGAGGAATCAGAGGAGTATATCATCTTACACGGTTGTGAGATTTTAGGGTGTTTCAGCGGAGCTGGGTTGGTGGACTCGTCTGTGGTCTGTCGAGGGCGTCTGGGGTACTGATAAGTCTTTTTAGTGCGTTCTTTTGGTTTATCGCTAGAGGCTTCAGTCGTTGGACGGGGGCGTTTTGCATCTATAGGAAGAATTTGAGCGGTGTCGGGCGGTGCGTTCCTGGACAGAGCATCAGTGTTGGTATTAGATTTTCCGGACTTGTATTTCGTATCGAAGTCGTAGTCTGCCAGTTCTAAGCTCCATCGTAATAAACAGGAATTAGGCTTCTTGACGCTTTTTACCCATTTGAGTGGCTCGTGGTCTGTAATTAAAGTCAACTTCTGACCATAGATGTAGGGGCGGAAGTGATTCATACTTCAGTAGGCGGCGAAGAATCTTTATCAGGTACCGAGTAGTTTAATTCAGCGGGCTTGAGGGCTCGGGATGCGTATGCTACCGGTAGGTCGGCACCGTCTTTATCTTGACTGAGTACTGCACCTATCGCGAATTTTGGCGTGTCTGTAGTGAGCGCAAATGGTTTGTTGAAGTCCGGGTGTTGTAGAATTGGTTCTTTGCATGAACAATCGCGTAAGGTTTCAAAGGCAGACTGGTGTTCGGACGTCCAGATGGAAGGGGTATCCTTCTTCGTTGCATTGTTAAGGCATTCAGCAATTTTTCCAAAATTTGGAACAAATCTTCGGTAGTAACCTAAAAGGCCAACGAACTGTCTAACATTTTTGGGACTTTTGGGGACAGGATACTCTTTTACAGCTATTAATTTACCAGGTCAGGTTTTACTCCTGACTCAGTTATTAGGTGTCCGATGTAAACGACTTCCTTGCGCAAGAATTCGCACTTGTCTGGCTGCAGAGTTAAACCAGCAGGGGTTAGTCGCTTCATTAATTTCCGAAATTTGATTTCATGTTCTTGCAAGTTTCGAGCGTAAATAACTATGTCATCTAAATATACGAACATCCCGTTGCCTTGTAGGCCTAGGAGGACTTGGTCCATGAGCCTTTGAAACGTGGCGGGGGCGTTCTTCAGTCCGCAGGGCATACGAGAGAATTCATAATGGCCTCTAGGTGTCAAAAATGCAGTTTTCGTGCTGTGACCCGGATGCATGGGAATTTGGTGGAACCCGGAAGCAAGGTCGAATGTGGAAAAGTATTTAGCTCATCCAAGCTGGTCAAGAATTTTCGTGATATCGGGCATGGGGTATGCGTCGCCGACTGTTTTTTCGTCAAGTTTTCTGTAGTCGATTACCATACGCCATCGTTTATTATTGTCACTATCCGGTTTTTTTTAGAACGATCCACACCGGGGAATTATACGGAGATGAGGAATGTTCAACAAGATTCTGCTCGAGTAGTTTATCAACTTGGGATTCGATTTCGTCTTTGTGAATTTTGGGAAAACGGTATTGTTTGGTATAAATAGGCGTATTGTCCGTCGTGGGGATAGTGTGATTAGATAAATTGGTGTGGCCTAATTTATCACCTGGGAGATGAAAGAGATGGTTGAATTCTGTTACGAGGTTAAATATAGATTGTTTTTCGGTCTCATTCAAATGATCAAGATGTAATCTGCTCTTTAGGACGTCCAATCTTTCTGACCTACGGTCAGTCAAGAGCACTGTTGCGGCACCGGGACAGGGTGTACTGTCGTCAGGGATAGGAGGATCGGATTGCAGTTGCGCGAGGTCAGTGGACTGGATGGGGCAGGAGGGGGGATTATTAGTCGTTCGCGATGTACGCTTGGCGGCAGAAAGAATAAATGAGTTGCTTAGGAGAGGGCCTGGGTGCGAAACGAGGATTTTGGCGCGGGCATCGCTGTGGTGGTTACTCGATGCAGTGGGCGTAGCGTTGGGCATGACTGTACTCAGTGGCTCGTCGAACTCGTCTAGGGTTACTGTTGGGGGTCTTATCGTTACAATTGAACGCGTACGAGTGAGCGATGCCGTTCTGGTTTTCAACTACCGCTTCACCACATAGAACATTGTTGCCTAAATCGATGCGTTCAAGGTAACCTACTATAGTGTCTGGGTTCGCAACTATTAGTGGGATGGCTTTCACGGTACGGGCCTGTATTGTAATTACGCGCGTGTTTTCGGGTGCGGACGAGGGTTCATCGAATTCATTAAAGTGGATTGACAATGAGGATCCGAGCATCACCGAGCTTGAGTTAAAAGAAATAGTTGCTTTCTCTTCGTAAGAAGGGTTGGCCTAAGATGCCGTCGTGCGGAATCGGAAACGAGTCAGGGACTAAGTGAAAGGTATGGGATTTACTATTAAAACGTATTTCCGCTTTTGCGATAGTTTGCGTCTTTTTGTCTGTTATACCAGTCAGCGTCAAACGTTCGTCGGTTGTTCGTCGTACGAGGGGCCTAACGGAACTTCCTTTGACCAAGTTGACGTCTGAACTGGTGTCAATAATAAATGTAGATATTTTTATAAGCTCGGGCGTGTCGATCAAAATTACTGGAGGGTCAGCTGAAGCTGTTATGAGGATTTGACTTGAAGATCGGAACGCTAGTTGTTTGCATTGCTCGCGGGCGCGTTCTCCCCGGGGGCGATGTTCCCGTTTAAATGTTTATTTGAGCCTGCATTGCCTTGGTTATTACGCGGAAAGGATCTACATCGGTCTACTTTGTGGCCTCTGCGATTACAATTGTCGCAGTATGGTTCTTGATTCTTGTTGGTCCTGTTGCATTCATTGTGGAAGTGGCCCATTCTGCGACATTTAGTACAATATCTTTCACTTTGCAAACGGTGATATTCCGTGATGGAGTGACCCTGGTGGTTACAAAATTGACAAGTGCCGGGCAGAGCATTTACGTGGTCAGCAGAACTGGTGTTCGGATGGAGCGATTGGGCGTAGGTTCCGGGTTCGGTACGAGGCGCTGGTTGATAAACGTAACCAGGTGTGGGCAATGGCATCAGGGGGGAGGGGGGATAGAGGAGGCCAGGGCGGGCACCTGAGACGGAGGAGCAGAATGGGGGGGTAACGGCGGGCACATGGGTGTAGCGGGGGTAAAATATTGTGCAGAGAATTGCATCTGTCGGTTAATTAGCTTGGCTTCTTCACCTTCGGCGATGGTGACGGCAGTTTCGAAGGTCGGTAATGGTCTGATAGTAGCGATTCTCCACTCCAATTCTGGTCGAAGCCCTCTAATAAACGATCTAGAGGTATCCTTCTTTAGATCATTCAGTAGAAGCGTTGCTAAGTCTGGTGGGTGCTTGGATATGATCGCTGTTCTTATTTCTTTTGATATTGCTCTTATTCTGCACGAGTAATCTATGATGCGCTCATATGGTTTTTGTGTAATTCTATCTAATTGAGCAGGTAACTGGCATATGGGGATATCCGGGCGGTATGCTCGGCTAAGGGCAGTTATGAGGTCCTCGACGTCATTACAGTTAATGCCTATTAAATATTGAGAAGCGGGGCCTGTAAACTTTGATTGCGCAAATTTGGCGAAACTTATTTTATCCGAAGCTTTTATAAGAGTCTCTACGTGACGTAATTGTTCTACAAATGAGTCAAAGGGCATGTTGTGGCGGTCGAAAGGGGGGATTGTCGGCAAGACATCTTCTACTGACCAAAAGTTTGAACCGGTTTCGTTAGTTGGTGCCATGTCGATTTAAGCAGGGTATTGCAAGTATAGGAATAAAAATATCAACTTAACACTAAGACTTAGAGTAGACTTACAGGGCGAAGGTGAACGCAAAAACAGAGTACAGCATGGTTCTAGGCAGCTGGACGCAGGTGAAACTTGAAGAGGCGATACACGTCATGCGTCGGCACGAGGAGGGTATAGATGAGGTACTCCGTGGCGTTTTGATAAATAAGTGTGGTAATCCAGGTCTTAGGGCGATGTCACTTTCGGGTCCAGATTCTCGTCTTAAGAGGGTTGCAGGAGTCCGAATGAGCAATATTCAATATTTGTCGGTTCGAAAGGTGATGTGTTCAGATGCGGTGTGCGGCTTGACTTGGCTATCGCACTGAATTTTCACTCGCTACACAGTTATTCGACGTCGTACGTATCGATGAATTTCAATAGTACCAAAATGTGACGGAGTTATTGAAATTGGAGACTCTTTGCAGAGCCTGTATCCGTGGCGAGTTGAATAGGTTCTGCGTGCCTGTCACAGTACTTTGTGGCCCGGAGTTCGTTCGTCACACGGCTATCACTGATTGGTACGGCGTTACAAATTTTGAGCACTGAACACTTTCGTAGAAAACATGCAGCACTGCACTGACGAGTAGGTCGACGGGCAAAACCGCTGCCACCAAAATGTTACGGGGAGGATTGTGTAGGCTCCGATGAGCGGTAATCGGAGCTTACTCCACGCCCAGCCAAGGTGTTATTTGGCTATCTTAGGGTCCGTTCACGTCGACTATGCACTTGCGTGCTACTACTCCCAATGCAGGAAGTGAATGGAACAGAAACGGATCGGTATTAAGGGAAGGTAAACGATTTAAAGTATATGATTGTTTATCAGTGGTCAATGCAACGGAGTCGGTCAAGGGAAAAAGGTATGGTCTTGGTTTAGAGGGATAGGTGTCTTGCTTGAGCGCTGGGATGGATCTGCCTGGTTTTGCAGGATGTAGCAGGCAAGCTAGCCGCGAGTTACAGGAGAACCTGCTGACTCGCGAACGATAAGAGTAGACTACAGAGCGTAAGGTAACTAAGAGCGTGGGAAAGGAATATGAAGTCTGGAGGACGTAACATTTTATTGAAAATTTTTTTTTTCATTTCTTTCATTTAAAAATTTTTTCAAATTATTTATTATTATTTCATTTTTGGCACAGAAAAAAATTATTACAGGAGAAGAAATTATAATATCCTTCACAAGAAGTTTTTGATTATGATATGAATTTTAAAACGGTCGGCCCGTTATTTTAAATATAATACCCTAGTCAGGTTTGCTACCTGCAATCCCCATTCCCACTCATACCTCATCCCTTTGTTATACGAGCCCTAACGGAATTTTGGACGTTTAGCAGTCAGACGACGCCAGTCCTTCGCAGGCATCAGTTGTGTGAATAAATACGTTGGGTATAACGTCGCTACGAAAAATGAAATGATCAAAAATTATTTTTAAAAATTTTCAAATGAAAAAAATAAAGAGAAGTCTGAAAATAATAATAAATAAAATAATAATAAATAATAAGACGATTTTGCACAGTCCATTCAATTTATTTGTATTTCGTGGGAAAAAAAAAAAAAAGTATGGTGCGGGACTTTAACCCGGGACCGCCAGAGTCGGAGCCGTGAACCTTGCCCACAGGGCGACGCTCGCTTGCTCAGAACATATATTACTTCACCAGTATAATAGGTACCAGTTAAATTTCAAAACGATTTTTCTCGAAAACCATGAGCCGTTGAAAAAAATCCCTGTACTCAGGTACTTAGGATAGGTCCCTCTACAACAAATCTGAGACCCATCAAAATCCGTGACTAACAACCTGTAAGGTCCCCTTGTTAGATGCAACGGCAGCGAAAATCTGCTTCCCGTACTTTCATGCAAGGTTCGAACCCGAAATAATTGCCATTTAAGATACGTTACATATAGGTGCGAAACTTCGAACACGATTGTTAAAACCATCGATAATTCTTCCTATGGGAGACTTTATAATTACAGCTAGTCACTTCAAAATTCTTATGGATACAGCATCAAAAGACAAACACTGTCTAAATCAAAAAGACTTATCACCAAAAGATAAGATGAATTATGCCTCGGCCGAAAAAATAAGTGACCCGAAAGTCATTGATTTATTGAAACAGAACGTTCCCGGAAGTGAACTAATGACTTAAAAGTCACTAGAACTTGAAATTCATGGCTTACTTACAAATCATCCATCTTTTCACTAGCGTTTCTCTCAAAAGAAATATAAAGCCTTTTAGTCCAGCCGAGTAAGCATTGACTCCTATTCTTTTCGAGAACACTTTCGCAGATTTTTCGTGGGTAGATTTGAACTCACCTAATGAGCCCTTGATTTTGCCGCCATATCAATTTAACAGCTGATTGTTTATAAAAATGTCGAAAGAAAAAAAATCGATTTCTTATTTTTAATTTTTTTTCTATCGGTGCGAGGAAAAAATGTTCGATATCAAAGTAGTAGGTCTCAACCTTGTGTACGGAAAAAAAAATTTTTATTTGAAAAATAATTTTTAGTTCAGCCGCAAAATGTAAAGAACCAGCCATTTTTTTTTTTTCAATTTCAATCCAGTTTCCTTAATTATAAATTTAAATCTTTAAAACTCTCATGTCGCGTGTGAAATTAGTGCTTCAAAAACCAGACCAAAACTTATTCGATTATCTCGTACATTACGGCAACAAATAGCGATTTTCGAAAAAAACTTTGGGTATCAATAGAATAACAACATAATGGGGTTACAGCGTGAAAAAAATTTCTCGTAGTACTTACAGATATGGAGATTGCTAATGCGATTGAAAAAAAATTTTTTTCCATCGACAAAGGTCGAAAAAAAAGGAAAGAAAATTTTTCTCAATTAAGGGGACCCAGTGGTCTAGAAATTTCAAAAAATCGATTTTTTTTCGATATTTCGAAAGTATAGTATCTTAAGAATATACTGTGAAATTTTCATGCGGAAATTCCCAATATTATAGCTTCTACAGCCCATTCCAGGTAGAGAGCGGTCAGCGCGCTCCTAACGGGTTCAGCACTCGGAGCGCGGCAGCTGTCCCGACCCTTCTCCGCATCTTACCTTTACATTTGTAACCGAATACAATATAATTCCTTCGGAATACAAACGTTCCGAAGGGATCCTCTATGGTGCCGGAATCGCGGATTAACTGTAAGTATTCAAAATTTACTCAATTTTTGAAAATATCTGTACCTCAAACTTTAAACTCATTTATCTCGAAACGACTTTTTTCGGCACGGCGGGGGTGAAAATAAAAAAACTATTCAACCGAATGACTTGAAATTTGGATATGTTGTTCACAACATGTATGGCTATCGTCGGAACTAGAATCATAATTTTATTTGAATAATTTTCTATTGTTTACACTAAAAAACTAGTGAAAAAAAACCCGATTTTACGAACTTTTTTTTTCAACGCCCGCCATTTTGTCAATTTTCAATTTTTTTGATTTGTTCTAGTTCCAACTATAACTGCACTCTTTCTGATTAAGAATGTCTTTGAATTTTTTGTTTCAGATGAGTAGAAGTCTCGAAATCACCTCCGCGGTTCGGATCCGATTTTTCGAGAGGGTCATCTTTAGCGGCATTTTTATAATAATAAATATTGTTTCTGAAAGAAAAAAAATTTTTTTGTATGATTAATAAACGTAGTAATAAGCTCGAAAAGTTAGAACATCGTTTTTTTTATTTTTAATAGCAAAAAAAAAAAAATCGTGAAAATAGGTGTCATTTTCGTGCGCTAGACCACCGGGTCCCCTTAACAAATAGGATTATTGCTGAAATTATCTACTTACGAAAGACATTTTTCAATATTTTTATTTCTGTTTTTGTGACAAAAGATTAAAAAAAAAACCTCTTTATCTTTATTAGAACCGGATTTACACTTGTTTGACTTATTTTCAATTTATTATCAATGTTAATAATATTAAGATTTGAAAAAAATACTGTATCTCGTCCATACCTCAAGGGTCAACCATGAATTTCTTCATTTTTATTTGAGCTCTATTTTTATCAAAATTAATTAGTGAATCGAGGCAAACGCGAGGCGTCGCATCCCAGCAGCGCGGCAACGTGAAAGGGCGGCGCGGCGACGCGGTGGGGGGCATACGATAGCGGGCGGTCGAACAGTAGTTGTTAAATGAATATCTCCGGTAAAAATTATCGTAGAAGAATTTTTTTTTTTTTTCTAAACTAATTATTTTTTTCTCAGCTATCGGAATATTCAATTAGTTTTTGGAGTTTACTCCTTAAAAAACGATCAGAGTTATAGGGCCCGGTACGGAAATTATATGAGGAGTAAAATCAAGTGTAACACGAAAACTTGGGGCGTTACAGAAAGAGACTAACATATATATTGAACGTGCAAAAGAATGCGATGGAATACATTACACAGCGTATCCTATACTCGGGGTCTCCTCTTTGTGTGATGCTTCGTAGTCTCACTGTGTAGTTCACTACCTCTGGTCTGAGAGTTGAATGTGTGCGTATGTTTGTGTCACGAACGCCGCATATTCACACCCAAATATATCATCATAACCATGTCAATAATTATTAATATCGCTTTAGAGACGAGGAAGCATAGCTTTAAATTAATTAGTAAATTTATAAATATTCATCTACAAAACAGTTCGTGGCACCACCAAAGCGCAACGGCGTAGTTGACCGTCAGCAACGTCAGCGTCTCCGCGCCCGCCAGATCCCGGGTGTAATCAACACCGGGATGAGGCGAGCGCGAGATCACGCGCTTCGAGGATGACCGTCGCGAGGCGAGCCTTTGTTCCAAAATTGTAAATTCAGCAAAAACCTCGCTCGCTGCCCGACGCTCCACGGGGTGTCGGACGAGCGAGCGAAGTCAGTCCCGTTAGAGACAGAATCAAACCAACGTCAACGGAAACAGGCTCCTTCCAAGCTGTCGAGTATAGAGTTATCAGTCTTAGAGTCACCGACGAATAGAGAGAGAATTCCTCTAATTCTACACGCGGTGTTCAAAGCGTCTGGCGTCGCGACGTTAGCCTTTCGAAGTTAGACTTTAAGTGTAGGAAGCTGTGCCACGAACTTAATCAAGTTGTGTAGTCTTAATTGCTTGTGAGTGAAAAAGTGTGAGCCGTTCTGCGAATTCGGAGCTGAACCACCGAAGAATAAGTGCGAGAGAGAGAGAGTAAACATTAAGATAAAACCATTGTAAGCTTCCCCGTCTCCCATTTCTCTTGCTACCTTTTTCATTAAACATTTTGGTTCCACAGAAAACATTCCTAAATTTAATATTGAAATCCTCCAATCCATTTCGCAGGGATCGTCCTGTAGAGGGCGATCGCCAACTTACCCACGGAAAAATTAAACATAAACCTCTACGGTTACCTAGAGGGTTAAGTCGTCGCGTGCGAGACCGCTGCGCACGTGACATTTGTACGTGTGTGTTGTGTGCCTGCGTATTACGAAGTTCTGTCGCAACTTGTATACTGCTGCCGAGTACAGGGTATGCATGCTGTATAATAAATACATATAGTAGTATTTATTGTATCGATATAACGTACACAAGCAGCAACCTAACCATTAACTTTCAATGTTTTGATTTTAAACTTTTCTTGTACTTCTATGCATTGATACGTGTATTTTCATGTACTATTAAACAAATCATGAAGTAATTAAGGTTAAAATAATCCGAATAATTACAGATATATGTTTGTTTCTCTTATCATTTTGGAAGATGCATTCATTTGCTCATTTTTTCTATTCGATGTATATCATAATTATCGTTCGTGAGAAGTGAAATCCGGTCGTACGTCGGAGCTGACACACACACTTTTTTTTTTTACATTGATCAATAATTTTTTTTCTTTTTTTTCTTATTTTATATCGCAATATCTCCGGTAAAATTGTAGAAAGATTCCTTTTTGTTTAAATCTAATTACTTTTTTCTCAGCAATCGGAATATGTCATTAGTTTCTTATTGTGATAAATGTTTTTTTCTTTCAAAAAAAAAAACCTACGACAATTTTTACCGGAGATATTGCGATATAAAAGAGAAAAAAAAAATAATCAAAATAAAAACCTAATTGAACATTCCGATAGCTCAGAAAAAAATAATTAGTTTAGAAAAAAAAAAATTCTTCTTCGATAATTTTTACCGGAGATATTTATTCGACAACTACTGTTCGACCGCGCGCTATCGTATGGCCTCCACCGCGTCACCGCGCCACCCTTTCACGTTGCCGCGCTGCTGGGATGCGACGCCTCGCGTTTGCCTCGATTCACTAATTAATTTTGATAAAAATAGAGCTTAAATAGAAATGAAGAAATTCATGGTTGACCCTTGAGGTATGGACGAGATACAGTATTTTTTTCAAATCTTAATATTATTAACATTGATAATAAATTGAAAATAAGTCAAACTAGTGTAAATCCGGTTCTAATAAAGATGAAGAGGTTTTTTTTTTTAATCTTTTGTCTCAAAAACAGAAATAATAATGTTGAAAAATGTCTTTCGTAAGTAAATAATTTCAGCAATAATCCTATTTGTTAAGTAAGAAAAATTTTCTTTCCTTTTTTCGACCTTTGTCGATGGAAAAAAATTTTTTTTCAATCGTATCGGTAATCTCCATATCTGTAAGTACTACGAGAAATTTTTTTCACGCTGTAACCCCATTATGTTGGATTCTATTGATACCCAAAGTTGTTTTCGAAAATCGCTATTTGTTGCCATGATGTAAGAGATAATCGAATAAGTTTTGGACTGGTTTTTGAAGCACTAATTTCACACGCGACATGTGAGTTTCGAAGGTTCAAATTTATATTTCAGGAAACTGGATTGAGATTAAAAAAAAAAATGGCTGGTTCTTTACATTTTCCGGCTGAACTAGAAATTATTTTTGAAATCAAAATTTTTTTTTTTTATACACGCGGTTGAGACCTACTACTTTTATATCAAACATTTTTTCCTCACACCGATAGAAAAACAATTAAAAATAAAAATTCGATTTCTTTTTTCAACATTTTTATAAACAATCAGCCGTTAAATTGATATGGCGGCAAAATCAAGGGCTCATTGGTTGAGGTCAAATCTACCTACGAAAACTTTGGCGAAGCTGTTCTCGAAAAGAATAGGAGTCAGTCGATTACATGCCTTATTCGCCTGTACTATTTAGACGGCATATATATGTAAGTAGTAGACCAAGGGGGGTTCTGCGTCCAAACACCTTCTTTACCGACCGAGCCGACCAGTCCGCCTATACATTCTCCCCAGACTCAAACCCTTTTCCGCTCCGCGTAGCCCAGACTCAAACCCTTTTTCGCGATGACGTCACGTCCCGCATTCTTCTCCCACGATATGACTGCTGATGTGTAACCCACTCCGAATTCCTTTCCCACGATATGACTGCTGATGTGTAATATCAACCACCCCACATTCCTTTCCCACGATAGGACTGCTGATGTGTAATATGAACCACCCCACATTCCTTTCCCACCTTATCAGCCCCGTGACATTCCAAAATTAATAGTTCCGAGAATTGTTTTTCACTTACTCGGTTTGATATCCAAGGTCGACCGATAGTCGCGGTACAGAGCCTGCGGTGTCAGGTTACTATCGCTCTTGGAATGCCAAAAGGTGCGCGCGCATCCGTACAGCTGCCCTATAAAAAGGACGCTCATCACTGCAAACGATCATTACCAAGCTGTCAAGCATACGTGAGAAAAGAGCTCAAGATGGAATCCGCGAAGTGTTTGAGATTGATCGATATTATGGAATCGGCGTTCAAGATTTTATCGGAAAAATCGTCGCCGGCAGAGATTGCGAAATGGATTCGACTCGGAACCCAAAATATCAGGCTTTTGAATAGAATCTTACGCAACAACGCCTCAACGATCGGGGAGAAGACAAGAATTTTGACTACAATTGGAATTCTGAAATCGTTGACAGTCAAATTTCAACAATTGCAGAAAGTGGGTGACGGATTACGAAGCCGACGAAGAAGCGATCGAGTACGGTGGGAAGATTTGGAATCAGCTTTCGAGAGGAGAATTCGAACTGGATCCATCGTCAATTTGAAGCATAAAGATGTGGAGAGATTTCTAGAAGACGCAAAGGTACTAGCTGTGACGAGACTGAAAAACGCTCTGAAGAAAGACGGGAGCTTGAAAGCCAACGTTATCCTGGCTTGTAAATTTGAACTCAGAAAAGTTGATCGCACGGTGGAAGAGATCAAATTTTTTAATACGAGAAATGAAATCATCCTCCAGACAACGGATATCAGCGAATGGTTCATCGAAAACGCGACGGAGCGTTTGTTGAAAAAGGTGGAAGATTTCCAGGAAAAGGATTCGGGCTGGTCGCTGACTGAAATAATCAATTTGACTGTGAATATCAACAAGTACGTGCCACTACGAGGCGGTGTCTTCACATACACACCACTACCTAAAGATATTCAAGATAAGAAGGCTGTCGTCAACATCCGTAACAGAGACGCGTATTGCTTCCTCTGGTCGGTCACCGCAGCTCTGTTCCCAGCCAACAACAAAAATCCCAATAAAATTACTTCGTATCCACATTTCAGCTCAGTGCTACGGTATGATGGTATAACGTTTCCAATGTCTCTAGACAAAAACACCATTTCAAAATTTGAGAAGCTTAACAAACTTTCAATTAACGTCTACGGTATAGACCAAGGTGATCGGAAAAAAAGTGAAATAGTACCGATTCACCTGAGTCAGAACGAGTCTGATAAACCTGTAATTCATCTTTTGGCGATAGAAACTGAAACCACTGACGATGACGATGACGATGAAATGGTAAATTATGAAAAAAATAGAATCTTTCATTTCACTTGTATTCGAAATCTGTCTCGATTGACAAGATCTCAAATTTCCAAGCATAAATGTCATACTTGGTTGTGCGATAGGTGTCTGTCTCATTTCAATTTCGAAAGATGTTTGTTGAAGCACCGAGCTGATTGCATGAATTTAAACAAAACCAAAGTTATTCTACCTACAGATGAGGAAAAAATACTGAAATTCAAAAATTTCAAGCACAAAGAAACCGTTCCATTCTGCATTTACGCGGATCTCGAATGTTTACTGCAACCCACACATGAAAGTTTTGGGGAAAATAGAACAATTTATCAGAAGCATCTTCCGTATAGTATAGCTTACTATCTACATTGCGCGTTTGACGATTCGCTTTCAAAATTCAAAATTAATCGTGGAGAAACTTGCATCCAATGGTTTGTGAACGAGTTAAAGGAATTGGCACTTTCGTTAGAGGGATATTACAAGACTGTTGTACCGATGGAACCACTAAATTTCAATCAGATCAACGAATTTGATTTGTCAGCGGTCTGTCATATTTGTGAAAAACCGTTTACGCTCACAGACGTGAAACATCGGGATCACTGTCATTTCACAGGAAAGTACCGTGGTGCTGCTCACCGCAGCTGTAATCTAAATTACCAAAATTCGCACACCATCCCAGTGATATTCCACAATCTGTCGGGTTACGATTCACATTTCCTGATCAAAGCACTGGCTACATCGTTCGAGGGCACAACTGAGCTTCTACCCGTAAACAAAGAAAAGTACATTTCCTTCACTAAATTCGTTAAGGGGACAGATATAAAGTTTAGATTCGTAGATTCGTACCGTTTCATGCCCAGTAGTCTCGATAAATTATCATCGTATCTGGACGATTGCTGAAAAACAATAACACGTAAATTCTGCAGTAGCTTGAACAAATTTCGGTTATTGACTAGGAAAGGTGTCTTCCCGTACGAATACATAGACAGTTGGGAGAAGCTCGAGGAGAAACATTTACCAGCCAAAGAACAGTTTTATTCAAAATTGAACGACCGGAATATATCAGACGACGATTACGCGCATGCGTGCGACGTATGGCAAACTTTTAACGTCCAAACTTTGGGAGAGTATTCGGACTTGTATTTACAGACGGACGTGTTTTTACTGGCTGACGTTTTTCAAAATTTTCGACAGAGCTGTTGGACGACGTACAAACTGGACCCGTTACATTACTACACAGCGCCCGGTCTGTCGTTTGATGCAATGTTAAAATGTACAGACATCGAACTCGAGCTTCTCACCGACATAGACATGGTTATGTTTATCGAAAAGGGTATTCGTGGTGGTGTGTCACAGTGTTCGAACAGATACGCAAAGGCCAACAATAGATATATGGGAGAGGAATTCGATCCTGAGATCGAAGAATCTTATCTCATGTACTTTGACGTTAATAATTTGTACGGTGCAGCTATGAGCTTTGCTCTGCCATACAGTTCCTTCGAATGGGTATCAGACTTCAGACAATGCGACGTTCTTACCATCTCGGACGATGCAGAGTTTGGTTACGTGCTGGAGGTAGATTTGGAATATCCTGCGGAACTGCATGAAACTCATAAGGATTTACCATTGTGTCCGGAGCACTATGTACCTCCGATTTCGACCAATAAACAGCCAAAATTGACGCCCACGCTATTTTCCAAGAAAAACTACGTTGCTCACTACCGCGTTCTGAAACAATGTTTACAATTAGGTTTAAAATTACTCAAAATTCATAGAGTTCTCAAATTCAAGCAAACTCCGTGGCTGAAAAAATATATAGATTTAAATACCGATTTGCGAAAAAAATCTGACAACGAATTTGAGAAAAATTTTTACAAGCTAATGAACAACGCAGTTCTTGGCAAAACTATGGAAAACGTGCGAAAGTACAGAGATGTTCGATTGATCACCGAATGGGATGGACGGTACGGTGCGAGAGCTACCATAGCCAAGCCTAATTTTCACAGCTGCACCGTGTTCGACAAAGATATAATTATCGTTGAAATGAGTAAGATGAAAGTTAAGTTGAATAAACCATTGTACGCAGGTTTCTCCATTATGGATCTAGCCAAAACATACATCTACGATTTTCATTACAATTATATCAAACAGAAATTCGGTAACCGAGCAAAATTAATGTACACGGATACCGATAGCTTGATTTACAATTTTACCGTCCCCGACATTTACGAACACATGAAGGCGGACTTGCATAAATTTGACACGTCGGATTATCCTCTTGACAACGCTTATGGAATGCCTCTAGCGAACAAAAAAGTTCTCGGTTTGATGAAAGACGAGAACAACGGCAAAATCATGCTCGAATTTGTAGGGTTACGAGCTAAACTGTACGCGTTCCGAGTCATGGGAGATGAGACAGACACTAAACGTGCCAAAGGAGTCAGAGGATCAGCGTTAAGAAAAATAACCTTTAACGATTATTTGGACTGTGCGTTGAAACGTGAAAATCTATCCTCAAATCAGCATTTGATCATGAGTCGAAAGCACGAGGTATACACCGTAGAACAGCAGAAAGTAGCACTGAGCTGGAATGACGACAAGCGGATCGTGTTTCAAAATACAACCGACACGCTTCCGTGGGGCTACAAGCCTACACCTTAGCTTTATAACTGTACCATGTCTGTCGATTGTCTAAAAAAGACGCATACTTGTTGTGTGTATCGGATATAAAATAAAGAGGGACATACGTTTTTACAAAAAAAATTCATTTATTAAAATGTTACATGTCCGATTCGTTTATCCAACTGTTGTGTGTATTGTCAAAACCTAACCATTTAACGTATATTTTTCTTCCACGCTTCTTGAGCACCTTCTCCACCAGATAGATATCCGGATGCTTAACCTTGAGGAGCTCTTGTTCGTAGAAACCACCAGCGATGGGTTGATCTCGGTAGTCTTTGAGCTTGTACGTCACAGGATGAGTATTTTCCACTCGACTTATCGTGAATATTTCAGTCGTCCAATTGGGAGTGTAACCTTTCTCGAAGACATTTTTGAATTTGCTGATTCGAACTTTGTCGCCGGATTTGAACTTTGCCGATACGGTAGGTATCGCTCGAAGCCCTCCGTACGCCTGACGTAACAACAGCCTCTCGTTTGCAACGGTGACATCCGACGGTTTCATTCTTATGGTTCGGTGTTTGACGTTGTTGTAAGCCGAAACCAAATCGGATAAGATATCGAGCCACTTGTAGCTTCCTTGCATGCTGAACCGTGTCCACATTTTACCTTTAAATTATTCGCTCTTCTGCTCCACCAATGATAACCCAGCAATCACCCTCGGATACGCAGACACCCATGTCCATGGAGCAATTTATGACTCCAATCGCTCAAACTACTGACATTTCTCCTTCAAACGCAACTCTTTCTCTCTCGGCGGTCTTACAGACCCTACGAACATGGAGAGATGCCTGGAGACACTTCCGCCCTTGAAAAAGCTTTCGAACCTCGAAGTATACTTCGAATACCGGGTCAGTGGCGTTCGTCGGGTTAAAACGAAATTTGGAGACAAAATCGTTCTGGACTTGGATGACTCTTTCACGATTTTTCTGCCCAACCGACTGACCAAGGCCCTCCACGAAAATGAAGATTTGTTCCAGAAGGTGACGACAGCCAGTAAGGAGATACGGTTGCATTTACGCTATCTTGGCGGACCCTACGGTCAACTTGAATTTGCATACGTATAATATTCAAATATCCAATGTTCTGTGTAAGTCTTACGTTCAATAAAAAAGATTTAAATTATGAATATTTTTTCATTTATCCATCTTGTATACCTTTAATCCTACGTACGTTTTGTATCTAGAATTAAGTCTCAAAATCTAAGAAAATGTCCGAACACCACTAAGCAAAGACGGAGGGTTTCGAGCTGCGTCATGTGAACTCTACGATGAGTATTTGGACAGGTTCAGACCGGAGTGCAAGGTCGGCCGATAGCTGCGGTACATTCAGAGCCAAGGATCTGCGGTGTTGGGTTACTATCGCTCTTGGAATGCAAAACATAACTCGGTTTGAGTACAGCTCGGTCAAGGATGGAGAGCAAGGTCGAATCTTACATAAGCTTCGTATTGAAAAAAATTCTCTCTTAAGAGCTAAGGTGAAGGTATAAAATTATTTCATGAATATTCTTAAAAAAAACAGTTTTATTACATCTGTCGCGAACAGAAATAATAAAATAATGTACAACTCAGTCATAACAAAATTTAATATGGAAGGTTTAGGTAATAAGCAGGGATGTTTTAAATATATCGTTCTGAGGAGGATCCCCATCACGGCTGAAACGTAAACACAAAAAAAAGTGTTTTGATGTTCACGACCTTCATATCCAAGAATAATATTATTCAACAATTCACCAAGGTCAAGAAAAATCGTCTTCTTCACTATTCCAGAATTTCCGAATTCTCTGGCTTTTACGGGTCTCAAGATTTTTGAAGTTACAGCATTGTTCAGCTCTGCGGGATCTGCGACATGGTGCGGTCTCTTGTTCCGTATATTACGCTTCGACTGCCATGACTTTGACGTTGATATAAGCTGAACTTTGTATAACTTTTTTGACTTGCATATATCATGTAAGACTGACGAGTCTGCATCGGATGCGTTGAGCTTATATATATATAAGCCGATAGATCGCAAGAATTTGGAAACGGTGCGCACTGCGTTCTGCGCATATCGGAAAGAAAAATGACGTCAGAGATGCGGTGCGCACTGCGTTCTGCGCATCTCGGAGTGAAAAAATGACGTCAGAGACGACTGGGTCCAACCTTTAGCCGACCCGCGATCCCTAAATTTTGACGACAAAAAAAAAAAATCGAAATCAAATTTGAAATTGGAGAAAAAAAAAAAAATTTGTTGAAAAAAAATTGGAGCACGCGGTACTTGGCAGGCCTTTTTAAAACGTGCACAAGAAAATACAAGTCGAGCTATATAAATGTTATGATGGCAATATAAACATGGGCCTGTCAAGTACCGCGTGCTCCAATTTTTTTTCAACAAATTTTTTTTTTTTTCTCCAATTTCAAATTTGATTTCGATTTTTTTTTTTGTCGTCAAAATTTAGGGATCGCGGGTCGGCTAAAGGTTGGACCCAGTCGTCTCTGACGTCATTTTTTCACTCCGAGATGCGCAGAACGCAGTGCGCACCGCATCTCTGACGTCATTTTTCTTTCCGATATGCGCAGAACGCAGTGCGCACCGTTTCCAAATTCTTGCGATCTATCGGCTTATATATATATAAGCTCAACGCATCCGATGCAGACTCGTCAGTCTTACATGATATATGCAAGTCAAAAAAGTTATACAAAGTTCAGCTTATATCAACGTCAAAGTCATGGCAGTCGAAGCGTAATATACGGAACAAGAGACCGCACCATGTCGCAGATCCCGCAGAGCTGAACAATGCTGTAACTTCAAAAATCTTGAGACCCGTAAAAGCCAGAGAATTCGGAAATTCTGGAATAGTGAAGAAGACGATTTTTCTTGACCTTGGTGAATTGTTGAATAATATTATTCTTGGATATGAAGGTCGTGAACATCAAAACACTTTTTTTTGTGTTTACGTTTCAGCCGTGATGGGGATCCTCCTCAGAACGATATATTTAAAACATCCCTGCTTATTACCTAAACCTTCCATATTAAATTTTGTTATGACTGAGTTGTACATTATTTTATTATTTCTGTTCGCGACAGATGTAATAAAACTGTTTTTTTTAAGAATATTCATGAAATAATTTTATACCTTCACCTTAGCTCTTAAGAGAGAATTTTTTTCAATACGAAGCTTATGTAAGATTCGACCTTGCTCTCCATCCTTGACCGAGCTGTACTCAAACCGAGTTATGTTTTGCATTCCAAGAGCGATAGTAACCCAACACCGCAGATCCTTGGCTCTGAATGTACCGCAGCTATCGGCCGACCTTGCACTCCGGTCTGAACCTGTCCAAATACTCATCGTAGAGTTCACATGACGCAGCTCGAAACCCTCCGTCTTTGCTTAGTGGTGTTCGGACATTTTCTTAGATTTTGAGACTTAATTCTAGATACAAAACGTACGTAGGATTAAAGGTATACAAGATGGATAAATGAAAAAATATTCATAATTTAAATCTTTTTTATTGAACGTAAGACTTACACAGAACATTGGATATTTGAATATTATACGTATGCAAATTCAAGTTGACCGTAGGGTCCGCCAAGATAGCGTAAATGCAACCGTATCTCCTTACTGGCTGTCGTCACCTTCTGGAACAAATCTTCATTTTCGTGGAGGGCCTTGGTCAGTCGGTTGGGCAGAAAAATCGTGAAAGAGTCATCCAAGTCCAGAACGATTTTGTCTCCAAATTTCGTTTTAACCCGACGAACGCCACTGACCCGGTATTCGAAGTATACTTCGAGGTTCGAAAGCTTTTTCAAGGGCGGAAGTGTCTCCAGGCATCTCTCCATGTTCGTAGGGTCTGTAAGACCGCCGAGAGAGAAAGAGTTGCGTTTGAAGGAGAAATGTCAGTAGTTTGAGCGATTGGAGTCATAAATTGCTCCATGGACATGGGTGTCTGCGTATCCGAGGGTGATTGCTGGGTTATCATTGGTGGAGCAGAAGAGCGAATAATTTAAAGGTAAAATGTGGACACGGTTCAGCATGCAAGGAAGCTACAAGTGGCTCGATATCTTATCCGATTTGGTTTCGGCTTACAACAACGTCAAACACCGAACCATAAGAATGAAACCGTCGGATGTCACCGTTGCAAACGAGAGGCTGTTGTTACGTCAGGCGTACGGAGGGCTTCGAGCGATACCTACCGTATCGGCAAAGTTCAAATCCGGCGACAAAGTTCGAATCAGCAAATTCAAAAATGTCTTCGAGAAAGGTTACACTCCCAATTGGACGACTGAAATATTCACGATAAGTCGAGTGGAAAATACTCATCCTGTGACGTACAAGCTCAAAGACTACCGAGATCAACCCATCGCTGGTGGTTTCTACGAACAAGAGCTCCTCAAGGTTAAGCATCCGGATATCTATCTGGTGGAGAAGGTGCTCAAGAAGCGTGGAAGAAAAATATACGTTAAATGGTTAGGTTTTGACAATACACACAACAGTTGGATAAACGAATCGGACATGTAACATTTTAATAAATGAATTTTTTTTGTAAAAACGTATGTCCCTCTTTATTTTATATCCGATACACACAACAAGTATGCGTCTTTTTTAGACAATCGACAGACATGGTACAGTTATAAAGCTAAGGTGTAGGCTTGTAGCCCCACGGAAGCGTGTCGGTTGTATTTTGAAACACGATCCGCTTGTCGTCATTCCAGCTCAGTGCTACTTTCTGCTGTTCTACGGTGTATACCTCGTGCTTTCGACTCATGATCAAATGCTGATTTGAGGATAGATTTTCACGTTTCAACGCACAGTCCAAATAATCGTTAAAGGTTATTTTTCTTAACGCTGATCCTCTGACTCCTTTGGCACGTTTAGTGTCTGTCTCATCTCCCATGACTCGGAACGCGTACAGTTTAGCTCGTAACCCTACAAATTCGAGCATGATTTTGCCGTTGTTCTCGTCTTTCATCAAACCGAGAACTTTTTTGTTCGCTAGAGGCATTCCATAAGCGTTGTCAAGAGGATAATCCGACGTGTCAAATTTATGCAAGTCCGCCTTCATGTGTTCGTAAATGTCGGGGACGGTAAAATTGTAAATCAAGCTATCGGTATCCGTGTACATTAATTTTGCTCGGTTACCGAATTTCTGTTTGATATAATTGTAATGAAAATCGTAGATGTATGTTTTGGCTAGATCCATAATGGAGAAACCTGCGTACAATGGTTTATTCAACTTAACTTTCATCTTACTCATTTCAACGATAATTATATCTTTGTCGAACACGGTGCAGCTGTGAAAATTAGGCTTGGCTATGGTAGCTCTCGCACCGTACCGTCCATCCCATTCGGTGATCAATCGAACATCTCTGTACTTTCGCACGTTTTCCATAGTTTTGCCAAGAACTGCGTTGTTCATTAGCTTGTAAAAATTTTTCTCAAATTCGTTGTCAGATTTTTTTCGCAAATCGGTATTTAAATCTATATATTTTTTCAGCCACGGAGTTTGCTTGAATTTGAGAACTCTATGAATTTTGAGTAATTTTAAACCTAATTGTAAACATTGTTTCAGAACGCGGTAGTGAGCAACGTAGTTTTTCTTGGAAAATAGCGTGGGCGTCAATTTTGGCTGTTTATTGGTCGAAATCGGAGGTACATAGTGCTCCGGACACAATGGTAAATCCTTATGAGTTTCATGCAGTTCCGCAGGATATTCCAAATCTACCTCCAGCACGTAACCAAACTCTGCATCGTCCGAGATGGTAAGAACGTCGCATTGTCTGAAGTCTGATACCCATTCGAAGGAACTGTATGGCAGAGCAAAGCTCATAGCTGCACCGTACAAATTATTAACGTCAAAGTACATGAGATAAGATTCTTCGATCTCAGGATCGAATTCCTCTCCCATATATCTATTGTTGGCCTTTGCGTATCTGTTCGAACACTGTGACACACCACCACGAATACCCTTTTCGATAAACATAACCATGTCTATGTCGGTGAGAAGCTCGAGTTCGATGTCTGTACATTTTAACATTGCATCAAACGACAGACCGGGCGCTGTGTAGTAATGTAACGGGTCCAGTTTGTACGTCGTCCAACAGCTCTGTCGAAAATTTTGAAAAACGTCAGCCAGTAAAAACACGTCCGTCTGTAAATACAAGTCCGAATACTCTCCCAAAGTTTGGACGTTAAAAGTTTGCCATACGTCGCACGCATGCGCGTAATCGTCGTCTGATATATTCCGGTCGTTCAATTTTGAATAAAACTGTTCTTTGGCTGGTAAATGTTTCTCCTCGAGCTTCTCCCAACTGTCTATGTATTCGTACGGGAAGACACCTTTCCTAGTCAATAACCGAAATTTGTTCAAGCTACTGCAGAATTTACGTGTTATTGTTTTTCAGCAATCGTCCAGATACGATGATAATTTATCGAGACTACTGGGCATGAAACGGTACGAATCTACGAATCTAAACTTTATATCTGTCCCCTTAACGAATTTAGTGAAGGAAATGTACTTTTCTTTGTTTACGGGTAGAAGCTCAGTTGTGCCCTCGAACGATGTAGCCAGTGCTTTGATCAGGAAATGTGAATCGTAACCCGACAGATTGTGGAATATCACTGGGATGGTGTGCGAATTTTGGTAATTTAGATTACAGCTGCGGTGAGCAGCACCACGGTACTTTCCTGTGAAATGACAGTGATCCCGATGTTTCACGTCTGTGAGCGTAAACGGTTTTTCACAAATATGACAGACCGCTGACAAATCAAATTCGTTGATCTGATTGAAATTTAGTGGTTCCATCGGTACAACAGTCTTGTAATATCCCTCTAACGAAAGTGCCAATTCCTTTAACTCGTTCACAAACCATTGGATGCAAGTTTCTCCACGATTAATTTTGAATTTTGAAAGCGAATCGTCAAACGCGCAATGTAGATAGTAAGCTATACTATACGGAAGATGCTTCTGATAAATTGTTCTATTTTCCCCAAAACTTTCATGTGTGGGTTGCAGTAAACATTCGAGATCCGCGTAAATGCAGAATGGAACGGTTTCTTTGTGCTTGAAATTTTTGAATTTCAGTATTTTTTCCTCATCTGTAGGTAGAATAACTTTGGTTTTGTTTAAATTCATGCAATCAGCTCGGTGCTTCAACAAACATCTTTCGAAATTGAAATGAGACAGACACCTATCGCACAACCAAGTATGACATTTATGCTTGGAAATTTGAGATCTTGTCAATCGAGACAGATTTCGAATACAAGTGAAATGAAAGATTCTATTTTTTTCATAATTTACCATTTCATCGTCATCGTCATCGTCAGTGGTTTCAGTTTCTATCGCCAAAAGATGAATTACAGGTTTATCAGACTCGTTCTGACTCAGGTGAATCGGTACTATTTCACTTTTTTTCCGATCACCTTGGTCTATACCGTAGACGTTAATTGAAAGTTTGTTAAGCTTCTCAAATTTTGAAATGGTGTTTTTGTCTAGAGACATTGGAAACGTTATACCATCATACCGTAGCACTGAGCTGAAATGTGGATACGAAGTAATTTTATTGGGATTTTTGTTGTTGGCTGGGAACAGAGCTGCGGTGACCGACCAGAGGAAGCAATACGCGTCTCTGTTACGGATGTTGACGACAGCCTTCTTATCTTGAATATCTTTAGGTAGTGGTGTGTATGTGAAGACACCGCCTCGTAGTGGCACGTACTTGTTGATATTCACAGTCAAATTGATTATTTCAGTCAGCGACCAGCCCGAATCCTTTTCCTGGAAATCTTCCACCTTTTTCAACAAACGCTCCGTCGCGTTTTCGATGAACCATTCGCTGATATCCGTTGTCTGGAGGATGATTTCATTTCTCGTATTAAAAAATTTGATCTCTTCCACCGTGCGATCAACTTTTCTGAGTTCAAATTTACAAGCCAGGATAACGTTGGCTTTCAAGCTCCCGTCTTTCTTCAGAGCGTTTTTCAGTCTCGTCACAGCTAGTACCTTTGCGTCTTCTAGAAATCTCTCCACATCTTTATGCTTCAAATTGACGATGGATCCAGTTCGAATTCTCCTCTCGAAAGCTGATTCCAAATCTTCCCACCGTACTCGATCGCTTCTTCGTCGGCTTCGTAATCCGTCACCCACTTTCTGCAATTGTTGAAATTTGACTGTCAACGATTTCAGAATTCCAATTGTAGTCAAAATTCTTGTCTTCTCCCCGATCGTTGAGGCGTTGTTGCGTAAGATTCTATTCAAAAGCCTGATATTTTGGGTTCCGAGTCGAATCCATTTCGCAATCTCTGCCGGCGACGATTTTTCCGATAAAATCTTGAACGCCGATTCCATAATATCGATCAATCTCAAACACTTCGCGGATTCCATCTTGAGCTCTTTTCTCACGTATGCTTGACAGCTTGGTAATGATCGTTTGCAGTGATGAGCGTCCTTTTTATAGGGCAGCTGTACGGATGCGCGCGCACCTTTTGGCATTCCAAGAGCGATAGTAACCTGACACCGCAGGCTCTGTACCGCGACTATCGGTCGACCTTGGATATCAAACCGAGTAAGTGAAAAACAATTCTCGGAACTATTAATTTTGGAATGTCACGGGGCTGATAAGGTGGGAAAGGAATGTGGGGTGGTTCATATTACACATCAGCAGTCCTATCGTGGGAAAGGAATGTGGGGTGGTTGATATTACACATCAGCAGTCATATCGTGGGAAAGGAATTCGGAGTGGGTTACACATCAGCAGTCATATCGTGGGAGAAGAATGCGGGACGTGACGTCATCGCGAAAAAGGGTTTGAGTCTGGGCTACGCGGAGCGGAAAAGGGTTTGAGTCTGGGGAGAATGTATAGGCGGACTGGTCGGCTCGGTCGGTAAAGAAGGTGTTTGGACGCAGAACCCCCCTTGGTCTACTACTTATGTAATTGTTGGTTCTGCATTTTTGTACTCCGAATATGGAGCGCATGGTTGAACACTGTGCCACAGTATTCAGTATACGATAATTTTCTGTCACTTAACACGTATATATGTATGGAAATTATTGCCCATGGCTTGGTAAATTCTATTTTGAAACTGAAAAGATACGCTTCATCTTCGCAAAACTCTTCGGAAATGTTTTTGCCATGGCAATTCAGTAGCCAACCATGCGAAAGTTTTTGCCGTCTCCTAAGATCCATGAGTAGGACGTACTCAACAATAGTCAACAGTAGTTTTCTAGAAATTATTCATAGAGTTAAAAGAATTCAACTACTAGACGACATTGCCTCAGGTAATTTGCATGATAAAAACGCTCAGTTTAATTATCCACGCGCAAAAATAGCCGGTCGATTAACAGGAGAACAGTGTTTACTACCGGGTACGAACGACATTTTTGAAATAATTGGGCAAGCAAAAAAACATGCTTTGACGAAAGGTCAATCGTTGGGGATGAATATCAGCGAGCTAGAATGCGACAATTTTCCTATGCAATGTAAAGAAACAGTAGATTTTTATAACTACGAGAAAAAAACAACGAAGAAGAATCTACTAACGAGCCGAATATCCCGGTTGAATCGGTCGAATGAGCCTCGGTACCGAATAATGGAGATGATAGTGACCGAGAACCTCAGATTGAATTATTACAAGACTTGTCCGTTCTTTCCAATGCTCAAGGCAGTTTACTTCTCAAAAATTACAATCAGTACAAACTAAAACTCCAGCCCGATAGTCCTTTCGTTGTTGTAAAAGATAGACACAACAACGAATTAGTGGTAAAGAAATCGTCGATATGTTGGCTCCTGCATAACAATTCAGCGAATTTAAGCAGCGACCGACTGCAGCATGTAAGAGAGTCTGAATTGAACCGATATAAAAAAAGAGATCGTAAACGTGATGAGAAATGTTTCACTAAAAAAAAATGATGAAATTCATATCGGCGAATGGTGCTTATTTAAGAAAAAAAAAACTGAAAAAGGTTCACCGAAATGTTTTATCGGTTTAGTTCTTAATTTCGCATACACAGATAGTCCAGTCAAATTAGACCGAAAAGTAGCTAAAAATGGCAAAACGGATTGAAAAGCCAAATTTTTTAGGACAAGTAGAGGGTCATCTGAGATGCCCAAAAACACCAAAATCCAACAAAATTTCCTTGTGCATCGGCCGTCATCTTGAAAAACAGGTAATCCTCGATATCTCGGCTCCCATCTGTCGGATTTTCGATTTTTGTTTTTAGTTTTTTAGAGAAAAATATTATCTACAACTTTTATTGGAAGTATTTTTTGATAGCTGTGAATGAAAACGTTTTACGATAAAAAAAAGTGCCATAAATTGATGTCTAATGATGTTTATTGTCAATTATATTCCCCCTTTCGATGTGATCAATAAATTTTTCATATAAAAGTTGTAGACGATTAAATTCTGAATATCCGACCAGTAGGAGCCGAGATATAGAGGATTACCTGTTTTTCAAGATGGCAGCCGATGCACAAGGAAATTTGGTTGGATTTTGATGTTTTTGGGCATCTCAGATGACTCTCTACTTGTCCTAAAAAATTTTACTTTTCAATGCGTTTTGCCATTTTCAAGTTCTATTTGACTGGACTAAGATGGTACGACAAAAAAAAGTCAGGAGTATTTGAGCCATTACGCGCGCGTGAAAGAGAATTTCGAAGAAATTGGTGTTCTTTGTAATTGGTATGAAATCATACCGAAATCACAAAATTTACTACCTGTATCCATGGATGTGCATGGATTTATTAGTATTAAGCAATACTGTTTGACTATTTCGTCGCCTTGTTTGGCCGAAACGGGTCTTTGTATTGACATAACTGTATGAAAAAATTAAACATTTCTTTCAATATCTATATCTGTGTCTTTTTCAATCACTTTTTTCATTCTATAAATTTTTAATTCAAATTTGATTCACAAGATTAGTCAATAAAAAAAAATTTAATCATTTTAGGACTTTTTTCTCCCTCCAATGATTTCAGCAATCGCTTGAAACCGATTTGATGAATTCAAATGAAATCAATTGAAATCAACTGAAATTACGTGAAATCACATGACTTCAAAAATAGCTTAAATCATTTATCACATCACAAAAATCATATGAAATCGACTTCACACGGAAATCTCTTCCCCACCTCACTTAATAGGGAACAGTCCCTTGGGTAGAAGCTGTCATGTATGAAAGTAAACAGCGTACGTGCTAGACCACGCGCTGCTACAGCGTAGGTAAGCCGTGAGCCGGAGCCGAGTTGAGTATGACGACCGAACGGCAACAGAGGCCTAAATATAATAAATTCCTTAAATACGAGTAATCGGTGTCATTAATTAACAACACCCCCCTCTAAATAATAAATGGTGTCAGAAGTGGACCAGTGAATCAGTATACGAAGCAAATCGGAACGTATTGGCCACAGATTATTAATTAATCTAAAGCAAAAAGATAGAAACAATCTTCCGTTCGCCACCACTGTTAAGCTTCACGGGCAACGTAGCGGAAAATTGGAAAAAATTTCACCGAAAGTTCAACTATTTCTGTGACGCTACAGGAAAATCGACAAGTTCTGGCAAAACCAAAGTGGTCATCTTACTCAATTTAATTGGAGACTATGGCCTCGAAATGTTTGATACATTTAAATTTGAAGAAGAGGCCGATAAAACAAACTTGGCCGTAGTATTGGACAAATTCGAAAAACATTGCGCACCGTTGAATGAAAGTGAAATATAAAAACATCATTGTTGTTTGGAATTTGCATAGCATTGTGATGGAAGTAATCAATCAAAGTTGAATATGTTCCGGTAATTTTTTTTTCCGTCTTAAGTTTAAGCCTACTTACCCTGTATGGTGCGCCAACGTTCTCCGTTAGAAGTCACTTAACATTATTTTGGAATACCAGACAGGGCGCATTTTTGGTTGATTCAATGAAAGAATAAATATTGGATGAATTTAGTATTAATCAAAATAACTACAGATGAGAAAATATTTCCTACTTACCAGGACGTATCACAAGCATGTGTCAAGGTGAGGTATCTAGCTCCAAGCCCGTAAAATGTCCGTAAGACTCCGAGAGAATTTCCGAGAGCATGTCCACCTTCTACGCCGATGAGACTAGCGATCTTGCCGTCTCTATGAGCCTCCAATAGACCTGAAATGATGAAAATTGTCTTTGAACAGAGATCCCTCAGAATTTTTAATTTGTATTGATGTACAAATTATACTCGTAAGATTGTCCAGTTCTTATTTTCCATACTATAATATTCACATAAATAGTCTATTCTGCTAATTGGCAATAAGCTATTAACTGTTCAAATTTTGATCTGACTGTAATTTATTTAGTTATTGTGTATACTGAAATATAATAATACTTCAATTTGTAGGCTGGAGGCCCTACTGTTGAGAAAAAAACATATTATTCAATCGAGCCGTTGGGCGGAAAAACAGCGTAACTCGATTCAAATTTCAGCTTCAAGAAGCAACAACGAAGTATCTCTTATATGATTCAGAATTAATTTATTTTTCATTATTAGCAAAAAGATTGGATCTAACGTGGCATCGACATTAAGAGGCGTACTAATCTTACTGTAATATCGTTTTTGGATACGCATTCAACCTTGCGGGTTTCCCCGTGTTACGTCCGGAGTATTGCTTCGGCGTACCTTTTTCAAAATCACAATGTAACTACGATTCTCAACAAGTGGATTGTATCCCAAAATTCTCTTTCAACGCTGTAACGAAAGCTACGGCCATAAATAACATTAAAATATCGTACTGCCTAGACCGGCGGGTTCCACCCCACCTGGAAAAAGTCACGTAGAGACCAACAATGACCCCTAGTATAAGGTTCAACTTTGTTTCTTGTAACTGATACCAAGAACTGAGACAAGAGACTGCTGAATTAGCATCAGCAGCACTCAGCCTCAAAATATCTCTGTTTTTGAGTCAAAATTATCATCAATAATTAGGATTAAGCACTAACTTTGGAACCTCCAAATTAAAATAGATTAAACGTTAAGATGTATGGATGAATATGTGAGAATTACCGTAAGATACTTTCTGTCAGCACCTTACACGTGTAAACTACGAGATTGAGAATCGTCGGAACACCATCGGAAGGCGCGGAGTGACGCTGACCGTGGCGATTTTGACGCCGGGAGGTCGCCCTCGTACTTCATTGGTTAATTACCGTTGTAACATCGTCTGTCAAGTTGCGAAGTGCGGGGACGTCTACGCGGATTAGCCCTCTCAAGCAAGAGTGGCGTTGGAAAAACTTAGTTGTGACCGGCCTAAAGTCTCGCGCTAATTCGTCAAAACCGAGCATTCAGTTTGTTCTGTTAGCTGAAAAACACTCACTACCTTCTACGTTTCAATTTTTACTGTTCTTCACTAAATCTCATTATTTTGCGAACAGATATTTTCATGATATTCGATTTTCCGCAATTAAATCAAATTCGGCCCTGATTCAAACTGAATCAAGTAATACTAAGTATTCATAATAATAACTAGCTACATTATCATTTCCAATCGATAATCGTTAGAATCATTTTCAATATATATATATAAAAACTCCGAGATCCTTCTGCATGCTGACGCCCTGGAGTGGAGTGTTCCCCAGCATATATTGTGTTTGTGGATTCGTTCTCCCTACATGCATCACTGTACATTTTTCCTTGTTGAGGGTGAGCATCCAGTTCTCGGTCCAACGTCGCAGGTTGTTGAGTTCTCCCTGAAGGTCTTGCGTGAGAGGGTTGCCGAAGAGTTTCGTATCATCCGCGAACATCGATGATTGAGCCTGGACGATACGTGGCAATTCGCCGACGTAGAGTATAAACAGTAGGGGACCGAGGACGGAGCCCTGAGGTACCCCACTTGTCACAGGTCTTGGCGTCGATAGTATCTCCCCCACCCGCACTCGAAAAGTTCTTCCTGTGAGATAGGCCGTGATCCAAATTAGAAGCGGCCCTTGGATTCCGAGTCGTTCCAGCTTCCCCAGCAGGCGGCAGTGCGGAACTTTATCAAACGCTTTTTCGTAGTCCAGATAAATTATGTCGATTGGTTTGCCCCTGTCGTAGGCTTGGGCTCACTCGCTAGTTGCCAGCAGAAGATTTGACGTGACGGACCTCCCTGGGACGAAACCATGCTGACTCGCAGCGATCAACCCTTGCTCATCACAGAATTTGCGCAACCTACCCACAATTATCTTCTCCAAGATTTTGCAGCTCGTGGGCGTTAGAGATATCGGCCTGTAATTGATGGCTTGCAGCTTATCACCTTTCTCAAAAATTGGAGCCACTGAAGCTTCAAGCCAATCTCGCGACAGTGTCCCGAACTCGATGCTTATTCTCATTATGTGAGCGAGCGCCGGTGCGACATGTGCTCCTAGTTTTTTCAGTGGTAGCGGGTGTACATCGTCCGGTCCTGGTGAGAAGTCCCCATCCAACCCCGCAAAGATCTGCTCGACCTCATTGGTTGTAATGTTAACATCCTGAATCGATGCCTCAACCCTATCGATGCCCTCGTAGTCTAACACCTGAGCCCCCAATTACACCACAAAGACACTCTCGAATTGGTCTGCAAATAATTCCGCAATTTCGGCCGGATCCTGGATTATATCCTTTTCAGTTCGCCGAAGACACTGCGGCAAGGCTATTTTAGTTGTTATTGAGCGCCGTAGATAACCGTAGAAGGGCTTGGGCTCTTGCTCGACTAGTTGTTCCTCAAAATGTATTCTTGCCCTTCGAGTAACTGCTGTAGCCCTGTTTCTCGCTATTTTGTAGGTTGTGTATGCTGTGTCTGTGTGCGTTTCCGTATACTTTTTCCAAGCTCGTACTTTCATCCTGGGTAAACGGCGGATGTCTATCCTGATCCATGGTTTTTGCCCGCTTGGCGGCCTTCCTACTCGGATAGGCGCGCCCTCCTTTGCCAGCGCGCATATTTTGTCCTTGAAAACGTTCCATAGATCTTCCGGCTCTCGACGGATTCCTGTTAAAATCTCTGACCACATTCCAATTCTGCCAGAGACCCTCGTGTGATCCCACTTTCGAAAGTTCCTCATTTCTCGTGGTTCTACACTTCTAACGCGATCCTGGAGCTCGAGTTGCAATTCCGCGAGAATCACGACGTGTTCGCTCATTTCTATCGGCGGGTCATACTTCAAGGTCGCCACTAGGTTTTTTTCGTTCGTTAGGGCGAGATCCAGAGACGAGAACTGCTGCCCTTGCCGAAACCTCGTGTCTTGTGTTACCTCTTGCGTAAGACAGGATCCTCCAAAAAATTCTAAAAATTCGGTTTCTTGTCTGTTCGACGTACGTGACGTCAGCGAGGCCCAGTCGACGCCGGGGTAGTTGAAATCGCCCATGATAATTATTGGTCCTCGGTCTGCAGCTGCTTCAAGTGTGTGGATCAGCGTGCTGTTTTCCTCATCCGTTGCGTGTGGGCGGCGGTACACCCCTCTTACTGTGAATTCCGTGCCAGATACCGAGACCTCGAGACATAGGCTCTCGGTGTTTCGTCCATTGATAGTTCGGTGTAGCGTTGCCGCAATCGGGATGCCGCAGATCGAGTCGGCCACGTAAATTGCAACTCCTCCCCGGCGGCGTTCTCGATCCTTTCGAAAGAGCTGGAACCCATGTATGTTAATTGAATTATCAGGAATTTCAGGTTTGAGCCAGGTCTCAGACATGATTATTATATTTAGTTTTGATTGCTGTATTCTCTGTAGAAATTCGTCTTGCTTCGCCGTAGTTGATGCCAAATTCGTGTAGAATATCCGTATCCGAGCCAGATGCCCAAACAGTTTTTGAATCTGGCGTGTCTCGACTTCTCGGGTTTGACTGGACGTGCCTTGCCTTTTCCACTATGACTGGCTTCTCGTTTATGAATCTGATGGTTAATTGTTTGCCTGTCCCTTTTTGCATCCTCGAGAGTTTAGTCCTTAGATTATCGAGTTACATGTGCTGCTTTGGAGTCATGTCGTTTTTCATACGGGTCTCTGCTGGTAGATTTTCTGACCCCACGAGAGCTGCTTTTGCTGCCTCCGCTGTTGGGAAGACGACCTTGAGCAGTCTATCTGCCCCTGTACGAATCTTACCTAGTCGAATAGCACCGATGTCATTTGTATTCACGCCCAGGGGACGGAGGAGTTCCCTGAACTGGACCAGGTTTGCTTCCATTCTAGCTGCAGCTATCTCCTCGGCTGATTCTCGGAGTCCAGAGATTATGATGTTCTTCGACCTCCTCTGCCTTTCGACGGACTTTTCGATAATTTCCTCCTTATTTGCTGCCCTCCTCTTCCCCTGGTCTGCTTCGGCTGTCCCGTCTTCCACCTTGTGCTTGAGCTCGTTCACTATTTCTCTGAGCTGAGCATAGTCGGCTGCTGTCGGCAGGCCTTGAATCCGTTCCCTTACACTCGTTTTAAATTCTTTAGAGCTCATTGCAGTGGGAGCCCCTGAATACATTCCGTAAGCTCGTTCTTTAGCAGTTCATAGTCTTCCTGTTTAGGTAAACTCTTGACGTACTGCTTCACTTCGACCAGCCTTAAGGCCAGACAGACCATCTAACTTGCTGTTCGTCGTGACTTGTTCACTTCTCATATCTTCGAGAGACGCAACGATAGCCTCGAGTATCGATTGAGTTGATGTTGACTGATTATCTAGCTGGGCCTTGTTGAGCCTGATTTGCAAATTTTTCACAGTTTCAGATAATTCAGGGATACTCAATGTTCAATAAATCAATGTTCTTTTTTTATTTGAAGACACCTGATTTCTGTGGCAGCGACCCTGCCGCAGAAGAGTTTACAGAGTTGTAGCCCCTGTGAGTCATTCAGATTCTCGAACTCCCCACACTCAGAGCAAAAGAGCGTGGCCATTCTTCAATATTCTCGGATATCCTTAGAAATGTGTCCTTTATCGACGTTGACAGCAGCCTAACCTCGAACTTTTGCTAGCATCCTAACCTCAAAAACTTTTGTCGATGAAATTGGGCTCCGGGTCTTCGCGAACACTTTAGTTGATTTTCTCGAATCGACGATTACACAGGTGGGTTTAGATTTCACTCGTGAAACGTTGACCTTGAGGACCAATGTTTTTGTTTAAAGTAATTATGCAGTCAGAATAAATTTTTACGTGTCGGGCTTTTTCAACGCCATCTGCATTTCTGTATGTAGAAATATGTTCACGAAGAATTAACAGCGCTTACCGCTTCGCACCCACTCCAAGAACTCGCCAACATCAGTCTCGGCCATGACGCACTCAAAATATCTTTTCTTTACTTTTTGTTTTCCGAATCAAAACTCCACGCAACTGTCACGAACCGTCGCCGGGCCTCAAGTGAAGTGCTTTGCTACGCGAAGCCGAAATCCGAATATGCTTCGAAAATAGGCGCTATCAGTCACAAAAAATTCTCCCAATCTAATTGGTTTTCGCTTCCCGAAATTCTTGTAGCCTAACTTGTCGCTATCATTGACTTCCGCTGTCGCGGAACGCCGAGTGTCTGTCTGGTTCTCCGGTGCTCCATTGTTTGGCAATGGCGTGGTGACGGCTTCGCGAAGCTGCTGGACGTCAGTGTGGTGAGGAGAAGCTACGGCTCGCCGGCCACCAACGAGTCTCGTCCGCCTTGGTTTCCCTCGCGGCAGACCTCTACGTTGGCGCACTCTCCGTAGCCTCGTGTGAGGCCCACCTCTCGTCGCGAACCGCCGCGACAGTGGTCCTATCACGCTGTTGAATATGCCGCCGATCCCGTGTATGGAGTCGCATTTACTCAAAACAAAAAAAAAAAAAAAATAAACAAAAATCCTGAAAAGTCGTATTCACCAGCCCGTAAGTGACCCCTCTCATTGTCACAGTATCGGATGCGTGACCTTCGTCCTGGCGCTCTTTTATGAAATTATTAGCGATCTGATCGCGAAATCCCTAACTTCAGGTTCCGCCTAGGGTTCGGGGGGCCGTTTGGAACGCGCACAAAAAATGCCTCTTTACAGTATGTCCATTACTGTGTAAAATTTTTTACATGTGCGGCAGTTTTTTAGCGCTTATTGTTTACAAATTTTTGAATTATTTGCGGTTGGCAACCCCCTTCGCTGCCACTATTTTATTGAGGAAGGAAGTGTCACGTTCTACAAGAACTTTTGCCAGAATCTTTGATTTGCTGCTTGATTCAGACTACATTTAGGTTTACACACCTTTCGATGTGTCCATATGTGTGTACTCTCATGTTTTGTTCATTCAGGGTTCGGGTCCAGCTCTTTGCTATCTGTAAATGAGGTTATTTTGGGTGGTGCCAACTATCACTGTGCGTGATTAAAATACACATACAATTTAATGAAATGCAATTCCATTTAAAATACACATTTATAAACAAATAACAAGTTCTGTTTGACAATTCTTACCTTTAGGTTTTAACAATTTTTATTTACTCGTGCAAGGCTGGTTCAGAAGGTGCCCTGGTCGATTCCACGGATTTCGGGATTTGCAGAACTTTTCGGGATATCCCGGAAACTGTGCATCAAATCGAATTTTTTCGCGGCCTTAGATATTTCTCGAGCAATGGATTCCGATGAAAGCATGAAATCCGAAAATTGGAAAAATTACACGTCATGTCAATTGTAAAACGTGGGCGCGTCACTTATGTCATTCAAAATCAGAGCCTTGACACCTTTTATTGAGTGAAAGGTATAAGAAGGCTATTTTCACGATATTCCGAACAAGTAGACCTCAAAGCATGTGGGTTTCACGTTGAAATAAAGAAGCGGCACGAAATCTAGAAATTGGCGACTAACCGCAGTTCTCCGCGTGAATGATGAATTCGGCTCTGAAGCATGGTAATCTATTTTTACCGGCGTTACCGAGAACGACGAAGAGATGACGTGAAGCCAGAATTCTTAATGAACATTCATCGGTCAGATAGCCACACAAGTCTGTAAGTTGACTGATTTCTCCAATACACCGGTTGAAATAATCAACCGTCAATGACAGCGATGCGTGGGTATGTCAAATATTCAAAAGTATCAACGGGCTGTTGTTATCGTAGTCAAGAATAAAAGAAAACTGATGACATCGTATAATTTCATTGGTAAGTACACAAACGAAACACAGTTGTAGCATAAATTACGTCATTCATATCGATCTTGAATAAGTTAGGTTAGATCAGTTTGGTTACGATGAATTATTATGCCGGAAATTCGCTAGTAATAGGATAGAGCATACATCAGTTATAGTAGCATTGATTATTGTGTTATTTTCTCATACTTTTTCTTTCATACAGTTTTCCAAATCAACCAGAGCCAGTTAAAAGCTGGACGAAAAACGTGAACCTAAACAACGATTCCGAATTTTCGGAAACGGTGAGGTTCCGCTCTAGCCATTTTCGAAGAGGATGCTCACTGAGACCAGCTGTCGATTCGTTGAAGGAAGCCTTTCGACTCTATTGGAATCCAACATATGGGCGGGGTCTATTCAATATGGCGCAGGAAGGTTCCAGCGATGTACAGAGCTCTCGTGTGTGCTATTAGTTTTTTTAACACTATGACATACTGACTGTGAAAAAACATAGTTCTTTAATCTTTTTAATTAATGACTACCAACTTTAACTCCCACATGTAAAATAACTTGAAGATTGACATTATCTATCGTCACTCAAAAGAACACTGTTTCCACCAATTGTAATTGTGAATTCGACTACATCTTATTACACTTACTTTATTCAAAAGGTAAATAACACCATAAAACATCCTTATCTCAATTAATCATAAGGTTCTTACTATCAACTATATTTAATAACTCTAAGATTATTACATCTACAATATTTATGTCCGATTACTTCTAGTACTTTTATATTATAAAATCCTTTTTTTGTTATTTTTGACAGTTTTTTTTTAAATAAATCGTTCTGAGGAGGGCCCATATCCGGGTCGAAACGTTAACTAAAAATACGTTTTCTTAATTGACCGATCACCAAGACTCTATAATATATTACATACGAGGTCGAGAATTCTTATTCATCTTCTCGACAACATATGATCGATTGACCTGTTCATTTTCCTTTTGACTGGAGTTCATTCTTTATTTTGTTATTTTCTTGAATTCTGGAATCACTGTTAGCTGCCTTGAATACCGCCACTCTACCGGGATGTACGCGATCGTACCTGTGCCTAGCCAGCCATACAACGGGTTCTCTATTTATCTCTTTTGTACGGTTTTGTGTTATTTTTAGTGATTTGTATTATTGTTTCAAAATCGACGCTAACGCGTCTGGCGCCCAACGTAATTATTTTGTTATAGTTTGATATTGCGGATAAGTAGAGAATCGCGCCAAAGTGTCAACGGTAAGTCCTCATCCGAGGGTAACAGAATTTAGCGTTACAACATATAATAGCATTTATTGTATCGATACAACGTACACGAGCAGCAACCTAACCATTAACTTTCAATGTTTTGATTTTCAAGTTTTCTTGTAATTCTATGCATTGATACGTATATTTTTATGAACTAATCAACAAATCATGAAGTGATTAAAGTTAAAATGATCCGAATAATTACAGATATATGTTTGTTTCTCTTATCATTTTGGAAGATACGTTCATTTACCCTCTTTTTCTATTCGATATATATCATAATTATCGTTCGTAAGGAGTAAACTCCAGTCGTGCGTTGAAGCTGACACAGACACTGTGTTTTTTGAATGTTAATAAACATAGAAAGTATAGCAATGCCGGTTCTGCATAGAAACACCTTCTCTACCGGCAGGCTTGCCCGGATGCAAACCCTTGAACGTCACCCCCACCCCTCGTAGGATGAAATATGCTCTGCCGATCGAACGTCGGTAAAAAAAATTTCCTGAATGACTATGATCGTGGGTAAAATATCCCATCAATGACCATGATATGACAATTCTTATCGGTCGAAGGTCAAGATTGTGTTGTTTTACCAACAATCTTACCAACCGAAGGTCAGAGTCTTTATGTAGTGCTCGCTTGCCAATAGTAGAAGACATGAACTTTTTTACCGACCTGGATGTCGGCTACCGTCCCGCATTCTTTTCCCACAATAGGACTGCTGATGTGTAACATAAACCACATCGAATTACTTTCCCATGGTAGGACTGCTGATGTGTAACATCAACCACCCAACATTCCTTTCCCACGTTATCAACCAAGTGACATTCCAAAATTGATGGTTCTGAGAATTTTTTTCTTACCAACGTGGATGTCGATACGTTATCATCCACGTGACATTATTTTTGGTTTGTAACTGTGAAGTGAACTCTACGATGAATTTTGAATGGGTTCAGTCAAGGTCATAGTGCAAGGTCGACTGATAGCTGTGGTGATATACATTCAGAGCCAAGGATCTGCGGTGTTGGGTAACTATCACTCCAGGAATGCAAAACACAGGACGAGCACACACAAACATACGTACAACTGCCCTATAAAAAGGACGCTCATCACTGCAAACAATCATTTAGTATGAAATTGTCAAGTACACGTGAGGAGAGAGCTAAATATGGAATCCACGAAGTGTTTGAGATCAATTGAAATTATGAAATTTGCGTACAAAATCTTAGACAAATTATCATCAACAGAAGTGTCACGAGCGCCGCACATTTACTCAAGACTATAAGACTATTTTCTGCTTTTAGTTTTGAGCTATCAAACATTTTTACTTTGCTTCCCATCAAAACATTGGTACGATCAATTGAAATCTTCCAAACCTATTCCCAGGGAACGCCCTGTAGAGGACGTTCACCTCCCAATCCACCTAAAAATTAAATATAAACCTCTGTGAGATCTTAGAGGGTTGAAGCCGTCGCGTGCGAGACCGCTCCGCACGTGACAGAAGAAATTAAAAAATGAATGAAATTCGAAAGTTAATATATTTGGCTTCTCAACAAAATTTTGCGAAAGGCTTCATCGATTGGAGAAAAGACGAGAATCGTCACAACGATCGGATTCTTGGAAGTGTTCGCGGAAAAATTCAAACATCTTCAGAAAACGGGTGGAGGTACGCGGAAAGAAAAAAAAACGATCGAGTTCACTGGGAAGATTTAAAATCAGCTTTTGAGGGGAGAAGTCGAACTGGATCCATCGTCAATTTGAAGCATGAAGATGTGGAGAGATTTCTAGAAGACCAAAAGGTACTAGCTGTGACAAGAATGAAAAACGCTTTAAAGAAAGACAGGAGCTTGAAAGCCGACGTTATCCTGGCTTTTAAATTTGAAGTTAGAAAAGATGATCACACGGTGGGAAAGATCACATTTTTTAATACGGGAAATAAAATCACCCTGCAGACAACGAATATTAACTAATGGTTTATCGAAAACACGTCAGAGCGTTTGTTAAAAAAGGTGGAAGATTTCCATAAAAAGGATTCAGGCTGGTCGTGACTTGAAATTATGAATCTTGCCGTCAACATTAACAAGTATACACCACTACGGTTTGGTCTGTGTACCCACACCCCGTTACCTAAGCATATCGGTGATAAGGAGGCTGTGGTAAACATCAGAAACATCGACTTTTACTGCTTTCTTTGATCGGTCACCGCAGCTCAGTTCCCAGCCGACAACAACAATCCGAACGCGACCAGCTCGTGTCCGCATTTCAGCTCAGCACTGCGGTACGATGGTTTGAAGTCCCTATGTATAGTAGTAATATTTATTGCTCCCCTTAGGGTTACAACGACTCCTGTTTTCCTCTCCTTTCACAAACCTTTGACATATTTTCTCAACCTATTCTTATCCTATTTTTACATCCTACCTCATCCTTACTTATTTTCTGCCAGCCTGCGCCCTGTGCCATTGCCGTTCCCTTACTTTCCCTCTTATCCTTTCCTTATTCTTTATCCTTATCTTTACTTAACCTTATCCTATTTTACCTTATTCTATTCCCTATTTGTCCTTATCCTACTCGACGTCCGTTTCCCATTCATCTCTCACTCTTCCATTCTCTCGTACCTCCCTGATCCTTTCCAGTTCTCTCATCCAGACTTCTCCCGCCCCCTCCTCACCTAACATCTCGCTCACCACCACCTGTCAGCTTTCCCCCCTTCTATCCCAGCCCATGCACCTTTCCCAGACGTGCTCCCATGTCTCCTCCTCCCCCTCGCACACCCTGACCATCTCTTTTCCTCCGCCTCCTAATACCTTGCCTCCTTCATCTCGCTTCCCAACCTAAATCATGCCACCCTTTTCCACCTACTTCCCCTGTAGCCCTTTCCCAGATAACCTGCTATCCCTTCTCCTTTCACGAACCTGTACCATCTGTTGTACCTCGATTCCCCTATTTTCTCTCACGTGTCTTTCCTCTGTTCTTCCCTCTCTCTCTCTCCTCCTCCTCCCTAAAATCCACCTTTCCCCTCTCCCTTCTCGCGACTACCTCTCTACTCTCCACTCCCCTTTCCGCAAAGAAGGTTTCCCTTTCTCTTTCCCATCTCGAATCCTGCCTCCCAACTTCTACCTTTTCCCTTATCTCCCCCCAGCATCTACTAACTAACTCGCTACCCTCCCCTCTCTCCAGCTTCCTTTCAAAACTCTATGCCCTTCTCCCTGCCCTAATCCATAGCTTCTCCCTCTGTAGCTCCTCCCTTACCAAATATTCCGGTGTTCTCCCATCCACTCCTACTGTCCATCTCAAAAATCCATCCTGCATCGCCTCGACCGCCCTACACTCCCTCCACCCCCATTTCTCCGCTGCGTACTCTATTACCATCCATACTAGCCTGTCAAATAACCAAATCCTTTTTTTCTAATCCTTCTCAAACCTTTTTTTTCCTATGCCCCATACCTGTCTCATTACTACCCCTGCCTTCCGTACTCTCTCTTTCACATGTGCTTCCTGTCCCCCATTGCACTTTACTGTATACCCTCGGTAGCAAAACTCTTTAACCTCCTCTAACTTTTTCCCTTTCCATCTCCAATCCATTTTTTTCTTTCTGCCACCTCCTTTCCTAAATCTCATAATCCTTGATTTCCCTACATTTACCGTCAGCTTTTTCCCATCCATATACCTTTCTTACTTCCTAATCATAACCTCTATCTCCTCTTCACGCTTCGCTACTAGCACTACATCATCAGCATACGCTAACTGATGAATAAGAATTCTCGACCTCGTATGTAATCTATTATAGGGTCTTGGTGATCGGTCAATTGAGAAAACGTATTTTTGTCGGTTGCTATGTATAGAGACACGTATAACAAAAAAATGAGACAGCAGCTTTTTGACACCAGTACTTATAGAATTGCTAGATATGATTTGTGTAACTCCCTACAAACTAGGGTGAATAAGCTCACTTTAAAGTGGTTTACCTCCAAACTTATAACCAAAAACCTACATAGAAGCATTTCTACGTACAATAGTGTCCCTCCACGCGCATATAGGCTTCCAAAAATTCACAAAGAGGATGTCCCGTTGAGAATAATCGTCTCATTTGTCAAAAGTTCGACCTATACCTTAGCCAAAACAATTAATACATGGCTCACCACCAACATCACACCTCCCATCTCGAGAGTTAAGGATAGCTTTTTCTTAGTTGATAAAATTAGTACATTGATTATCCCGGACAATTACACGTTAATATCTTTAGATGTAATTTCACTCTTTACCAACGTTCCTACAGATCTCGCATTGCGTGCAATGAACAACCGGTGGGCTTCTTTGGAAAATAAGATCCCAATCCCCCTTATAGAACTTGAAAAAGCCTTAAAAATATGTTTTGACTCCGCAATATTTAAATTTAATAACGATACTCATGCACAACAGTTTGGTTTGCCTATGGGATCTCCTCTCTCCCCAATCCTGTCAGACCTGGTCATGGAAGACTTGGAAACGTCTTGCATTAACGATCTTGGTTTTGATTTACCGTTCTATTTTCAATACGTGGATGATATTCTTACTGCCGTTCCAAATGAAAAAATACATCACACTCTTAATATTTTTAACCGGTACCATCCAAGATTACAATTTACTATCGAAACAGAAGAAAATAACGCTATCAGTTTCTCAGACGTATTGTTGATACACAACAATAATAATATCAAGACAGATTGGTTTCACAAAAAAACCTGGTCACAAAGATACCTGAATTTTAATTCTCACCATCCTTTGTCCTTCAAAATAGGCACCATCTTCAACCTAGTTGACCGAGCTATCAAACTAGCTAGTACAGAGTTCCAGGAAAAAAACCTGTCGCTCATATACAATGTACTAAGATGGAATGATTACCCTCATGGCCTATTACACCAACAAATTAATAAGAGACGCACCTACATCAACAACATACCTGACAATAATATTGACTCTGCTCCCGCTGAAGATGGCAATAGACCCGCTACCACATATATCCCCATCCCATATGTATCCGGCCTCTTTGAGTCACTTAACCGCTTATTCGCCGAATATAATGTCAAGTTTGTTGGAAAAAATTCAAAAGATTTACAACTAGTTTTTGATACAGGCAAAGACAAGATCCCCATGGGCAAACGATCTAATGTCGTGTATGAAATACCATGCAATGATTGCAATCAAGTCTACATAGGTCAAACTGGTCGACATCTCAACACTAGAATTAGGGAACACCAACGCAACATACATGAGATTGAAGAACGTCACACAGCTCTAACGAAACATAGTATCGATAAACAACACACTTTCAATTACGACAACACAAACATCCTTTGTGAAGAACACAATTATTATAGAAGATTGTTATTAGTAATGTGCAAAATTGTAGGTCATACCAATTCTGTTAATCTTAGACAAGATGTTGAACATTTAAGTAATATTTACAAACCTCTAATCTCCGCCCACACAACAAATATTGTTTAACCTTAACTACATACAAAAAAATTTTTTGTCCCCATTATACAGTCCTTTCTACATAACTTTTCTTACAAAATATTTATTGTTTTTCTGTATAATTGTTTATAATAGGTTCACCTTCACTCTGGATAACATTGTTTTCTCCCATCAGTCGTTATTCACCTGTTGACTCAATTGGTTCAACCAACAATATTTCGTTAGACATGTAGAACTTAATTATGAAGAGCTCACCTCCACTTCTTTGACACCTGTGAATTAATTTTATTGCTAAAAAGACCTTCTTCAATAACCTTTCAACACAATGACGTACTGACTGTGAAGAAACATAGTTCTTTAATCTTCTTAATTTATGACTTCCAACTATTAACTCCCACATATAAAATAACTTGAAGATTGACATTGTCTACCGTCACTCAAAAGAACACTGTTTCCACCAATTGTAATTGTGAATTCGACTACATCATAGTCCACTTACTTAATTCAAAAGGTAAATAACACTCAAAGACATCCTTATTTCAATTAATCATAAGGTTCTTACTATCAACAATATATAATAGCTCTAAGAGTATTACATCTACAATATTTAAGTCTGATTACTTCTAGTACTATTATTTATTTTACAAAAATCCTTTTGTTATTTTTGACAGTTTAAAAAAATAAATCGTTCTGAGGAGGGCCTATATCCGGGTCGAAACGTTGACTAAAAATACGTTTTCTTAATTGACCAATCACCAAGACTCTATAATAGTAAGCATACGTTAACGTCCATTCCTACCGCCAGCCAGCTCCACCCCCCCCCCCCCTTCCCGCCCTTCGCCCTCTTCCCATTTTCTCTTCTTAATCCGCCAGTAGCAGGTTGAAAACCTGGGGATTGAGCGGACACCCCTGCCTTACCCCCCTCGCCGTCCAGAACGCCACTCCCACCTTTCCCCCGCTCCTCACCCGACTCTTTGTTTCCTTGTAAATCTCCTCTACCCTTGCCCTTAGCCCTTCCCTCACTCCTCTCCTTTCCATAGCCTCCCACAGCACATTCCTGTCCACCGAATCGAAAGCCACCTTCAGGTCCACGAAGTGCATACACCTTATACAGAGTTGGCATCAATGTCACCCCCCTATACTCTTCTACTCTTTTCCCCTTCCCCTTCTTTACTATCGGTGAGATCAGTCCTTCTCCCCATTCCTCCGGCCAGCCCTCCCCCACCAAAACTCTATTACATGTTTTCCATACCCACTGCTCCATCTCTTCCCCCCCATATCTTCATACCTCACTAACTATTCCATCCCCCCCGGTGCCTTTCTATCCCACAGCTTTCCTATCACCTTTCTGATCTTTTCCCTCTGCAGCTCCCCTTTCCCGTTGCCCTTCCTATTTGCTGCCCCCACGCCTTCTGTTACCTTGCTCTCCACTCCAACTAATAATTCCACGAAATACTCCCTCCACTCCTGATCGCCTATTTCCTCATTCACCCTCTACCACTTCTTTCTTTTCCTGTTAACTATCTCCTATACCTTGCTTTCTGTCCTTGCTTAGGGTGCTTCTTTTATAAAACCCTCATTTTCTTTCCTTTTCCTCTCCTCGCATAGCCTATTATATTCCCTTCTTTCCTTTCTATACGCTTCCCCTTCCCCCTTTCCCTTTCTCCAACTCTTTAGACTTTTTCTAACTTCCACTTTCTTTCCACTACATTCCTCATCCCACCAACCCTTTTTCACTTTCCTCCCCCTCTCTCCTACCTCTGAAGCTTATCTCAACTCCCCTATTCTTATCTCTATCTCCTTGCCTACATCCGCTTCTCCTACCCCCTCCAATTTGACCGCCGTACAAAACCTCATCCTACCCTCCTCTGTCCAGCCCCCTTGACTAGCTTTCCCTGCCTTTTTTCCCTTTCTTGCCCTAGGCACTGCCCACCTCATCCCCACTATCATCGGGTGATGATCCGAGTCAACCCTATTCCCAATGTCTAGCCTTTTGACCCTATCCCTTACCTCGCTGTCTCCTGTAGCATAATCTATCACCGTCACACCCGCTCCTCCTATATATATAAATTCCCCCCCCCCCCTCCCTCCCCCCCCCCCCCCCCCCATCACCCTCTATATTCCCATTCATCATTGCCTATCCTGTCTCTACAAAAATTGCACCAGCCGCTTACCTTCTACGTGTATTTTCCTGTCCTTTGATTTCTTACTTTTACTGCCCTCCTCTCCTTCTCCCAGCATCCTCCCCCCTCCTGCCCTGTCCTGGCATTGAAATCGCCCCCCACTAGCACTTTTGCTATTTTATCTGCCTTTTCTGCCCACTCCTTCAATACCCCCAACTTCTCTTTTAAATCCCCATTTACGTATATCCCTATTACTAGCCATTTTTCCCCCCCTACACTTGTTTTCCTCACCATCATCCCCTCTTTTACCTCTACCCTCCCTCTCTTTCCGCTTACTATCTCCCTACCCCTGACAGCATTCCGCCTATTGCTCTTCCCTTCCTATTTTTTTCCTCCGCGTACTGCACTTCCCATTCATACCCTGCGAGCAACTTATTACTAATCTTTTCCTACCCCTTCTTCTCTATCCATGTCTCCATTAGAAATATTACATCCCACTCCCTTAGACCCCTCCGGAAATCCTCGTCCTTCCTCGCAAGCCCCGCCACATTCCAGAACACTACCTTTCACCCCTCCCTTTCCGTCTCACCTACGTCCCTATCTCTCCTCTTCCTCTTCAGCGCCCCCTGTCTCTGCCCCTCCCCGCTACCCATTCCCCTGACTGCCTTTCCCTACGTCCCCCGGCCTGTGCCTCTATACCTCCCTCTTGCCTTTCCTTGCTTGTTGTCCTATCCCTTTCACCTTCACCTACTTTTCCCATCCCCTCCCTTTGCCCGTTTTCCCTCTCTTTCCCTCCACCGTCCCTAAGCACCTCTCCTAACTCATCCCACTTCCACATTTTCCCTTCTATCCAAATCCTTGCATACCCTATTCTTACTTTGTTTCCTCTTCCCTCCTCGATAATTGCCATCTCCCTCAATTTCCACTTCATTCTCCTCTCTGCCCAAGTGAGATCCTCCTTTATTCTCCCTACCCTCCCTCCAAGAAGGCTTTTTCTTTCCATTACCTGCCTCTTTTGCTCTCTGTTCCCTAGCTTTGCTATCCATATCCCCTTTCCTCCCCCCTTTCTCGGTCCTACCTCCCACATATCCTTCACCTCGACCTCTACCCCCATCACCTGCATAATCTTTTTTAACCCTTCCTTTTCCCTTCCCTTCTCTATTCTCGCTCCTCTCAGTACTATATTTCCCCTTCTTTGTTCTCTTTCTTTCCTCTCCAAGGCCCACTTCATCTCTTTTAGCCTATCCATTGCTACCTGCGCCACTTCCGCGTTCCCCTGTATCTGCCTCTCCCCCCCCCCCCCCCGCCTTCTACACTCTTCTTTTCTAATTCTGCCAGCTTTTCCTCCACCCTTTTCCTCTCCCCCCTCTCCGCTCTTCTACCTCTTCTCATCTTTTACCTACGTCCCTTATTGCTTCCTTCGGCTCCCCCCTCTCTACTTGCCATTGCTCTTCCCTTCCATTCATTTCCTCTCCAATCTTTTCCATTTCATTCCTGAGTTCCCTTCCCTATCCTTTGAACTCCTCTAGCCCTATCTTTAGCTCCTCCCTAATCAGCCTTAGCATATCCTGTATACTTCCTTCCTCTTCCTTCCCTTCCTCCCCTGTCCTGCGCTCCGGCGACCATTGCACTTTCTTGCTTTACCCAAATCCTTTTTCTCTTACCTTTATCTCATCTGCATCCTTCTCCCCTTTTTCCCTTACCTCCTCATGCTTTCTCTTCCATAAATCTACCACCGTCATGATCGATCCCAGGCTACGACTCCTCTCCCTTCCTATCGCTGCTACTGCACCCGGCCTACCTTTTTTTTTCTCCTCCTCTACTCTCTTCGCCCCTTCTTTCTGGCCACCCACGTTACTCATGTTCTTTCTCTCTGCCCCCGCTCCCTACCTTATCTGCCTGCCGCCTGTCTGTCTCTGCTCTATCCCCCTTCCTACTCCCTGCATGTCAACTTCTGTTCTTCTGTATTTTTTTTCCCGCTGCCTTCCGCCAGCTCTCACTACCTAACCTCAAAACTCGTCCCCTTTCCTCACCTGTCCGTCCCTGTTGCTCCTACCTCCCTATTCCCTTCACCTGCCAGCCCATCCTGATCTTCCCCTCTCCCTCTCTGCCCTATTTCCTTTTCCCCTTACCTTCGCTATCCTGCTAATTCTCGCCTCTCCACTTTCACTCTTTCTCACACCTGCCACTCACATCCACACCGAAAACCGGAAGTCCGAATTTCCCAATGTCCTTGGATCAAATTCCAAAATTTGAAAAACTTATCGGTCTTTCAATTCACGTTTATGGCAGAGACCAAGGTGATCGAAGGAAAAGTTGAATAGTACTGATTCACCTGAGTCAGAATGAGTCTGATAAACCTGTCATTCATCTTTTAGCGATAGAAACTGAAATCACTGATGATGACGATGATGTTGATATGGAAAATTATGAAAAAAATAGAATCTTTCATTTTACTTGTATTGAAAATCTGTCTGGATTAACAAGTTTTCAAATTTCTACACGTAATGGTCGTACTCGGTTATGTAATGGACGTTGGACTCGCTTTTAATCTGAAAAATGCTCAACAAAGGACAATGTAGATTGCATGAATTTCGACGAAACCAAAGTTATCTTATTAGCAGAAGAGGACAAGATTCTCAAATTTGAACATTTTCAACACAAAGAAACCGTTCTGTTCTGCGTTTACGCAGATCTAGAATTTTTACTGCAGCCTAGTCTTGAAAGTTTTGGGGAAAATAGAACAATTTGGCAGTAGTATCTTCCGTATAGTATAGCTTACTATCTACATTGTGCGTTTGACGATTCGCTTTCAAAATTCAAAATTGATTGTGGAGAGACTTGCATTCAATGGTTTGTAAATGAGTCAGAGGAATTGGCACATTCGTTGGAAGCTTATTTCAAAACTGTTGTACCGATGGAACCGCTCAATTTCGATGAGATCAACCAATCAGATTTATCGATGATCTGTGATATTTGCGAAAGACCGTTCACACTCACAGACGTGAAACATCGCGATCACTGCCATTTCACCGGAGAGTACCGTGGTGCTGTTGATCGAGGTTGCAATCTAAATTACTAAAATTTGCACACTATGCCAGTGATATTCCACAATCTGTCGGGTTACGATTCACATTTTCTGATCCAAGCGTTGGCTACATCGTTCGAGCGTACAATTGAGTTTCTACCCGTAAACAAAGAAGAGTATATTTCTTTCACAAAATATGTCAAGGGGACAAATATAAAATTTGGATTCATAGATTCGAACCGTTTCATGCCCAGTAGTCTTGAGAAATTAACAACGTATCTTGGTGATGATCAAAAATCAATAACACGTAAATTTTATCGTAGCTCAGATAAATTTCAGTTATTGACCAGAGGAGGAGTGTTCCCGTACGAATACAAAAACAGTTGGGAGAAGCTCGAGGACAGACGTCTACCATCCAAACAACAATTTTACCTAAAATTAAATGATCGGGATGTATCAGACGACGATTATGCACATGCATGTGAAGTTTGGCAAACTTTCAACGTTCAAACTTTAGGAGAGTATTCGGACTTGTATTTACAGACAGACGTGTTTTGACTAGGCTACGTTTTTCAAAATTTTTGACAGAATTGTTGGATAACGTACAAATTGGACCCATTACATCACTACACAGCACCCAGTCTGTCGTTTCATGCAATGTTAAAATGTACAGGCATCGAGCTCGAGCTTCTCACCGACATAGATATGCTTACGTTTATCACAAAATGTATTCAAGGTGGTGTGTCACAGTGCTCGAACAGATACGCAAAGGCTAACAATAGATATATGGAAGAGGAATTCGATCCAGAAGTCGAAGAATCTTATCTCATGTACTTTGACGTTAATAATTTGTACGGTGCTGCTATGAGCTTTGCTCTGCCGTGTAATTCCTTCGAATGGGTGTCAGGTTTCAGAGAGTGCGACGTTCTTGCCATCTTGAACGAAACTGAGTTTGGTTACATGCTGGAGGTGGATTTGGAATATCCTAAGGAGTTGCATGAAACTCATAAAAATTTACCATTTTGTCCGGAGCACTATGTACCTCCGATTTCGAACAATAAACAGCCGAAATTGACAACCATGCTACTTTCCAAGCAAAACTACGTTGTTCACTATCGCGTTTTCAAACAATGTTTAGAATTAGGCTTAAAATTACTTGAAATTCACATAGTTCTCAAATTCAAGCAAACTCCGTGGTTCAAAAAATACATAGATTTGAATACCGATTTGCGAAAAAAGTATCACAACGAGTTCTAGAAAAATTTTTACAAACTGATGAACAATGCAGTTTTTGGTAAAACAATGGAAAACGTGCGAAAGTACAGAGACGTTCGATTAATCACCGAATGGGACGTACGGTGCTAGAGCTACCATAACTAAACCTAATTTTCACAGCTGCACCGTTTTCGACAAAGATATAATTATCGTCGAAATGAGTAAGATGAAAGTCAAGTTGAATGAACCATTGTATGCAGGTTTCTCCATCCTGGATCTGTCTTAAACATATGACTACGATTTTCATTATAATTATATTGAACGGAAATTTGGTAACATAGCAAAATTAATGTATACGGATACCGACAGTTTGATTCACAACTTTACCGTTTCCGACATATACGAACATATGAAGAAGGACTTACATGAATTCGATACGTCTGCTTATCCGCTTGAAAACGCTTATAGAATGCCTCTAGCGAACAGAAAAGTTCTCATCTTAATCACAGATGAGAATAACGGGAAAATAATGTTGCAATTTGTAGGATTAGGAGCAAACTTGTACGCATTCCGAGTCTTGGAAGATTAAAAAGACAATCAACATGCCTAAGGTGTCAAAGGATCAGCGTGGAGAAAAATAACTTTTAACAATGATTTGGAATGCGCTTTGAAACGTGAAAATTTATCTAGGAATCAGCATTTGATATTGAGTCGAAGGCACGAGGTAGAACAGCAGAAAATGGCACTGAGCTGGAATGACGACAAGCGGATCGTGTTCCAAAACACAACCGACACGCTTCCGTGAGGCTACAGACCTGCACCTCAGCTTTTTGAATACCGTATCGAAATGTATGTGGAATTAAATTTACAACTGTACCATCATGTATAAAATATTATTATGTAGGATAGTGAACAAGAACGCTCCGAAATATTAAAATTGTACAACGATGCATATGTCTGTTGATTGTCTGAAAAATGAAGAGGCATACTTGTTATGTATCGGGTATAAAATAAAGAGGCACATACGTTTTTACAAAAATTCATTTATTCAATGTTGCATCTTCAATTCGTTTATCCAACTGTTGTGTGTATTGTCGAAACCTAACCATTTCACACATATTTTTCTTTCACGCTTCTTGAGCGCCTTTTCCACCAGATAAATATCCAGATGTTCAACCTTGAGGAACTCTTGTTCGTAAAAACCACCAGCGATGGGTTGATCTCGGTAGTCTTTGAGCTTGTACGTCACAGGATGAGTATTTTCCACTTTGCTTATTGTGAATATCTCCGTCGTCCAATTGGAAGTGTAACCTTTCTCGAAGACATTTTTGAATTTGCTTATTCGAACTTTGTCGCCCATTTTAAACTTTGCCAGTTTGGGAGGTTTCGCTCGAAGCCCTCCGTACGCCTGACGTAATAACAGCCTCTCGTTTGCAACGGTGACTTCCGACGGTTTCATTCGTATGGTTCGGTATTTGGCGTTGTTGTAAACCGGAACCAAATCAGATGAGATATCGAGCCACTTGTAGCTTCCTTGCATGGTAAACCGTTTTCTCATTTGACTTTCGAGCGTGCGATTGAGTCGTTCGCAGATCGAAGCCTCGAAATCACTATACATGGGGTAAAGTTTGATTCCAAAGCGTGGAATGAGAGATTCATATTTCGAGTTGTGAAATTCCGTTTCTCTGTCGACATGTAATTTCTTCGGTACCCATCCTTGGACAAACACAGATTCCATTGTCTTCGTAACACCATCTCCAGACTTGCTCTTCATCGGTATAGTCCACGCGTACTTTGAAAAGATATCAGTAACTGTGAGTATATGTATGTAGCCTTTGGTTTGTCCAGCGTATGACATCATATCAACAAGATCCGCCTGCAAGCTCTCGTCGATGCCGCGCAGATCTACACGTCGACGCGAATAATTCTGACGTGCAGGCTTATGCAGTTCCGTCACCAGTGTTTGCTTTTCATCGTTCATATTCCAATGCTCTTAGTCTGGTGTCCAATTTAGGAATAATTTCAGCGTTCTGAATCGACAGGTCTCTGCCTGTTTTAAAGTCTGTGTGGAAGGTATCCAAGGCTTTTTCCGTGGTAGGCTCCAAAGCTTTGATCATTTGATCGAGGTTGTCGATTTGTTTTTGCAGCAAGTTGAATTTTCGTCTTAAGAATTGTAAAGTTACAGCATTGTTCGACTCTGCGGGATCAGCGACATTGCACAGTCTCTTGTTCTGTACATAGTAATGCCCGTCTCCTGTTATTTGGAACCCGACACCCGGAGGACCGCGAGTTCTCGCAGCTGTGATTTTATTCAGCTGACATCCAAACACGTCGACGCTTATCCTGTGAATGATTGCAGAAATGAAGAGATTTGGCTAAGAAATGATTTCGGCTTCCTGTCATTCGTCAAGTATAGACATAATTTCATTGTTGTGACTTGTATTCCTAACTGCTTGAGATGTCATAAGCGAAGACATTTCACCAACTCGTTAGCGTCGTCCCAGAAAATATAATCTGTTTTAACACCTTGTTGAGTAACCCAAGCCTGCGGTGACAAAACACCTCTGCCTGTATGCTTCAACATCTGTGACGATGGGGATACGCCTATGCCTAATGTAAAAATATCCAGCAGCTCTGCAATCAGATGCTTTCAATTGGCGCGCTGAGCGTTTTGGATGGGCTTGGTGGTGCTATAGTATTTCTGTGGGCATTTGTTGCGAGAAGGATATTTCTGTAATTCTCCTTGTCGTTGTGGGTAACGTGAGCGTTGTTGGACATCTTTTTGAACAACAGCTCCAGTAGTCCCTGAGCTTTTGAAAAGATCGTACCGCCTATGCGAACGGAATCGTGCTCAGAGCTTATCGGTGAGTCACCAACCCGGCAGTAGAAAAGATCCGTACCCCGTACACGGTATCCAACTCGTGATAGTTTGATCCTCTTCCTCTGCAGTTGCATAAGAATCTTCTGCTTCTGATTCCATTTCGTTCATTGGCTAATCCTTCGTTTGTAGTTTTGATCTCTTCCTTTGCCTCTTCCTTCATAGGTTTCGTGCCTCGAGAAACATTGACTAATTCCAGCAGCGAGGTTACCATAGGTTCAAAGATAGCCTTCATTGTTCCCTGCAGCGACTCTTAACCCATCTTGAGGATTCTATGCTTACAACGAATTGCATTACTCGCTTGATCAATATGACGCAAAAGTTCTTTTTCCGTACGAAATTCCTGCATGTTGATACAACTAGCTCTGGAAAGATACTATTTCGTTCCCTTCGATAATGGTGCATTTTATTCTCTTGTCACGTTTATGGGATTGTCAAATCCTTTCCTATACCGACCATTACCGAGCTATCTATCCTTGTAGATCACTACGAACCCATATTTGTCGCCGTTCCAGCATGCTATACGCAAGGCTTCAAACTGTGTGTACGACATATCGGTGTTTACATGATAATTCTACACGTGTCTCAGGTTCATCTCGTCTTGTTTGAATGAGTCCAGCAAGTTGGTGTTGTCGCGCTCGAGATGCTCTGGACTCAAGCGTACTTCTGACAAAGACAGAAACAGTCTACGTCATGATGTCTACCCATTAAGAAGTAAGCGCGTATGTTGTCCTGATTCTCGCACGCTACGTCATCGAATATCTTGATTGGGTTAGGTTGAGTCTCTTTCGGTGCAACGACCTGCTCATGCTTGTTGAAGGGGAAGTACTCGATACCGTCGACACCTTCGAGCACTTGACTTAGAAACTTGTGTTTCGATTGATTGAGAGGTTTTGAGTGAACGTACAGGTATTCAAACCGAAAACCGCTTGGATGCGTTATACGTGCAAATAATGCATTGGTTTTACCACAGTTAGATGGTCCGCAGAATATCGCGCGTACACCACCCGCTAACAGTTCCCCATGGAGTTTTTTCCGATTCGCACTCTGCTGCGTAAATTTGTCAAAACTCACCACGGGCAGCTTGGTCAACTGTGTCTCAAACATCATCTCGGACGTGACTGGCTGTATCTTCTATAGATGCATCGTCTATAAAAACTTGCCCTTAGTCGCAGAGCGGACATGATTGTGCACACACGCGATCGTGAACGATCCACGAAACGGAGATCAAGTGGAGAAGGTTTGGTAAATAGCATCATCAATAAACTCCCGATCGAGTTGCATATTCCCGGTTACCAATACTGCGGTCCTGGTACGAAGTTGACGAAAAGACTCGCGAGAGGCGATTCCGGTATCAATCCTCTCGATGCAGCGTGCAAGGAACACGATATAGCGTATTTAAAAAATCTCGAGAACTTTGAACCTCGAAGCGCCGCGGATACAATATTAGCCGATGAAGCCTGGAAACGGGTATTCGCAAAGGACGCAAATTTTGGTGAAAAAGCAATCGCTTGGGCTGTATCTAACACGATGAAGGCGATGACAACGTTAGGCATGGGATGTTGAAAACCAAAGAACGTTTCCTTGAACAAGATCATACGCGCGGCAAAACAGTCTATGATTGCGAGCCACAACGCGAAAACAAGTATGAAGTCTGCACTCAAAGGTGCTCGAGAAACTGAACAAAGAAGGCGGTAAACATCATGTCCGATTACCACGTGTCCTACCGGTACCCTTAAAAGTTGGCGGACTCTTACCTTTTCTCATGCTCAGGGTTCGTTCGCGGGGGGGGGGGGGGGGGGGGGGGGTGCGAGTATAGCGAAGGCTGTAAACGATGCAAGCGTAGCCAACCGAGAATTAGAGGAAAGCCAACGGCATAACAAAACGATAGAACCGATTGCCCTAAGTAAAGGTCTCCATCTAAAACCGTACAAAAAGGGTTTCGGTCTTCATCTTTTCAAAAACTAAGTGTGAAGCTGCCATGCTGAGTGTTGACCAACTGGGATTTGCGAATTGGTCTAAGATCCCACTATAGAACGACCTTCACCGAGCTGGTTAATGGATGAAAAGTATTTTATATTCAATTAAATATGTCAATAAATATATTGAAAATGGGTCGTATTAAAAATTTAAGTCCAGAATATGATTAATTAACAATTAAAAAATTGTTTTTTTTTCTGGTTTGGTTAATAGACAAATTCCATACCAATCGAATGTATAAAGCCCATACAATATGCAAACATGAGGTTGACTATTTTTTTCGCGTCACAACTCTTGGGTAGGCAGGTATAAGCAGGTAAATCGATACTAGTAACCTGAACCGGTCTGGTTAATGAATTAAAGTTATATTAAAATAAAGATTTTTTTATTACGAACACGACGGTATAGGGTTGTCTGCGAAAAATCAGTCCTGAATTACGGTTGTCGAATTTATAGTACTATATATAGTACGTCCTACGAAGTGTATACGTGATGAAGCAACGGCAGACGACGGCGCAACAACGAGATCTCACGGCGGCCGGGCACGTTTCAGCGTCGTTTGGTGAGTCTCCAATTACATTTCCCTTCCTTTTTCCGCATTTTATCCCTACATTAGCACTGTCTCGTTATCATGGCACAAACCGAACTGAAAAAGGCTAATCTAAGGCGCAGTATGGTCAAGAGCACTCTCACTCGAGCAAATACGTTTCTCGAGTCTGAAGAAGCAAATGATGTAAGCTTAGCGTTACGTCAGCGAAAAATAAAAATAAAAGAAATCTGGAGCACGTTTGATGAAGTCCAAACAGCGATCGATCTATCGGTCGAAGGTGAAATTGTGGAAGATGGAAGAACAAATTTTGAGAACACATATTTTGACGTAGTTTCGCGGTTTGAGCAGCTCATAATCAATCGCACGCGCGGCGAGGAACGGGCATCAACAGGGGAAAATGATCGCGAAAATAAGCGTGGGCCTGAAGCAAATAACACAAACAACAATTTGCGTCTCCCAAAAATTGAATTTCCGACGTTTGCAGGAGGGTACGAACAATGGTATCCATTTCACTATACTTTCAATTGTCTTACACATAACGTGGAATTTATTCCGAATATTTAAAAGTTTCATTACTTAAGATCTTCGCTCCAAGGTGAAGCCGCTGAGGTCATACAGTCACTCGAGGTTTCAGCGGACAATTATGCAGAGGCTTGGCAGATGCTTCGGCAACGGTACGACAGCAAACGACTAATCATTCAAAGTACTTAAAGGCTATTTTTGATTCGGCCGCAATATCGAAAGAAAGTTTCTCGTCTTTGCGATTGCTTCTCGACGGGGTTTTGAAACACAAACGCGCTTTGAGGTCGCTCGGTCGTTCCACAGATCAGTGGGACGATCTACTCGTTTGTCTGCTCACAAGCAAACTTGACGTAACCACGAATCGAGAGTGTGAAAACAGCCTAACAGGACCGGAGATTCCGAATCTTGAGAGATTGACGGATTTTTTGGAACACAGGTGTCATACGCTGGAAATAACATACAAAAAAACTGCTGTGTCTAATCCTCCGGTCGGAAATAAGCAACGCCAGTCGAAACCAACTTCGTCAAATGTCGCAACGCAAAACAACAAATGTCCCATATGCAATGGTGATCACTTCGTGTACATGTGCGAAACTTTACTCAAGATGACTCCTCCCGATAGAGCAAAGGCAATTTGAGATTGCAAATTATGCTTAAACTGCATGCGATCTACCTCGCATCAGACGAAGAATTGCACAGCTCGTAGTTGCAAAAATTGCGGCAAACGGCACAATACTTGTATTTGTATTTCACTTCGCCAAAATTGTATTTCACTTCGCCATCGAACGCTCAAGGCGATTCCCAAAAAGTGACAAGCAGGTGGAACCGGTATCGCACGTTTCCGCGGTCACTCATACATTGCACGATTATGAGGGTTCCCAAGCTTGGTTGTCGACAGCGATCATTCAGGTATTGGACGTTGATGGAAATTATTCTCATGCCGGGCTCTCCTTGATCCTGGCTCTCAGTCCAATTTGATAACAGAAGCTTTAGCAAGGAAGTTGTGACTTCCACTCCACGCAACAAATGCTCCGATTGTAGGAGTGAATCAGCTGATGAGAGTCACTCGAGACATCGTAAAGGTCTCATTAGTTTCAAGACACTACTTTTTCCAAAGAAATGTAGATTATCTCGTTTTGAAGTGAATAACTGACAAGCTTCCATGGATATCGTTTCAAAAATCACAGATGAACATTCCGGAAAATTTGAGACTTGCCAACCCAAACTTTCATGTATCAGATAACATCGACGTGCTCATCGGGGCAAGCGTTTTTTGGAAAAGTTTATACGTTGGACAAATCAAGGCCACTGCCGAGCATCCAGTTCTCCAAAAGGCACTTTTTGGCTGGGTATTGGGCGGATCAGCTGAAACGACGACTCGGCCTCAAACTCTAATATTTTGTAACCTTATCACAAATCAACAACTCGACACGCGTCTCACGAGGTTTTGGGATGTCGAGCCAGGTCCGGAAATCGTTAATCTCACGTACGATGAGAGGCTATGCGATATTCATTTCGCACGAACTTATCCAAGAGAGAACGACGGTCGATTCGTCGTACAACTTCCTTTCAAGGAGGATTTGATCGAACGACTTGGTGAGTCAAAAAATACAACATTGCGCCTATTCTACGCTCTAGAGCGAAAGTTGAACAACAACTCCGAGTTGCGAGACCAATACGTTGAGTTTTTTGAAGAATACCAACGACTGGGTCATATGGAATTATTCGAGCATCATGATTCTTCGCCAGCAGGATATTACATACCTCATCATCCAGTCGTGAAGGAAATGAGTGTAACCACAAAGCTTCGCGTAGTCTTTGATGCATCGTGCAAAACTTCAACAGGGATTTCACCTAATGATACGCTCATGGTTGGCCCAACTCTGCACCAAGATCTTCTGGACATTATCCTTCGATTTCGTGGTTGGCAGTATGTGCTGACATCAGATGTAGAGAAGATGTACCTGCAAGTTCGCGTCGACAATTCTCAAACACAGTATCAGCGTATTTTATGGAGAACAGATCCTGGTGAAGAAGTCAAGATATTTTAGCTCAAGGCAGTCACATACGGTACCGCTTCAGCGTCATTCTTGGCCATACGAGCCTTACAGGAAATAGCTCGTCTCGAGCAAACAAGCTTCCCAGTGGGAGCAGTGACCGTGCTGTCGGACTTCTATGTTGACGATTTATTGACAGGGGCCAACGACTTGGATCGAACAATCATGATCAGAGATGAAGTAATAGCCACGCTAGCCAAAAGCGGATTTCGACTAAGAAAATGGGCATCGAACACTGAGGAATCACTCGAAAATCTTCCTGATTCAGTGTCACCCGATTCCGTTTTGACGCTTGACAAAAATGAGTATTCATCTGTATTAGGGCTACAGTGGCATTCGGCCGTTGATACCTTGTAGTATGAGGTGAAACAAGCGATTCCCGGAAAAACCGTGACAAAAAGAACAATCCTCTCAAACATTGCTCGGATCTTTGATCCTAAGGGGTTACTCGGGACAGTCATCGTAACGGCAAAAATCCTTATGCAGAGACTTTGGCTGATGAAGATAGATTGGGATGAGACGGTACCTTTGGATGTTGAGACTGAATGGCGTGCCTATGAAGCTCAATTGGGACTTCTAAACACGCTGAGAATTCCGAGAAAGGTTATCGAACACGCGGAATTATGTCTTACCGAGATGCACGAATTTTACGACGCAAGTATGGAAGCGTACGTAAACAACGAGTCAGGACGGTTAGCCAGAAATACGTCTGCTTTGTGCTAAATCTCGAGTCGCTCCGGCCAAAATAATCACTTTGCCAAGACTGGAACTCTGCGCGGCACTTCTTCTCGCGCAAATGACTCACAGGATAAGGCAATCGATCGGCATCAAATTCGATGGAATTTATCATTGGTCCGATTCCATGATCACATTGTGCTGGATGAAGGCGGATGCTTAACGTTGGAACACCTTTGTGTCAAATCGTGTAGGTCAAATCCAACAATTGGTAGACCCATCATCTTGGAAACATGTAAGCACCAAAGAAAATCCTGCCGACGCGATTTCCCGAGGAATCACGCCCTCCCAGCTAATTCAATCGCAGCTTTGGTGGAATGGTCCACAATGGTTCAATGCTGAGGTAATGGATTGGGCCGCAAGTTCATCCGTCACATCTAGTCTCGAGGAACTTCCGGAGGCTCGCAAAACGTCCTTGGTTTCGGTGAACGTGCCACATGAATGGAACATTTTCTACACGATTTCAACCCTGACCAAATTAATGCGATCGATGGCTTACATTCTACGTTTCGTTTACAATACGAAAAGGGACAAACCAAATCGAAGGGTTGGTCCTCTCACCGATGAAGAGTTAAATCAGGCCAATATTCGATTGGCGAAGGTCGTCCGATGCTATTCGTTTTCTCTCGAATTAAAGACACTAGAAAAAAATGAATTTATAGCTCGCAACAGCAAGCTAGTTGGCTTATCGCCTTTTATCGACTCAGATGGTATCATTCGAGTTGGAGGACGCCTATCTCATTCTCAGTTGCCGTACTCGACAAAGCACCCCATCGTATTGCCTTCAAAACACAAATTCACGAAGATGGTAATAGTACACGAGCATCAAAAATTACTCCACGCTGGACCTCTATCGACGCTGGCATCCCTACGTCAACGTTTCTGGCCGATTTCAGAACGAAACGCGGTACGACAGGTCACACAAAGTTGCCCCAAGTGTTTTCGTAACGCCCCTATCGCGAGACAGACGATTATGGGAGATCTTCCCGCATCAAGAGTATCTCCCGCGAGGCCATTCGTTCATTGCGGCATCGATTACTGTGGGCTATTCATGGTACGAGCCTACGTAGCCGTGTTCGTGTGCTTTTCCTGCAAGGCAATTCACCTCGAGTCAGTGTTCGATCTGTCTACCGAATCATTTTTAAACGCACTCAAAAGATTCATTTCACGACGAGGACTCCCGTCCGACATTTACACCGATAATGGGACGAACTTCGTGGAAGCGGCAAGAGAATTGAAGGAAGTGTGAACGGCGTTTCTCAACGAAGTGAATCGCGACAGTGTGGCAGATTTTTTTGCACAGAATGGAATAACGTGGCATTTCATTCCTCCACAAGCCCCAAATTTTGATGGTTTGTGGGAGGTTGCCGTCAAGGCTATGAAATTTCACCTTAAGAGGGTAGCCGGAACTGCGTCTCTCGTATCTGACGAATTTCAGACCGTTTTAGCTCAAATCGAGGCAGTGCTAAATTTACGACCCCTTGTCCCATTATCAAGCGATCCTAATGACCACTCATATCTAAGTCCCGCTCACTTCTTGATTGGAGAGAATTTCGCATCGTTTTCAGAGCCTACATTGGTCGATACCAAAGAAAATCGGCTATCCCGATGGCAGCGTGTTGAAAAAATCAAGCAACACTTTTAGAAAAGGTGGTCTATCGACTATCTCAATGAGTTGCAGCAACGTACGAAATGGAAAACTGATGCACCCTCACTAAACCCTGGTGATTTGGTGATCGTTCGCGAGAACAACGCTCCGCTATTATGTTGGCCACTTGCGCAGGTCGAGGCCGTGTATCCTGGCTCTGATGGCGTCGTCCACACGGCCACAGTTAAGACCACGAGAGGCATCTACAAGAGACCTGTGACTCGGTTACGTCCTCTTCCGTTGGACCACGAACACTCTGTTGATCAATGCTTCATATTGTATCGAGTCTAACGCATTTCATTTACTATAATCTTATATCTATTTTTTTTTTTTGAAAAGTTGTTCTTTTCAAAGTAGCCGGTATGTTCGTGTTTTTCTCTTCAAATTTGCGTGCAGCGCGCTTTTACAGGGACAGAGTCTCAACAATTCTACAGACAGCAGCGACGGTTGACCGCCTCTCCTTTTTTTTATTTGGGTTTCTTTGTTTTTTCTCCAGATGCCTGGCGCCTCGAGCTCTTCAGTTACCAGTTACGTACGCCACGCGTCTGGCTCTTCAACGACGCACAACAGAATGTATCATGAATAAAATTATTTTGTTCTGTTAAATCAATTGAAAAGTGGGCATGTGCTTTATTTTGCATGTAACCAATCTGCCAAACATGGAACAAGATGATTGACTCAAAATTATCATGGGACACCATGGACTGCGGGTGATACATCGTACAAGGATGTGGGAAAGTTGTGAGAAGAATCGTGAAGGGTGCGAGTTATATTCTCAAGGCAAAAGAGGGGGAGCAGTGAATTAAGAATATATAATCGATGACGACTCAAAGGCTGTAATTGATCCAGAAGCGTTGGATTATCCAGGCTTCCGAATACTACGACGTGATTCTAACGTGATTCGCTAGTATGGAGATTGTCATGGGAATGTAATCAACTACGCATGTGCCTTCAAGAACGTTCAACGTCTAAAGGAGTGGTATTTGAAAGAGTGCACGGCAAATATCACTAAAGCATTGTGCATATACACTCAAGTATGTAGCTTGAAACGGACAGAGGCTGAGGATATTGCATCTTCGGACGACCAATTTATTCTCTTCGACAAGTCAAACATCATCGACAAGGTATGTGATAAACTATCACCGACTATGCAGAATAATAAAAATATTGCCAACTGTCGCAAATGCAAACTGCATTATGATGAAGGTTATAGTTTACCCGGACCTATGATCAAACACTGTCTGTATTGCAACATCTCTTGTAATTATTATTACTATAAGTGAAGGGGGGCTGGCAGAAAATGGCGTGTCTGTTCCAAACGAAAGACACGTGTGAGCCTGCATGGGGATGTCAACCCTCGCTGCCAACCCTGGTGGGGTGACGGTATTGGTTTGAACGCGTCTGAACCTGCATGGGAATCGGTTCTGAGCGGGGGTGATGATCAAAGAGTGGGGGACGATGATTGTTTATAAGCTCAGATCACACCCTCGGAAATCATATTCGTACATCTTGACTTTTCTCATAGAGTGCATTCTCCCTGCAACAATGAGTTTCTGTCGCCTACACCCCGCTACAACCGCAAAAACTCACCAAAAAGAGAATATCGAACATGGTGACGATATCAAATTTTCACACTCTCGGAGTGATTGAATTCACATATCATTCATTTTGGTTGATTTTGTGCTGAATAAAATTTCATTTTCTCGTCCAGATCAATAAAGTGGATCTAGCTATGCTCAACAGAACCACTTGTCTGGATGCCTACCCGCCAACCAAAATGATGGCTAAACTTGAAATCGGTTTGAAATACGACATCACAGTGATCAAAACAATAAATACAAAGTTTGGAGTGGGTATTCTTGTAACTATCGACGCTGAATTCGTAATTTTCTCGCCATCGAGAATTGCAAAATTTCTGGAAGCAAACCCCGATGAATTGATCGTGATGAGCGATGCAGCCAAAGAGAAGCATCTCCAGCTGAACTATTACGGAAGACGACTCAACAAATGCGAGTTTTCGGAAAACGTCGACTTTTCTTCACTGCTTCTTGTTTTATATTTTTCAAGTTGGTGTCTCAAAACTAAATGCCTATTATCGATTTTGTTTTTCAGTCTGAAGCTTTGGATTTCGGGCGAATCAACCACGTCAGTTGCCTAAGCGACTTTCTCCCTACGAAAAAATGTCGGCGCTGGAAGTTAACAGGCAGTACGATGCAAGCGGCATCAAATGCATCACAACCAAATTTGGCTTGGCCACACAATCGGCCGCCATGATCGATGATGTAGCTGAAAAAAGCCCACAGCTCCACTATCTTGGCGGAGAATTGGATAGGTTTGAATTTTGCAACAAAACGTTAGCTTGGAAATTGGTAAATAAATTATATGTAAAATGTCTGAAAAATCATAATAATATTAATAATAAAAGTAAGTTGTATGAAAATTAGTCAATGATGTTAGAAAAATAATAAGTGAACAATGTAATGGGATTGGGATGTGATGAATAAAGAATAATTGAATATATTTTGAATACATTTTATTCATCCATTGATTATTTCAGTCTGAGTTAATGGTAAAATTAATATTACTTTAAACTATTTTTTTTACAACACCGCCAAGTGGGTTGTATTCAACGATACGATCGTGTATAATCATACAACGAGCTGAAGTATTTAAGAGAATGCTGGAATGCATGAATGGATGTTTTTCAGCAATTAATTGTGTTTTGCACAATCTATGGCTATAAGTGGGGCTTTAGGCAAAAATGTACTCCGCGAGAGCAGACGTTCGGGTTCTTTATTGTAATACGCCGGTTGAAAGTTAGTGTACATATCGTAGAGAATGGCATATTGATTGTTGGTAATATTGAGGATTCATGCTACCATGGGGATATCACTGTGAGTTGTGAAAAAATTTCCATCTTCAATCTCGCAATGATTAAATTCGCTGGCATTTTTCTTCGCATCATTTCGTTGTCCAGTTCGAAAGCCTAGTATCACGTGCCTTGGTTTCCCCAGCTGCGTTGATGTTTTCACGACCCATACGTGTCTCGTTGTCTGTGGCACCATCGGATACTCGTACATCTCCCAAGATCGAAAACTCATAAATACGACTGGAACCTAGACAATGTAATTTAACAGTTTCGTCTTTTCGTTGTACGCGAGTCGGATATGGGGTGATGGCCATTCAATTTTTTCTATTGAAATTTTCACATCCTCAGCCGTTGTTTGCAGAATGGCATTCAAATCGGTGTTTGATCTCGTTAAAATCAACTCGTGTTCAGCGTTAACGATAATTCGGTTGTAATCCTCGGCGAATTCCAGTGAAAATCAGTGGTATGATAACGTAAAAGTTTCCGGTAGCATCGATCGATGTATCATCGTCATTGCACTACAAGCCGGTGTTGTCTAGGAAGTGTTGCTGCTCCGGAGTCAATAATAAATATCCCTCCATAACACTAGTGATTCCAACATTTACATTTTGATCAATTACATGCCCGTTTAATTTGTAGCGGAGGGCCGCAAACAAATGTCAAACAGCCATATTGACCAGACTGGTGGTTGCAACCACGGTTTTACCATCAACCAGCGTAATCCTTCCGTAAATATGTAACGAGCTTTCACTGGGCAATGAACGCGTATCTTGATTCTGAACAGCGATTGGAATTTCATCATTTTTCTTAAACGAAGAGGACGCGTATGGTTGATGAGCATGTATCTCGTGGTGGGCAATCGATTCATCGAACGCCACAGGGTTTTGATTTTGATCATTTTCGCCATAGTATTATGCACAAAAAAACAACGAATTTTTATTTTACAAAATTGCTACGAAGTCGAAGACCTCGGCTCTATAGAAACTGAGCGTTCAGATGTGTTTATTACGCGAATCAAAGGAGCTAAATGACTGACGATATTTCGGCATGGTGTTACGTTGTTATATCCTGCACCAGATCGTTTCGTCGCGAAAAAAATTCCCACCGTCCGACGAATTTGATGTGCACCTGTATCGTTATAGTTTCCCCGCGAAAATACACCCGCGTCCCGTCTTGAGCAGCAATTCGCAATTGTAGATGATGTATCGTCTTAACCATGGTCGGAAGGTAAATGACGTTGGCCGGCACTTCCACAATTTTATATCCGGGTGGAACAGTGGGAAAAAAATCGTGAATCGTGTGAGCGCAATTTATGTACGCACCCGTTATATTGTACTCGATGCGTAGGGCATTGATTTAGAGTACAGCCACGGGCAATTCGGATTTATGAGTCATGCCACCCCTGAGAAGATTCGACTTGAAACCAAACATTCGACCGATGGAATGCCGTGGTCGAAAGTCCACCATTTGATTACACCTAATTTCACTATGCAGCTCATTGTCATTAGCCTTCAGACTGATCACAATATATTTTAGGTAGAGTCGTCTTCAGAAAATTTTCAATATCCTTAAGTTCACAGCTTCCCATGACTATTGTGAAAATATCATTATCGTCTCCATTCGCTCGTTTCATGTGAAATCTTGTGCAACCCGCGTCAATAATGGGGATTGAATTGGATGTCAATAGCTCGACAAGCCCAAGAACATAGTCTTTCTTCGGTGACAACCTAAACAGCACAACACGTCCATGGGATATCCCACTTATGTCTAATACAGCCCATATATATCCTGGATTATTACGATATCCCAAAGATATCCTGCATAAATCCAGGATCACGCCAATGTCCATAGGATATCCTATTGTTGGACTTGGACATGCAGGACATTTATAGGATGTGTGTGTGCGTGCGTGCGTGTGTGTGTGTGTGTGCGCGCGCGCGCGCGCGCGCGTGTGTGATGCGTAATGTAACAGTTCATTCCGACACATTGCATATAATATTGTTACTATTTTTGACCGGTGATATACATTTTCTTTGTGAATATTATTTCAAAATTCGCATGTCCGTCCGGCGCTATGGTTGGTGATCCCATATGTGATATTTCGCACTGCTAGAATGCGAGCTCTTTTGCCACATAACTTTCACGCGCGTTGCACGTGTTCTCGCTACTATCTAGAACCTGGAACTGGTGAAAAGCGGTAAGTATGCATTTTGGATATTGAATAAATGTTTAAGGCAATTTTAAAGTCAAGTATGAATAACCTGAATTGGTGAAAGCGTTGGTAAAATTGTTGTTAAATTTATTTTCATTGTAATTTTAACATAACCTCAAATCACACATTTGCAGCATCGGCATTTTTGATAAATTTGAACATTTTCTTCCGTAGAATTCTGTACAGATAAGTTGTAAATCTATATTTGCGATAAAAATATTCATTTGCTTAGATCGAAATATGGTATCAAGCACATAGCGATAAACCAATTTTGGGCAGTGTTCGTAATTATTATAAATTACGATCGATATGCAAAAAATTAATAGAACCCACAAGCAAATTTCAGATTTCTCAAATTGACATTTGCGACGACTTGTAGCCGAAGAGGTCTTGGTACAGAAATCTTTATTATTATCAGACTGTGGTTCATCCACAAGTCAGAAGAGATGTGATTTCATAGAAGTACAGGGTGAAGCTACACAGAGTAATGAAAGCAGCGAGTGTGATGTTCTCGATGGTATTGTCAGTGAGGAGGAACAAAGCGTTACGAATATTATAGAATTTATTGATGCAGGCAATAGTAGTTCGACAGGCGATGGTACGTCAAATACTTAATCTAATATTTCTGAATATGTAGTGCAGTTTCGTGATGAAGAAAACCTCGAGGATAATGAAAATTTTGAATTTTCGCTTAGACATTGGGCGATTAGTGAAAATATTACACATTCTGCGTTATCTGCTCTTTTAAAAATCTTGAAGACACATTATTGTCATGCGCATTTAGCAAAAGATCCACGAACTCTGCTCAATACGCCAAAAAGCACCAATGTTAGAAATGTTTCACCTGGATCATATTAGCATTTAGGTTTTCGTACTGTATAATTCAGTACATTGAGGAATATGCCAATGATTTGACAGCTGATATGAATACTCTACATGTGGGTATAAATGTCGACGGTTTACCGTTATCTAGATCGTCTACCTATGCATTGTGGCCAATTTTACGTTCCATCGATCCGTCAAATTCTATTTATTCAATTGGAGCATATTATGGTACTGAAAAACCAAAAGAGGCAAACGTATTTCTAGCAGATTTTGTGAATGAAGCAGTCGATTTAGTTGAGAATAATTTGACTCATAATGGAAAGTCATATAAGATCCGAATTCATAAAATTATATGTGACGGTCCCGCGAAATCTTATATTATCAATGTAAAAACTCACACAGGATATTGCAGCTGCACAAAATGCATAACTGAGAGAGAATATCGACAACGTAGAGTTTGTTTTCCAGACATTCGGGCAGCTAAACAAACTGATGCTGATTTAAGCAACCATAGTGATGAAAATTATCATTTAGAAAATAGTATATTGGAAGCGATTCCATATTTGAAATTTGCTGAAAATATACCACTCGATTTTTTGCATCTGGGTTGTTTTGGCGCAATGAAAAAACTGACGTCCAATTGGGTGAATGGGGATCACAATGTTCGCCTTCCTCACAGAAAATGTGACTTAATATCGGTATATTTAGAAAAAAAAATCAAACCAGTTGTTCCAATAGAATTTTCTAGAAAACCACGATCTCTTCGTTACGTTAAGCAGTGGAAAGCAACTGAGTTTCGGCAGCTATTATTATACACAGGCCCTGTAGTACTCAAACCCGTTTTGTCCAGAGATGTATATAATCATTTACGCTCCATGTTGCATTTCGAATATTATGCTGCGAAAGTTTATCACAACAACATTTGAACTACGCCCAAGAATTACTGGACTATTTCGTATCAACTTTCAAAATTCTGTATGGATAACATCAGATTTCTCATAATATTCACGGTCTTATTTATTTGCCTGCTGACGTCAAAAAATTTGGCCCGTTAGATTCATTCAGTGCTTTCAAATATGAAAACTTCATGCAAATCTCTTCATGCAGGCTGGCATCAAAGATAGATAAAAAGATATTTGTGATCCCTTATTCGGATAATAAATTCGTAGCAATGCCTATGCTGCATGAACAATCATTGTAAGGTATTTATTGAAATTAATTAAATCCATGTGTATATTATGAACATATTAGTATTATATGTGTACATTATGGACAAATAGTATTAAATGTTACAGGAATTAACATTCTAATGAGAACAATTCTCTTAGCTGATACAGCTGAAGATGACTGATTCTGATAAGCGCTACTTTATCGTCGAATTCAAAGACGGTTTACAAATAATACCTCGGAATTGGTTCTATGATGAAGAAAAAACAAAAGCTTATTGGCCAACTTACCTCGAAAACTTTAAAGCGTACAATAATGCAGTCAAAAAAATGAAGGACGTCGATAATGCCCAATGTTTAATTGTTACGGTCGAAAAAATCTTTGGATCAACAGATTTTACATTATTGACATACTACTAGATTTATAATTTCTTGAGCCACTGAGTTAATCTTCAAATCCAATCAGCTGCGCTACCAAATACATTATACAGACATACATATACCTTCGATATAGTGTGCGATTGCTAAATTTGATTTTATGTGGCACACTTTTTAGTAATTAAAATTACACAACTTTTTCAGACTTCTTTCAAAAAGCCAAAGAGAAGTTAAAAGATGCGGAGAAGATCTCTGATCTCAACTCGGACGAGGAAGTTACAACCCTGAGAAAACGAAGGCAACAATATGCAACAAGAAAGCTCTCTAGTAGTGATATCTCAGATTCAGACGAGTCTTCACCTCCGGATCCGCGTATACTCAAGTACCCTTCTCCACCAGTGAAGAAGTCATTGATTCAGAGTACACAGATTGCTGCTAAAAAAATTAAATCCAAAGAAACCGATGATGTGAACAGTGAAGATTGCAGATCATCAAATTCAACAGACTTCAATTGAATCCCCCGAAGAAAACTTCCCTGTAAAGCAAATAATATGAAATCTTCAAAGAAGTCCACGCATGACGATTCTAACGATTCCAATGTAGTACCTAATATGGGACGCCAAAGTTCCAATGAATTTGGCTGAATCGGTACTGCTAATTCGACTGTGCAAAAAAAAGCAAATTAATTTTGTCTGTGCAAATAAATTAGTTCGAAGCATAACAGGCTTAGGCCCTCCCACTGCAGATAATGGTAAAAATTCAAAAACAGTTAATATACCTATTTTCCAGTAATTGTATTTGTTGGATTCTATCTCTTGGTTCACAGCAATCACTACATCGTTTAAAAAAAAAACATACAAGTTCAATATGTGGATCTTACTTCTTTCTGAAACAACATATTTATAGGTAGCATCGACTTCTAGAACTCTGTCATAAGACAGTTTGCCGACCTCAAGCAAAAAATGAATATAGTCATTATGAATCAAAATGACTTTACTGGGTCAATGGCGTAGAAATAATGATAATGTGCAACGTGACGCGGAAGGACAAAATGATGACAATATCACAAAGATCATCGCAGTATTACCTATATTAGACGATCAAACACGGAAGGACGTTGAAACGGCTATTGCTGACATTGCATGTTACAAAAAGCTAGTGAGTATAATTTCCTAATTGATAAAATTAACTTGATTCTAAACAATGTTTAAATGGAACTGAATCATTGGCTAGTAAAATCAGGGCTGATTGAGTATAAAAATATCCTGACGTTTATTCTTCTTCCACAGGGCAGTAGTATAGGGGCATTTTGGGGCGTCACAACAAACCCCCCTCGCACCCCTCTCCGGCGCCAGCCCCTCGCCTAGGAGTGACTTTGGGGCGCCTTCCCCTTCCCCCGCCGCCCCTCGCCTAGGAGTGACTTTGTGACGCCATCCCCTTCCCCCGCCGCCCCTCGCCGCGGAGCGAATTTTGGGACGCCATCCCCTTCCCCCGCAGCCCCTCGTCAAGGAGGTATTTTATTCTAAAAGCTTCTCCGGACGAGCACCCCTTTCCGGCAACCCCTTACCAAGGAGCGGTTTTTCCGCCTCGAAGTTCCGCGGCTCGTCAGCCCTTCACCCGCGACCCCCTCGCCACGTGCTGAATATCGTGTGACGACCCCTTACCCCGGGTACCGTTCACCGCGAATCAGATTCCGGACTCTACGGGATGGCCTCTGGGCCTGTGCACCCTGACTATGGGACGATCCCCTTACCCTGGCGCCCCTGGCCATGTGGCCGATTCTGGGGCCACCTACCCATCTGGCCCCGCTACCTCCGTTCACGAAGCGAACTCTGCGGCTTGGACGTTTGGGGTTACAGGTCCTCCACCCTGGCTCACGTTCTTTCTCCATCCCTGCTCTCTGTGTCGGGTGCTCGTGTCACTGACCTTACCCAGCCGTCAGTGTTTATCCTAAGGTTTACGTGCGCTTGGAAAATATAGACCTGGTCACTCTCTCTCTCTCTCTTAATGCAAGACTATAGGCATACTTATATGTACGAGGATCAGGGTGGGTGGGTGAGGAAACAGAACTCAATGGTGGATTGCGTAGAAAAATCAAATCTCATCCTCGCAGGTTTATTCGGTTAACACAGGTGCAAATACGTACATGGTTATTACTATTTGTTTGCTTGTTGTTGGAGCAGGATGTTTTTATTTGTTATAGTTACAGCGCCCCACATCACCACTATACTTATAAGAATTATAGCAATCACGAGTATAGACAGTACCACCCATGGATAAGGCTGTTCTTCGGGCACGTACAATGGTTCATCTACAGCATCTGCGTTCGCTTGGCGGGGTGTAGCCGTGTTGATCCGAGTCTCTTCACATGAAAAAATTCTCAGGGTAACACATACGTCTGATATTTCCTCTTGATTAATTTCGAGTTGTACGGTGCCCTTGGTCTTTATTGCGAAATAGCGGACAAGAGGTTATCCCGATGCTTAATGATGGTAGTGTCGAAACAGTTTGTTCAGAGGCTGGCTAAGGCTTTGTCCTCAGTTTCGATGGCCTGCTTGATTTCAGCAGCGAGGTATGATGGAAACAGCCGGGTAATTTCAAGGAGAACAATACTGAGGTAATTCTCGGCAAAGGCAGGATTCGCTGACGACGCGATGTGTTCTAGGACAGCGCCGTATTCCTTCTCCGCTATTTACCTGATGCGATGAAGACTCGGTTCCTTGAGCTGCGTCAGATTCACTTTCTCGGCTATGTATGCGACGTATGATTTCTTGCACTTGTTTACTGAATGGGCTAAACGCTGAAGCCTTCGTAGCCGTTCGTCGACACACACAAATATAGCTTTAAGTCCGTTGAATGTGGATTTCTGCATTACAATGGTGGGGTGATACACTTTCTGGCGTTTGGCGGGTGACTGAAAGTTCTCATCCTGGGTGGCCGAGTCTGGGCAGTCTGATTCCTTATCTTCTGATTCGGTGACTTCGGATTCCGTAGGTATTTCAAATCTGACGGCTCGCTCACCGTGTGCTGTTGACAATTCGACGTTGCAGCCACCAAGCTCAATCCGATTAAAATACCATTGGGCATCGGTGTATCCTTCTATGTCAAGGTATTCGGAGATATTGTCCAACTCATCTGCGAGTCGCGACCAGGCCGCTGGTGTCAGACGCACGCCTCCGGAGGAGTTGTTGACGAGTTTGATGACCGGTTCAAACTGATCGTCGAGCCGTAGACCGAGACCGATGACTATTTTCTTAGTAAAAGAATTATTTAGACTATACGTTGTCGACAATAGCAGATTTTTCTCAGTCTTTTTCAAAGCCTTCGTAAATGTTTTATACATTTTATTCACGTTGCCCATTGGTGCAGAAGATTTGGATGTAGCCATAGTTCACGTGAGGATTCTTCCGTAGTTGTCGCAAGACTGACGCTCTTTTGTATCTCACTTGAATATAGAGGGTGTAACCCCCCACTCTACAAAACGGCGTTTGCAGCGTGACTAAAAAGAATTAACGAAATTCTAATGCCTCGTATGATTCAGGCGTTCCTTACCAGACTATATCAAGCTTACGCCGTTGATTATATTTCGTTTCCACGATGGGGAGTAAGACAAATGTAAATATGTCGACAGAAAACCCAACGATCTCGATAGGCCAGTATCAAACTTGCATTAGGTTTAGAGCTCGAATTCGGAGCTATGGTCGGTGCAAACAGTTGCAGTCTATCGAGGTATGTATACGTAGACATTGCAAGAGAAGAAAATAATGTGAAGGGTTCCGGGTGTATACAGCATGGTTCATGTTATACACGTAATATTTGGGACTTGTGACGGCTCGTAGGCTGGCCCGTGCTTTTCCGACGTACAGCCTTAGGGTATGTTGTTTGTTATGGCTTAGTGGTCGACGAGGAAATACAAAGGGGCCTCACCGGGTGTATCATTTCGTTGTCGCAAGATGAGTCTACAATCTCCGTAGGTCTGCATTAGGTTTATATCTCGTTTCCGTTTCTGAGGCTGGTGCAAACAGTTGCAGTCTATCAAGGGATGTATATGTAATCATTGTAACAGAAAAGATGATGAGAAGAGTTGTGGGTGTGTACAGCATGGACCGTATTATACCCGTAATGTTTGGGCCTTGCGCCGGACGGTAGCCCGGTCCCCGCTTTTCCAACGTACAGCCATAGGATATGTTGTTTGTTATGCCTTAGTGGTCGACGAGGAAATACAAAGGGGCCTCACCGGGTGTATCATTTCGTTGTCGCAAGATGAGTCTACAATCTCCGTAGGCCTGCATTAGGTTTATATCTCGTTTCCGTTCCCTAGGGTGGTGCAAACAGTTGCAGTCTATCGAGGGACGTATACGTAATCATTGTAACAGAAGAAAGATGATGGGAAGAGCTGTGGGTGTATACAGCATGGACCGTGTTATGCTTGCAATGTTTGGGCCTTGCGTCGGACGGTAGGCTGGTCCCTGTTTTTCCAACGTACGCTCTTACGGTATGTTGATTGTTATGCCTCAGTGGACGAAGGAATACAAAAGGGGGGTCTCACCGGCTGTATCATTTTGATGTCTCAAGATGAGTCTACAATCTCCATAGGTCCAGTATGCATTAGGTTTATAACTCGTTTCCTATTCTGAGGGTGGTACAAACAGTTGCAGTTTATCGATGGCGGTATACATGGACGTCGCATGAGAAGAGTATTAACATTATTCTCAAATACACTTGTTTCTAACCGTCACCAACCGCCGAATCAGCTCCACGATTTGAGGTAGGAATTGCGAGTGAATCCATCGGATCGTTTTCTATTTTATCTCTAAATTTCATATGTCTCGACGAATACCCGTTCTCCCGTTAATCAAAGTAGGCTTTAGGGCATCCAAGTTTTTCAACAGGATAAATGACGTCAGCTGTACAACTTTGTTTAATTATGAGAAAACCATGATTATCGCTGTCAATAGATTTGTTTTGCCATATGTAGCAGGCAGCCTCCGCGTTGGGTCCGGATGGCTTTGGTTTATTTTCACCCTGGCTGCGGGTGTCTCACCGTGAACCGCCGCGGAAGGTTTACGCTAGCGGACCATAGTAAAATTTCGTATACTTAGCTCAAGAAGCGGCGTGGTAACGTATTGTAATAGCATTTGGCCTAAACAAAACCCAACCTTTTGAACTTATAAATAGTTGTGGGCCCGGAGATCTTCTCAGTTAGAAAATCGCAGTGTTGGCGAAAACAACGATTCTGTTTCAATTATTACCATATTTTTTAAATAATGCAATCAATTAACGATCTCCGTTACGCGGTGGTGAAGGCAGCTAGCCAAGCTAGGAGGGCTAATGCGAGTCTTGTGCGGGTGTGCCCTGTTTTCCGTCGGGAGCTGTTGTTCCGCATGTCACATGCGGAATTGCTTCGGCATTTGCGAGAGCTTCTGGCGGTCTGCGGGGCACGGGCCCTGGCCCACCTCCACAGCACCGGTGCGTTGCGGGGTTACGAGTGCCTCAGTGTAGCCGCGAGTGTAATTCGTCAGCGGGGTGCCACCCGCTTCGCCGTTGTTCGGGCGCTGATGGCTGAGTACAACGAGCGAAACGGTAAGTTGTTATTTGTGTTGTGCGCAGTGTACGAGTACGTTTGTGTGGAGTTTGAATTACCGGATCTTCAGAGTGGGGTAAAAAGATAAAAGAAAATATGTAATATGGAAAAATTTAGATCAAGTTTTCCAACCGTTAGAATTCCGCGCGATGCTGGAGGACTCCGCGGAGAATGAGGCGGCTCTTTGCGATATCGTCGTCGACGTCGCCGATGAGACGATTGCGTCGCAAAGAGTAGCGCTGGGGAGGCCCACCGAGGAGCCGGTTTCTACCGCTCGTGACGGTAAGTCCGGATGATTGTCCGTACGCTGTGACGTAGCAGGGAGTTGTCGCGTATAAATACGTTGTGCGCGAGTGGTATATCAAAATTTCCTTGTGTTAGAATTCATGATGGATGATACCAGCGAGAACGAGGCAGCTCTTCTCGAGGGCTGTGTTGCCTGCGAGGAGTTGGCGATTGCGGGAGAGGCAGGGGTGAATGAGACGATGGTGAACGATATGACCGCCGAGGAGCCGATTTCTGTCGGAGCTCGTGACGGTAAGTCCAGATGATTTGTCTGTACGATATGCCGTATATCATGGAGTACCCGTGTGTAAATACGTTGTGCGTGAGCGGTGTTCCAAGAGTTATAGAATTCTTCTTTCACGCGTGTACTGAAGGTTATTGTGTCCGTTGCAGAAATCGATTCATCACAGGCGTCGACCTTAGTGTTGTCACGTCCAGGTCCGTCAGGAGTGTTGGAAATTCAAGGTATATAGGAAAAGTTTGAAAACAAAAAATGCAGACTAGGTATTTTGATATGAACTCACGAGCAATTTCTTCTCTGGTGGGGGCGGGTAATTAGATCCGGTCGATGCTCATGAGCCGGCGGTAGCAGAAGAAGAAGGAGACAATTATTCCATATCCCCAATGGATGAGGCGATAATATTCTCGTGGCCGCAGACACCCGAGAGTGGAATATTCACTCAGATGAGTTATACTCCGCCGGCGATGGACGAGGATATTTTTTAGGGGAGCTAATCACGCGGGTACTCTAGGGTGTGCGTTTCTAGTAAAACCGCAAAATTCAACTATACTTGCGGATTGACGACGCTTTACCATGGGGGTTTAGTCTCATTTTTGTTTTATATGTACAACAGGGGGTCTTATGCAAACTGTTGGTCCGTTTCGCGTGAAGGAGGGCGCCAGTACCTCGGGCATACAGATCGGCGGGGGTAGGGCCCGGAGGGCTCCGAATTACGATTCTGACGTGACATTAGAGTCAGATGATGACGATGCCGATGACGATGACGAGACACAGACAGTTTCCGACGTGGCGTTTGAATTCGACGACGATGCTGACGACGACGAGACAGAGGGTGCATACTCTGGAAACATGGGGAGAGAATCGGGGCTGGAGAGTGAAGCCGCGAGCGAGAAGGAGTCAAGTCAGGCACCCGATGACGGGGCTGATTCACTGGGTAACCGTTTCACGGTTATCGATGAATCAACGAAATTCATTCGTAAATTCGCGGTCACAGGGCGTGAGTTGCGAATGAAGATCGTGGCCCCTGAATCGGGTGTTAATCTAGTGGAGTGGCTGGAGGACGCGTTCAGAGACCTGCATGCTTATGCCGTAGCAACGTGTCGGAGTAGCGACTACATAGGTTTCACGTTTAGCGCGGAGAGTTTTAATCATGGTCCTGCGTGGTTATCGTTCCGGCCGGTGAGGGATTCGCGGTACAGTGACCTCTGGAAGTTAGTTTTCAGCGTAGCCCAGAGCGCATCAGAGTTTGGCGTCGACAGCGTCTTCACCGTGACGGTACACAGTGTTGGAGTACCGGAGGGTCGCGGAAAGCCGAAGCTGATCACGCACGCGGGGGTACTCAAAAAATCCGTCGTGCAGATTGTCAACAGTGACGGGTTGTGTTTACCTCGTGCCCTCGTTGTAGCCAAGGCTCACGCCGAGAGAGGCCCGAACCGCAGTGGCGCTCTGCACGAGCATTACAAGATGGTGAGATTCGCTAGGTCCAGTTTCCAGCGTGTAGAAGCGCGTAATCTTGTTGCGAACGCCGGTGTCGAGATTCCACCAACGGGGTGCACAGTGCATGAAATCGCACAGTTCCAGAACTATCTGGCACGCGAGGGATTCCTCATCACAGTGTACGAGTTGGGGAGGCTAGGTACCGGCGAAGCGGCATTATACGACGGTACTGCCGTGGTGAGAGCAAACGGAACAGGCGATGTAAGGCACCGATTGAATCTGCTGTATTATCCCGAAGAACAGCATTATTGCCCAATTGTAAATTTAACCGCGGCGGCAGCAGGGGCCTTTTTCTGTCAACCCTGCAATAGGAAATTTAACAATGGGTACGAACACCGATGTTCCGTAAAGTGCCCGCAGTGCCTCGCATCGCCACCGTGCAACAGCCAGTCTCGCGAAATCGAGTGTCCCGATTGCAGACGCGTGTTCCGCGGTAACGGTTGTCTGGAGTACCACCGCAGGATCGGCTCCTTCAGTCCACGTCGTTCCGTTTGTGCAACGCTGCGTATATGCCGGAATTGCGAGCGATTCGTAAATCTTTCGCGGAGGGCACACATTTGTGAAACTCGTTTTTGCGTCACGTGCCGCTGCAACAGACCGTACAATCACTACTGCTTCATGACGCCGCTGAAAGACGCGACAAGACCGAAACGTTACATCTTCATTTTTTATGATTTCGAAACGCAGCAATGCGAGACGGTAGACGGTGACGCGACGACAAACATACATGTGCCGAACTTGTGCGTAGCGCAACAAGTGTGTACGCAATGTATCCACGATCCCGATATATCAAACGGCTGTTCCGCTTGCGGGCTCGTACGTGAGTTCGTTTTCAGGAGGGAACCGGTGAAGGAGTTGGTAGACTTTGCTACTCGGCCCGTTCAGGACTTTGCCCGCATCGTATGCATTGCGCACAATGCAAAAGGTTTTGACGCGCAATTCATACTGCGGCATATGGTTGAGCGGGATGGAAACCCGCCGCAGGTCATCCTAAGCGGCAGTAAGATCATTATGCTCGAAACGGGTCACACCCGATTTCTGGATTCCTTAGCATATATGCCTATGGCATTATCGGCGCTACCGAAGGCTTTTGGACTACCGACTACTTCCGTGAAAGGTGTATTTCCCTACCTTTTCAATACCCCTGAAAACGTGGGTTACGTGGGACCGCTCCCCGCAGCGAAGTCTTACTCTCCGGATACCATGAGTAGCGATGCGCGAGCAGAGTTTTACTCATGGTACAACGAGGCTGTAGCAAACGACCATCTGTTCGACTCTGACGCGGAATTGTTGTCGTACTGTCGGTCGGACGTGGATATTCTGCGACGTGCGTGCGTAGCAATCAGGGACATATTTCTGGAGTGTGGCAGAGTGTGTCCCTTTACCGAGAGCACGACAATTGCCTCGGCTTGTTCGGTGCTGTTCCGTAAAAAATTTTTACAACCGGAGCGAATAGGTATCCTGCCACCGGGCGGCTATCGTCTTGCCGATGCCCAGTCTCGTAAGGCTCTGGAGTGGTTGGTCGTGAAAGAGCGCGAGCTGGGTATTGACATCAGGCATGCCGGAAACGGACGTGAGTTTCGGATTCCGGAGACGGGTCGCAAGGTGAACGGATACCACGTAGCGGACGACGGTACGCGACACGTCTACGAGTTTCACGGTTGTTTCTGGCACGGCTGTCGTAAATGTTTACGAATCAACCGCGATAGGCGTAGCGTCAACGGCGAGACGTTGGATAGGCGTTACGAGGAAACTCGTGCAAAGATCAGCCGTATGCGCAAATTGGGTTACCGCGTGACGGAACAGTGGGAATGCGAGTTTGATCGGAGCTTGAGGGAGAACGAGGAGATGAGGGAGTACGTGGCAACACACCCGCTGATCGCTGGCACTGCCACGAGCGAAGCACTCAATCCGCGTGATGCGTTCTACGGCGGCCGAACGGGGAACGCTTCCCGATACTACGAGGTGAAAACAGATGCAACGGGCAACGCGTACGGGGAAATACGATAGGTCGATGATTGCTCGTTGTATCCGTTCATCTGTAAGAATGGAAGGTTCCCTGTTGGCCACCCGACGGTCTACGTTGGAGAGGAGTGTAAGCTCTTGACAGGGTCGAGCGGTTGCGACATCACGCGAGTTGAGGGGCCCATCAAGTGCCGAGTTTTACCGCCTCGCAATCTTTATCACCCTGTTTTGCCGGTGCGCATGCATGACAAACTCATGTTTGCCTTGTGCCGCTCATGTTGTCAGAGTTTGAACCAGGACGAGTGTAGACATGATGACGAGGCTGCGCGAGAATTCGAGGGCACGTGGGTGTCGATCGAATTAAAAAAAGCCGTGGAAATAGTATACAAGATCAGGAGCATAAGCGAGATCTGGTGGTATACGGTGACATCGTTTGACTCGACTGCTCGTCAAGGTGGGCATTTCGCCGGCTATATCGACACCTTCCTCAAGATTAAGCAAGAGGCAAGCGGCTGGCCTGCTGAATGCGAGGACGAGTCGGCTCGAATGCGCTACCTTGATGAGTATGAGCGGGTCGAGGGTATACGGCTAGATCGTGACCGTATTGCTAAGAATCCCGGCATGCGATCAGTTTCCAAATTATGCTTAAATTCGTTTTGGGGCAAGTTTGGGCAACGCGAGAATCTGATAAAAACAGAGGTTATAAAGACGCGTCAGCAGCTGCTCGAGCTTTTGACCAACCCTGAAGTCGAGGTGTCCGGTTTGCTGCCCGTGAACGACGAAGTGTTGTACGTGCGTTGGTCGCAGGCGCAACACAGCGTTGAACCGTCAGCGCTGGCAAACGTCGTGATTGCCTCGTACACCACTGCCCAGGCTCGGTTGAAGCTCTTCTCGTTCCTTGAGAAGCTCGATCGGCGCGTGCTCTATTACGACACCGATTCAGTAATTTATACCCGAAACCTCCGAAGGCCAAACGAGTATGAACCTCCCACGGGTAACTTTCTTGGCGACCTGACGGTTGAGTTGGCGTCTTACGGCCGTGGGAGTTTTATACGCGCTTTCGTCTCGGGAGGGCCAAAATTCTATGCTTTCATCATTAAACGTCCGAATGGTGAAGAGGTGGAAATTTGCAAGGTGAAAGGCATATCACTGAATCACGCAACGAGCTCGAAAATCAACTTCGAGGCCATCAAGCGGATGGTGGTAGAAGCCGCTGCACCCATTCCCTTGGAGTATCGCGCCATTCACCGAACGGAAGTGCACGCAGTCGTGACGCGCTCCGAGCACAAAACGTGTAAACCGGTGTACGTGAAAAGGCGTTGTTGCGTCACGAGTTTCGATACGCTGCCCTACGGTTATCGCACTGGATGATGACGAAGAGCCCAGACTCCGAGCAGTTGCACATCACAGCTTTCGTCTTCTCACCCTGCAGTAGTACAGACACCCGGACGGCAAGCCACGCGCGCGTTTGAGCGACAGATAGATAGACAGACAAACAAATAGACGGACAGACAGAGGACACCGAAGGGATTCTTATCCCAACCGCCTGTTATTCCAACCGGCGAGACGCCAGGCCAACCCATCAGATACTCTCTTGTATGTGTCCCGCCAAACTGTATAAAGGTTAGTACCACGCTTAAACCCTACGCATGAAAAATTGTGAAAAAATCTCGCATTGCTCGTAAAAATTCATCTCGTAAACCGCGGCGGGGCGCGCTGTTTTCAAGCTGATATCACTGCGCGCACGCGTACGAATAAGCTCATGGCGTACGCGCCTCACGCACAATCAGCTCGACCGCGACCGCGCCGATGAGCTCGTACCTGCGCGGTTACGCTTCCGCGTGCGCTTGAATAAGCTCATGGTCAGCGCACGAAGGGGGTGCCGCCGCCGCCGCCGCCGCCGCCGCGAGCAAGCTAGCGTAGTAAAAGAACGTGTTTTCAATTGTTTCAATTTTTTATAGATCCCGCATTATCCCTGGATTCTTCTTCTTCTTCTTCTTCTTCTTCTTCTTGTTCGATGACGGACTCACGTTGGAAACATCCGTTTTCGGCCATTGTAGCCGGGCCATCAGGATGCGGTAAATCAAATTTCGTCAAGAAATTTCTGCGTCATGGAACGTCAATGTGCGACACAAGATTTAGTCGTGTGATATGGTACTTTGACGAATGGCAGCCGTTGTACGACGGGGACTAGAGTATAGAGTACCGCGAGGGGTTACCGCAACACGCTGATTACGAGGGTGACAAAAAACCGAAACTTTTGGTGATCGACGATCTGATGCGAGAGGCTTCAAACAATGTCGTCGTTGATCTTTTTACCAAGGTCTGTCATCATAAGAACCTCAGCGTTTTCTACATAACACAAAATCTCTTTCACAAGGGCAACGGTCAACGAGATATTTCCCTCAACGCAAACTACATAGTCTTCTTCAAAAATCCACGGGATCGTGCCCAAATTCAACACCTTGCCAGACAGGTGTATCCCGAAGATCCGAGGTTTCTTCAAGAGGCCTATCACGACGCTACCGCAGCGCCACACGGATATCTGCTTTTCGACCTGAAGCAATCCACTCCGGAGAATTGCCGTTTCCGATCAAACATCTTCCCTTCGGACGATAATCACTATGTCTACGTTCCGCGAAAGGATATAAAGGTCACCAATGCTCACCGGGTTCCAGTCGTTCAGCTGTGATGCCTCGAATACGCCGTACCGCGTCCGGTCGCAGAGCTTGTGCCGATTTCACCAAAGCAAACGCAGTAGCGCTGCACGCTCTGCAGAAATTGAACCCGTTGCAGAGATCGGCATTGCTACGCACGGCCGACAATTCGCTGATAAAGACTATTTGTGAGTGTGCATTGAACACCTTGGAGGGTAACGTAGCACTGTCCAGAATTCAGAAAAATCGTCTGGCACGTCATAAACAGACATTACGGCGGTTGGCCAGCAACCGGGATACCTGGAAGTCCAAAAAACGTTTTCTTGTTCAACGTGGGAACGGATTTCTCACCCTCTTGCTCGCTCCGTTACTCGGGACTTTAGCTTCCAGCCTCTTCTCCAAGTAGCAAAATGGAACGTACAAAGAAGATGGTTTTAATTCCTATGGAGAGTATGGAGAGATTTCAACAACGCGTCAGCGAGGGTATAGCCACTACGCTTTCACCTGGAAATACAACTACCACACACACCGAACCCGTTTCAAGACTGGACAACGAGATGAAGGACATCTTGAACAAACCGTCGAAAGACGACGCAGAAGAATGGAAACTCTATCAGCAGGTACTTCAACGATATTTGTTTTTTGCAAACGACGCACGCAAACCCATGAAATTAGACGTTCTCGAGGAAAAGGAGAAGGAGGAAGAGGAGGAGGAGGAAGAAGAAGACGGAAACACAGCCGAAGAATCAATGATATCTCCCACCGTAGCTGCGAGTCCTGGCAACGTTCAAGCGCGCGCAAAGAAAGTCGCGTCAGCGGTACCAAGGAAGTATCGTGCAAAGGCCGAAATGCTGATGCGCGAACTCGGCAGCGTACCGGAACGATTTTCTTGGGATGCCGCAGGAACCGTCTCGTTGGACGGCGTTACAGTTCCCGGCGCAAACATCGTCGACCTGGTCAATCATGCCATGCGATCTAGGAAGACTTTTACTCCTACAGGGGTTGGTCAGTTTGCACGGTTTCTTCAGACGATCAACGTACCCCGAGAATACGTGGGGAACGATACGCTTTGGAAAGACATACGCACATTCGACGCTCCGGGTCTACCGACGGTAACATCGCAACAACTATCGACACACGCCAGTAGTTCCCCGACGAAGCGACGAAGTTCCGCAAACGTTACACCCGTAACCAGCCGTTCTCACGACGCAGGATACGCTCTACGCAAACGCGCCACCGGAGCAAAATCCGGTTGGAAAACACTTCGGCTGAAGAAAAATGACGACTCTTCTTGAAGAAACGTATTACAATCCCTCGCATACTGCCGGTTACGCGGGAGCACGAATTCTGGAAGATGTTGCACGCGAAAACAACTCTCGCGATTCGGTGAGAAAATGGCTGGCAGCTCAGGATGCCTACACCTTACACAAGCCCGTGCACAGGAAATTTCCGAGAGCAAGGTACAACGTTTCCAACATAGACGACGTATGGGAAGCTGACCTGGCTGACCTGAGTTCCATGAAGAGCCGCAACAACGGTTTTCGCTATCTCCTAGTGGTCATCGATGTATTGAGTAAGTACGCATGGGTGGTCCCGCTGAAACGAAAGACAGCCGCAACCGTTGCTGAAGGTTTCGAGCAAGTGTTACTGTTCGCTTTTTGAGAGCTTGTAGTTCGACCGAACCGCGTGGAAGGTGTGAGTCGCTTGAAATCAAAGATGAGTTGTGGTGTTGAGTTTATTTTATACTTATTATTTATTTTATTTACATATATACAGTTATTGAAATGGTTGCCAAGTAATACATGGGGTAGTTTTAGTGGAAAAACAATGTGGTGGAGGCTTCAGTGCAGATGTCGGTCGTCTAAGGGGTTCGGTTACAGTCCTGGGTGGCGGAGTGTATCGGCTCTCTGGTGAACTGGGAGGCGTTGGGGGACGGCGGTTCTCAGTTGTTTTTACCGGAGACTCCCACTCGTTATCTGTTGTCTGGGTGGCAGTTGATGCAAAGGAACGCTGCGGCTCAGGAAACGGGGATACTGCGGCTGGGATGCGCCGGTAATAGCTGGGAGAGGTCAAGCGTGCTCTGCGTACATCCCATAAAGAAAGAAGTACGGCTGGTGGTCTCGTCAGTGGTCGTGAGGGAACGTCAATTTGATGTAGAGTCCAAGGGACAGGCGGGTTGGATGCAGTTGTTCTTGTCTGTTCGCTGGCCGAAGCCAGATAAAAACGGTCCGTCATACAATGTCTTGTAGTCCGGTCTGTCGTGGAGTCAGTCAGCTGTCGCAGAGTCAGTCACAGTCGTTGTAGCGTCGATGAGCTGGAACGGCGTCGTTGAAGCGTCAGAGTCAGTTGGGTGCGTCAGAAGAGTTGAACCCGAAGTGTCCTGCCGATCGGTCTGATCGGCCGTCTCTTATTCCAGCCTCGGTTGATCTTTGGTAGCGGGAAACCACGTTCGTTGATTACGCAACGCACTCGGCTGCGTGGGTGGCGTGAGCGGCGTGCGTGACGTCACACTTTCTTCTGGATCGCGTGATTTGAAAGTGTGCGAGGCTGGTTGCCTCGCGTGAGTTGGAAGGCGCGCGACCAACGACTTGCGTTCACAACGTTGTTGTGAACAGTTACACACTACGCCGCGCAGACCCGACCTACTGCAAACGGACAAAGATAAAGAATTTGTCGGGAGTGCTTTTCAGAAGATACTTCGCGACAATGAAATACGATATCGTGTTACTCCTAATCCCGATGTGAAAACAGCTATCGTGGAGCGATTCAATCGTACACTCAAAGAACGCCTGTGGCGTTACTTCACGTATAAAAAGACGCAACGCTACGTCGATGTTTTGCCACAAATCGTGCAAGCCTACAACAATACAGTTCACTCGAGCATCGGCATGGCGCCGTCGGAAGTGACGCTTCGCAATGCTGCTACAGCACCTGCCCACATGGAAAAGCGTTATCCTTCGCGTCCAAATGGCAAACCGAGATTCCATAAGAATGATTTTGTACGAATTAGTAAAACCAAGGGAACATTTGAAAAAGGCTACGCGGCAAACTGGAGCGAAGAATTATTCAAGATCCGACGAGTGCTTGCACGTTCACCGATAGTGTACGTCTTGGAAGATCTCAACGGCGAAGTAATCGACGGCTTGTTCTACGACCCTGAACTTCAGCGTGTGGAGGGGGAAACACGGGGATGATAAAATAGCGTGTTATTGCAGCATGTCTCGCAGTCGTTGAGTGTTCACCGTTCGACTCGTGCATCAAAGAAAATGTCCCGGGATCAGTTTTACCCAACTTTACCGAGCATTAGCTCGATGCAGTTTTTTCCGGAGAATCGGACGTGCTCTTACATTACCCAGTTACCGCGTCAGATTCAACTAACGGGAGACTGGGAAGTCGGGCTGGCCGAAATTCATTATCCACTCACGTTTGAACACCCTCGGGGGTATGCGCCAGTGAAAAATGAAACGATACCCTGTGTCACGCATTACAATACTCCTGGGGAAGGTGCAGTTGAGGTATCAGATTGCAAGCTATCCGAAACCAACAAATCATCAAGGATCCCCGGCTGCCAGATGTTTATTTATTGCGATCTGGTGGAGCCACGTATCGTTGGAGATGTTTACGCCCCGCTGTTACGAGTCATTCAAACATGCGGCAAAGACAATATCTTACAAGGCGAATCAGAGATGAAAACACTATCGCCACTGTACTACGTACCACTGATGCTCACGAACTTTCAAATCATCGAGATCGATATAAGAGGTCAATTCGGTAGTCCAGCACCATTCACGAGCGGGACACTGACGGTAACGCTGCATTTTAGACGCGTTCAGTAATTGACTGGAATCACAGGAGTCGCTCAGCAAAAGAGAGAGGGAAAACATACCAGGTACGACATGGCTCATTATATACAACATTACGAAAATCAGCTCGGCGGTGGAGGCATTGAGACGGTTTACCGAGGAACACCGCATCAACGCGGGCACGGAATCGGCAGCTTCTTGGGAGGCCTGTTTCGTCGAATACTACCTCTGCTGTCCAGTGGTGCTCGCGTGGTCAGAAGAGAAGCACTACGTGCAGGGATGAACGTCATGACAGACGTAAGAAACGACACTCCGTTCAAACAGGCAGTCAAGAGTCGATTCATAGAATCAGGACAACAAATTGAAAAGAGCTGCTGAAGAAAAAATTGATAAACTCATGAAGGGTAGCGGTTATAAAAGCCGAGCCGGTGGATTAGCGCGTCAGTCAAACATTGCCCGCGTCAACAGACTTGTCGGCGCGCACCGAGCAGCTGGTACTACGAGAAAAATTAGACGAAGGTCGAAAAAGAAAACATCGGGCAAGATACCCAAGCGTGCCGGAACCGTCAAGAAAACTAAGCGGAAAAAGTGTTGTAAAAAACGGGACCATACAGACATATTCGGACCCCGGTAAGCCCACGCGCCGCTCGTCTTCAATCTAAACATCAACAATGGCCTTCCTGCACGCGCACTCGGGTGAGTGTATGAAGTCGGAACTGGATTTGTTTTCTCTACCACCAACGCAGACGTCTATTGAGGCTGGTCAATGGGTACACTACAAGCCCGTATCATCTCTAACCGACAATTCCCCGATTGAATTTGTTGTATCTGGAAACGGTGATGAGTACATCGATTTGGCACACACTATGCTTAGCGTACGAGGAAGCTACAACCGTCTGCGCCCACCCCACCGGCAGGCGAAGGCAACGCGGCTACACCGCATGCCGCTCCGGTAAACAATCTACTTCACTCGATGTTCAATCAAGTCGATATATTCTTCAATCAAAAACTAGTCTCACCAGCCAACGACTCTTACGCCTATCGAGCATATATAGAGACTCTACTGAATTACGCACCCCCCGCCAAAAAATCCCTTCTTTCTTCGGCTCTATGGTACGACAGCGAGGATGGAGTATCGGATGTATACGACGCCGACGCCGTCGGTGCTGACCGAGGTTTCATCGAACGCAAACGGATCATGAGTAATGCACGTACCGTTGATCTGATTGGACATCTGCACTGTGACGTATATAATCAAGACAAATTTTTAATCAACGGTGTGGAACTGCGTCTTCGACTTGTGAGATCAAGAGACAGTTTTTGCATTATGGAAGCCGAAAATCGCCACAAGCTGCACATACTGGAAACTTCACTGCTCGTTCGCCGAATGAAGATCAGCCCTGGAATCTTGCTGGCGCACGCACGGACGCTAGCCAAAGGTACGGCAAAATATCCCGTAACCAGAGTCGAGGTGAAGTCTTTCACCATACACGCAGGAGTACAGGCAGAAACACTGGACAATGTCATACTCGGACAACTACCGAAACGAGTGATAATCGGTTTTGTCAGCAATAAAGCCTTCAACGGCGACAGACAGCGCAATCCGTTTAATTTTCAAAACTACTCTTTGAATTTCCTGTCGTTGTACGTCGACGGGGTGCAAGTCCCATCGAAGCCGCTACAGATGAGTTTTGGCAAGGACGATCTCTACGTGGACGCTTATCACACCCTCTTCTCCGGTACGGGGATTCATTTTCTGAACGAAGGAAACGGTATCGGCCGGCAGCAGTTCGCTAAAGGAAATTGTCTATTGGCTTTTGACCTAACCCCCGATCTCTCAGCCAACTGTACATCGCACTGGTCGCTCATCAAACATGGAACTCTCAGGGTCGAAGTGCGGTTCGACGATGCTCTCAAAGAAACTGTTAATTGCCTAGTGTACGCTGAATTTGATAATCTTATTGAAGTTGATGCTGCACGTCAGGTCATTACAGATTTTTCGGGCTAAGAAAGAGAGGGAGATCACGCCCCTCCTATCACGACCGCTTCTATGACATACCATGTGGTGATTTCCGTTAGAGAGAACACTGTGACTACACCACGCCAACGTCTTCAAGGGGAGCAACAGACTGGCTGGAGACACCCGATAAACAAAAATTGAGACGGGGATTGTAACACAAGGCTGTATATAAACACCCGTAACTACGGTGCCGAGCCAGTCAGCATTCAAACTACGTCACTGCAGGTTCGCTCTTCCAGCTCTCTATTCATTCGACTACATTCTTTCAAGTTCAAGTATGGATTACGTGATAGATATTCAAGGATCAAGGAAGGAGGAATTTTTCAAATGTGCGATGAACAACGCACTCAAACTGAAGAAATGGATCAACAATAACGATATTCTAACTGAATACGAATATACAGAAGCATTGTCAGCCAGTAAGCCCAAAATCACCGGAAAGGAAAGTTCGACTAGTAATCAGCCACTGCAGGTACCAAAAAGAAATTTCACGCTACAAGCAGTAATACCAGAGTCAGTCGCTTCACTGAAAATCTCTCCTGATCCGTCTGCGCCTACGTCAGACGGCGAAGTTACCGTTCCCTACGAAATACTTACTACTGCGATTGACTCACATACCTCCTCACAACCTTCTACGAGTAGTATGATTATCTCCGATAACGAGGGCGAAGAAGAAGAAGAAGAAGGAGAAGAAGACGAGGTACAAAATGGACAGTCTACAGATATGGAGCGCGATGCCGGCGATTCCGAACGGGAAGACCGGGGTTTTTGCAGCGGATCAGATACCCCTCATCTGGACACGCCCGACAGCCTTTGTGTCAAACACGGATGATCACACACGCCCCGGTAGCCACTGGGTGGCATTTTTCGTCAGTTCCTCCGGACACGGTACATACTTCGACAGCTTCGGATTACCACCATTCGTCCCTCACCATAAGCGGACTTTACGAAGAAAATGCAGACGATACGACTGGAACGACAGACAGCTTCAAAGCCTCACTTCTGATGTATGTGGACAATTTTGAATTATGTTTATGCACTTTATGGCTGCTGGTTTTTCTCTGCGGGATTTTCTCAATATATTTACTCCTGACCTCGAAAGAAACGATCGTATCGCAGAATTATTCCACAACCGAATAGCCCATGTCACAAAACGCAAAACTAACACCATCAATTCAAATCACATTTATCCTATAAGTTGTCTTCAATGTTGTACCTCTAAGAAATGTAATGTTGCTGATTATAAGGCTGGTAAATAAAAAAAACCTTGATAACATATCTTGTGTAATTATAAGAACATTGTAATTATCACTTAGTCGTTATCTGTAATAACCATGTATGTATTTGCACCTGTGTTGACCGAATAAACCTGCGAGGATGAGATTTGATTTTTCTACGCAATCCACCATTGAGTTCTGTTTCCTCACACACCCACCCTGATTCTCGTAGATCTAAGTATGCCTATAGTCCTGCATTAAGAAAGAGAGAGAGTGACCAGGTCTATATTTTCCAAGCACACGTAAACCTTAGGATAAACACTGACGGCTGGGTAAGGTCAGTGACACGAGCACCCGACACAGAGAGCAGGGATGGAGAAAGAACAAGAGCCAGGGTGGAGGACCTGTAACCCCAAACGTCCAAGCCGCAGAGTTCGCTTCGTGAACGGAGGTAGCGGGGCCAGATGGGTAGGTGGCCCCAGAATCGGCCACATGGCCAGGGGCGCCAGGGTAAGGGGATCGTCCCATAGTCAGGGTGCACAGGCCCAGAGGCCATCCCGTAGAGTCCGGAATCTGATTCGCGGTCAACGGTACCCGGGGTAAGGGGTCGTCACACGATATTCAGCACGTGGCGAGGGGGTCGCGGGCGAAGGGCTGACGAGCCGCGGAACTTCGAGGCGAAAAAACCGCTCCTTGGTAAGGGGTTGCGGGAAAGGGGTGGTCGTCCGGAGGAGCTTCTAGAATAAAATACCTCCTAGACGAGGGGCTGCGGGGGAAGGGGAAGGGGCCCCAAAATTTGCTCCTTGGCGAGGGACGGCGGGGGAAGGGGATGGCGTCCCGAAATTCGCTCCGCGGCGAGGGGCGGCGGGGGAAGGGGATGGCGTCCCAAAATTCGCTCCGCGGCGAGGGGCGGCGGGAGAAGGGGATGGCGTCCCAAAATTCGCTCCTTGGCGAGGGGCGGCGGGGGAAGGGGATGGCGTCCCAAAGTCACTCCTAGGCGAGGGGCTGGCGCCGGAGAGGGGTGCGAGGGGGGTTTGTTGTGACGCCCCAAAGTGCCCCTGTCACGAGCGCCGCATATTTACCCAAAACTGTAATATATTACCGATCATATCAATTATTTTGTATACTATTATTTCTAGAGACAAGGAAGCATAGTTTTAGTTAGTCTATACAAAATATTCTATTATAATCAGTTCGTGGAGTAGCCAAGCGCAACGGCGTAGTTGGACAGCCAGCAACGTCAGCGTCTTCGCGCCCGCCGGATCCCGGGCGTAATCAACACCGGGATGAGGCGAGCGCGAAATCACGCGCTTCGGGAATGACTGTTGCGAGGCGAGCCTTTGTTCGAAATTGGAAATTCAGCGGAAACTCGCTCGCCGCCCGACGTTCCAAGGGATGTCGGACGAGCGAGCGAAGACAGTCCCGTTAGAGACAGGATCAAACCAACGTCAACGGAAACAGGCTCCTTCAGAGCTGTCGAGTATAGAGTTATAAGTCTTGGGTCTCCGACGATTAGAGAGAGCATTCCTTTAAATCTACACGCGGTTGTCCAAGCATCTCGCGTCGCGGCATCAGTCTGTGAAGTTAGAATTAAGCGCAATACTAAAAGCCACGAACTTAATCAAGCAGTGTAGCACGTAAGTGAGTGAGTGAAGGTGTAAACTTCGGCACCTTCGAGCCCGAAGCAGTAAGCCGCGAGAGAGAGTGCGAAAGAGCGAGAACGTGAGTAGCATAAGACCGTAGTGTAAGCTTCCTTGTCTATAACCTTGCTGCTTTTAGTTGTTTCATTAAACATTTCTACTTGCTTCCTTCAAAATATTGGTACAATATAATTGAAATCCTCCAAACCATTTCCCACGGAACGCCCTGTAGAGGACGTTCGCCTCCTAATCCACGTAAAAATTAAATATAAACCTCAGTAAGAACAAAGAGGGTGAAGTCGTCGCGTGCGAGACCGCTCCGCACGTGACAGACTAAACTAGTGTCAGAAGTGGGATTAGGAGGTGATTTTCCTTGGGAATTGGAATCGAGGATTCAATTTTTGTGAAATTTCAAAACCACAAAATTTTTCGAATTTTTCTTATTTTTAACAAACTAGGGAGTCGAACTATACGTAATAAAATCGCTTATCCTTTCGATATCCTTCCCTACCCCTGGACTTACCAACATGCCAAATCACGCTCAGGCCAGAGACGCCGCTGATGTGACGGCCGACCTAGTCGCAAGTGTTTCCACTATGGTGGAAAATTTGACTATTCAAAACAATTTCGCGAATATTCCTGAATTTGACGGGAAGAATATGCCGTTACGGGATTTTTTGCAAGACATCCAAAACGCGTCCGTGTTCGTGCCAGCTACGGCAGAATCGCAGTACCTCGCCGCAGTAATATCGCGATTACGCGGGGACGCGCGAAACTGCATCTACGGTGAGAAGATCGAAAGCATGTCCGGGTTAGTGAAACTGTTGAAGAATCGACTCGCCCGCGGACATACCTACGATTACTATACGGAGGCGCTGTCGACGGTCCGGATGAAACGCGATCAAACCGTCGGGCCATTTTACGACAAAGTCCGAATTTTGCTAAGCGGCGGAAGAAGCGCATACAAGTCATATTTTGGCGTCGATCCGCCAGAATTGAACCGGGACCCGCTACATCGAATCGCGCTAGGTTCATTCATAAAAGGGTTGCCTACCCATATCGGAGCCGCGGTAGATTTGCGAGAGCCGGAAAGTCTCGAAGCAGCCTTCCAAATCGCCGAAAAGCTAGCGCTTCGAAGCAGCCAATGGAAAGGAATTGAGTCGAGCCAGGAGGAAATGGCGCGTGTTCATTACGCTCGCTATAACACCCGAACTCCGTCGCCGACGGCTCGGGAAGGTAAACCGACGTCTACTTATCGAAGCCAGTCACCACAACCGGCTACCGGATTTTTTTTTAAACCCGCGCAAACGTCTGATAACCGCGAGACTGCCACGGGAAGGTCATATACTAGTCCGATAACACCTTGCGGATATACACATTGCTGTAAACAAACCAGGTGCTGCCCGTGCTGCCCGTTAATGCAACGGTCATCTCAGGGACGTTCCCCGCAAAGGGAGCCTTTAAACTGCCCTGGGGCTCGCCGGGCAAATTCCCCTGCGAGCCCGACCGGAGTGAGCGAGTCGAGTCGACCCCGAGAACACCAACAGTCCGTGAGGTTCCTGGAGAACGATGTCTCGTTCTCTGGACCCCCACCGACCAGGAGAGCCCAGTAGTCGAACTAAGTGCTCCCGAACTTCGTGACAGGAAGGGAAAATTCTTTCTTGACACGGGTTCATCAGCCAGCTTAATTAAACTAAATGCCCTCGATCCAGACTTAATTGTAAACACTGACGATAAAATATGGGTAACAGGATTAGAGGAATCAGATATTCCGACACTCGGCTCAGTTGTCCTCCACATCTCCGAAAAACCAGCCAAGTTTTATGTGTTACGAAACCTGCTGCTGAGAAGCGACGCGTTAATCGGTAAACCTTATTTTATCGCGGAAAAAGCCGAAATTTCATTTCACCATAATACTCTAGTTACCTCAAGCGATCCCATCCGACCTAAGCCTTTCATAGGCCCACCTCTTTCCGACGCAGAACCTACAAAGCGCGTGTTAGCGGCGAAAACCGCTCCGGAGAAACGAAGTTATAAACTGCGCGTGCGTACGAGTGAGCAAATAAGCATCTCTTTAAAGAACGATAATCTAAAGAAGGGATACTTACCGCGAATCGAAACTCAACCGGGTGTGTTTATCGGAGAAAGTATCGTTGCTCCTACGGGAGGATCGTGCTACGTCTTAGCAATAAACACGCTATTCGACGATGTCGAATTAGAAATCGAGCCTCAGGAACTCGAAGATTTCGAGCAATATCGGGAGAACGGCTATTGGAGCGACGAGAGCTCCGACGGTAGCGGTGTAGAGACTACTCCGCCGACGGATCGAGTAGAGGCCATAATTAAATCATTGCGGTTAGATAGGCTCAATGAGGTAGAACGTGCACATGTTATAAGTCTTATCAAGGAATATCCTCACATGTATAAGTTACCAGGTGATAGATTGCGATGCACGGATCAAGTTCGCCATCGGATCCCGACGGTGGACGAGCTCCCGGTAAACGCAAAACAATACAGATTTCCTGTAGTGTATCGGTCGGAACTGGAGCGGCAAGTTGAGAAAAAGCTAAGCGAGGGAATAATTGTTCATTCACGCTCCCCGTATAACTCGCCGGTCTGGATAGTTCCCAAATACCCCACTCTCAAGGGAATCCGCGGATGCGCATGGTCATCGATTTCCGTAAATTGAACGAGAAGACGATTTCCGACGCGTACTCCCTCCCGAATATGTTAGAAATACTCGAACAGCTGGGAAAAGCCACGTACTTTTCAACGTTCGATTTAGCGAGCGGCTTCCAGCATATCCCGATGGATCGGAAAGACGGTCCAAAGACAGCGTTTTCCACGATAAACGGGCACTACGAGTACGCTCGCATGCCCGAAGGTCTCAAAAACGCGCCTGCGACCTTTCAGCGCCTGATGGATCGGGTGCTGATTGGGTTGCAAGGGACAGAACTGTTCGTATATCTCGACGATATTGTAGTATTTGCGGAAACTCTCGAGGAGCATAAGACTAAAATCCGGCGTCTCATGCAACGTCTCGAGGAAGCTAATCTTGTCCTTGAACCGGATAAATGTGAGTTCTTGCGTAGCGAAGTCGCGTATCTCGGGCATATTGTTAGCCGCGACGGGTTGCGAATGGACCCGAAGAAGCTAGAGGCAGTGCGTAAATTCCCGCACCCAAGGACGCAGAAAAACGTGCGGCAATTTCTGGGACTCGCCGGTTATTACCGTCGGTTTATTCCGGATTTCGCAGCCATATCCAAGCCCTTATCAGACTTACTCAAAAAGGGAAAATCATTCGTATGGGAGCGAGAGCAGAAACACAGCTTTCGCAGGCTTCGCAAGGCCCTCTGTCGAGAACCGATCTTACAATACCCCGATCTATCTAAACAATTTATTTTAACGACCGACGCCTCGGAATTTGCACTTGGAGCAGTATTGTCGCAAATTCACGATGGCCACGATCTACCGGTCGCGTACCACTCTAGAATCTTCACTAACGCTGAAAAGAACTACGGAACTACGGAACAAGAGTGTCTGGCCATAATCGATTCAATTGAACATTTTTCCACGTATCTCTATGGAAGAAAATTTAGGCTCGTAAGCGACCACGAGCCTCTCAAATGGATGCGTTCTACGCTCGATCCAGGCAAGAGGCTCAACAGATGGAAAATTAGGTTATGTAAATACGATTATGAATTTCAACATAAGCCAGGGCGTGAAAATGTAAATGCCGACGCACTCTCCCGTAATCCCGTAGACCTAGAGAGACTCTCGTCTACAAGTGATTCGGACGCAGATATGAACGTCCCTCCGAAGGCTCAGGTTCTGCCTTTATTTTCGAAGCCTTCCGGTAATCATAAAGACACGACACCTGAGACAACAGCTGGCCCGTCCAAGGCCGACGCATCAGTCGTAGCGTCGCGCACACGTTCGCGCCTACGCAGCGTGCCCACAGTACCCGAAAAAAGAGAAGGAAGCTCGGAGAGCTCAGGCCCGGTGGCGACACGCACGCGCGGGAAAGTCGTTACAAGACCCGCGAGGCGCCCACCTCCCGCCGATGCGAAACCCTCCGGATCTGAACCCGAGAGCTCAGGGCCACCCATACAGCGCTTGCACCGCAGTATGTTGCCCTCACAGTTACTTCCTCCGAAAAGACCGAAGTCTCCACCCCCCGTAGAGGTTAAGCCCCTCGGAGGTCCCCAAGGGCCGGTGTTTTCATCGGAATCCGCAAGCGCGACGTCTGACCAGAGGCCTGCCACTATCACGGTCGCGCTCACCGCTCCCAGCAACGATTCAGATGGAAGCACGGAGGAATCAGAAGCAGAAGGTACAAAGACGGTAACGGCAACTCTTGAAGATTCAATTAACAAATTCAACGAATCATTAAGGCGTTTGGAAGAGCGGCATCACACCAAATCCTCCCGTGACCCCAAAAAAGGGCCTGATAAAGCAGATTTGGACTGGCCTGATCATCTGTCGGAGGGGGATGAGGTAGAAGAGGAGGCCCAGATGATTCTCCAAGAACAAGACCCTTTCGATGACATCGCCGGAGATGCTGAGCTTGCCAGTCGCTTGAAAGCGTTAGAAGGTAAGTTCAAGTCACCATCGGACCAGGAATTAGTACGGCGCGCGGCGGCTGAGTGCGAGGGAGAAGACATCATTACGCACGGAAGAAGAACGAACGGAGGCGGACGACGAAAACGATGAGCAACCAGCTGAGAGAGAGAGTATGCCGCGAGTAAGCGCGGGAGTGAGACCCAAGACATGTATGGCCGCGGGACTCGAGAGCGAACCCGACACCTCGCAGCCCGCTCGGACCTCTTTACTGCCCGCTCCCCGCCTCACGGTGAGATGGTCATTGCCCAGCAACGATGCGGCCCCGGCTGCAAAGTCTACACCATACTAAGCACGTGCGTTACCACGTGCTACACCTCCCGAAAATACTACCGGTAATAAAAGCGAATTCATAACTTTTCCTGATGACCCCGTTATAATAGGATCGAAAGACACGAATTCGTCCTCGATCACGTCGTCCTCACTAGACTCGTCCAGTAAAGAGGAACCTGACCAAGAAAAACCTATAGCAAAAACAAGTACGATAATTAGCTCGCGAGAATGTCTAACGTACAAACTAGATAATTTAGTCCATTTCATCTCTGCGGATGGAGAACTATCAACCTCAGTGGGAAAACTACTCGTTGACCTAGGTAGGCTAGATGGACAAACAATTAAAGACCGGAATTTATCGATCGGACAAATAGCGGTGACTTCATATGGGTCCAATAAAATTTATAGTATTGTTATTAAAAAACGGTACTACGACGAAACAAACGCCGAGCACATATTCAAGGGATTCGAGAATCTTAAATTCGCCCTTCAACAAGCGGCCGTGAAGTCGGTTCGTATTTCGCGCTCGGGAGACTATACGGACGAACTACCGCGCACAAAACTGCTCGATTGGTTAAACAGGATACTCGGTAAAACAAACATAGTCACCACGATATGCTATGGTACCATTCGACGACCACCGGACGAACAACACTCGCAAATAATTGAGGAATTCCATACGAGTCTTGTCGGAGGCCATCGAGGGGTAACCAAGACCTATCGTAAAATCCGTGAACGTTTTTATTGGCCTTCGCTGAGAAACGAAGTGCAAAATTATATTCGTCGCTGCAAAGGCTGTCAGGAACGTAAATTGGTTCGAGCGAAGACGCGCGAGCCGATGCTCATTACTGATACGCCGGCCGACGTTTTTGATAAGGTGTCACTTGATACGGTGGGTCCGTTGCCGACAACACCACATGGCAATAAGCATATACTAACCATGCAAGACCACTTATCGAAATATTGTTTAGCGGAACCGATACCCGATTTAAAAGCGACTACGATCGCCGAAGCTATGGCGAGGCGATTAATTGCGCAATTCGGAGCTCCCCGTGCGATCCTCACTGATCGCGGAGCAGCCTTTACCGGAAATTTACTACGCGAAATATCCAAAATCTTTCATATAAAGCAAGTAACGACTTCCGGCTATCGACCACAGACGAACGGAGCGCTCGAACGAAGTCACATACTGTTAGCGGAATACATAAAGCAGTATGCAGGTACGTACGACGATTGGGACCGTTTGTTGCCTTACGCGGAATTATCATATAACACTAGCGTGCACGAGGCGACGAATTTCACCCCTTACGAAATCGTGTACGGGAGGCTGCCTCGGCTACCGAGTCAGTTCCCCGTGGACGAAAAACTATCCACGTACAATTCATATATTATCGAGCTAACAAAACGCCTCTCCGAAATACGCGAAATGGCCGGTGAAAATCAAAATCGCGCGAAGGAAACAACCAAAAAATATTACGACAATAAAGTCCGTCCTTTCCCAGGTAAAGTGAGCGACCTTGCCTATGTCCTTAAGGAACCTCGTAAGGGTAAGTTCGACTCCCAATATTATGGCCCATATAAAATTGTCCAAATAACTGACCATAGTAATATAATACTGGAGGCAGAAAATGGGAAAAGGATAAGGAAGCATGCCGACAAGGTAAAACTGGCAGTGGTATAAGCCGCTAGCCAGATTGCTGAAATTGTACCATAAAAAAAAAAAAAAAAAAAAAAAAAAATATATCGGAATGTACAGCGGAGCTACGCAGTAATTGCCGTAAGCGAAGCAAACATGTGTATGAGGGTGCGCAAGTATGAGTGTGAGAGGTACCAGTAAAGCGTGTGTAAACATGTTGTCTGCATGTGTTCGCAGAAGAGTGTGGGAGTGAGAAAGCGAGACGCGTAAACAGCCAGTGTAGGAGTACGAGCCACCGTCCACCAATTCGACGATGTTGTGCGTGTGGGTGCTTCTAGCCTCGACGGCCCTGGCCGCCGCAGAGCTTCGCAGCAACAACGCGTATCACATAACACCCATGGAAGACCAACCGGGAATTCACTACGAGAGGGTGGCCCCCCTCCGCCTGCAACACGTGGACTGGAGAGTCACCGTGTTTATGGATATAGACGCTTTCACTACGGATGCACCCCCCGCTGAAAGGCAGTTGAATGAAGCGTTCAAGGCATGCTGCCGGGTCACGACCAGGGAGGCTTGCCGTGAAATGACAAATTTGGACTATCTTCAAGAACTAATGCAGCGCGCTAAAGAAATGGCAGATGACCTTCAAGCCATTTCTCACGACTCCAAACTCAGCGCGCCAATTAAGCCGTTACAAATCCGAACCATGAAGAAACGATCAGTACCACTAGGTTTCATTGGGTCGCTTAGCAAATCGTTATTCGGCACAATGAACGAAGAGGATGCTACGTATATCAATGCGCAGATCGATCGGTTGTTTAGTGACCAATCCAACCTAACTCAAATAATCAGCAAGGAATTACACGTAACACACTCAAGATTCCAGGAGTTGCATCGCGAACATTTGATGGAATTAGACATGGTTGATAAACTGCAAGCACGAATTAATCAACTATCCCACCAGACGAGTATAATGTTGCGCCGAAACGTCTTAGCCAACTTCGCGTACCGAGTGGAGGCTAAGGTCAAGCAATATATCCAGACAAGCGAGAAGTACTTGCACGCAATAACGATGGCTAGAGAAGGACGCTACGATCCCAGCATGTTAACAGCGACGCAGCTGACCGCCATCACAAAGGAAATACAGACTCGGGCACCCGATTTTGAATTTCCTCTCGCGACCGAGTACCTACGAGGAGAATCATTGTCCCGCGTAGTCAACACGGATATAGTGTTTCACTCGGGCAGGATCCTGATTGTAGTTCATATCCCCCTGCTCGAGCGAGCGGCTTATCATCTTTACCGAATGCACGCGTGGCCAGCCTCCCAACGCGGAACGCTACTAAACGGATCGGCTCATATTCAACCGTCGGCGCCGTATATAGTTGTGTCGGCAGACCGCCGTACATACTTTATGGCAGACTCCGTATACATCAACGATTGCACCAGTGTAGAGCGCCGCTACATCTGCTCGATGGAGACCCCTCTGAAAGAGGTATCGACATCGCGGCAATGCGAGGTAGTAATGCTAATAAACCCTTCAATCGACGCATATAGGCACTGCGATGTGAGGATACAAACGACGGACGACTCATTCTGGAAGCATCTACCCTCCCAGGGTGGATGGCTCTATTCGCTGCACGCACCAGAACATCTCCATATACTCTGTCCGGCAAGGATGGAAGTCTCAACCACGTTGAAAGGTGCCGGGATACTCCACCTCAGCGCTGACTGTGTTGGACGTACCCGAAGTACCTCCCTTACTGGAATGCGCGTTTACGAGAGTCGTGAACAATACTTTTGTGCGCCGGAAATTTCACTGAATATCTCTCTAATTGTCCCCAGCTTCGGAGAACCGTTGGAGGGAAAATTAGAAAACTCGGAACAAGGCAACATACTGTCGCAATATACCGGGAAGGACCCAGCATGGCGAATGTCACGTGCTGACGAATCCCTGGACGACGTGCAACAGCGACTTTCAGAAATCGGCTGCCACCGCCGTGACAAGGAGGAGCAGCACGTCCTGTTTACGACCGGGTTTGCCCTGGACCTCCTTCTTGGAATAATATTGGCTACTTACATATGGCGAGCCAACATCTACAAAGTGGCTAAATGGATTGGGTTGCCATGCGGACGCCCGAAGCGTACGGCACATGCAACACATTACGAAGATATCGAGCTCGCCCAGACAAAACAGGACCCATGTCGAGACCACGGCGGCGCCGGAAACCCGAGTGCGGCCCCAGGAATTGCCCTACGTACACGGTACAAAGTGGAAAAGGAAAGAACAACGGGTCAACCCAAGGGAAGAGGAGGAGAGTCTTCTTGCCCCCTTCCCCGCCAAGAGGCTGAGGTGGCATACTAGTAAAATAACACCCTCAGAAACATCGAGACTTCTCCCACTACCACGCCAAAGGGAAGGAGAGCCAGAGGGCCTAACCATACGCCATTCGATTCCCGGAGTTAGATCCGAGCAGTCGCAAACTTTAGAAGAGAATTCAGCACTTTTAAAAATCGAGAGGAAAAATGTCCGACGCGGTTTATCTAAATACGTTCGCCAGGGCGACGGCAAACAAGGAGTGCGCGGTCTGCCGCGAAAGCCAAACGCGTTGCCCAAACTGGGTAACTTGCTACCTAAAATGGGCGGATCAGGGGGATGGATCGGACCTCAGCCCCTGTCCTCTGTGTGAAACAGAGCAACCGAGAAAGGAACGGGTGTCTCACGCACTCTCGTGCTTATCTAAGTGCGAGATAGCGATCCGGCCACCGGTACGAGTACCAGCGCCAGTACGAGAGCTACCACCGGCAAGAGCAACAGCACCCGAACCAGCACCGGCTGAGGCGGCGGTCTCGACCGTTTCGCCGAAGCTGGTGGTGACAGCGGTACCTCCGAGGGCGAAGGCGACGACGGCAGCGATGACCAAGGCGGTGGAAAAGCTGAGGCGCGGCATCTGCCCAACCTGCGGAAGGAGCGGAGACAACCAGCATTGGGAGGAATGCTACTTGGAGCGTTTCCTCTCGCGCCGGAGGTCGGCAAGCTCGACCTGCACACTCTGCGGCGAGAGTGTCGGGAACAGGCCGGGCCTACACGCGGGCCACTGCGTGGAAGCTTTTGGTCGCCTCCTTGTCGAGAAGAAAGCCTCCGCCGAACAAGCAGCTCCGAAGGCCACCCGAGAGGAAAGACCAACGCCAAAGATCAACGCGCCAGTGCAGGCGACGACGTCACGACGCCATACCCCTGCAACCACCAAGGAAAAGGCAATACAAACCGGGCGGGACACCAAGGAAAAGGGGATCCAAACCGACCACCTGGTCATCTTGGAGGGAGAAGAGGCTCCCTTCTTGATTGACTACAGGAGGTTGACCAGGGTGATGATTCCCGCCGTCCGTACGCGGATCCTGGGTCGCTGGATCACCCTGGAAAGGGAGATGGAGCAACTCCTGGGACCCGCAGAGGAAGAAGAACCGGCAGAGGGGAATCTCATCCAGTGGGAGGAACCACAAGGCGAGATTCCACCCGCAACGCCAGGATCTCCGGCGAACCTCGCGGACGTCCTGGAGGACGAACCAGAGGTCGTCGAGGACCTCATCCAGTGGGAGACTCCACCCGCAACCCTCCAGGCCGAGCCAGCACAGACGGAAGGAGACAAGAACACCAAGGCCGTCTGAGGAGACCTGAGGACCAAGCTCACGAGGGCGACGCGGCTGGCGAGACGCAAGGACGACCGAGCGACGAGCCAGCAGTGTGGTGACAAGTGAGTGACAAAGCCAAAACCAAAAAGTGTTGTGTGTGTGTGTGCGCGGGTCATGAAAGAGCGTATGTGCAACACACAAACAATGTAAATACCGAATGTATGAAATATGCGGTCAGCGGTGAGCCAACCCTCCAGTGTCCGTGTCACCGTCGGCCCGGCGCACCGAGTCGATGGGGGCATCGACACCTAAGGGGGGAGGGATGTCACGAGCGCCGCATATTTACCCAAAACTGTAATATATTACCGATCATATCAATTATTTTATATACTATTATTTCTAGAGACAAGGAAGCATAGTTTTAGTTAGTCTATACAAAATATTCTATTATAATCAGTTCGTGGAGTAGCCAAGCGCAACGGCGTAGTTGGACAGCCAGCAACGTCAGCGTCTTCGCGCCCGCCGGATCCCGGGCGTAATCAACACCGGGATGAGGCGAGCGCGAAATCACGCGCTTCGGGAATGACTGTTGCGAGGCGAGCCTTTGTTCGAAATTGGAAATTCAGCGGAAACTCGCTCGCCGCCCGACGTTCCAAGGGATGTCGGACGAGCGAGCGAAGACAGTCCCGTTAGAGACAGGATCAAACCAACGTCAACGGAAACAGGCTCCTTCAGAGCTGTCGAGTATAGAGTTATAAGTCTTGGGTCTCCGACGATTAGAGAGAGCATTCCTTTAAATCTACACGCGGTTGTCCAAGCATCTCGCGTCGCGGCATCAGTCTGTGAAGTTAGAATTAAGCGCAATACTAAAAGCCACGAACTTAATCAAGCAGTGTAGCACGTAAGTGAGTGAGTGAAGGTGTAAACTTCGGCACCTTCGAGCCCGAAGCAGTAAGCCGCGAGAGAGAGTGCGAAAGAGCGAGAACGTGAGTAGCATAAGACCGTAGTGTAAGCTTCCTTGTCTATAACCTTGCTGCTTTTAGTTGTTTCATTAAACATTTCTACTTGCTTCCTTCAAAATATTGGTACAATATAATTGAAATCCTCCAAACCATTTCCCACGGAACGCCCTGTAGAGGACGTTCGCCTCCTAATCCACGTAAAAATTAAATATCAACCTCAGTAAGAACAAAGAGGGTGAAGTCGTCGCGTGCGAGACCGCTCCGCACGTGACACCCCTATACTACTCAGGGCTCCGCCCCAAACGGTCAATTGAAAAAATTTGAGAAAATAAAAGAAGACAAAATCTAGACTGACAATGAGTTCAGTGCTTCCCTCACTCGGACGAATGGGATTTTGTATTCTCTGATTCTTACTGGTATTTTTTTCTCTCATTTTTTTCTACCACCCCGTGTTATTGCAGTGTAATCGCAACCATCTGGTGAAACATAAGAAACTTAAGATCCTTCAATTTGTCATCACTAACATACCTACGAATAATCCAGTAGAAATTTGATAGAAATCTGAAATTCTTCATGCATAACATTTAATTATCCTTTATTGTTGAAATGATTATTTTAACAGGTTAAAGAACTCAGTAAAATCGGTGGCAATAGTATAAAGTCTGTCGCAATCAATTTGGTAAGACGTATTTTCTCAAACGAGGTCGCGCAGCAGTATGGTTGGGAAGGAAAAAAAAAGAAAAAATAAGTTTTCTGACTTGACGATTTGTAATGCTATCCTAGGTGAGCATATTAATTTTATCGAATTGGTGAACCTATTCACTTTTTAGATGCATATTCTTGACTAATTTTCTAATAGTGGGTGACATGAAAAGCATTTAGCTTTCCTTCAAATTGTAAAAAATCAATCAACTATTGGAGATATTCAGTCTATAACAAATTGAGATGTAACAAGATAAACCAATTCCACTATTTACAGATACTGTCCGACGGAGATATGACAATGCTACAGATCATGAAATTTCCCAACCGATTAGAGACTGGCTGCGCCATGCCTCAGAAAGGGTAAAGAAAAGAGTCATACCGCTCGCACGAAACTCATAAGCCTTTCAATCTACAAGTATAAATTATACAATGAACAAGAGAAGTCTGTGAAGGAATATGCGATTGAATGATGTTGATTCATTTCATAATATCCTATACACGGCATAGTCCAGCTAATAACATCAATCGTTGAATTTATTTTCTTTAACTTATCCTAAAATAATCGATTCAGAAGCGATGGCAGACTTCTTATAAATACATAGGTATTTATAATTATCATACTCTACGCTGGTATCAATTATTATAATCATAAATCATGGTCATCTGTCATTCGGCTATCTTTAAGGCTTTGATTTACTGAAAATCTTCCAATATATTCTTCATTTTAATATTGTTTTTAACGCAGTCAGACACTGCTTTTGATTTATCTATCCCAGAACTAATTCTGGAAGAAGTTTTAACCGAACAGTCTAAATGATACTCATAATTATAAATTTTGTCCACTTATAATACATATTTTATATGAATACCTAAGTTATCATTAAAGAATTTTTTTTTCGTCAAAACGAAAATATTAAGACTGCTAGTCTGGATACGCAAAATAAATGTCACTAAAAAGATATATTTAATTTATCCGTATTATAATATTATACGTATACTTATGAAAAAAAAGGAGAAATATTTTTTCATTTTATATTTTGATGCTTTTAGAAGAGCTAAGGACTGCTTTGTTCTGTTATTTTTTTGTGTTCTTTAAATAAATGGTCTATATGATCACGATTATCACTGTGTCTAGTTCATGTTTATATTGTATTTATGGAAGAAAGACGAATGTTACTGTTTTATTTTTCTTATTTTATATTTTGGGTTTGGAAGGGCTGAAGACTGTTCAATTTCGAAGTTGTTTTTTTTTCCAGCGAATGATTAATTTCATTACGATCATCACTGTCTCTAGTCCATGTATACATATACGAATGTATATTATATACTGTGACGTGGATTTTTCTGCACCTCGGTCACTCGGAGCAAATAACCGGGAACTTACCGCGTGCACAATAATTTGGCGTCCACGATGTACCCTGGATCTAAAACAATATCGCAAAGTTTTTGTTGGGCGCCTGGCGTGATTAACACGCCTCGAAATCAGTAATACGCTATTCCTCGGGCATATGCTCGATAGCTCAGTACCGCGGAGAGGAGAGGGGTAATTTTTGGAGAGAGAGAGAGACACTCGAAATATACATGCTATTTAACAAAAGTAAAATAAAATCTTATATTTCACAATAGCGGTGATACAAAACAAAAAAAAAATTTAATTCAAAAATCGCTCATCGCGAGTCTGAAACTAAATAGAAAATTACACGTAACCTACTCTATTTCTTACTCTAATGAGCTCGCGGCTCCCTAACTAAAACGTCACTCGACGATCGCAACATCCTCATACGCAATTCTCAATTCGCAAATTCGCCATTTGTTCTCCATGGCGATTATTGCTCGAAACGAAACTAAAACTAATTATTCGACGGTGCGCCGTCAGGTCTCGCAACTTAAAACACCATGCTCAAACTTTTCGTCTCAACTGCTGCGCAACGCAACGGCAATTTCGACTATACATCACCTAACCTCGACTAAACACTATCTTAACTAAACGTAAACTTAACTAAGCGCAAGCACCACTACATTTAACTTCAACTATACACAAGCTCAAAGTAACTCAACTCAACCTACATTATCTTAACTAACGGGTACGGAACTCAATGCAGGCGCAACTAAACGTAACCTAAACTATACGCAATCGCAACGCATCCGAACTTAATTCTTTTCAAAATCCTCCAAAACGTTACCCGCTAATTCGAGCACTCCAATTCGGTGCTTCCCGACCTACTCGAGAGGTGACACAAAAAGAAAACGATAACGCGGCTCGACCCGGTACGGCGAAATTCGGCTATACTTGGTTTCACTAACGAGAAAGATTCAACTAAAACCCGTGACTCTACTCAACTTTTTCAGAAACTCAAAATTTACTTTACTCTAACCCGCGTACTCAGGCTACGGTCATCAAGCAAGAGAATCGGCAAAAGAATTTCGAGTACTTTTCTACAACGCAAATCCAAAACGGCTATCCGTTACTCGGCAAGCCTTTTCACAATTATGCTCGAAATTCAATCGCGGGGATAGAAGCAGCGCTTACCTTCTACATACTTGCAACCCCCTTTCCATTCCCTTCGCGATTTTTGGGCGACTCCATTGCTTCGCGAAACTCCCCCAAAACGTGACTACTAATCACGACCGCCAGAACTAGAGTGGTTTCAAAAACCTACCACCTGCCGCAACACGGATCTCGATACGCCATCCCACACGTGACGTCATACCCCCAAGAATACGCAATAATCGATCCGTCATCGATTTCGTCGATCGCGCAACTCGACGCGCACCTTCGATAGCATCGCTGCGCAGAACTTAAAGCTAGGTCGCAATCTCGTCCTCCGCGCAGCTCCATGATGTCTTGGCGGTGAGCGTGGTGCTCCCTCGTCGCTAGTCGGTCCGTCGCAAGTTCGCCGGTCAATTGTTGGCGGGGTGAAGGGGGGAGAGGCTGCGGCGCGCCGGCCGCCAGCGGGAATCGCGTCCACCTTAGATTCCCGCGATGCGGGGATCTGCGTCGGCTCCCCCTCCGCAGCCTCGACATCCTTCCTTCGCAATTGTGGCTAGTCCGCCATTTCGCACTTTCCTCGAAATCGGTGTCGACTTCTTGCCTGATGCCGTTGTAGCTCGAAAAATAAAAAAACAAAAAAAACTGAAATATCTTACGCTGGTCGCTAAAGTGTCCCCTCTCGTAGTTTCGGATGCGTGACTCTAGTCCTGGCGCTCTTTTCCAAAAGCTTCGCGACTGAATTTCGGAAATTCCTAAATTTTTGATTCAGCCCAGGGTTCAAGGAGCCCCTTGTAACGGGCATCAAAAATGCCACGTTACAATACATACGTCAATAAAATGACATATTTGATTATTCAATTATCTGACTATCTGTAACATCCTCTGGGTACACACAAGATATTCCTATAAAGTGTATATTCCTATATGATGAGTATATAGGATATAGTGTATATAGGAATATGTTGTAGGAATACATATATATACACCAGTGGTACTTTTTCAAACAAATTTACCTCCGACAAATGTCACTGAGACAGCCCTCGGATGTTACGTGAATGTCCACAGAACGTACTGCGGAAGTCCGGCTGATATTCACAAATATTCATAGGGCGTCGTATTGTGCAATCCTATGGATATCTGAAAAGCGGACAAGCGGCTGTCCCTAGAACATCTTGTATACATCTTCGGGATGTATTAGGATGTGCTAGGGATGTTTGCAATGGACGTTCAGTACATCCTGAGGACATTTTGTGAAGAAAAATGCGCGTCTCCAACGCGGAGGACGCTTTGGACAACGTCAACGTCAACAAATCAGCCACGACTAATGATATATCATTGCGCCGCCTTCATTTTATAGCTGCCCACTGAGAAACTTGGGACCCACGTGTCCGCAGATCACAGTGTCATATTCTTGATACCTTCTATGATTATATTCTGCGCTGCCTACAATAAGATATTTCATAAGATCCTCGGGCGCTTGTAAGCCGCCGAAACTATCGAAATGAATTGCTTTCTTGCCATTTTTCTTGTACGCAACCTAATATGTTCCCGGGCCATTTCCATCGTCAAGATTGATAATTGCAGATTCGCCGTTTCCCGGACCGCCACTAGCTAAATCATCCCGCATAAAAACACAGCGAAAATATGGAATTTTTATTTCTTTAGCATAGTCGTGTAAGTCGGCGTCGGAGAGAGCTCGGCGTGGCAGCTCTATCAGTTTTTTGACGTTGTCGAATACAATCCCATACCCTGCTTATAGGGTTTCAAGTACAAACCTTTTCTCAACGCCTTCATTGTTGAATTATGACATTTGGACTCTTCTAATTGAGGCCTATGAGCACCAACCTCGTTGACCACCTTTGCCATACTTGTGGCGCTACCTGCTAGGCCCCCTGTGGCGCTAAGGGCCCCCAATATTGGGATCGGAACAGGTAGAAGGCCTCCGATTTTCTGGGGTACAGGTCAAATACGAGGCATGTCGCACCACCCCTTGAGCCGCAGCTGTACGGGCCCCAGCCAACGCCGCCGCCTCAATGGCCCTGGGGCCAAGCCTCATTGATTTCTTCGCCGCTTGAATAACCGATTTCAAAGTTATTGTCGTCTTTGTCTTTCTCTTCACACCATCACCGTCACCACTGATCTTGGGTCTCCTTAAAATCTTTCCCGACGTCGTAGACTTTTTTTTCGTTTTCGTCTTCTTCTTTATGATTCTCCGCAAGATCCCCATACCGAGTTTGGATATAGCTTTCATGATATTGATTACTTCCCAGGCTACAGCTTTTCCACCTACACTGGCGTCCATAGCCAGAACACGACTCCACGCGCCTTAGGTGAGTACTTGGTCAACTTTGTTTCCCGCCGTGATGCTCGATTGTTTCTTTGTGTGTGCAATGTCGTGCTGTTGGCACGCGGCGTCTAGGGGATTGATTCCGGGATCACCCGGGGATACCCTGGCACGTGTAATTCGACTGGGCGATTATAGATAATTTAAGTCGGCAAACATTTTTCACACTTCTTATCTGCGAATCTCGCCATAGTTGGACTGTGTAATGTCTGATGCGAGAGGGCGAGTGAGATAACATACGCGATATAACCTATATAGTTATGTGTACGTGGGCGTATGTGTGAACGAGCCGTCGATGTGACAAAGCGAGGACTACGCTAGCACGCTGTGGCGCGGCACGAGTAGTTACGTTCCGGGCGGCTCGCTGAACAATATACATCTCCATGCTTGCGATTCCTGTACATATAATTGTTGTTGAAATATATAGAACCTCTCTGGTAGTATTCGAGTAACTAACGATGTTTTATTCGTCCACCTTACAAAACATCTTCGTTTATGGCGACGAGGATTGTGAAGTAAGGATCCGTGAAAGAATACATTACAAACGCGCGTGTTAGCCACGTGTCACAATACTGCGATCAGTACAACTAAAAAGTGATACTGTGTACACACAATCTATGCCTGGCAATGATAAGAACAGTACCGGCTGGATCTGGAGACTAACTAACGAGGAAATAATTCTTGAATTAGAAAAACGTGAAGTGCCGTTTATAAAAAACACAACACGCGACAACCTACCGGTGTTGTTAGTTCAAATTGTAGAACACGAAGAACAACCGCAAGTAACATTTGAAAATAAAAGTGAAATAATCGAAAACATTCCCGGTACGTTGATTAATCAAGCTGATAATATCTCGGAGCCAGGAGCAAAGGAGTCCATAGCAGTGTTTGGTGTAAACAAAGACGGGTCAGTAGTAAACAATACCGGTCGAGAAGGATCAAGCGATCACGCATACGATTCAAACGACGAAATGTCCGACAACAACGCGAAAATAACTTTTTGCCTAGGGAAGGACAAATGGAGCACTTTTGCAGAAAGATTGGAATTTCAGTTTTTATCTCGAGCTGTCACTGAGGAAAAAAAGAAGGCAGCTTTATAATTAACCGCCATGAATCAGGAGGCATTTGAACTCATTAAATATTTGAATTCAACAGCTAAATTGACTGATAAAAAATTTTCCGAATTGATAGAATTGATGACCAATTACCTCAACCCCAAGCCATCAGAGGTAATGGAGCAAAATAAATTTTACAAAGCTCATCAAGAGCAGGAAGAGAGCATAGCAGATTTTGCCGTGCGGTTGAAGAAATTGGCTACAAACTGCAATTTTATGAATTGACCCATCAGCAAAACAAAAAATGTGGTATCAGAGTGACAGAAAAAATCAGCGAAGTAATTTGCACAGAAAACCGGCAACATCGAGTCAACAGCCAAGTAACGAACGCCGAATCATTGGTGTTATATGTTGGAACTGTGGCGGACGCGATCACACTCGCGATTGGTGCCCCAGCCCGGCACTAGCTAATCAACAAGAAGAATGCGCCAGCTGCGGAAAATCAGGGCATAAACGGTTTCAGTGTAACTCCCGAGCAGCAGTATGCAACGGGTGTCGAAAAAAGGGCACATAAAGAGTGCGTGCTATTCAAAACGCGCTTGAGGGAAGAAGCGGCTACAAATGATAGAGCAGGACGACGAGGATGCAGAAAGCTTGTCAGCGGACGAACTAACGACGAACTCTATGAACTACATACATCGCAGCGAATTCTACTCTATCGATGCTGAAGACTATCACGCGACCAGTAACCTAAGAAAAAAAATTGTAAGTGGAGACCGCGACGACGGCGAACCGATGTCTGTCAGTTTGAATGTAAATGGTACGAACTTAGGTATCGAAATCGATACGGGTACGTATACGACTGTTATTTCGGAAAAAGTTTTAAATGATAAATTTAAAAACGCTAACACTGTTTCGACGGGCATAAAATTACGAGGTTACGATGGAAGGTCTATGCAGCCCATGGGCAAATTATCAAATTTATCGGTAGAGTTTAAAGGGAAGCAGTGTGTATTAGAATGTTTTGTCCTACCTGGAACAGGCCCTGCGTTAATAGGAAGGCAATGGCTCTCACCGTTCGAATGCTGGCCATTACGACTCGATTCGAATGATAAGCAAGCGATAAACAAAATCGAAACGAATAAGTGAGTTGATTATTTTTCAAAAAAACACGTAAAATTATTTAGTAATACCCCGGGTTGTTACAATAAAGGTAAGTCGAAAATGTATTTAAAAAAAGACGCGATACCCGTAGCGCTCAAATGTAGGCATGTTGCATACGCTATTAAGCTGTTAGTCGAAAAAGAGATCGAAAGATTAGTATCTTTAGATCACTTGGTGAAAGTTCAAGTAAGTGAATGGGCTACTCCGATAGTACCCGTTTTCAAAAGTAATGGAAATATCAGAACCTGCGGCGACTTTAAAATCACAGTCAACCCGCAATTATTCCCCGACAAATATCCATTACACAAAATTGACAATATCTTCAGTGTGCTTCAAGGGGAGCAACAGTTTACAGAATTAGATTTAACGCATACATATATGCAATTTCAAATCGACGAAAAGTGTCGCGAACCGCTAACCATTGTCACACACAAAGGACTATTTCGATACAAAAGCATTCCCGAGGGAATTGCTCCAGCACCGGCTGATGTACCGCGGAAAATGGACGAGTGTTTAGCTGGTATTGATAACACGATTGCGTATCTAGACAATATTTATGTCACCGGAGACACCCCGGAAGCACACATGAAAAACTTAGAGAAAGTTTGCGAGCAACTGCAAGAGTGCGGACTCAGAATCAATATATTGAAATGCAAGTTTATGCAAGAAAAACTCGAAGTTCTTGGTTTTTTCACTGATAAAGAAGGATTGCATACGTCTAAATCAAAAGTGGTAGTGATGGTAAACGCGTCACAGCCAAAAAATGTTAAAGAATTAGAGTTGTTTCTTGGACTAGTAACATTTTACGCTAGATTTTTAGGAAAATGTTCGGAAAAAATTGAAACCGCTTTACGATCTAGTGAACGCGCAAAATTTCGTATGGAATAAAGGATGTCAAGAGGCTTTCAATTGGGTAAAGACGGAACTAACATCGCCGCGAATCTTATCACACTACGATCCGAACGAGCAAATCGTATTGGCTTGCGACGCATCAAAACACGGATTATCCGCGATACTCTCCCATAAATACAAATACGGTTCTGAAAAACCAATCGCCTATGCGTCGCGTACGATACCAAAAAATGAATTGCGTCAAACTATCCTGGATAAGGAAGCAATGGCTATAGTCTTCGGGTTTAAACGCTTCAAAGACTACATTTTTGGGAAATCGATAATTTTGCGAACAGGCAATCAATCATTAAAATTCATTTTGGGACCTCGAAAAGGAATACCGGAATCAGCGGACAACCGGTTCCAAAGATGGGCATACTACCTATCAGGTTTTAAATTTACAATCGAGCATATAAGCTCAAAAGCAAATGCTAAGTGCAATGCGCTATCGCGGTTACCAATTCAGGATGAGATTGATTCCAGTGAATTAGAACCGGGGTTCTCTAGCGTGAATTTTTTTGAAGACAAACTTGAAGAATTTGACAGTAAAACGCTTGCAGCAGAAAGCCAAAGAGACGAAATAATTAGCAAAGCTATTAAATACACAACTAGTGAATGGCCAAATTTAAAAGAATTATCAGACGAGTTAAAGCAGTGTCGTGAATAAAAAGTTTCTTCTCTTCAAGCACTATGTATAAGGGGGACTATAATGTATGGATGTTGTGTTTACCCTTTTGAATCCTTGCTTCCGGTGAGAAGCCACGTAAGACAAGCAATGCCGTCTAATGAATGATATGCGGATGTGCAAATCATTTTTCTACGAGAAGAATATTGTTGAAAGAATTTAAATTCGAAAAATTGGTGGTTTCGAAAAATTAACGACGGAGCCAGGAATCGAACCTGCCGTCTAGAGATGCCGTCTTGACCGGAGCCTTACTCCACTAGACCACCTAGTCGCCCTGACTCTGTTGTTGTTAAAACAGTATCATAGGAAAATACTAGAATTATCGGTTGATAAAAACTGTTTATTCTGGGGATTACGAGCTGTTATGCCGAGTAACATGTGACCCTTTATTGTGAGAGAGTTAGATGCGTCTCACCTAGGCATTGTAAAAATCAGAATGTTTGCTCGCTCCTATGTGTGGTGGCCAGAGATAGATACTGACATTGAATTCACTGTTAACAGTTGTAACGTTTGTATGGTCGAAAGAAAAAAACCGTGACAAATGCCATTAACGACATGGCCATGGCAAGACTGCGCGTGGAGCCGCATACCTTGCGATTTCTAGGGTACCCTATTTGGGAGTATGCATTTAGTACTTATCGACGCACGTTCGAAGTGGGTAGAAACTATCAACTTCAAAAACAACACTAAATTCTACGAAGTAATTGAGGAATTTAAAACGTTGTCCGCACGTTATGGTCTCCCTTTGCACGTTGTCACTGATGGGGGTGGCAATTTAGATGTAAAGAATTTTTGAATTTTTTAAGACAAAACAGTATCAATCATAGTTTTTTCCGCCATACCATCCGGGAACAAACGGAATAGCCGAAAATTTTGTGGGCACCTTTAAGGACAAAGTGACAAAAATCGAAGGGGGAGATTCGCCGGATTCGGCTATTATTAAATTTCTCATGGATTATCACAGTATTGAACACTGTACCACAGGCAAAAGTCCTTACCAACTTATGTTCAAACGCGACATGCGAACACATGCTTCGATGTGTTAAAACCAGATGTATTCGCGAAAGTTCAAAAAAGCCAACGGACTCAAATCATCGCAAGCGGGGGCGATCGACAGTTGAATTTGGATCAGGGCGATGATGTTTACATAAATGACTATATAGGAAAGAAGTTCGTGACCAGGAGGTAGATTGAAGATGAAGGATTCGTCGAAATTCCGGTCAGGAAGAAGAAGAAATTTAATATTTGTAAGACTTGAATATAAAAAGTCGACGTTTCGGCCGGGCCCTGCCGACCATCCTCAGGAATAAAATCTAAATAATTAACAAAAAATAGGATGCTTCAACACAACAATTCAGAGTTGAGAGCATGGAATATGTTTAAAATACAATATTTGTTGTTTTATAGAATTAAGTGAAAATTAAACAGTTGCACGAAACTGTCAAAGTGACAGTTTTAGGTTACATGTCAAAATTTTGAAAATAGGTTAATCAGAGGAAAAAATTGGTTGATGAGCAATACAAATATGTCAGAAAATGCTTATTAATAATTTAGGAAATGGAATTGGGAAAAGATCAATTAATTTTGAAAAGATTACTCACAAAAAATGACGACCAGTACATGCTTAGGTGTTGTTAGTTGTACAGCATTTCGGATGGAAGTGAAGGTTAGCGGGAATCGATCCGTAAATCTATGTTGATCACGTGTGAACTTGATCTATGTTCGAAAGTCACGGAGTACAAAGGCAGTGACCAATCAGAGTGAGGGGCGCCAATGATTTGAAAACACGATAATGTAAACTAGAGAATGTTAGAGTATAGGTGGCTAAGATGTTCAATATCTGTACGTTTGTTAACAGAGTTACTTTTGTTCTTAAAGATATGTATCATTTCTTTGATGATGCGTTTATACCAGTTCGGTTCTGTAGCAAGGGTTATAGAGTTGTTAAAATCGAAATTGTGACCCAGGGTCAAAGAGTGATCTGCTAAAGCGCATCTGTCAGTGACATGGCATTTGATATTAGAACGATGACCAGAAATTCTATTTTTTAGGTGTTGTGACGTTTGTCCAATATAACTCATGCTACAGTCTCGACATGGTATTTTATATACACAGTTGATTTTCTCTAAATTAGGAGTAACAGATTTAAGATGAGAAAAAAGAGACAGTTTGGTAGTATTAGTTATTTTAAAAGTAATTTCAATTCCCTCGTCATGAAGAATTTTTTTGATTTGGCTAGATAGATTTTCTATGTACGGTATAGAGATAGAGTTTTTAAATTTATCATTAACATCAGTTGGATTGTTGGAGTCTACATTCCAATCAATCGAGTTGTACATTTTTTCTACTCTATACTTTTTGATATCATTGATGAATTTGATAGGGTAGCCATTGGAAGTAAGAGTTGTTTCTACAAGTTTTAAATTCTTTTTGAGGAATTGAGGGTTAGATATTCTAAGGCAGCGATCGAACAAGGATATGGCGACAGATTTTTTGTGTTTGATGGGATGATGTGAGTTGAAATGAATGTATCTCCCAGACCAGGTTGATTTGTGGTGCCAATCTAAGATTATGGTGTCATTCTGGTTGATTACCATAGTGTCTAGAAAACTGATTTTACCATCTTTTTCCAACTCGAAGGTGAATTGAATACGTGGGTGAAAGTTGTTAAATTTGTCAAGAAGGAGTTGTAAATTTTCATTTTTGACACACGTTATAATATCATCGACGTAACGATAGTAAAAAGGTAGGCCAAAAGGAAGATTTGAAATGATTTTTTTTTCCAAATGTTCGAGTACCAGATTCGCTACTACTGGGCTAATTGGTGAGCCCATTGCTACGCCAAAAATTTGTTGATAGAAATTATCTTTGTAGGCAAAATAGCATGAATCTAGACAAAGTTTGGTGGCGGCTAGGAATTCTTTTTTATTAATGTTAGTGTGACATTTCAAATTGGGCCAGTTTTTACTGATGATCGATATTGCTAGTTTAGTTGGAATGTTGGTAAACAGTGATTTGACATCTAGGGATACTAACAGGTGATCAGGCGGAATTGTTTTTCCCTGATTTTGTTTACAAAGGACCAAGTGTCCTTGATGTGATATTCTGATGTACCTGTTATGTTCGATAAGACACAAGAACAAAATCTCGAAATTTTGTAGGTGGGGGAATTGATGTTAGAGACAATCGGTCTGAGAGGAACATTTTCTTTATGAATTTTTGGTAGAAAATAAATTTTGGGAGGAAGAGAGTTATATGTTTTGAGGTGTTTGGCCGAATTGGAATCTATAAATTTTTTCTGTTGCCATAGACTTATCATATCGTTGACTTGTTTTTGTACTTTTAAAGTGGGATCACGAGAGATAAGATTATAGGTAGTGGAATCATTAAGGATATCTTGGCATTTTTGTTCAAACTCCATCTTTTCCATGACGACTGTAATGTTACCTTTGTCGGCATCGGTGACCACTAGGTGGTTATTTTGTTTTAAAAATTCTTTGGTATGTTTAACCTTGGAAGTTATTTCAAAGTGAGAAGTGGGAGGATTTTTGCCAAGTTTGTTGCCAATGAGTTGGCTAATATTTGATCTCACTTTATCTTTGGTGATTCCACTTTTGTTGAAAAGAGCTAATTCTACGCTGCTTACAATATCATCAATAGGTAACTTAATATTGTTAAATGGTAAACCATGATTAGGACCTAGTGATAAGGTATCCTTAATTTCACAAGGTAACTCTGTTTTAGATAGGTTAACTAGCCAATTATTATTGTGAAACTCTTTAGGAGTGTGTATAGATTTAAGTTTGTTAAATTTTCTAATATTATCTGTCTTTATAGCATTGAATAAACGATTGGCCTTGTTAATGTCCAAATTGAAGTTTTTATAATCCAAATTTGTGAAATGGTTCGACAAGAAAAAGTTGATATTATGATTAAGTTCTTGGATTAACAGCCTTTCCTGTCGATAACATGCTTTAATTTCGAGCGATAGACACTTGTGTTGAAAAAAGCGTAATGCTTTGATGAAGGTTTTTTCACTTGTTAAATGTTGAAGGTTTTTGATTTTAAAATTTAGAAAATTGGGAATAATCCCAAATTGACGACATTTAAGAAGGAACACTTTACGGTTTTTGATACGTGCGAGTTTTTGCCGGTAGTTCCAGATCTTCTTGGTTTGTGAGTGATTTGTAGAGGAAAATGATCTCAGGTTAGAAGTGCGGTGTGAAGTAGGATCACGGTGGTACGAGACGTCCACGAAGCCGTTTCGATGCATTGTATTTAGGAAAGAAGTTCGTGACCAGGAGGTAGATTGAAGATGAAGGATTCGTCGAAATTCCGGTCAGGATTTAATTTAAACATATTCCATGCTCTCAACTCTGAATTGTTGTGTTGAAGCATCCTATTTTTTGTTAATTATTTAGATTTTATTCCTGAGGATGGTCGGCAGGGCCCGGCCGAAACGTCGACTTTTTATATTCAAGTCTTACAAATATTAAATTTCTTCTTCTTCCTGACCGGAATTTCGACGAATCCTTCATCTTCAATAAATGACTATAGTGTACGCCCAAAAAAAAAATGTGTAAACGAAACGTCGACGTGGCACAGCAAGGACTACGCGAGCTCGTTATGGCGCGGCACGAGCAGTTAGGTTCCGGGCGGCTCGCTGAATGATATACATCTCCATGCTTGCGATTCCTGTACATGTAATTGTTGTTAAAATATATAAAACCTCCCTGGTAGTATTTCAGTAACTAACGGTGTCTTATTCGTCCACTTTACAAAACATCTCCGACTGCAACTGACTTGATTACCCTATAAAAGCATGCATTTATACACAGGGAGCGTGTATTGTAATCCTCTAACATATGAGTATCATGGAATTCCAAAATCAAACGAGCAAACTACCCGTCACGAATTTCGACAAAGTGGTAGAGCAAAAAAAGAAAAAGGGCAAACGGTACGGTGAATTACTACCCAATAGTGTAAGAGCGGTCTTCTGCGGTCTCTCGAATTGCGGCAAGACGAATGCTTCTCTTACACTCATCACCAACTGCAATGTTTTACGCTTTGAAAATGTTTGAATTTATTCAAAATTACTCATTCAGCCAAAGTACGAGTTTTTGCGAAAGTTACTTGAGCCGGTCAAGGGGATGGATTATTTTCAATTCGGTGAACACGAGGAGGTTGTCAAACCGATAAAACCGGAAGAGGCACGCTCCAACTCGCTTATGATTCTCGACAGTGCGACGTGGTCTGTGAAAATCAAGACAATATCCGGGCATACCTTTGCATGGAGCGTCATAGAGATGTGAATAGCTTCTATCTCTGCCAGACATGTGCACGTTTCTCGAAATATCTCGTGCGTAATAATACAAATTGAATGGTGATTTTCTGACAATATAAGATGAGATTCAAGCACATTTACGTCGATCATTTCAACACCGATATGACGTCTCAACAATTTAAAGATCTCTGCTCGGCTTGCTGGACAAACAGGAATTAAAGTTCCATGCTCATTGACAAAGATAGCGGGATCAACACAGGGATATATCAAAAAGGTTTCAATTGCTTAATCGGTATAAATTAATGCCGATGCGTTGTGGACTTCCATTCCCGGTTTGGATGTGAGTGGCAGGTGTGAGAAAGAGTGCGAGTGGAAAGGCGAGAATTAGCAGGATAGCAAAGGTAAGGACGAAAGGAAATAGGGCATAGAGGGAGCGGGGAAGACCAGGAAGGACTATCGGGTTAAGGGAATAGGGAGGCAGGAACAGAAGGGACGAACAGGTGAAAAAGGGTGAGAGTTTTGAGGTTAGTTAGAGAGAGCTGGCAGACGGCGGGGGAAAAGATGAGACAGAAGAATAGGCAGTGACATCTACGGAGTAGGAAGGGGGATAGAGCAGAGACAGATAGGCGGCAGGCAGATAAGGTAGGGAGCGGTGGCGGAGAGAAAGAACATGAGTAACGTGGGTGGCCAGAAAGAAGGGGCGAAGAGAGTAGAGGAGGAGAAAAAAAAAGGTAGGCCGGGTGCAATAGCATCGATAGGGAGGGATGGGAGTCATAACCTGGGATCGGCGACGACGGTGTTAGATTTATGGAAGAGAAAGCGGGAGGAGGTAGGGAAAAAAGAGGAGGAGGATGCAGATGAGATACAGGAAAGAGAGAGAGTATTTGGGAAAAGCAGGAAAGTTCACCGGTCGCCGGAGGGCAAGGCAGGGGAGAAAGGGAAGAAAGTGGGAGGGAGTATACAGGATATGCTAAGGCTGATTAAGGAGGAGTTAAAGATAGGGCTAGAGGAGGTCATAGGACAGGGAAGGGGGATCAGGGAAGAAATGGAAAAGATTAAAGGGGAAATGACTAGAAGGGAAGAGCAGCGGAAGGGAGAGAGAGGGGAGATGAAGGAAACGATAAGAGACCTAGGTAAAAGATTCGAAGAGGTAGAAGAGCGGAGAGGGGGGGAGATGAAAAGGGTAATGGAGAGGCTGGCAGAAACAGAAAAAAAGCGTGTAGAAGGCGGGGGGGAGAGGTAGGGACAGGGGAATGCGGAAGTGGCGCAGGTAGCAATATATAGGGTAACAGAGATGGAGTGGGCCATAGAGAGGAAACAAAGGGAAGAAAAAAGGGGAAATATAGTATTGCGAGGAGCGAGAATAGGGAAGGGAAGGGAAAAGGAAGGGTTGAAAAAGATTATGCAGGTGATAGTGGTAAAAGTCGAGGTGAAGGATATGTGGGAGGTAGGCGCGAAAAAGGGGGGAGAAAAAGGGATATGGATAGCAAGGCTAGGGAATAGGGAGCAAAAGAGGTCGGTAATGGAAAGAAAAAGCCTCCTTAAAGGGAGGGAGGAAAGAATAGAGGAGGATCTCAACTGAGCAGAGAGGAGAATGAAATGGCATTTGAGGGAGATAGCATCTATCGAGGAGAGAAGGGGAAACAGAGTAAGAATAGGGTATGCAAAGATTTGGATAAAAGGGAAAATGTGGAAGTGGAATGAGTTAGGAGAGGTGCTTAGGGACGGTGCAGGGAAAGAGAGGGAAAACGGGCAAAGGGAGGGGAGGGGAAAAGTAGGTAAAGGTGAAAGGGATAGGACAACAAGCGAGGAAAAGCAAGAGGGAGGTATGGAGGCACAGGCCGGAGGACGTAGGGGAAGGCAGTCGGGAGAATGGGTAGTGGAGAGCGGCAGAGGCAGGGGATGCGGGAGAAAAAGAGGAGAGAGAGGGAAGTAGGTGAGACGGAAAGGGAGGGTTGGAAAGTAGTTTTCTGGAATGTGGCGGGGCTTGTGAGAAAGGACGAAGATCTTTGCAGGGGTCTAAGGGAGTGGAATGTAATATTTTTAATGGGGACATGGATAGAGAAGAAGGGGTGGGAAAGGGTTAGGAATAAGTTGCCGGCAGGGTATGAATGGGAAGTGCAGCATGCGGTGAAAAGAAATATGAAGGAAACAGCAATAGGCGGAATGCTGTCAGGGGTGAAAAAGGAGATAGTAAGCGGGAAGGGAGGGAGGGAAGAGGTAAAAGAGGGGATGATAATAAGGAAAATAAGTGTAAGGGGCAAAAATGGCTGGTAATAGGAATATACGTAAATGGGGATCTGAAAGTGAAGATAGGAGAATTGAAGGAGCGGGCAGAACAAGGCAGATGGAGGAACAAAAGTGCTAGTGGGGGGCGATTTTAATCCCAGGACAGGGCAGGAGGGGGGAGGATGCTGGGGAGAAGGAGAGGAGGAAAGTAGAAGTAGGAAATCAAAAGACAGGAAAATAAACTCAGAAGGTAAGCAGCTGGTGTAATTTTTGGAAGAGACAGGATGGGCAATAATGAATGGGAACATAGACGGTGATGAGAAGGGAGAATTTACGTATCGTAACGATCTTAGCCGTTACGGAAATAAATATGGATTCGTGAGTTTGATTATCAAGTCAAAATCAAAGGCGTAAATAAATGTCGTGAAAAAAGCTTTAATTGCAAGATATGTGTTTCTCGTTTCAAGTCTGATACAAGACTGTTTTTACAATAATGTTGGTTGACGCAGCAACCTTATTCTTTTGAAAGACATAAGAGGTTTATAAACGTCTTTTATCTATGATGACTACTAGATCATTAAAAGGGGGCAAAACGGGTGATTTCACCCTTTGTAACAGTATGTAGGAGGGGCAGGGGTAACGGTGATAGATTACGCTATAGGAGACAGCGAGGTAAGGGATAGGGTCAAAGGGATAGAGATTGGGGATAGGGTTGACTCGGACCATCACCCGGTAATAGTGTGGATGAGTGGGGCAGTGACTAGGACAAGAAAGGGAAAAAGGGTAGGGGGAGCTAGCGAAGGGGATTGGACAGAGGAGGGTGGGAGGAGGTTTAGAACAGAGGTCAAATGGGACGGGGTAGGAGAAGCAGACGTAGGCAAAGAGATAGAGAAAAGAATAAGGGAGCTTAGACGAGCTTTAGAGGCAGCAGGGAGGGGAAGTGAAGTGAAAAAGGGTTGGTGGGATGAGGAATGTAGGCGAAAGAAAGCGGAAGTAAGGCAAAGTTTAAAGAACTGGAGAAAGGCGGAGGGGCAACGGGAAGCGTATAAAAAGGAAAGAAGGGAATAAAATAGGCTATGCGAGGAAAGGAAAAAGGAAGAAAATGCGGAATTCATAAAAGAAGCAGCGGAAGCAAGGACAGAAAGCAAGGTATGGGAGATAGTTAACAGGGAAAGAAAGAAGTGGAAGAGGGTGAATGAGGAAATAGGCGATTAGGAGTGGAGGGAGTATTTCATGAATTATTAGGTGGAGTGGAGAGCAAGGTAACAGAAGGCGGGGGGGCAGCAAATAGGAAGGGGGACGGGGAAGGGGAGCTGCAGAGAAAAGAGATTCAAAAGGTGATAGGAAAGCTGAGGGATGGACAGGCCCCAGGGGGGGATGGAATAGTTAGCGAGGTATGGGGGGGAATAGATGGAGCAGTTGTTATGGACAACATGTAATAGAGTTTGGGTGGGGGAGGGCTGGCCGGAGGATTGGAGAAAGGGATTGATAGCGCCGATAGTAAAGAAGGGGGAGGAGAAAAGGGTAGAAGAGTATAGGGGGGTGACGTTGATGTCAACTCTGAATAAGGTGTATGCGATGGTACTAGCGGAAAGGTTAGAAAGAGAGGCAGAGGAGAAAGGCATGATACCGCAAAATCAAACTGGCTTCAGGAATGGAATGGGTACAATTGACAAGGTGTATGTGCTCAACTATTTGATCAATAGACAGGTGGGAAGGGTAAGGGAAAAATGGTGGTGTTCTTTGTGGACTTGAAAGCGACGTTCGATTCGGTGGACAGGAAGGTGTTATGGGAGAGTATGAAAAGGAGAGGGGTGAGGGAAGGGCTAAGTGTAAGGGTAGAGGAAATTTACAACGAAACAAAGAGTCGGGTGAGGAGCGGGGGAAAGGTGGGAGAAGCGTTCCGGACGGCGAGGGGGGTAAGGCAGGGGTGTCCGCTCAGTCCACACGTATTTAACCCGCTGCTGGCGGATTTAGAAGAGGAAATGGGGAGAGGGAGAAGGGTTGGGGGGGTGGAGTTGGCTGGTGGCAGGGTATGGGCGTTAGCGTATGCCGATGACATAGTGCTACTAGCGGAACGTGAAGAGGAGATGGAGGTAATGATTAGGAAGTTAGAAAGGTATATGGACAGGAAAAGGATGACGGTAAATATAGGGAAATCGAGGATTATGAGATTTAGGAATGGAGGCGGCAGAACGAAAAAAATGGACTGGAAATGGAAAGGGGAAAGGATGGAGGAGGTTAAAGAGTTTAGCTACCGAGGGTATACAGTAAAGTGCAATGGGGCACAGGAAGCACACGTGAAAGAGAGAGTACGGAAGGCAGGGGTAGTAATGAGACAGGTATGGGGGATAGGAAAAAAAAGGTTTTAGAAGGATTAGAAAAAAAGGATTTGGTTATTTGACAGGCTAGTATGGACGGTAATAGAGTACGCATCGGAGATATGGGGGTGGAGGGAGTGGAGGGCGGTCGAGGCGGTACAGGATAGATTCTTGAGATGGACATTAGGAGTGGATGGGCGAACATTGGGATATTTAATAAGGGAGGAGCTACAGAGGGAGAAGCTATGGATTAGGGCATGGAGAAGGACATGGAATTACGAAAGAAAACTGAAGAGAGGGGAGGGTAGCGAGTTAGCTAGGAGATGCTGGGAAGAGATAAGGGAAAAGGTAGAAGTTGGGAGGCAGGGATCGAGATGGGAAAGAGAAAGGGAAAGTTTCTTTGCGGAAAGGGGAGCAGAGAGTAGCGACGTCGTCGCACGAAGGGAGAGGGGAGAGGTGGATTTTAGGGAAATAGAGGAGAGAGAGAGGGAAGAACAGAGAAAAGAGAGGTGGGAGAAAATAAGGGAATCGACGTACAACAGATGGTACAGGTTAGTGAAGGGAGAAGGGATACCAGGTTATCTGGGAAAGAGCTGGGGGGAAAGCAGGTGGACAAGGGTGGCAAGATTTAGATTAGGAAGCGAGATGAAGGGGGTAAGGTACTGGGAAAAAGAGGAAAAGAGAAGGTGTAGGGTGTGCGGGGGGGAGGAGGAAACATGGGAGCACGTATGGGAAAGGTGCGTGGGCTGGGGTAGAAGGGGGGAAAGCTGGCAGGAGTTGGTGAGGGAGATGTTAGGTGAGGAGGGGGCGGGAGAAGTCTGGATGAGAGAACTGGAAAGGATCAGGGAGGTACGAGAGAATGGAAGAGTGAGAGATGAATGGGAAACCGAAGTCGAGTAGGATAAGGACAAATAGGGAATAGAATAGGGTAGAATAGGATAAGGTTAGGTAAAGATCAGGATAAAGAATAAGGAAAGGATAAGAGGGAAATTAAGGGAATGGCAAGGCAACGGCACAGGGCATAGTCAATTAGAAAATAAGTGAGGATAAGGTAGGATGTCAGAGTAGGATAAGAATAGGTTAAGAAAACATGTAGAATCATTGTTAAGGGAGAGAAAAATGGGAGTCTTTGTAACCCCAAGGGGATCAATAAATCTTACACATAATGCCGATGCGTTGAGATACCCGCAGTCGACTTGTAACAATCAGAGTGTCAACATGAGGAGTGAGCAGATCCTCAAGCACGTTGACATGTTACGCAAAATCCCGAAAGCTAGCGAAACGATACGGCGTAAACATAAGATGATTCGGAGAGATGAAGATACGAGCGAGCAGGCGATGGAGGAGATGCTGAAGCCTATGGTTGGGCTAGTGCGGGAATTGGTGAATATCTCGAAGCAGCAATTAAAACAGGAAATTAAAGCGGAGTTGGGGGTTATCGGTGAAAAAAGATGAGAAACCAGTTATTTTTGTGAAAAGGGATGAGAAACCGAATATCTGGGTGAAAGACAAAAAAGAAAATCGACGCAAACTGCAGACGATACAGATGACTATAGAGATGGTTTTCTCGATATTAAAGTCAGTCAAAATAGCTATGGAAATGACAAGATTGTACCTATGCCAATAATCACAAGTACACCGGTGAAGAGTTGGGAGCGAGAATCGGAGGACTTGGTGTGGTGATGTTTGAAATTGTTCGAGATGGGGAAGCGATTGGATTTGAATGAGAAATATGGTGTTCGACAGTTGGTGCAAGGATTGAAGATTGGTGATAAAAATAAGCTTTGATACGGATCAGATGCACGCTGGCGGTAAAAAGTACAAAGCAATACCGGGATTACTCGAATTATTATTCAAAAAGTCATCCGACATCGCTATTCTGGTGACTGAGGATTGGAAAAACTATGCTGAAATTGCTCTAATAATGAATGTTCACAGGCGTGGTTATAAGGCTGACAAGAGCATTCACAGGGATGAGAAAAGTGCAAAGTATCAGGAATTTATCGCTCAATATGTGGGATCGCCGAAAGAGAGGGGTGGAGGTTTACTGACGCACAAGATTGCGCCAAAAGAGGGGCGGAGTACGGAATACGTTTACTGGAACGACCCCAATGAAATTATTGACAGACTTCGACTTCTTATGGCATCACAGGCAGCCGGAAATACTAATTATTCCAATGAAATAGTCTCCATCATTGACGAGTAACGCAAGGTTGGGATCATTTATTAGTGCGGGATCAACCCTCATATTATCATTCATCCATTGACCGTCAAGCAATGAGCATAGACATATTTGGTTGTCGATTGAGGGCGGATAGGCAAATAAAAGGTGTACTGGGTAGTCGTGGGCCTCCGGGTGTTGGATTCAAAACCACTGACGTTAACCAGTACGATATAAACACGACAAAAACGATGCCGTTTCTATGAAAGTTTCCAATCAATGTGTACAGCAAGCGACTGATTGGTTCCAGAACGATATCGAGGGAAAAATCGAAAATAATGCCGAAGAAATTCAGGAGGTTATAAGATCCATGCCTGAAAGTATTAAAAGTTTAAGGCACGATTTAAGTTTGTTGTGGAAAACTGTCGTTAGCACTCAATTGCTTGAACAACATGAAAAAGGCGATAGCGGACGAACTTCGCAGACCAGCCCGGCGTAATTACCCAATGCGTTTTGTAGATATATGCGGGTTGGATGAGACTTGGCAAGCTGTTCTCGTCGATATGTTGGCATAATCATCCACCAACAATGGCCATTAATTTCTGCTCACAGTTATTGATATATTTACCAGATTTGCCTAGACTGTGCCGATTAAGAGTAAAAATGCCACTGATTTAACAAACGTTATGAAGTTTGTGCTGGTGCAGGGCCTTGTACCGTCGATCAGGGCATCGATATGTGAACGCTTTCAACGAATGCTGAAAAATAGAATGTGAAAGCATTTTGTTTTACGTGGGTCCTACAAATGGCTCGATATTCTGCCCAAATTAATTGCATCGTACAACAACACCGAACACCGAACAATCAGAACAAATCGAAATTACACTACGGCAACCAACGAAAAACAATTGTATCGAAGCATATACAAACCGCGGCAACTCAAGACAAGCAGCTAATAACACTAACGAAATTTGATAAACACACCTTGTTTACTTTTTCTTCTTACATACAACCTAAATTAATTCTAATACTAGTTTATATAGCTGAGTTTTGCTCTTTTATCAACTTTATTAAATTTTTTTCGACTTTTTCAGCTTTCTTAGACTTTTCAAAAATTATCCATGCATTATACATGTTAATACGTATGCTGCGATTCATCATTCGAAACTGAAAGAAACTTGAGAAAACTTGAAAATTATTGAACATAACTACAATCCTCAACAAGAGTTAAATTATCCTACTCTGCAGATTCATAGAGTCATTACACCTTCTAGTAGCCCCATGGAAGAGTGTCTGTTTGCTCTGGTAATAAAAATTTTTTATTGTCATGACAACTCAGTGCAAGTTTTTTTTCCACAGTGGTACGAACCTCATGCTTCTTACTCATAATGAGGCTCTGCTCCCTATGCAAATTTTCATAATTTAATAGGCAATCTGTGTAATCATCTAGCGTGATGGTTCTTAGCGTTGAACATTTCATACATTTTGCGCGTTTTTTGACACGTGGCTCTTCTACTGTCTACTACTCCTCTTCTTCTTAATCCTCCTCTTCCTCATCCTCCTCCTCCGCCTTCTTCTCCTCCTCCTCAGTTCTTATCACATCGAGTTTTGAACGTACCTCTCTATGGTGCGTCATGATTTTACTATTGTTTTAATCTTTCGTAAAACCCAACTGCTATTTATTTCGAAGGGGGATACCATAGACATGATTAGGAGGATAATCCAAGGTATCAAAGGTCGTTTTAAGATCACGCCTAATGATTTTGTATATGTCTGGCACATTAAATTGGTAAATTAGGGTATCCGTATTTGTATACAATAACCTTACCTACTTATTCGTAAGATTTCGCTGAACATGATCATAATGAAACCTGTACAAAATTATTTTAGACTAATCCAGAATGGCCGCATCGGTATATATTGGTTTATTGAAATAGACATTCAACTGATTCATCTCGATTATCACCATATCTCAATCGAATTTGTGGCAGCTGTGGAAATGAGGTCGGGCAATCAAAGCTTTTGCACCACCTCGACCACCCCATTTCGTAACTAGCTTGAAACTCTCGTGTTTTGCACATTCTCCATAGTTTTGCCAAACACAGCATTGTTCATTAATTTGTGAGAGGTTTTTTCGAAATTATTTTTGATTGCTTTCGCTTGTCGGTATTCAAGTCGATGTAAGATTTCAACTACGGTGATTGAGCAAACTCAAGAATTTTGTGCGGCTTGTGCAACCTTATGCCCAAATCTTAATACTGCTTCAAATTCCAGTAGTAAAGTATGTATTCATTTTTGGGCAGAAACGTTGTACACAGCTAGGCCATTCTACTACCTTGTGGGATAAGATGCTCGAGCAGAGCGGTAAATATTTATGCTGTTTGTGTATCTCTACCGGGTAGTACAAAACAGCCTCAAGAATGTATCCCACCGAGGAATCATCTCGCACACTCTTTATATCGATTGCATTATGCTCCCACTCGAATGAACCACATGGTAAATGCTCACTCATAGCTGCACCATACAGATTATTGGTATTGAAATACATCAGGTAGGATTCCTCCTTGCTCAAGTCGAAATCACGCATATGTCGATTGTTTGCATCTGCATAGCGATTTGAACATTATGCTACACCACCTCGGATGCTTTTTTCAACAAATAAAACCATTTCGGCGTCTTCTAGCAGTTGCAGATTAACACCCGTACGTTTCAACATTGCATCGAAAGCCAAACCTGGGGAGGTGTAATCATGTAGGAGATACAAATCGTACGTTCGGAAACAACTCTCGCGGAAATTTTGAAGAACATCAGCCAACAAGAAAACATCGGTTTTCAAATATAAATCTGAATACTCGCCCAGGGTGTTCAATTTAAATATGCTCCACACATTCCGTGCATGCCGCTAATCCTTTTTGGTAATGCCCGAGCATCTGAGTTTCGAATAGAAGTTTGCTCTAGCAGGCAGGCTCAACTCGTCAAGTTCTTCCCAGCTATCGGTGTACTCGTAGGGAAAAACACTTTTGCGGATGATTAATTCGAAATCCTCGAGATCGCTATAGAACGCAGGATTTATCGTTTTCCCCCATTATCTAGATACGAAGACAGTTTGTCCGGACTGTTTGCCATAAACCGAAGTGAATCTGAGAATCTCAAATGCATGAAGGTGCCGTCAACTCGCTTAGTGAACGAAATATACCGTTTTTCATTCATAGGCGATAGGGTAATTTTACCGGGAAAAGACGTGGCTAGAGATGTGAGTATGACATGCGAATCGTATCCAGACAAATTGTAAAACACGACGGGAATCGTGTGTATTTTCTTGTAATTCAAATTGCACCCGTCAGCGTGGGGCCACGATATTCGCCAGTGGAAAGGCAATTGATCGTCACACTTTCTATCATCTGGCGAAAACGGTTTCTCACAGATGTAACAATTTTTCGCGCGCGCATGTCGATCCCGTTGCACTTAAGTCAACGGTTTTATAGGGATGATATTTTTAATTCGCGATTCTACGTTAACGGCCAAGTCATGAAGTTGCTTAACGAACCATTCCATACAATCGGGCTCCCGTTTACTCACATATCCCGATAATGAAGAATCGTACGAGCAATGTACGTAAAATGCTGCACTATGCGGGATATGCTCTTGGGATTTGTTTGCACCAGGTTTTAATTTGCACTAGAGATCCGCATAGACGAAAATTTGAAAATTCCACATTTTTCTTTTTATCCGAGAAGAGCATTCGCACCTTGTTCGATCGCATGCAATCGTCTCCATGACTATTATCGCTGCCCTGTACCCTGAAATGACACAAGTATCTGTCGCACAAAAATTGCCGATGAGCACAGACTAACAGTTGGCTGCCAACCAAACATGACAGATTTTTAATCCAAGCAAAGTGAAATCGCGGTGCGTAATTGTTCAAATCAATATCACCAATATCCATCTCCTCTTTATCATTATTAGGCTCAACCTTAAGTAGGTGAATCACCTCATAGGTTGGATTTGTCAAATTCTTACCCAAATAGAGGGGTACAATTACACTTTTCTCCCCTTCTACACTATCGTGAAAAGCCTTACACTCGATCACATACGCACCTATCTTAAGATTGTTTAGTTTTTCAAATTTCTTCACACCGTGCAGGATCATGGGGAAACTTATACCTGTACAATCCCACTCGTTGATATACAGACTATAGCTGGATGCATTCTCCGAATGGTAGTTTATCGGGTGTCTGGCTGCAGTCCTAGCCCAGAGAAAGCAGCGATCATCCTTGACTTGAACGTTAAACACAGCCCTATTCCGTTGAATATCCTTGGGTAGCATGACGAAGGTTGAAAGACCACCGGTGAGAGGCTGGTAGCGGTCAGTGTAAATCACCACATTGATAATTTCTATCATACTCCAACCAGAATCCTGCTACTTGAAATCGTCAACCTTCACCAGCAGCTGATGTATTATTTTATCACCAAACCAACCTGTAAGATCCGTTAAAGGTAGTATCATCTCATTCTTGGTGGTGAATGACTTCATATCCTCGTCGGCGCTGGCCTCCTTCACGTTTACAAATTTGCAGGTGAAGTTGACGTTAACTTCAACGTTACCCTCGTTCCGATGTACTTTCCTCAGATGTTCGATGGTGAGCACACCGGCAACGGTTAAATACCCCATAAGATCGCGATGCTTGAAATTAGTGACGACCCCGGTGCGAATCCTGCAATCAAATGCACTGTCAAGATCATCTCATTGGGCGCGAACGTGAATATTATCGGTGTTGCCATGATAAGTACAAACTTAGTCAGCCAAGATTTTAGCAGTGAAATTTTACTCTGCATCAACGGCTTTTCGGAGGTGCGCGTATTTGGTGTGTTCAAAATATTATTCAAAATTTGAATAGTACGCTGCTTGATTTTGATCCAGTATAGAATATATTCGTCACTGGTTGCATGCCGCACCATCGTATGCAGGTGAGCGTACGCCTCCGGCATCGACGCGACGAGACCCGAGCACAATCCCTGAACAACGTTTTCCATGGAAATATCACTTTAGAGGGCGGAGAGCGAATGATTATCCCAATCGTACACACACTCTATTTATACACACGAGGGCGTGGGGCTATTGTCATCTGTGGATATATCCCACCAATGACCCCTATCCACGGATGTGTTACTAAGAATACTCGAGTCTGGATGTACTACGTAGCAGATCGTTCTACACACGCAATTCACGTATTCATTCCTCCATCCGTGATTTTCATAATTTTTTTTTCTCCCTCTTTCTCCTGTGTATATTAAAAGAGCTTCGAACACATCTTCGACGAAGAGAAATTTCGTTCTTGTCAGCAGGCAAGCTGACCGTCAACCATTGGTGCGAAGAATAGTTTTGCAGAGGTCCTTGTAACTGCCGCCATAAATTTCTTTTCCACGACACTTTGGTTATTCACGTTTCCGCGATCCCTCGTTCAGGTTGTGTAATGATTGCAAATATAAGGGTGGCATCAGACCCTCTCCTGCATCTTGACCCGCAGCATCGTACACGCGTTACAATGACTCTGTAAGGGTGGGCGGCAGATAGGCAAGCCGTAAAATTTCATGGTTGCCTTTCACACCACCCAGGCTGTGCAACGGTCATTGAATTTTGGGGTAATGGGGGGTGATATTCTGAAATCTTACAGCCAATGCCGCGTCACAGAAAAACTGCAATGGATGGTGGCGAGCCCACCCTTAAATAAAATAACCCATGCTCGTGTGGGGATATCCCCAATCGACTTGAAAATCCCAAAGTGTGAGTTGTGAATGGTTTCTCGCTTACCGATACACATATCACCCCACATGCACGCATTTCACACGGGAGATTCTCCGGTGAGAAGGCTCAAAGAAAATTGAAAATCTTGGCATGCGCATCGGTGGAAAATACCACCTCTCCACACTGGGGGGTAAATCGACCTGTGACCGATGACTGACTCAACGGCAGTAAATAGCACATAGACAGGTTACTCTGGGGTTAATCGATCTGTACCCGTTGAACCACCCCCCGTCGATAAGTAGCGCATAGACCGGTTACCCTGGGGTATATTAACCTGTACCCGGTGAACCACCCACCCTCGGTAAATAGCACATACAGTGGTTACCCTACGGTATATCGATTAGAATCCCTCGGCCGGTAACGTGTGGGTGCAGGGATCTATGATTAGAACTGGCCTATCCTATCTACTACCGATGATTGTCCAAAATGGCGTACCAACGTCACGTTACCTTAAAAAAATTGCTTGAAATTCTTGTGAATTTTCAGAATGATCACCGCATTTGTTTTTTCTCGATCCTACTTCTGTGACTGTAGAGGATAGTTTTAAATAAAGCAGTTACACTTCTCAATGATGTTTTGTCTGGTATTTATTCAACAATAAACATATCGGGCGCGTAACGCACGCGTCCCCTGTTCGAGGTCGGTCCGCACTGTAGCACGCGAGGAAACCCCTCCGCGAAAACGGCATGAAGTTGGCGTTGCGCAACCAACCGCCCAGATATATGCCTCACATGATACACAGTTCCAATCAGACAAACAGATGCGTTGATTTTATCATATTAAAATTATCAAACAAAATCGGCGTACAAACTAGACATGAAATCAATGCTTTAAAAAAAGATTGTATAAAAGAAAAGAAAAATAAAATAAATTATATAGAATTCATTGGTTCCACTCCTGCGCTTTTTTTTTTATAAGTTGAATTTATGACTCCAATTCATTTGTTATGAATTTACTCAATAAAACAAGTATTTTCTTATTCTGTATCCCTTACTGTAGCGAATATCTAATTTTACTCTCACTCTGAAATTTACGAAAGCGCCGTACTTCTAAATTTGTTTCTACTAATCAAAAATCATACCAAGTTTTACTACGGACCCCAAATAAGCTCCACTTCGTTACAAAGCGTGAGTCAGTCGTGCGCTGTACCGCGGGTCTAATACAGAGGGTCCTGACGAGCTTCTATTTCACCGTTTTTCGTCATATCACGGTATTGCTCCGCCGCTATCGATACCTCGAACGCTAGTTGGTGAGTTGTGTAGCTGTATGCGTCGCTGACCATGCTTGCTGCCTGCTCTCGCTTCGATCAACCTTGACTACCGTCTTTGGCTATTTTTTGTTTTTGTCGGTTATCGTCGTGTTTATTGGTCGTCGGCTACCTTCTGGTCACGTCGGTCGTCGTCATATATTTCTTAATTTGACGTCAGATGGTGACTTTGTGGGCGTCGACCAGCTGTATTGTTTCTATATTACAATATATATTCAGTGAAACCTCAGTTATACGTTTCGTATTTGGACGTTGTTCTCATTCATACCGTAAATTTTCTTGGTTCTGGAGATTTCTGCCCATAAATTATACGAAAATATTTCAATTTTATTATTATCGCTTGTGCATTTTTCGCACTAACACTGCCGGCCAAAAGTTTGGGTACGCTAGGCGAAATTTCTTGCCGCACTAAAAGTTAGATAGCCGACTCAAAAATGAAGATATTCAGACCTTCCGAACAGCATTTTGATGTATTGAAATTTACCTTCATTTTGCATTCAGTGGAAAATTCTCTACAATTTTTTTTGCGCAGGTACGTATTTTTGAAAATGGTATCATTTTTTCGAACTTTTCCTGCTCCGAGAAGTTTGACGAGTAAAATTTCGTGGATATGAAGAACTTCGTATAGAAAAACGAAGCATAATTATTACTGAAAGAATGTAAAATTCGAAAATTTGGTGATTTCGAAAAATTGACGACGGAGCCAGGAATCGAACCTGGCGTCTAGAGATGCTTTACCGGAGACTTACCCCACTAGACCACCTAGCCGCCCTGACTCTGTTGTCGTTAATTTCTCTCATCACTCTCATCATATAAAAAAAAAAAAAAAAAAATGATTTGCACATCCGCATATCATTCATTAGACGGCTTTGCTTGTCTTACGTGACTTCCCATCAAGAAGCAAGAATTTCAGATGTAAACATTTCACCTACACATTATATTCTTACCGGTGCTTAAAGAGACGAAAATTTCTTAACACATAATTATTACTCTACGTAATCAAGCCATGACATCTAACTATTACAACAAAATGAATATATTGATAAATATGGGCTGGTTGTCGCAAATGTGATTTTTTTTCACAACAAAAAATCCGTACAGATGAGATGGCATGGGACGTGTTTGATCGTTTTTTTTTTTTTTGCGTAAAAAGCAAGCTCAGAAGCTTAAAGTTTTGTCTTATTCATATTTTGTCTGAAATCTTGAAATACGAAACGAAAAAATTGCTTCTTTACGAACCAGAATTCCGACCCAGTTATAAAAAATTTCCTTTTTTCAATTCCGGAACAAGTCAAGCTACGCCAGTGTCAACTTATGCAACTTTTGAACCCTGTTGACATTCAAATGCTCTACTTATTCAATTACAGCTATTAGTAGTATAGATATGCGTAAATCAAAAAAAAAAAAAAAAATGGCGGCGTACCGGCACCCTCCTTCCTCCCCACCTTACCGGCAATCTGTATGTTACCCCCCCCCCCCCCCCCCCCCACAATGATAAGCCTCACCCATAATATTGCAACCGGCTGTTACGATGTATGAGTAAGAAGTAAGGTGTTACGATGTATGACGTCACCAGCATTTTCGCTCCATTTTGTCGTCAGGCGAGCGGCCATTTTGATAGCAGCCATTTTGATTTTTATCGTCAGACAGTGTGATAATGTGATTTTTTGCTATGACGTCACCAGTATAATCGCTCGATTTTGCCGTCAGACCAGCGGCCATTTTGATTTTTTATCGTCAGACAGTTTGATAATGTAATTTTATGCTTGGTCGGATGAGCAGCCATTTTGATTTTTTCACCGTCACCAGTAAACTTTCACGCTAATAGTTTACCCTCAGGGCGAAAAATAATATTTTCCACGTACTTCGATTACATTCTTTTGTGTTAGTCGACCGGATGACGACACCGCAATTAGCTAGGCTGGGGATGTTGTTGACGATCCGTAAACTTTCACGCTAATAGTTTGCCCTCAGGGCGAAAAATAATATTTTCAGCATACCATTTTGATTTTTCACCGTTGTCCGTAAACTTCCACCGTCTGTATGAAATGGGTTAGCACATAAAACTTGCACATCAGTCAGACTACTATTCTTGTGAGACGAAAGCATTAACATCATAATGATACGTAATAACGAATTTACCGGCGACGAAATAATTATCGGATTTAGCAACGCGACGTCAGAGTTTTCGCTACAAGATCTTCGGTGGCTCGTTGAGTGTGTCCAGAGAGCTCGTGTGCAACCGGACAGACCACACAGGATATATTTTCAGGACACAACGTTAATCCTGACTTTTTTAAAAAATGGGAAAATGAGGTGATCGCAATATTTTCGGATATTGAACCAGATGACGCTGAACACGAAGCCGATTCGATCCAGTCTCGTCAGATCAATGAGGAATAAGATACGTCCCGACGTATGATTGTGCGCTGGAAAACGTTCAATGACTGCAGCAGTGTTTGCTCTCAGCGCGAAAATAATATTTTCAACATACTTCGAATACATTCTTTTGTGTTAATTGGCCGGATGACGAGGGGGGGGTACCAAGCTTGGACCTCTCACTGCCACTCCCCAAAATTCTTGCGATCTATCTGCATATATTAACTCAACGCATCCGATGCAGACTCATCAGTCTTACACGATATGTGCAAGTCAAAAGTTATACAAAGTTCTGCATATATCAACGTTAGAGTCATGGCCACTGAAACATACTCATATGTCGTCAAAACGATGGAGAACGCGCACGATTTGTTGGGCGAGCTGCATCCCGAGCAGGAAAATGACAACATCTTCCAGCACTGGATTGATGTTGGAATGGAAAATCTCCAATTGCTGCGTGATCTTTCCGAGCGTCCGAGAACAAGCATAGGTATGAAACTACAAATTCAGCACACAATCACGCTCGTACAATCCTGGATAGCAAAGATTCGGCAACAGCTGAGGAAGCGACAGCAGCAGTGGCAGCAGCAGCAGCACGCCGTGGTGATGGGTGCTAACATCGGCAGTCCTGCGATCGTGCAGTGGGACGAAATCGATAGTGCTTTCGCCAACCGGATCCGAATGGGAGTTGTAACGAATCTCGGGCATAAGAATTTTCAAGCCTTTTTCGACGACGCACAACGGATCATCGTTGAGCGATTGAGGCTGGTACTGCGCGTGGAGGGTAATGTGAAGTTAACCTCACATTATTGTGCAAATTTGAAAACGTAAAGCACGAGGGGATTGCAGAAGAAGTTAAAAGCTTCAACACTTCCAAAATCGCGAGCCTCCCCTCAAGCGATATCGACGTTTGGTTTACACACGCAAGGGCTGATCTACTTGTAAAGGTTGAGGATTTTGAGCAACGCGATTCTGGGTGGAGCATGATCGAGATCCTCAATACTGCCGTAAATATCAGCCGGTACCAGCCTCTTGTGATGGAGCTGGAACATTTCTAATGAAATGTAACAGTTTATATCCTCTCGTAGGAACATGCCGGGGATCATTTAGATGAGTACAAAATTTATCATGCAGCGTAGCCCGCCTTATGCGCTTGGCTTTCTTATCGGCAGCAGTGCTCAAATTACGCGATTATGCACTTTATATGCACTGTCGCCGAGCCCGGCGAGAGGCCGTGTGAGCAGTCTCAATGCTGCTTCCAGGCGTAACGCACGTCTATTTAAATATAATATAACGTTAACGCTTCCTCCTACCATTTGTTGTTATCAATTATCACTCAATTCTCTGTTTGAATCAACATATGAATACATATATAATCGTTGCGCAATATTTGCATGACAAATTTGGCGATCCTTGCCAGGATCCGGTTTAAACCAACGAACGCGGAGCGCGTATCAAACGGCCGGATAATAGTGACGAACTTTGGAAGTGAGTGCATAAGCCCAATTAATTCACGCGCGAACCTTCGGCTACGCGTTTATAAGTAATTATTACGAATTGTACCTAGCAAAGGATAGAGTGAAAGGCCGCCTTGCGTAGACAATCAAGGACTGCGTGTAGACCGCTTGATAACCAGGGACTGAGTGTAGACCACCTGATTCTACACTGGACAATTCCCATAGTGAACTTGCGTATTTATTGAAAAGGAAGCAAGTATGAAATTCTGCACTCCTTAGATACAATAAACTTCGCGGTTGAACCGTCTAACAAGTAAGTGAAGTAAAGTGAGAATAAGGACACTCAGACTCGAACCGCTCTTATATTCTTGCCCCCGGTGCCTGTCAGAGACTCCAGGACATCGAATCCTCGTACTGACGGCTACCACGACCTTCGAGTGTGATGCTTCACACCTCAATTTGGCTACTCCTAGCGTAAGTACAAGCATTTTGTTACTTACTCGAGTCACCATAAACTTATCGAAGGACAAATCGTGATCGAAACTAAGAATTTGATGGTCAAACTTGAATCATTCAAATAAATAGAGTCAAAACTTGACTCAAGGTAAATTCAAAAAATAAATTCACGATGGACGTGAACGAAAACAATGACCGGAGATCGGCAGTACCTCTCACTATTGTTGAGACTGCAGAAGATGGACAATCCGTCACTTCTGAATCCCGGTTTGAAGAGAGATTTTGGGATTTGCCGAACCAAATGACTCAGCTTGTAAATAGGCTACAAGAAGCCACCGAACGTAATGATTTAACTGCAATGGGCAGATACCGTCTTGGTCTAGAGCAATTGAACGGAGAGAGGTTAACTGCGCGTCAACTTGCTCGCCGCGAAGATTTGCCTATAGAAGAAGTTACCCGTTTTATTCAATTGAGAAATCAAGAACGCCGTGAACACGACTTCATTCGTCGCAATAATCTAAAAATAAATCGAAACTCTAAAACAGTTCCGTGTCCCGGAGACACGCTTGAAAGCGTCATCAACAAATGTTTCAGGAAATGCAACAACCGGATAACCAATTAACCGAAGAAAACCGTCAAGAGGAAGCTCTGACAAATAGTAATACCAATCAAGAAGCAATCAATAACTATTATCGCTTAACAACTAGCGATGATCCGAATGTTTCTAATATTTTGAGACCGCCCGGAAACCATACCGGAGCGATACCGCGAATTCAACTAGATACCGCGCGTCTCGTTGAATCAGAGATGGAAGGTCCTACTCAGATAGCTCCCTCAACCGTAACAAACTCACCACGTTACTCGGCATTATACGGGCTCGCTCAAAACCGATTGCTGCCACCGACACCGCGCATCAATGAGGTGGGCTCCACAGCCAATTCAGACTCGGACCATCAAGGTATAAATGCGATGCCAATACCGATCCTTTACTGAAATCGCTCATTAGAAAACGACCGATTCTCCACCGCGCGAGCCAATGTGAACCATGATATCTTTTCGGATACGGATTCGACACTGCAACGCGTTCTCGAGGAAAGCCGACGTTTATCACGGATGCCGAACATACGCCTTACACCAAGGCCTAGTCCACAGTGGCCTGATGGTCCGACAGATTACGAAATCCCACGAGGTACTGGTAGCAATACCCGTAACAACGTCCCGCGTCGTCGTCTAGAACAGCAAGAAGAGGATGAACTTCGAAGAGCCTTGGAAATGTCTGCTACTTTACCACATCGTCGTCCAGACACTGTGCCGTTCAGTATGTCCCAGTTGCTGAGTGATCCCGAAGCTTTACGCCAACAGTAAGAGATAATGAGGAACATTGAGGAACTCGCGCGAATAAACCAAACAAGAATTCAACTACTGGCAACTGCGCCACCCCGAGACGTGCTTGCCCCTCGGAATCCAAGAGACCCAGGCCCGTATGCACGAACGGAAGCTTACTTGAATGATGTCAGCCTACGCCCCGATGCTGCCGGAAGATACCACGGAAAACCAAATCGCCCAGTGGACGAGACCTATGCGATCCAAGATTTCCTACCCGCGTTTCAAGCCATCAAGATGACTGATTGCAGACTGGAAGGAAAAGCAGGCGAAGACGTACACGCTTGGATCATGCAAGTAAAAGCCGCCGATATGGTAGTTATGCCAACCCACCGTTTCCCGTTTTGAGCATGGTAATCGTCTTTAAGACAGGAGGAGCTCTTCAGAAGACCATCAACCACAGGAGACCTCGTACAATCCCAACTTTACTCAAAGTCATAAGATCAGCCGTTATTGTCGAGAAAAGTGCCACCACATTGAAAATGGAGCTTGGCAGAACAGGCCAAAAGGGCGACACTGTGGACGCCTACAATCTCAAATTCAATCAGATCTACCAAGACCTCGTAGCTGCCTTCTAGAATCAAAAACTACGAGCGAACATCGATCCTCATCTTCAAGACCTCGAAAATAGAGTGTGCCAGTACTATCTGTACGGACTTAATCCGAGGATATTCCATCAAGTCAAAAACCGTCAGTACTTCAAGTTACTCGAAGCCCAGAAGGCCGCAAAAGAAGCCGAAGGCAAGGAATTGAATTTCCGAATGCATCAACAACAGCTGATGAACAGTAACGACACAGCCTCGAAACCCACGTTTTGGAACAAGTCCCAAATTTACGGGCCAGGCAGCGCATCAGATACGCGAAAATTCCAGGTACAACAAAGAACCTCGACGAACTCGCCAAGGTCAACTCCTCGACCACCAGCGTCTGTCCACCACCACGATGAAGCGAAACAAGATGACGATAAAGAACTCCAGAGATGTGAATGCCACACCTGTAACACACATTGGACCGCCCATGAACAACAAGCAGTATGTCATAATTGCGGAACCAGAGGACTCTACAGCCGGAACTGCTACGCTCCGCGCCGACCACAGAACGACTAACGCCGTAATACTAACTCAAAGACAAACCGCCCAACGACCAAGTCAATTGCACGTCAGAGGAACTCCAGTCAGAGGAAGAGGAAATAGAGGGACAGGAGGACGAACTAGAGGACGAGTGCCAACAGGAGCCCGTGTACGTTTAGTTTCACAGGGGTTACTACAGTGTGCTGTAATAAAATTTGGAGAAACAAAGCAAGGAGTGGCCCTTATGGTCGATACAGGTGCATCAATAAACCTCATAAAACGGAAGGTTATTTATCCATCGGATACACAAATTTGTCCAATTATCAAACGCAAAATTTCCATTAAGACTGGCAAAGCGCTAAATTCCGCGAATGAAATTGCTGTACCAACTCACATGGGGCTAAAGGACGAATTCGTCATTATACCAGACGATTATCTGCTTGACGAAGAAGATGAAATCATGGGAAACCCGTTTATGAGGAGGCGAGATTTCCAGTTGAATGCCTCGACGCTCACCCTAAAGAATAAGATACACCACCTTAGTAGCGACCGAAAAATTCGATTGAAACCAAATTCGGTGAACAAAATTGCCATCGATACCGACGAAAAGAATCTCGATCTCATGTTACGCATAGTCTATAAAGACGGAATGCCTATGGAAAATATCCCGGTGCAGATTGTACACACGAACAATCATGGTACGGCTCATGGAATCATCACCACCGCTGAAGACGAAGATATCGAGCTCGGACTGGAGAACGTCCAAGTCCACCGAGTAAAGAGTATGTCAACCCCGGGTGTATGGCAACAACCACGTGATGAAAGAGCGCAGGCGCTCCAACATACTGTCGACTTGAAACACCTACCGGAGGAGTACCAAAAAGAAATTTGGAGTATTTTTCGGGATTTCAGCGATATCTTTGCCTTACAGGAGGAAGACATGGTCAATGGAACTTCAATGACTGAACATCGCATCGAGTTGTCAGACCCCGAACGCATTGTAAATGTGAAAAGTTTCCGTGCTATACAGCTGCACCAGCAGGTTGTAAAAGAGGGAGTAGAGAAAATGTTGAAACAAGGAATAATAACGGAATCCGAGTCGCCATACAACTCGCCAGTTTGGGTTGTACCCAAAAAACCGGGCCCCGACGGAAAGCCCAAGTATAGAATTGTGATCGATTTCAGGAAGATTAACGAACTTACCGTTCAGGATTCTTATCCGATACCAATAATCGAGGATTTACTCGATCACATGGAAAGGGCCAAGTTCTTTACTACTGTCGACATGGCCGCAGGTTGACCAGATCAACATGGCTGCTGACTCCAAGAAATATACTGCCTTCTCAACCCCCGACGGGAATTTCGAATACCAACGAATGCCTTTCGGATTACAGAACGCTCCTGCGACCTTCCAACGCATGATGAACGATGCGCTAAGAGGATTGAATCAGAAGATCTGTTGCGTCTACATTAATGGCGTAATAATTTTTGATGAAACGGAAGAAAAACACCATCGAAATGTAAGAACCGTATCTCAGCGTTCAAGACAATGTAACCTGAAACTCCAGCCAGAGAAGTGCGCCTTCATGAAAACTGAAGTGAGATACCTCGGATATGTCATCACTGACGAAGGGAGCAAACCAGATCCGGAAAAGACCAGAGCGATACAACAATTACCCGTTCCAGTCAACTTTAAGGAGATTCGGTCCTTCCTTGGTTTGACGGGGTATTACCGAAAGTGCATACAAAACTATTCAATATTAGCGAAGCCATTAACAAGGTTAACAAGAAAGGACACCCTATGGGATTGGTCAGCAGCCTGCCAAGAAGCCTTCGAAACCCTGAAAGAAAAGTTGGTCACACCACCGATACTTGTGAGATCAGACCCAGCTAAACAATACGTCGTAACCACCGACGCGTCAAACGATGGAATTGGAGCGGTACTATCTCAAGACGGCCACCCCATATATTTCTTATCTCGAACCCTGAATAATGCGGAAAGGACTTACAGCACGACGGAGAAGGAGATGCTTGCTGTTGTATGGGCCGCCAAGAGACTAAGAGTATATTTGCTCAATACACCAGATAAACCCTTCATCATCCGCACCGATCATCGTGCACTAGTATGGCTGAAAAATTGCGTAGACCCCAGTCAACGCCTGCTGCGTTGGAGACTAAGATTGGAGGAATACTCATTCCTGATAGAACATGTTTCGGAAAAAAGTAACGTAGTAGCGGATGAGTTATCTAGAGTCTCTCGCACAAAGGAAGAGATCTTCGGAAAACTCACCGAATTGTAAAAGGGACTATACGAAATCACACCCAGTGATAGGAATCCCAAGTGGGTCCACCATATTGCCGCACGCCACGTTGACATCGAGAGATTGTCACTCACAACAAGCAGGACAAAATCTCACATCAAACTCGTTCCCAACCGAAATCGAAAAGGGGAGGACGGTAAATGGGTGAAGATTACCCTAGAAGAAAAGGATGCCTCTGACAACACCCTGATTATACCAAAGAATCAGACTGATAGACGTAAGAAACTCAGAAACTACATTCATCCGAAAAGGTACGAAAAGATATACTTCTGGATTGACCCTGAGAAAACCACCAAAGAAGAAACCAATTCGATCATCGAAGATCTCAAGAGGATACGTCAGGACTCAGGTGCAGACATATCATTTTGCTTGACAGGAAAGGATGTGTCTAACAAACAGCAACAGAAAGGAATCATGGCCAGCGCTCACAACGATATCAATGAACACTTCGGCCTAGCAAAAACAATTGACCGAGTAAAAGAAACGGCCGTATGGTCACGTATGGAGAATGATATCAATTCCTTTATCCAGGCATACCCCACGTGTCAGATGTATAAAAAGGAAAGGATACAAATGAAATCACCCGCCATTCTTTTCGAAACCTTTGCTGAAAAACCTAACGATCAAATTTCAATAGATATCGTCGGAACTCTGGTCGAATCTTGGAATAAACACCGATATATCCTCACGATGCAGGATTCAATAACTAAATTCATCAAATGTGCCCCACTTACGAACAAAACCGCGACAGAAGTTATCAAGGCTCTATCAGAGTACTGGATAGGTAACTTCGGGTGCCCCAAAGTAATCCTGACGGACATGGGAAAGGAGTTTTGTAACGAGCTGACCGATTCCTTTCTCGAACACTATAATATCAAACATATCACCACAACTGCATATCACCCGCAGTCGAACGGCTTTATAGAACGAATGCATAGTGTCTTGAAAGACTATATTCGAACTGCCTGCAAAGAGAGAATACACACTTGGGACAAGGCTTTAATAGAAATAGCACGTGCCTATAACACTTCCGTTCATCAATCAACAGGTGAAACGCCTCACAACCTCATGTTCTGTCACGAAGCCAACAACCCTGACGGTTTTCGCGAAAACCGATTGGAAACCGTGATTAGTAAGAAAATGTTGTGGATACGAAAATGGGAGGAACGGTTCGAGAAAGCTCTGGTCTGGCTTACCAAATCCAGAGAGAAAAACCAAAAACAAGTGGACCAAGGAATACGACGACAAACTCCTTTATATCAAGTGGGAGATAAAGTAATGATCAAGAACCATACGCGACAGAACGCCTTGGAAAGGATTTGGAATGGACCATTCGTCGTCGTCGAGATCAACGAACAAAAAGGAAATATCACTTACAAGAAAACCGCGGATGATCCCACAGCGTCTTATTGGAAGACCCATCTGAATAATACCAAACCGTACTACGAATACGACACCGGACCAAGGGAAAACGATCCAATCCCTAGAATTAAACTAAAACGGGTTCAGGGTAACGATTGGATCTCCACGGAATAGAGTCTTAGTTTCTTTTCTTATAGGTGTAGCAGTCTGTCCCTAGCCTACTTCGATGTCTCAGTTATCAATGGGACTTTACTCCAGGAGGAAGTGGGCAAAGTATACATGTACCAGGAAAGATGGAAGATATTCCAATCCATTGACGCAAGTGGGTTCACCAAACCATTACTCGACATTCACGACAAACTCGGAGGCCTCCAGACGATACGGGATACCTGTCTGGACCATTGGAACCCTGGTCAGCGATCCCTCGCCCAGTCCGCCCTGGACGCTTTAGATTTAGAATTTGCCCGTGCCTCGTCACACAAGAATATTTTGGAAGTCATTTTAGACTTGGGTGCGCCTATTCTTTAAATGACGCGCCGCCCCTCTAAATTAAGGGAATCTCAATCCCACGGAACCAAAACAAGTACTCCGAAAGCGCTCGCGTCGAGCGATGTTACTTACGAAGCCTCGCGCGAAGCTGAGGCGGTATTTGGAAAACATGTCCTTCTGACGGGCCTGGCAAATGAAATGTATCCCCTAAGGAAATCTTATCTCACGCCAAACATCAGACCGAAAAGAGGAATGTTTAACTTTTTAGGAACAATCCAAAAATCAATCTATGGAACTGCTGACGCGGATGATTTGGAAATAATTAATGGGAATCTAGCCTCACTAAAAAATGTAACGGACACTCCAAATCTTGTTGTAACCAAGTCCTTGCACATAAATCAAGTCCAAATTAATATCTTGAATACAAATCAGCTCAAACTTAAACACTCTTTGGAAACTGTGTGGGGACAATTAGAATCATTAAAAATAAAAGGTAACGAAACGCTTGCTTATCAGGAATACATGGAAGCTATAACTCTAAGTTTATTTGAAATTAAGGAACTGCAACGACTAATCGACCTGGTAATGACTGCCGTGCAATTAGGAAGGCATGGTATCATCGATAACACCCTTTTTACTCCAAAGGAGCTTATGACAGCTCTTCAAGCTTTCGACGCCAATGACAAAAAGACACTAATACTTATTAAAGAGGAAAATTACGAGAAGTTTATTAAAACAAGTGATTTAACTATAACCACAGATAAAGGCAAACTTATCTATATACTCACAGTGCCTTACTTAGAAAAGAAACCTTGGGTAATAATTCAGAATACCCCGGTACCCGTAAGAATAAATCACACTTATGTAACGCTCAACCCAACATATGCTTTGAAATTAGTACGTAGGAATTTTATAAGAGAAGTCACATTTACTCAACTGAAACAGATAACCGATTATTTCATTGGTGATTACCGCGATGTGGGACATCGCAACGATACTATTGAACTTTGAGAGAAAATAACTGATCCCATACCACGAGGATGCACTCTGAGTCGTTTTCTCGTCACAGATATTGCTTACATAAGAACGCAGGGATCGCAAATAATCTTACCTTCGAAGCCAATTGAGGTAACCATAACATGCGCTACAATGCAGACTTTCATTATTAAAATCACCAAGCCATTCCTGATAACCACGAATCAGAGCTGCGAACTTCAAACTTTGAAAACGCGAGTCAAATTAATCGTAGAACATATGACTTCTCAATCAACAGAAATACATGCAGATACCATTTCCCCGCTAAACAAATTTGTAACAGGCCGGGAAATTGTATTGCATCACGTGATTAACTTGGATACCCTCAAGGATCAAGGACAAGCCATTTTAGACCTTGAGAGTGTCCTCGCGAATAACGAAGCGACCCTTCGGGTCAACAATACATGGGCTAACTTCGAAGGTATAGGGATCCCATCAATAGCTGCCGTTTCTGGAACGATATCCGTCTTGTCTATTCTACTCTTGCTGTGGAAATTTAATATACCAACCTATATTTCGGCGTTCGCCGGATATTGTTGCCAAAGGAATCCCTCTGCTTTGGAAGTAGTAGAACGAAGGAAATTAAAACGCAGGATTGAGACACAGGCTAAACGTAACGAAAGAATCCTACGAGAAATCAGAAGCCGCAGAGACGCGCCTTTGTCTTCGTCTGGGGATGTGATGGAGCTGGAACATTTCTAATGAAATGTAACAGTTTATATCCTCTCGTAGGAACATGCCGGGGATCATTTAGATGAGTAAAAAATTTATCATGCAGCGTAGCCCGCCTTATGCGCTTGGCTTTCTTATCGGCAGCAGTGCTCAAATTACGCGATTATGCACTTCATATGCACTGTCGCCGAGCCCGGCGAGAGGCCGTGTGAGCAGTCTCAATGCTGCTTCCAGGCATAACGCACGTCTAATTAAATATAATATAACGTTAACGCTTCCTCCTACCATTTGTTGTTATCAATTATCACTCAATTCTCTGTTTGAATAAACATATAAATACAGATATAATCGTTGCGTAATATTTGCATGACACTCTCGCTGCGGGGCTTTTGACATTCGTTGAGTTACCCAAGGACATTCAGCGGAAGAGGGCAGTGATAAAAGTGTGAAAAAAAGATAAAAGATGTCTTCTCTGGTCGACCACTGTAGCCTGCCACCCAATCAACACCAACACCGGTAGGACTCGCCATTATTACTGCTTCATCTCAGAGTTGGACTGTACAGGTATCAAATTCCCTGCTACTCTACATGATGTGAAAAAGCTTGAAAGATTGAATAATTTGCGAATCAATGTATACGGGATAGAATCTCAAACCTTTTCAGATCATGCAAAATCGAATAACAGCGTCGTCGTGCCAATTTATTTGAGCGATCATTTGAGTACCGCGAACTTTGACACGATTCATCTTCTGATGGTTGAGAGTAATCCAGAAAATGATATGGCTCGCGAGTTAACACCAAGATTCCACTTTGCTTGAATTAAAGATCTTTAACGATTGGTGAGCAAACAATTGTCTGATCATGAACACAAAACTTTTTTATGCGACAGATGTTTGTGTCACTTTAGTGTGTAACATGCCTACGACAATCTTCGGCAAGATTGTATTACGCTAAATAAAGTACGCATGGAATTTTCCGAGTCGAAAGATTTAGCATTTTCAAATTTTGAGAACAAGGGTACCGTACCGTCTGTCGTTTACGCCGATCTCGAATGTATATTAGAGTCTACATCGGTTGATCAATTCCAAAATCACGTTTTAACCCGTCAAACACGTGAATTTCAAAAGCATATCCCGCACAGTGTAGAGTTGGGGTTTTGTCGCAGTCCCCATTAGCTATAGGATAAAACTGTAGACGTAGAATTGTTGTAAATATTTGCGTTTGATGCCTCGAACGATCCGCCATCAGGCGGAAACGTTTCATCATCAACACGATATTGACTGGATTTGAAAATGCGAATTCATATGCTAACAATTATTTATTATTAACATATCGAGAGATTATTCGTATTTATTCGTTTACCACGAGAATAGTTTTCAGAAAATGAAAAAGAGTTGACGTGGGAATATTTGTATATGCAAGAAAGTATTACGCCAACGGGGAAATCAACTGTACGTGCAATGACTGGGATTTGATAGTTCGCATAATAGTTGGATAGACAGGGTTGATCTGTAAGACAATAAAATATTTACATGAATCATACAAAATGAATTTTTATTCTTCATTTTTACCTATCATTATTTTATATCGGCAGTCAATAACAGTCAATACCATAATTAAACTGATTCCCTAATATGTTGTTAAATCTATTAGCGATAATAATGCTCGGTTGATTTTACATATTACAACTGCTCAGGTATGATTGGCTGGTGGGCGTGACCAGTTACCGATGTTCCATATAAAATCGGTTGACGGTTGAAAAACTTGTACATCATTCAGAAATTATTTGCTTAGCTCGGTATTGTTCAGCAGTGTTCTCGAAAGCATAAAGGTGTGAGGTAAAGGTTGCGAATCAGAACTTGACGACAAGAAACCATCGCAACAGAACAGTTTGCAGGCTTGAGAAGGCACCTTCCTATTTGTGAGTGTTTTCAAATTATCGGAGCTTACCTTACTCAATCTTGGGATTCACGATGATAATACAAATGATTTTCACAATTCTCAAGCTATCCAAAAAAAATAAACAAGAAATGACCGAAAATAGCCTTACCCAATTCCCCGTAGAGGAGGAGGAGGAGGAGGAGTGGGAGGGGGACGAGGAATTAATCATCAGATTTTCGGACGGGGTGTCGGAGTTCTCGCAGGAAGAACTTTTGGACCTCATTGAGGATGTACGGTCGGCCCGAGAGAGGCCGAACAGCCTATACATCCTGAATTACCTTAATTATAACATATCTATAGAAAGAATTTTTAGGCGATGGGAAGACGGGGTTGTTGCAATAATCTTAGATATCGAAAGTAGTGATGATGATGATTATAAATATTATTTTCGCCCTGGAGGTGAAAAACTATTAGGGTGAAAGTTTACGAATCATCAACATCCACAGCCTATCTAAATGCGGTGTCGCAATCCGGTCGATTAACGCGAGAGAATGTATTCGAAGTACGTGTAAAATATTATTTTCGCCCTGGGGGTAAACTATTGGCGTGAAAGTTTTTTTGTCACTTTGTTGAGTTCTGACTTCTGGTTAATAACGGTCTTTAAGTTGTGAATATTTTTGAGGAACAGATCGATTCGCTGTTTTAATTCTGCTTTGTTTGAAGTTCTCCGCATGAGAGCTGAAGATGCAAGACTATCTTCCTGACTTCCTTCTAATTCCTTCTATCCTTCCTTCTATCTTCTCTGACTAACTTCCTGTTTAGTTGACAGAGCGATCCGACTCTCAAGCATGGAATTTCACAATAAAAATTTGTCCTTGATTCAGCAGGTATTAGTTAAGAACGACTATCCTTCTCGCCTGCTGAACAAACATATTAAGTTCAAATATGATTCCATCTTGGCATCTACCAGCCCTAACAACAATCTCGATGCAACTACTACACAGACCATTCAAAAAAACTATATTTCCATCCCTTATGTAGCGGGTCTGTTTGAGTCTCTTAATAGAACATTCTCCAAATACAAAATTCAATTTGTGGGCAAATGCGCACATGATCTATCCTCGATGTTCGATTCGGGTAAAGACCCCTTACCCCTGGTCAATCGCTCGGGTGTAGTTTACAAAATACCTTGCAATCATTGCAACAAGGCTTACATAGGTCAAACTAGTAGACAACTACACACCAGGATAACCGAACATAGACGCAACATCCATGAACACGAGGATAATTATACTGCATTGACGAGACATGCCATCGATTTCGACCACTCTTTTAATTATTCTCAAGCTAGTATTATTGATGTCGAACCTTTGTATTATAATAGGCTTCTGTTGGAAATGTGCAATATAGTAGCACATCCTAATTCTGTCAACCGTAAACAAGACATAGAACACCTAAGCAATATTTACACCTCTGTGATACGACCATCGTAATTCTGTCCATTACCGACTGAGCTTGCTCTCGATTTTACCTTCTTAACATAAAAAATTTTTTGTTTTTCTGTCTAACCCGTTGACTCTGCGTTGCTCGGATAACTATTGAGATCGACCTCTTCCCACTACACATTAGACGTTCCACTGTGCGTATGTGCTCTGACTCAACCATAACGGCTGTGCATTTTATTCTTTCAACAAACCAACTATAAATATGAATTCGTGGGAGTTACGCGTTGCCAACGCAGTGTGTTTTGTTTTCTGTCGTTTTTGCCTATTTGTTCTATTTATATTTTTAATTATCAACACGCATTATTTAATTGGAAGTGCTATCACATATGAGGTAATCTCTCTTTTATACTTCTTCAACACCTTGCATATCAGTTACATCAATATGTCTTACTTTGTCAAACCTATTTGTATATCATTTTTATTTTTATTTTTATTTTGTTCGTGACAGATATTTAAATAAAATTGTTCTGAGGAGGGCCCCCACTAGGGCCGAAACGTTAACACGATAAAAAGTGTTTTGAGTTGTGACCTTCATATCCAAGAATAACTTTAATCAACAAATCTCCAAGGTCAAGATAATTCTTCTTCATCATATTAACGGAATAAAACGTGGGAACCATGGGGTTTTTTCATGACATCTCTCTTGCATACGGAAAGACTTTGGCGGGGAAGCTGAGACGTTGGGCCACCATATCCGAGTCCTTGTTGAAGCTAAAAAACCACCGCATCTTTCTTCTCAACTGCAAGAAAAGATCGATTCTACCAACTCACTTAAAATTCCCTAAGCTCATTTCGAACGGTATTAATTTTAAAATGTCTAAGTCACGTTCTGTTTACACACACAATGTATACAAATTTCAAAGGTCGGTACTCAATCTTGAGATTAGTGACGCTCACGCGACCATCGTTAAATACCAAAATATTTTGTTGTCTCTGGAGAATGACATCTTAATCGAATTACCGGTTGAAGTGTCGAAAAAATTCTTCGACACGCAACACTTGAAATTAGAACCGGCCTTCAACGCTTACAAGACGGCCAATATCAACAAGCTAGCTAGTCTGATCAACAACAAAAAACGACTCAATTCTAATCCAATTGACACGACCTCTGAAAATTGGTTAGTAAACCTCAGTAGCACCGAGATTCCGGCCAATGTTATCGACGTACTAAAAATGGGACCTAAATATGGCATTCCTTTTATGAATAATCGCATTCCAACCAACAAGCTCATATCGGATTTCGAATCAAAGATCTCTTGCATCCCTTCTAATTCTCGCAATACGGCTCGGCAAGATTTCACCAATACAATTAAAAAGTTCATCAACACTCCTGCTCCCCTTGACGCCGATAAGAATGTCCTTCACAAAAAAATCAAAGAAACCAAGATCTTCCAAAACAACAATAAGGACTTGCTTTTCTTGAAAGCGGATAAGGGAAACAAGACTGTTGTTATGAACAAACTAATGTACGAGGCCAAAATGTTGCAACAACTATCTAACAATAATTCTTATAAAGTTGTCAGATATGATCTCACTTCTACTTTGCAACAAGAAGTAAAAAAACTAACAACCGATTGGGTCAATAGCAAATTCATCTCTAATCAACTAAGACGTCAAATTGCTAAAACGGACTGCCTACCACCTAGAGCTTATGGACTACCGAAAATCCATAAACCTGATATACCGGTACGAATCATTGTGTCCTTCACCGATAGTCCGACGATCAATTTGGCTCGTTTTCTTAGTAAATGGATAGGCAATAACATCATACCACCTTTGTCACGGATAAGAGATAGTTTTGCGTTGGTGAATGCTATTAGGGACCTTCGTCTTCCAGCTGATTATATTTTAGTTTCACTGGATGTTATATCCTTATTCACTAATGTACCACAAGATCTGGCAATCAACGCCATCAACAAGCGCTGGCATCAGCTGGTGGACAAAATTCCGGTCCCACGTAACGAACTCTTAAAAAGCATTACAAATATGTTTTAAGGCTGCCATATTTAAATTTAACCATAACATATATGCCCAAACGTTTGGCTTACCTATGGGCTCACCGCTCTCTCCAATTTTGTCTGATTTGGTTTTGGATGACCTTGAACAACACTGTCTTAATAAACTAGACTTCAAGCCTTCATTCTTTTTCAGATACGTAGACGACATAATTACAGCTGTCCCTTCGCATAAAGTCGCCGATATGCTTTCTGTTTTTAATAGTTTCCATCCGAGACTACAATTTACATCCGAATTAGAGTCTAATCGCCAAATCAGCTTTTTAGATGTACTGATTATCAATGACAATCAGCTCATTAAAACTGATTGGTTCCACAAGGCTACTTGGTCACAAAGGTATTTAAATTACCATTCTCACCATCCCAAATCATACAAAATTGGAACGATTAATTGTTTAGTTGACAGAGCGATCCGACTCTCAAGCATGGAATTTCACAATAAAAATTTGTCCTTGATTCAGCAGGTATTAGTTAAGAACGACTATCCTTCTCGCCTGCTGAACAAACATATTAAGTTCAAATATGATTCCATCTTGGCATCTACCAGCCCTAACAACAATCTCGATGCAACTACTACACAGACCATTCAAAAAAACTATATTTCCATCCCTTATGTAGCGGGTCTGTTTGAGTCTCTTAATAGAACATTCTCCAAATACAAAATTCAATTTGTGGGCAAATGCGCACATGATCTATCCTCGATGTTCGATTCGGGTAAAGACCCCTTACCCCTGGTCAATCGCTCGGGTGTAGTTTACAAAATACCTTGCAATCATTGCAACAAGGCTTACATAGGTCAAACTAGTAGACAACTACACACCAGGATAACCGAACATAGACGCAACATCCATGAACACGAGGATAATTATACTGCATTGACGAGACATGCCATCGATTTCGACCACTCTTTTAATTATTCTCAAGCTAGTATTATTGATGTCGAACCTTTGTATTATAATAGGCTTCTGTTGGAAATGTGCAATATAGTAGCACATCCTAATTCTGTCAACCGTAAACAAGACATAGAACACCTAAGCAATATTTACACCTCTGTGATACGACCATCGTAATTCTGTCCATTACCGACTGAGCTTGCTCTCGATTTTACCTTCTTAACATAAAAAATTTTTTGTTTTTCTGTCTAACCCGTTGACTCTGCGTTGCTCGGATAACTATTGAGATCGACCTCTTCCCACTACACATTAGACGTTCCACTGTGCGTATGTGCTCTGACTCAACCATAACGGCTGTGCATTTTATTCTTTCAACAAACCAACTATAAATATGAATTCGTGGGAGTTACGCGTTGCCAACGCAGTGTGTTTTGTTTTCTGTCGTTTTTGCCTATTTGTTCTATTTATATTTTTAATTATCAACACGCATTATTTAATTGGAAGTGCTATCACATATGAGGTAATCTCTCTTTTATACTTCTTCAACACCTTGCATATCAGTTACATCAATATGTCTTACTTTGTCAAACCTATTTGTATATCATTTTTATTTTTATTTTTATTTTGTTCGTGACAGATATTTAAATAAAATTGTTCTGAGGAGGGCCCCCACTAGGGCCGAAACGTTAACACGATAAAAAGTGTTTTGAGTTGTGACCTTCATATCCAAGAATAACTTTAATCACTATCTTCCTGACTTGAAATTTAAACTTTTACAGCCGTATTCCCCAAACACAGAATGCCTGAAAACTTCTGGAAGCTACCGAAATGATGTGTCTTCGATTGTGTGGGTAACATCAGATGTGTACGGTTCGGTTTCCTTCTTACTCCTCGTTAATCTGACGACACTCGATAAAATCGGCTTCGCGTTCATCGTCATCTGGTTTGATGTCGGATAATATTGCAATCACTTTGTTTTGCAGTTTTTGAAAAGTTAGGATTAACGTTTTGTCCTGAAAATATATCCTGTGTAGTCTGTGCGGTTGCACACGAGCTCTCCGGCACACTCAACGAGCCACCGAAGATTTTGTAGCGTCGAAGTATGTGGAAAATATTATGTTCGCCCTAGAGGTGAAAAACTATGAGCGTGAAAGTTTACGGATCATCAACAACATTCCCGGCCTATCTAATTGCGGTGTCGCCATCCGGTCGATTAACACAAAACAATGTATTCGAAGTATGTCGAAAATATTATTTTTCGCCCTGGGGTGAAAAACTATTAGCGTGAAAGTGTACGGGTGACGGTGAAAAAATCAAAATGTCTGCTCATCCGGCCAAGCAAAAAATCACATTATCAAACTGTCTGACGACAAAAAATCAAAATGGCTGCTCATTCGACTAAGCAAAAATCAAAATGGCTGCTATCAGAATGGCTGCTCGTCAGACGGCAAAATCAAGCGATCATACTGGTGGCGTCATAGCAAAAAATCACATTATCAAACTGTCTGACGATAAAAAATCAAAATGGCTGCTCATCCAGCGAAACGAAAATCAAAATGGCTGCTCATCCGGCTACGCAAAAATCAAAATGGCCGCTCGTCTGACGGCAAAATCGAGCGAAAATGCTGGTGACGTCATGCATCGTAACAGCCGGTTGCAATATCATGGGTGAGGCTTATCATTGTGGGCGGGGGGGGGGTAACATACAGACTGCCGGTAAGGTGAGGAGGGAGGAGGGAGCCGGTACGCCGCCATTTTTTGAGTTAGAACTGTCATATCTATACTACTGCTATTTTTCTGAAACATGTTTCTTTTTAATCGAAAATGCAATATGGGGGCGAAAAAAATCGTGTGAAACCTTTTAATAACCGAAAATGTAGGTTTTGATATTCTTTTTACGTTTACCATAGAAAAAACCGAAGAAACCTTTTTCCGTTAGATTTGGAGTTAATTTCCGGTGGTTGAAAAGTACCCGAAACACGGCCATGGTCAAAAATACCTACCAAGATCAAAAAATTTGTAGAGAATTTTACACTTATTACAAAATGAAGGTAAGTTTGTCTGTTTTAAAAACCCGTTTGGAACGTTTGATTATCTTTATTTCTGAGTCCGCTATCTAACTTTTAGTGTGAAAAGAAATTTCGACTGGTGTACTCTAGTTTCGGCCGTCACTGTACAGGTATATGCTACGTATTCCGACCCCTAACGCTGTTTTCTGTTCAGTTATACGTTATTACAGCAGACTTTTGAGTCGAAACTTTCGATTTGATGTTTAACTTACCTACCACTAGACGGTGCGCACATTGTGATGTTTTGTGTACTTGTCTACCGCTAAATGCCGTAGCTTAACATATGTGTCTATTCCTCTGCAAAACACGTTTTGGCGAGTTCAGGTCAACGTGTCATTTACAGGAAAACTCTTTACTTACGATCACGGGATTAAGATCGATTGAGCCTCTGAAAATCATAACTTTTTCATTTTCCAATCATAAAAGTTTCAAATGCATAGGTATTTCACTTAAACGTTATTCTCAATTATATGTTAGTATTGCAATACCCCTCAAAAATCGATAGCTGGAGTTTCACTGTATATACACGGAAAGAAATTTATAAGAAATTTTCTCATACTTTGTATAGCAATCGCGTCATAAACTTTGATTATGACGATCGTTGCTATTTTCATACATAACGTCACTATAAACCTAGGAACGAACTTTTGACAGGGTAACATAGTAATTGTTATACGTATTTCGAAAATTATATGTAAGTTTTACTTGACAACAGAACAATGTGTATCATATTACTGAGAAATACAACGCCAAAATTTTTTGAAGTTGTACGTAAAGTATTTCAATACATGCTATACAAGGATGATGATTCCCAACGTACTATGGCAGACGAAATGCTAGGTTGGGAATTATGACATAATTTCTAATAATCCTAGGACTACATGCAATCTGTATATTAATCATTGCCATACAGGTAATGCCTAGGTGTTCGCTAACACAGCATTCTAAACGATGCTTGAGCAACATTGTATCCGTAACCATCCGTGTATGAGTTCGAGCCACTTCCATAGTAAAGATTCCCATACAGTATAGCCGCCGCCAGCGTTTTGTAGTGCAATGTTTGGAGACCGCCGCACAGCGTTTTGAGAAGTTTGATGTGACGTTACCAAAGGCTCAGTTGCATGTTAGCATTCACGGCGAGTGGCTGCATCCACAATTTTCGCAAGTTTGTGCAAGTTTTTATTCAAATATCGTGGAACGTAAAAGATGTATCTGAAAAGTGTTCTTTGCCAGATACATTATTATCTAACTTACAAGATCATATCCACCTCGCGAGCTGGATGAAGTACAAAGATGAATCAATAAAGAAAGACACGATAGTAATGGTACCCTCCGTAGAGGGTCTCCTATTTCATTGTGTGCAATGTATCATCGTGGACGATGATGGCAAGCTTGTTCTAGTGACCTAAGAATTACTTGATTGTTATTTTAATGAGCACAAACAAGGTTTCAAGATTATGAATATAAATTATTATAACCCTCGAATTTTATTAGATGAGGACCTGCAATCAATAATTATTACTTATGTAAGTGAATGTGGTGACGGCTTTTTTTACATTATGAAGAAGTGGATGTAAGGTGTTCAAAAATAACAGATTTACGTATTCAATAGATAATTGTTGTGTATTTTTTCCGTATTTACCGTCCGCAATACATCCGTCATAGAGAGAAAAAAATTGATTTGAATTTAACGTATTAGGATTTCTAAAGAAATCATTATCATTCAATGAAATAGGCCAAGTTCAACTCACTATTATTGATACTGGATAAATTATTCGTTATTTCTTTGGAGTAACATCAAATCCATTTGGGTTAAATAAAATTAAATTGAAGGTGGGTTATTTCATGAAATCGAAAAAGTCTTAGTATATTATATTCAAGTATATTTTTTTCTCAGTGTGGCGCGTACCGTTCCTCTCCCAGTATAATTGATAATGAAGTACGTACAGACTACTTCACATTAAAATATTATGACGTGTACTATGCTAGGTACTGTATTACTGCCGTTACAGTGCTTGTAGAATAACCGTATACTGATGAATAGGAATTCTCGACCTCGTATATAATCTATTATAGAATCTTGGTGATCGGTCAATTAAGTAAACGTATTTTTAGTTAACGTTTCGACCCGGATATGGGCCCTCCTCAGAACGATTTATTTATTTAACTGTCAAGAACAACAAAAAATTTTTTTTAATAAAATAAATAATAATACTAGAAGTAATCAGACATTAAATATTGTAGATGTAATACTCTTAGGGCTATTATATATTATTGGTTAGTAAGAACATTTTGATTAATTGAAAGAAGAATGGCTTTAAGTGTTATTTACCTTTTTTTATAAGTAAGTGGACTAAGATGTAGTCGAATTCACAATTTACAATTAGTGGAGACAATGTTCTTTGAGTGACGGTAGTCAATGTCAATCTTCTAGTTATTTTACATGTAGGAGTTAATAGTTGGAAGTCATTAATTAAAAGGATTAAAGAACTATGTTTCTTCACAGTCAGTATGTCATTGTGTTAAAAGGTTTTTAAAGAAGGTCTTTTTAGCAGTGAAATTAATTTGCAAGTGTCCAAGAAGTGGAGGTAGGCTCTTTATGACTATGTTCCACATGTCTAACCAAAAATTATTGTTGGTTGAACCGATTGGGTCAACAGGTGAATAACGACTGATGGGAGAAACAAATATGATCCAGAGTAAAGGTGAACCTAATATAAACAATTATACAGAAAAACAATAAATATTTTGTGAAAAAAATTATGTAGAAAGAACTGTGTAATGGGGACAAAAAAATTTTTTTGTATCTAGTTAAGGTTAAACAATATTTATGAAGGAAGTTCGTGACCGGGAGGTAGATTGAAGATGATGAAATTAGTCGAAAAGCCGGTCAGGAGAAGACGTTTAATGATTTATAAAACGTGAATAAAAAATCGACCTTTCGGCCGGGCCCTGCCGACCATCCTCAGGATAAATTTCTATAATGATTAACAAAAAGAATGCTTCAAAAACAAAATCGGATTGAAAGCATGGAGATACGTTCATACTAATACATGTTGATGTAAAAATAGGTGAAAAATTAAGAATTTACACGCACATGTCTGAGTGACAGTTTTAGGTTAAGCGTCGAGTTTTGACGGAAGGTTGAAGAGAGTAAAAATACGTTAATACGAATGAATTATGGTGGAAAGAGTGCTTAATAAGAATGTGGAGTTAGAAATGAGGAGGAGATAAGTTAAATTTGAGACAGATTACTCACAAAAATTGACGACCAGTACATGCTTAGGTGTTGCCAATAGTTCAGCATTTTGCTTGACGGCATTTTGCTATTTGCTGAACTATTAGCAACACCTAAGCATGTACTGGTCGTCAATTTTTGTGAGTAATCTGTCTCAAATTTAACTTATCTCCTCCTCATTTCTAACTCCACATTCTTATTAAGCACTCTTTCCACCATAATTCATTCGTATTAACGTATTTTTACTCTCTTCAACCTTCCGTCAAAACTCGACGCTTAACCTAAAACTGTCACTCAGACATGTGCGTGTAAATTCTTAATTTTTCACCTATTTTTACATCAACATGTATTAGTATGAACGTATCTCCATGCTTTCAATCCGATTTTGTTTTTGAAGCATTCTTTTTGTTAATCATTATAGAAATTTATCCTGAGGATGGTCGGCAGGGCCCGGCCGAAAGGTCGATTTTTTATTCACGTTTTATAAATCATTAAACGTCTTCTCCTGACCGGCTTTTCGACTAATTTCATCATCTTCGTTAAACAATATTTGTTGTGTGGGCGGAGATTAGAGGTTTGTAAATATTACTTAAATGTTCAACATCTTGTCTAAGATTAACGGAATTGGTGTGACCTACAATGTTGCACATTTCTAGTAATAGTCTTTTATAATAATTGTGTTCTTCACAAAGGATGTTTGTATTGTCGTAATTAAAAGTGTGTTGTTTGACGATACTTTGTTTTGTTAGAGCCGTGTGACGTTCTTCAATCTCATGTACATTGCGTTGATGTTCCCTGATTCTGGTGTTAAGGTGGCGGCCAGTTTGACCTATATAAACTTGGTTGCAATCATTGCGAGGTATTTTATACACAACATTGGATCGTTTGCCAATGGGGATCTTATCTTTTCCCGTATCAAAAACTAGTTGTGAATCTTTTGAATTTTTTCCAACAAACTTGACATTATGTTTGGCGAATAGACGGTTAAGTGACTCAAAGATATCAGATACATATGGGATGGGGATATATGTAGTAGCGGGTCTATTGTTATCGTCTGCGGGAGCAGAGTCAATATTATTGTCAGGTAAGTTGTTGATGTAGGTGCGTCTCTTATTAATATGTTGGTGTAATAGGCCATGAGGATAATCATTCCATCTTAGTATATTGTATATGAGCGACAGGTTTTTTTCCTGAAACTCTGTACTAGAAAGTTTGATGGCTCGGTCAACTAGGTTAATGATGGTGCCTATTTTGTAGGACATTGGATGGTGAAAATTAAAATTCAGATATCTCTGTGACCAGGTTTTTTTGTGAAACCAATCTGTTTTGATATTATTGTTGTTGTGTATCAGCAATACATCTAAGAAATTGATGGCGTTATTTTCTTCTGTTTCGATAGTAAATTGTGATCGTGGATGATATCGGTTAAAAGTATTAAAAGTGTGATCTATTTTTTCTTTAGGAACAGCAGTAAGAATATCATCAAGATATCGAAAATAGAACGGTGAATCAAAATCAAGATTGTTAATGCAAGACGTTTCCAAGTCTTCCATGACAAGGTCTGACAAGATTGGGGAGAGAGGAGATCCCATGGGCAACCCGAATTGTTGTGCATACGTATCGTTGTTAAATTTGAATATTGCAAAATCAAAACATATTTTTAAAGCTTTATCTAGTTCAATAAGGGGAATTGGGATCTTATTTTCAAGAGAAGCCCAACGGTTGTTTACTGCGCGCAATGCGAGATCTGTCGGAACGTTGGTAAAGAGTGATATTACATCTAGCGATATTAAAGTATAGTTGTCTGGGATAATCAATGTTTTTATTGTATCAACTAAGGAAAAGCTATCTTTAACTCTAGAGGTGGGAGGTGTGATATTAGTGGTGAGCCATGAATTAATTGTCTTGGCTAAGGCATAGGTCGGGCTATTGACATAGTCTATAATAGAATAACCGTATACTGTTTCGTAGTCCTAGCCATGCCATATGGTGAAATTTACAATACCATACTTTAAACCGAATGAGTAGTATAACAAGGCCGGTTCTGGATATATGAACACCTTCTTTACCGACCAATCCGCCTATACGTGCATCCCAGACGCAAATTCTTGAAGGTTACCCCCCCTCTCGTTGATATAACGTGCTCTGCCGACCGCTCGTCGGTAAGAAAATCTCCCAAATGACCATGATCGTTGGTAAAAATTCCTCCAAATGACCATGATCGTTGGTAAAAAATGCCTGAAATTGCCGTGGTATTACCCCTTGTGGGATAAATTGTGCTCTTCGTCGGTAAAGAAAATCTTGCCATCGAGCGGGATCGATAACTGCATTACCGAGCGCATTCCGTGAATCCTCAGGCGTTCGAGCGGACCCCGCGGATCCTCGGACGTTCGACCGAGAATCCTGGCATGTGTCAGGTTTTTGAGAGCTTCCAGAAGGTTCGAGGAGATTCTCTGGCGAGCGAGAGGTTTTGAGGGCGGAGGTACGACATTGGGAGGCTTATGCAACGGTCTTGAACGAATCTAGGCTGACAAACAATTCGTCCGACGTATTTCGACTGGACGTTGAGCGGAATGCGGTCAAAGGATTTCAGTGCGACGTTGAATTCTGAAAGACCCGCTCTGGCCTTGAATGAATTTTAGGTCGACAAACAATTCTCGGAATCGTCCGACGAAAACCATATTCGGAGTCGTCCGACGAGTTTTGACTTGACGGTGAGCAGCCTGCCGACAACGGATTGCGGTGCGACGTCGAATTCTGGAAGGTTCTGAAATTTGTATGCGGTTGCTGCGACCCTGAACGAATGTAGGCTGACAAACAATGCGTTCGACAAGTTTCGGCTTGACACCGAGCGGTCTGGGATAAGGAGAAAGAGTTTCTTTGACCCTGAAAGATTCTCGGAAACTTAGACTGACAAACAACGCGTCCGACGAGTTTCAACTAGACGGCGGGCGGCCTACGGACAACGGATTGCGGTGCGACGTTGAATTCTGGAAGGTTCTAACGTACAATCGAAGACACATCATTTCGGTAGCTTCTAGAAGTTTTTCAAGGATTCTGTGTGACTGGTGGGAGGAATACGGCTATAGAAGGCTGAATTTCAGGTCGGAAAGACAGTCTTGCATCTTCAGCTCTCATGAAGAGAACTTTAAATAAAAAAAAACTAAAACAACGGATCGATCTGTTCTTAAAAAATATTCACGACTTGAAAACCGTTATCAACCAGAAGTCAAAACTCAACAAAGTGACAAAAAAGTTCGCAAATCTGAACTTATCAAGAGACACATAACTGCTAAACATTTGAAAAAATGGATTTCACAAGACTGAACAAAGTTGCAAGCATGAACGAATTTCTACCGACGAAGGAATCGACGGAGCTAGAAATTTTCAAAATCTACAAAGTCACTAACATTCGACGAGTCCAAACGAGGTTTGGACAGCGTGTCGTCACAGATCTGAACGACGAATTCAGCATATTCTTACCGGCACGGATTGTGCGACTGCTAAACGAGGACGAGACCCAATATCAGATATCGGTGCAGACGGTGGAGGAAGAGCGGTTGCTCTTGCAGTATCTGGGCGGTCAGTACGGTCAAATTGAATTCAAAGATGCGTCGACTCTCTCCTAATTTGTACACCGTACCTGGACAACGTGTGCAGCGTCTCCTTCTTACCAGCATGGACCTTGCGACTACTGAACATGATCAAGAACCAATTTCAAAAACTTGACAAAAAAACTTTCGAAGTAGTTTCCAATTATTCAACGTTTCATAACCTTTAAGAAAATTGTGTAAATTTTTTCACAAAGCTTTCATTTTTTTTCTGCTGTACTCATTATATATGCATTAACGTTGGATGCTGTTCACAGCTCTCTGAAACATACAATCATTTTCGAAATTTAATGTATGATGTATCACACACAAAAGTATACATCAAATTTCTTCTAAAAGTTGTGAAATGATATCTTAGGAACGTAAGACATGTATGTATCACGAAAGTTTCAAGGTTTTCGTTGTCAGATAAAGCAAAAAAATAAAAAAATAATAAGTAAAGAAACCAATAAATCGAACTTGTTATAAAAGTCATAAAATTCATCGTATATTACTCTTGATCTTATACTTTCTTGAATAACCAAGTGCGATTTCCCTCTCTTACCAAACGGGCTGACACACCCGCTTGGTAAATGAGAATATCGTTCCGGCTCCCATCCCCGTAGGCTGTGATCACGAGTTGAACCGCTCTGACTAAGAAGTCTCGGAGCAGGTAATGGGCCCATTCTCGCGGCACACGCACATTCGATAAATTATATACGTACTTCATTTTCTGAAAAAAAATTAATACATGACTGAAGTATTGATTATTGATCACAGAATGTTGTGAAAAAATTGATATTCTTGTACGACTCACTGATCGAAATCACGATGTATGACACTTTGAAAGCTCGAGGTGACGATGAACGTTGTTATTTTTTTCTTGAAAATAATCTGAAAAAAAACGCACACACGTTAAATTATTTCTTTTCACTCAAGTAAAATCGAAAATTGTTGTACACTCAAGGTAGAAAAACTGTATGAGTGCACTGATTTCAATCACCCACCTTCACAGTTTGCAAGCTCGACTGCCAATGAATTCATCAGACGGACGGAGCACCCCACTCTTCGTACAACTTCTTCATATGTTTTAGGTTCACAATTAAACTAATACCAAATCATGAAGTGGTTGACACTTGTCGGTTACTTGTCGTGAGCGGGATATATCCTTTTCACTCTGTCCTACTGCCCTAGTGCGTAGACCTCGAAATCGTGAAACTGATACCGTGGGCAAAGTAAAAGATCCCTGTAACACTCTCGGTGAACGGTATCTATAAAGCCTATTACAGTTCCATGTATAACTCTAGCGATTAGTTCACTCTCACAGCTCTCTCTCGTACATGAAGCGTGCGAAACCTCTTCGCCAAGTTCCAAGAACTGCCTTGCTATCTTCCACGCGCTGCAGATTCGTTCGAAAACTATCTTGAAATTTTTTTCGCTGAAGAATATTGCATACGGCTGTTCACGAATTTTCGACAATGTGTGAGTCACGTCGTTGCTTACCCATGAAAGGAACCGTGTCAGCGTAGAGCAGTCATTCTGGAGCAAGCCTTGCAACTCTATCTTTGCCAAGTGTGTGATCGAAAGTAGAAGAAACAAACATGGATCCGAAAAGTGTTTGAAATTAATACAAATGATGGAAATGGCGTTCAAGATTTTAACTGAAAAATCGTCACCGGCAGGGATTGCAAAATGGATTCGATCCAGAACCCAAAATACCAGGCTCTTGAATAAAATCTTACGCAACAACGCCTCAACGATCGGAGAAAAGACAAAAATTTTGACTACAATTGGAATTCTGAAATCGTTGACAGCCAAATTTCAACAATTTCAGAAAGTGGGTGACGCGTTACGAAGCCGACAAAGAAGCGATCGAGTACGATGGGAAGATTTAGAGACAGCTTTCGAGAGCTGAATTCGAACGGGAGCCATTATTAATCTGCGGCATCAAGATTTGAACAAGTTTTTGGAAGATGCGAAACACCTCATCGTTGCAAGACTGAAGAAAATGCTACGGAAAGTGGGAAGTTCAATAGCAAACTATGTCTTGTGTTGTAAATTCAATATAACGAAAAACGCTGAACTTGTTGAAGAAATGAAATATTTCAACACCAGAAACCAGATCATCCTCCAGCCAGCTGACATACACGGATGATTCGAAGAGAACGTAAAGCAAAAAGTGTTAGCTAAGGTGAAAGATTTTCAAGAGAAAGATTCTGGTTGGTCGCTGACTGAGATAATCAATTTGACTGTGAATATCAACAAGTACGTGCCACTACAAGGCGGTGTGTTTACATACACACCACTACCCAAAGATATTCAAGATAAGAAGGCTGTCGTCAACATCCGTAACAGCGACTCATATTCCTTTCTATGGTCGGTCACCGCAGCCCTCTTTCCAGCTAACAACAATCCCAGCGAAATCACTTCATATCCACATTTCAGCTCAGTGCTACAATACGACGATTTGCATTTTCTAATGTCTTTAGACCAGATTCCAAAATTTGAGGAACTCAACAAACTTTCAATTGACGTTTATGGTATAGATAGTACGGAAAAACGAAAGCACAGTGAAATTGTACCCATTTATTCAAGCCGAAACAAGTCTGATAAACCTACAATCCATCTTTTAGTAATAGAGACTGAAAACGACGATGACGACGATGATGATGGTATGGAAAATATTGAAACGAATGTAGCTCATCATGTTGCATGGGTTCGAAATTTGTCGAGATTAACAAGTTCCCAAATTTTCAAACGCTCACATCAGACGTGGTTGTGCGATAGGTGTCTGTCTCATTTTAATTTCGAAAGATGTTTGTTGAAGCACCGAGTTGATTGCATGAATTTGAACAAAACCAAAGTTATATCACCAGCAGAAGAGGACAAGATACTCAAATTTAAAAATTTAAAACCTCAAAAATCCGTTCCCCTCTGCGTTTACGCAGATTTAGAATGTTTACTGCAGCCTACTCATGAAAGTTTTGGGCAAAATAGAACAATTTTTCAGAAGCATCTTCCGTATGGTATAGCTTACTATCTATATTGTGCGTTTGACGATTCGTTTTCAAAATTCAAAATTAATCGCGAAGAGGCCTGCATTAAAATGGTTTACAAACGAGTTAAAGGGATTCGCACATTCGTTGGAGGGACATTACAAGATTGTTGTCCCCATGGAAGTGCTAAATTTCGACCAGATCAACGAATTTGATTTATCGACGGTCTGTCATATTTGTGAAAAACCATTTACACCCACAGACGTGAAACATCGGGATCACTGTCATTTCACGGGAAAGTACCGTGGTTCTGCCCACCGCGGCTGTAATCTAAATTACCAAAATTCGCACACTATCCCAGTGATTTTCCGCAATCTGTTGGGTTACGATTCGAATTTTCTGATCAAAGCCCTGGGTACGTCATTCGAAGGTACTGTTAAACTATTACCTGTCAACAAAGAAAAGTACATTTCCTTTACTAAATTCGTTAAGGGAACGGATGTAACGTTCCGTTTTATAGATTCGTACCGTTTCATGCCTAGCAGCCTCGATAAATTATCATCGTATCTGGACGATTGTCAAAATACAATAACACGTAAATTCTGCAGTAGCTTGAACAAATTTCGGTTATTGACTAGGAAAGGTGTCTTCCCGTACGAATACATAGACAGTTGGGAGAAGCTCGAGGAGAAACATTTACCAGCCAAAAAACAGTTTTATTCAAAATTGAATGACCGGAATATATGAGACGACGATTACGCACATGCGTGCGACGTATGGCGAACTTTTAACCTTCAAACTTTGGAAGGGTATTCGGACTTGTACTTACAGACGGACGTGTTTTTACAAGCCGACGTTTTCCAAAATTCTCGACAAAACTGCTGGACAACGTACAAACTGGACCCATTACGTCACCACACAGCGCCCGGTCTGTCGTTTGATGAAATGTTAAAATGTACAAGCATCGAGCTGGAGCTTCTCACCGACATAGATATGGTAATGTTCATCGAAAACGGTATTGGAGGTGGTGTGTCACAGTGGTCGAACAGATACGCAAAGGCTAACAATAGATATATGGAAGAGGAATTCGATCCAGAAGTCGAAGAATCTTATCTCATGTACTTTAACGTTAATAATTTGAATGGTACGGCTATGAGCTTTGCTCTGCCGTGTAATTCCTTTGTATGGTTGTCAGGTTTCAGAGTGCGACGTTCTTGCCATCTCGAACGAAACTGAGTTTGATTACATGCTGGAGGTGGATTCGGAATATCCTGAGGAGTTGCATGAAACTCATAAAGATTTACCATTGTGTCCGGAGCACTATGTACCTCCGATTTCGAACAATAAATAGCCGAAATTGACGCCCACGCTACTTTTCAAGAAAAACTACGTTGTTCACTATAGCCTTTTGAAACAATGCTTAAAATTAGGCTTGAAGGTATTCAAAATTCACAGAGTTCTCAAATTCAGGCAAACCCAGTGGCTCAAAAAATACATAGATTTCAATATCGATTTGAAAAACAAATTATGCAGTTCCGTCACCAGTGCTTGCTTTTTCTCGTTCATATTCCAACGTTCTTAGTCTGGTGTCAAATTTGGAAATGATTTCTGCGTTTCGAATCAATGGGTCTCGCCCGTTTTGTAGTCTGTGTAAAAGGTATCTGAGGCTTTCTCCGTGCTGATCTCCAAAGCTCTGATCATTTGATTGAGGTTGTCGATTTGTTTTTGCAACAAATTGAATTTTCCTCTCAAGGTTTTTGAAGTTACAGCATTGTTCGGCTCTGCGGGATCTGCGACATTGCACAGTCTCTTGTTCCGTATATCGTAATGTCCGTCCGCTGTTATTTGAAACACGAGACCCGGAGGACCGCGAGTGCTCGCAGCTGTGTTCTTATTCAGCTGATGTCCAAACACATCAACGCTCATCTCGTAAATGATTGCAGAGTCGACAAGAATTGGTTTATAAATGATTCCGGCTTCCTGTAATTCTTCTAGAATCGACATAATTTCATTGTTGTAACTTGTATTCCCAGCCGCTTGAGATGTCATAAGTGAAGGAAGAGGTTGCACCAGCTCGTTAGTGTCGTCCCAGAAAATATAATCTGTTTTAACACCTTGTCGAGTGACCCAAGCCGGAGGTAGCAGAACACCTTTACTTGTACGCTTCGACGTCTGTGAGGATGGTGATACGCCTTTGCCTGACGTAGAAATATTAAGCAGCTCAGCAATTAAATGCTTGAATTTGGCGCTCTGAGCGTTTCGGATAGGCTCGTTGGCGCTATAGTACTTTCTGTGAGCTTTTGTTGCGGGAAAGATATTTCTGTAATTCTCCTTATCGTTACGGGTAACGTGAGCGCTGTTGAACATCTTTTTGAACAGCAGCTCCAGCAGTCCCTGAGTTTTCGGATAGAGCGTACCGCCTATGCGAACGGAACCGCGCTCGAAGCTTATCGGTGAGTCACCAACCATCAACCCGGCAGTAGAAGGACTCCGTACCCCGTACACGGTGTCCAATTCATGCTGTCTTTGTTTATCGTTAAGCATCTCAAGATATTCATTTTCTGATCTCACTGACAATTCTGTGACAGTTTGATCCTCTTCCTCTGCAGTTGCAAAAGAATTTTCTGCTTCCATTTCGCTCTTTGGCTCATCCTTCGTTTCAGTTTTGAGTTCTTCCTTCACCTCTTCCTTGACAAGTTTCGTACCTCGAAAAACATTGACTTAGTCCTGCAGCGGGGTTACCACAGGTTTGAAGACATCCTTCATCGTTTCCTGCAGCGACTCTTTTCCCGTCTTGAGGATTCTGTGCTTACGATGAATCGCATTACTTGCTTGAGCGATACGATGCAAAACTTCGTTTTCCTTACGAATTTCCTGCATGTTGACACAACCAGTTCTGGAAAGCTACTGTTTTGTTTCTTTCGAAGATCGTGTATTTCATTCTTATGTCATGTTTATAAAATTGTCAAATCCCTTCCTATACCGACCTTTACCGAGCTCTCTATCTTTGTCGATCACCCATATTTGTCACCGTTCCAGCATGCCGTACACAAGTCTTTAAACTTTACGTACGACATGTCGGTCTTCACATGATCGTTGTACACATGTCTCAAATTCATCTCGTCCTGTTTGAATAAGACCAGCAAGTTAGTGTTGTCGCAATCGAGATGCTTGGGGATTCGAGCGTACGTCTGACAAAGATAGAAACAGTCTACAACGTGATGTCTACCCATACAAAAGTACGCACGTATATTATCCTGCTTCTCGCACGCTACGTCATCGAATATCATGATCGAGTTGGGTTGCGCCTCGTTCGGTGCAATTACGTGCTCATGCTCGTTAAAAGGGAAATACTCAACACCGTCGACATTTTCAAGCACTCGACTCAGAAACTTGTATTTCGGTTGATTGAGAGATTTTAAGTAAACGTACATGTTTTCGAACCTCAAACCGTTTGGATGCGTTATAAGCGCGAATAATCCGTTGGTTTTGCCACAGTTAGACGGCCCGCAGAATACCGCACGTATACTACTCGGCAACAATTCGCCATGACATTTTTTCCGTTCCGTACTCTGCTGCGTAAATTTGTCAAAATTGATCACGGGCAGCTTGGTCAATTGTGTCTCAAACCTCATCTCGAACGTGACTGGCTGGATTTTGTATAAATGCATCGTTTATAACAACTTTCTCTCAGCCGCAGAGCGGACATGATTGTGCACACCCGTGATCGTAAGCGATCCTCAAAAAAGCGATCAAGTGATAAAGGTTTGGTAAATAGCATAATTAACAAACTCCCGAACAAGTTGCATGTTTCCGGTTACCAATGCTGCGGTCCTAGTACGAAGTTGACGTAGAGACTTGCGAGAGGCGATTCCGGTATCAATCCTCTTGATGCAGCGTGTAAAGAACACGATATAGCGCATTCGAAAAATCGTGAGAACCGTGAAGCTAGAACCGTCGCGAATAAAATATTAGCCTAAAAAGCATGGAAACGGGTTCTCGCAAAGGACGCAAATTTGGGTGAAAAGGCAGTCGCTTGGGCTGTAGCTAACACGATGGAGGTGAAAACAAAGTTAGGCATGGGGTGTCGAAAACCAAAGAACGTCTCCTTGAACAAAATCATACGAGCGGCAAAACAGTCTATGATTCGGAGCTACGACGCGAAAACGAGCATGAAATCTGCGCTCAAAGGCGCTCGAGAAGCTGTGAAAAAAGAAGGCGGTAAACATAATGTCCGATCACCGCGCGTTCCATCGGTACCCTCAAAAGTTGGCGGATTTCTACCTTCTCTCATATCTATTTTTGCCGGTCTCAGCGCTACGGGTGCATTAGCGGGGGGTGCTGCGGGTATAGGAAAGGCTGTAAACGATGCGAGCGCGGCTAAACAAGAATTGGAGGAAAGCAAACGGCAAAACAAAACGATGGAAGCGATCGCCTTAGGTAAAGGTTTCCATCTCAAACCTTATAAAAAGGGTTTCGGTCTTCATCTTTCAAAAAACTAAGTGTGAAGCTACCACGCCGAGCGTTGACCAACTGGGATTTGCTGAAGTATGCAAAAATCATGAAAATTCCATACTTCTGAGGTGTCTTTATGCGCAACGATATGCCCAAAACCGGACCGCGTAAAAACGAGACAGCTGTAGTCAATCTCGACGATGAAGATGGTCCTGGGACACACTGGGTTGCATATAAGAAACGCGGCAACGATGTAGTTTACTTCGACAGTTTCGGTCATCTTTCACGTCCGTTAGACCTCGTGAAATATTTCGGTGTTGGTAGCGTTGAGTACAACGACAAAACGTATCAGGATTACGGTACATTCGATTGCGGACACTTGTGTCTGAAATTTCTAAGCGACGAGCAATATAAACATGACACGTAATTTAAGAACGTAAGTCCAGCACTTGCTGTCATGGATGATTCGTTTACATCAACGATATCGGGAACGTCTTCGATTCTCGAAGCGCAATAGTTTCCTCCGATCGAACTTGCTCTAAACAAAAATTATGTTCTCGGTCTCGTTGAACTGTTTACCTTCAATTCCATTCCCAACATTGATGTCGGTCACAATAAAATATAGGTAGCCGATTAGGTAGTCACTAAATTCACTGGAAGCTACGAAATTGAGGATATTGAAAAGTACGTTCAAGAAGCGTTAAAAAATACCAACATTGAAATCGGTATAAAGCATTACAACAATACGTTATGCAGCGAAATCAAATGTAGCTATATCGTAAATTTGGAACCTGACGATTCTATTGGTCAGCTTTGCGGATTTACACCGTGCGTATTGACAGCTGATCAAACTCACCATTCGGATATGCCTGTAGCTATTCTCAAGGTTAACGCGTTGCGAGTCGAATGCAGCATTACAACGAGTGCGTACGTCAACCAGCTCAAAGTGCATACTATTCACGAATTTTTCCCTATCGTTCCGCCGGGATATAAGATTGTGGAAGTGCCGTCGCACGTCATTTACCTTCCAATCATCGTCAAGACCATAGATCACGTACAGCTTCGGTTAGTCGATCAAGACGGAGATATGGTTAATTTTCGCGGAGAAGTTATAACTGTGAGTCTGCACATCAAATCGCAATCAAAGATGGGTATTGTATATAACAGATTGTCCAAAAAGAGTTATATTAATCAGTCAGCATGTTCCGATCTAGTCAGTCATCGATCGATTCCCGAAGCGCTAATACGTCGAAACGTGGAGTTCCTGATAGTTTTGGGTCTAAATCTGACACCTTTTGGAAAAAGAATTTTCGACAAATAAAACTCCGATTCTGCTGTTTCGTTGTCTGGTACGTACCATGGAGGAGGGAATCTTGAGCATTCGAACACCTGTCGGCTTTGACGAATCAATCGCCCACCAAGAAATACACGCACACAAACCGTACGCATCGTCGACTTTCAACAATAGCGACGAGATTTAAATCACCGTTCAGCATCAGGATTTATGCGTATTACCGAGCAAGAGTTCGCTGCATATCTCTGGAAAATTTCTCAAATCGGACGGCACTGCAGCAGCCATCACAACTTTAGTCAATAACGCCATCTGCCATTTGTTCGAAGATGTACAGTACGAACTAAACGCTGTAGAGATTGGATAAATGTAAAAACGTTGGTCTGATCAGCCTGCTGAAAGGTTTCGCTCCGCTCAACCCTGGTCAAAGTTGGCTAATGGAAAATGCTAGATGGCTCGATGTTTAACATACGAAAAAATTAACTGATGCCAATGGCAACTTTGACGTAGTCATTCCCTTGAGCATGATATTGGGCTTTGCTGAAGACTATCGCAAGAGCATCGTTAACGCGAAACACGAGCTGATTGTTACAAGATCAAAAAGTGATTTAAATGCCATCGTTCAAAATCAAGACGAAAACTTTAGAATCGTGATCGGTCAGGTGGAATGGTTGGTACCCTATGTGAAGCTCTTGGATCAATGAAAAATTGCACTGTTGAATTTCATTAAGAAAGATACACCTGTCTCCATGAGCTTCCGCAGTTGGGAGTTGTACGAATATTCTTTGCTACCAGCAACCACGAAACATGTAGGGACTGTGAAAACGTCCACCCACTTGGAAAAACCGTGATTTGTCATGCTCGGTTTTCAAACGAATCGAAAAAACAAAGCCGCTAAAAATGCCAGTCATCTTGATCACTGTAATATTACTGACGTCAAGCTCTTCTTGAATTCCGAGTATTATCCGTACGGTAACCTGAACTTGGACATGAGTCACAATCGCTTTGCATTACTGTACGAGATGTACGCAAACTTTCACGCCACCTATTATGGCAAAGAACCCGAGCCTCTGTTCACGAAGAATGAATTCCTTCGAGACGTCTCCTTATTCTTTATTGACTGTTCAAAACAAAACGAATCTTTGAATTAGGGACCCGTCGACATGCGTCTTGAATTTGAAGCTAAAGCCAACTTTCCCGCTGAAAAATCGGCGCATTTCTCGTTCTCTCGATGAAAATAGTTCGTAACACTACGGTTATTGAAGTATTTCTTAATAATTTTGCATTTCAGAATTTCTAAAATAAAATATGTTGCAATGAAAAAAGTGATATTCTTTAGAATAAAAAGAAAAAGAAAAAAAATTGACACGAATCGGATTTGAACCCAGGCCCCCCGCGTGTCAGTCGTAAGCATAGCCAATTACGCTACGCTTGCTGGCTCGGAAGTATGCAAACGTTACGAGCTTATGAATAGAGTATAAAACTTCGAAGTCGAATTTCTCGGAAACCAGGCCCTAATGGAGGAAATCCCGGTAACCTGGTACCAGGGTTGGGTCACTCTACAACATACCTTAGAATCACCAAAATCCGTTCGTCCGGGTTTTGGCGTTCCCTTGTTAGTTCTTGCACCTCTATGTGTTGAATGGGTATCAGTTCTTGGATATGCAGGTCGTAATAATGACGTAAACATCTTATGCTATTCAAATAGCGTTGATTTGCGTCAAGACGTAGAACACCCAAGTAACGCATGTACGTCTCTCATTAGACGTTAACAACCTAACTCGTCTTACCCACAGTTTTTTTTCTATCTATATATTTCAATAACCTTTCCTTGTCTTCTATATTTTTTTCGGTGTTTTTTTCGGCTGTGGTATAGTCGACTCTTGATTCTATCTTGCTTCTCCCTCAGTTACTGCACGGCAGTTAACCGGTATAGTCTGTTTTGACATTTCATGTATTGTAATTTTTCGATCTCTTCAACAAAGTATGCCTGACATGAGAGTATGGGTTCTACGTATAGCCATTTATTTAACAAAAATGGTCTTAGTGTCACAGTTAGTATGTCATCTGAGGAGCGGTCTCGCACGCGACTACTTAACCCTCTAAGAGAAACGTAGGGCTTACAATTATGTTTTTGGTGGATTAGTCGGTGATCGTCCTATACAGAGCGATCCTGGGAATTGGCTAGGAGGATTTATTAATAATATTATTAGTAAATGTTGGCGGAATGCAAAGCTTCAATGAAATTTCGTGTGAAGATAACAAATGAAAATATTGGACGAGGAAGCAAGCGTTACAGAAATATTCTTATTCTAAATTGTACACACTCATACGATTACTCACTCTCCGGTGGTTTATTCCAACCTCGCTCACGCTTGTACAAATCCAAACGATTCAATTATGGCTTCTACCCGATCCTTCGGCGGCGTAGTCTCAACGCCGCTACCGTCGGAGCTTTCTCCGCTCGAATAACCGTCTTCTCGACAATGCTCGAAATCTTCGAGTTCCTGAGGCTAGATTTCTAAGTCGACGTCGTCGAATCGCGTGTTTATTGCCAATACATAGCACCATCCTCCCGAAGGGGCAACGATACCTTCTCCGATAAACACACCCGGTGGAGTCTCGAATTGCGGTAAATATCCCTCCTTTAAGTTCGCATTATTCAAAGGGATGCTTATTTGTTCGCTGATACGCGTGCGCAATTTATAACTTCGGTCACCCGAGATGATTTTTGCTGCTAACACGCGCTTTGTTGGTTTTGCATCGTAAGAAGGCAAACCTACGAAAGGCTTAGGTCGGATAGGATCACTCGAGGTGACTGAAGTGTTGTGATGAAACGAAATTTTGGCTTTCTACGCGAAAAAATACGGTTTACCGATTAACGCGTCGCTTTTCAGTGGCTGTTCACGACCACCTCGTGAAAACCAATAAACGCGCAAACTCATGTGCTCAAGCGTCAACCACTTTCCAGTCGCGCGCCGCAGTGGACAGAACCCACTACGTCACGCGCGCCCCTAACGCCACCCACGCAGCCACGCGCGTCCCGCAATCGGCTCGCCAAGTTTCCCGCTGTCAAATTGGAGTCGCGGCTGGGATATGAGACCAACGATCTCACCCATCGTCAGAACAACTTCGGTTTCACCGATTTTTGAGCTACAGACTGCACTCAAGGCTTACCACCACGCAACACCTTTAGTACGCTACATCTACTCAACAGCACGCAGTATTTTGGATTACCACACCTATCAGTCGCCCTTCTCTGCACTGCACCCTCCACCTCGATACCAGAGAACAACTTCAGCCCCTTCCATCACTTGGAAACCAAAACCTTGACTTGTATACATGTAAAATAAATTGAATAAATAATAAGGTATACTGTGAATCTCATCTTTGACTTCAGAGCGACCACCTCCCTCCATGCGGCTCAGTCAAAAATGCTAGCGACAACTAGCACAGTGGCAATTTACGTAACACGTAAAATTTAATCGGATTATCGGAAATATGAAGGACAACAGAGCCGAGTGTTGGAATATTCGATTCCTCTAGGCCTGTTACCCATATTTTGTCATCAGTATTTACAGTTAAATCTTGATCGAGGGCACTAAGTGTAATTAAACTAGCCGAAGAACCCGTGTCAAGGAAAAATTTCCCTTTTTTTGACGAAGTTCGGGGGCAGTCAATTCGACTACTGAGCTCTCCTCGGCAGTGGGAGTCCGGAGGACGAGACACCGTTCTCCAGGAACCTCACTGACTGTTGGAGTTCTCGTGGTAGACTCGACTCGCTTGCTCTCGTCGGGCCCGCAGGGGAATCTGCCCGGCGAACCCCAGGGGAGTTTAAAGGCTCCCTTTGCGGGGAGTGCCTCGGAGAAGACCGACGCTTTAACGGGCAGCACGGGCAGCCTCTACTTTCATTACAGCAATATTTGTAACCGCAAGCTGTTGCCGGTCGAAGATATGACATTCCCGGGCCACCCTCGCGGTTATCAGGCGTTCGCGCAGGTTTTAAAATTCCGAGAGCCGGTTGTGGCGACCGGCTTCGATACGTAGACGATTGTCTATTTTCTCAAGCCGTCGGCGACGGAGATCGAGAGTCATAGCGAGTGTAAAGAACACGTGCTGACTCACCCTTACTCATTTCATTAACTTTCCGTCGGCTGTCTCGAAGCGCGAGTTTTTCTGCGATCTTAAAGGCTGCTTGGAGAGTTTCTGGCTCACGCTTATCTACCGCGGTTCCAATGTGCGACGGCAAACTGTTTATAAATGAACTCAACGCGATGTGATGTAGCGGGTTCCGATTCAACTCTGGCGGATTAACGCCAAAATGAGATTTGAACGCGCTTCTTTCCCCGCTAAGCAAAATTCGCACTTTATCGTAAAATTTCCCAACAGATTGATCGCGCTTCATTCGAATGGTCGAAAGAGCCTTCGTGTAGTACTTGTAAATTTTCACGTGGGCGAGACGATTCTTCAGATATTTCACCAACCCGGCCACGGTCTCAATTCTTTCGTCAGAAACACAATTTCGCGTGTCGCCGCGTAAGCGCTATACTGTGGTTCTGCCGCGGCTGTCACGAACGCGGACGCGTTTCGTATATCCTGCAAAAAGTCCCTCAACGGCATATTTTTCCCGTCGAACTCAGGAATATTTGTGAAATTATTTTGTATAGCTTAATTTTCGACCATCGTCATGACGCTAGTGACCAATTCGGCCGTCACATCGGCGACCACATTGACCGGTGCGTGGTCAGGTATTTTTGATAAGTCCCGGAGAAGGGAGATCGACAAGGATAGGTGGTCCCGTTACCTATGGTTCAGCTCCCTCGTGATAAAATTCCAAAATTAAATTTTCAATTGCAATTCCCAAAGGAAAAATCACCTAGGATCCCACGTCTGACGCGAGTTACAACCAGAGGAGGAAGGCCCAGAGGATTTTGCAGTAATTTTCGCGCGCCAAACGACTCTCGAACTCGGAACCGATTGGACGCGCGACAATTCAGGAAACGTATATATATATAACCTTCATTGCCATTCAATCTAAGGACAATGTCTAACGCGAGCAATACATACCGCATCGTGTTTTCAAGGGCGAAAATAAACCAAGTTTGCGTGGTATGCGGGAAAAATTTAAAAAAGTGCGCGGACTGGAGCAAATGCTGCCACGGTTGAGCAGATCGGGCCGCAGGTCCTGACTTCCGCCCCTGCCCTCTCTGTTGGCTTACCGTTCCAAGCAATACTCGACCGATGCACGCCGTAAAGTACCAAAAGGCATATCAAGAAGTGGTGCAGATCGCGTAGGGTGGACGACCACCCGCGGTCAAGGGGAAAGAGGCATCAGGATCATCCTCGTCGTCAGGGTCAACTGAGGCGGCAGCCTCAGCCACCTTGCCGAAACTGATGGAGATGCCCCCGCCCTCAGGGATGGTGCTCGCGGGGTAGAAGATGTTGCGAGGAGTCTGCCCAACATGCGGGAAAGCGGCAGACGGCAAGCACTGAGAGGGGTGCTACCTTGAGTGGTATTTATCGAACCTGAGGCCAGGGGGCAGCGAATGCACCCTCTGGGGCCAGAATGTCGGTAGCCGACCGGGTCTCCACGCTGGTCACTGCGTGGAGACCTTCGAACGCTCCCTAAGATCGAAGGAGGCCTCCACAATTCCGAATCGCAAGGCCGGTCCGTCAAGCAGGCCGGACGACGCGGGTAAGACAACGACGTTCCGCCGTCGCGCTACTGCTCTGGGGAAGGACAAAGGTGTCCAAACATCAAACGCGAGGGACACCAAGGAAAAGGGAGTCCAAAGAGAACCGATCATCATCCAGGTCAGTGAATAAGCTCCCTTCCTAATCGACTACAGGAAGCTGAGCAGAAACATGGCCCCCGCGGTGCGGTCACGCATCATGGGGTGCTGGATAATGCTCCAGTGTGAGTTCGAACTGCTCCTGGGAACCGAGGATGAGGACTCGGCGGAGGTTGAGGGAGACCTCATCGGCTGGGAAACGCCGTCCAGTGAAACTCCACCCGCTACCTCTCTCTCTGAAGTAAACCTTGCAGATGCCCTGCAAGGTGAACCGGAGGACGAGGGAGACCTCATCGAATGGACAACACTGTCGAGTGGAACTCTACCCGCTACCCCTCTCTCTAGAATGAACCCTGCAGATGCCCTGCAAGGCGAACTGGCGGAGGAGGGAGACGCAAGGGATGCCACGTTCAGCGAGGAAGCGAACGAGGGTGACGACACCGTCGGCGAGACGCGAGGCTCACCAAGCGACGAACCAGCGGCGCAGTTGACCAAGTGAAGGTGAAAGTGAAGAAAAATGCGTCGCATATGTGTGTGTATGAGCGTATGAAATGCGCATGTGCGATGCATGAAATCTGCAAATTTCAAATAACCGAGTTACATGCGGTCAGGAGAGAGCCGTCCCTCCAGTGCCGGTGTCACCGTCGGCCCGGCGCACCGAGTCGATGGGGGCATCAACACCTAAGGGGGGAGGGATGTCACGTACGCCGTCTGTATACATACTTATAAATATATATCATTACTTTATTAATGTTTACCCCTAAATTAATATTAATTGACGAGGAAGCATAATCTTTATTTCTAGGAATTACGTTGCGAGAAATGCATGGAAGTACGAACCGTTCTGAATTGTATTCTCGTGTATTTTTAAGGAATAACATTCTCACACAATTATTAAATTTTAATTCCCTTATATTTTTGTTAGTGGCATGATAAAAGCGCAGCGGCGTAGTTGACCATAACAACGTCAGTGTTCCCGCGCCCGCCGGATCCCGGGTGTAATCAAACACCGGGATGAGGCGAGCGCGAGACCACGCGCCTCGAGAAAGATCTTCGCTGGGCGAGCCTTTGTTTTAAATTTGCAACGTTGACGGAAACTTTGCTCGCTGTCCGACGCTCCAAAGGGGTGTCGTATGAGCGAGCGAAGTCAGTCCCGTTAGAGACAGAATAAAACCAACATCTACCGAAATCAGGCTCCTTCAGAAGCTATCGCGTGAAGAGTTTTTTCGCATCACCGACGAATAGAGCGAATTTCCTCTAATTCTATATGCGGTCGCCTAAGCATCTCGCGTCGCGATATCAGTCTTCGAAGCTAGATATCAAGTTGTTGCAATTCATGCCATGGACTCATACAGCCGTGTAGTTTTAATTGTGAGTGTGTTATGAGTGTGTCATCGTATGTGTGAGCCATCGTTTAGATTTGTAGAAGCGTGAGTGAGGTTGGAATAAACCACCGGAGAGTGAGTAATCGTATGAGTGTGTACAATTTAGAATAAGAATATTTCTGTAACACTTGCTTCCTCGTCCAATATTTTCATTTGTTATCTTTGCACGAAATTTCATTCAAGCTTTGCATTCCGCCAACATTTACTTATAATATTAATAATAAATCCTCCTAGCCAATTACCAGGATCGCCCTGTATAGGACGATCACTGACTAATCCACCAAAAAAATAAATATAAACCTCTACGCTTCTCTTAGAGGGTTAAGTAGTCGCGTGCGAGACCGCTCCGCACGTGACATTAGCAGCCAAAATATTTTTTGTTAAAAATTTAAATTCCTTTCATCATTATTTGATTCTTACTTTTATTTAACTCGATCGTGAATAACCTTTTTCTTTTTAAACATTTATACTGTACGTTATACAAATATAATGAGTGCACATGAATCGATACGCTGCACTTGAGGTAATTATACTTTTGTCAAATTTTTGGTTACCATATTTTCAAGTTTAGTTTCATCATGATTTCTATATATAATGTCTGTAATACGTTTGTTGTTTGCAATTTTTTCAATATTGTAATTTTATTTGGTGTATTGGTTGAACAGATCCAATTATATAATTTCGTCTTGAGGAGGGCCCTCATCTTGGGCCGAAACGTCAACAAGTTTTTCTACTTCATTATTACGACCTTCAAATCCAAAAACTAATCCACACTCATTTGGTACTATAGTTTGTTTAAACTTTGACCACTTGGAACCTCAACTCGCAGACGTGATATCCTTATTGCAGTCAAAACATAATTTCAACCGTCAGAAGGTGGCTGAAAGTTGGTAGATGGGCATTTATGTTCTTTTCAATCATCGGAATTTAAAAAAAAAAATCTACCAGTTCTATCAAAAATGAACAAAAATCGTCTATATTTTACATGATTGCGCATGCAGTTGGATTAACTCACCCTTTACGGACGTCACTAAGGTTAGATGGTGCGCATTCATTTCTGCCAATCTCCGTATGACATCAATTTGCTCCAAAGACAATTGAACGGCATTCAGTTGTGCAGCTCCACACGGTACGTAGGCGGACCAGAACTGAGTAATATGCATATAGACAAGATATGAGAAGAGGAAGAAAATGAGACAACAAATGCATGACAGATAGAGAAAATTGATACAGAGGGAAAACCAAATCAAAGGGTTAAAAGAAACAACCCTCATAGCACAAGAACGTCATTGGGTTATCCAGTGGATATCCATATACAGTGGGACTTCGATATATCATAACTGAAGGGAAACGGGATTAATTTCAATACGTGAAGGTTTTCATTAAGTGAAGGGTTAGTATGAAAGTACCTGGATTTGGGGACAAATATTATTCAGTCACCAGTAAAGTAAATGACACATACTTGATGCACAGTAGTATATAAATTCATAAAATCTGATATTTCAATTTTCATCTTTCTCAAATCCGTTTTTCTATCAATATTGTTATATATTAGGATCGGAGGTCACCAATCGCGCCAAGTTCATTAAGAAAAAACTCGAACGCGCATTCACAGACGCACTATCTTCTACAGTGAACAGAAGCCTTTGGCTGATCCGGCAAAAATATTAACACATGTTGCTCTCGTCTCATAATGAAATTCGAGATTCGAAAAGTTTCATACGTTTATAGATTTTTAAAGCTTTCAATTAAGCCCTATATCAGTACGACCGATGCACGGAGAGCCGAAATATACAAATTCTAATATTTCCAACATCGTAGAAATCATCAGTTCGATCAAGAATTTTTGTCGTCTTCAGACCAAACACTTTTTGGAGTATATAGATTAGACCGGTCCATGAAAATTGAATTTTTTTTTTTTAAGTTCACACGCTTAACAGTTCTAGAAACAGCAAGTGAGACGCCTGGGCAAAAATGAAGCGTTTAATTTTGACATTTAGTAGTTCCTGAACGCCATTCTTCATTTTCCATTTGATTAACACGCGAAAATAGTTTTAGTTTCATTCTGAATTTTGTATTTCAGTGAAGAGGCAATTTACATAAATTTCCGTCACTTAGTTTTGTAGGAAATTCAACGCTCTACAGAAAAGGTCTGATATCATTTTTTGATAACTGAACTTTCACAAAAGTTATTCAAGGTTAAAGTTGAAATCATGTAAAAATTCACGTTTTCTCGAGATTAATAACGACTTATCACAAAATATTGTCGATTTCTTTTGTAAAGCATTTTAACGACTATAAAATCATGTCATTCAAATAATTCTTAACTTAAGCAAATTTATTTTTTGCTAAAAAAAAGATGCCTTTGAAGTGGAATTACATAAATTACATAATATTACGTATAATAATTATAAAATAAATTTGCTAAAGTTGAATCAATTGAATGATATGATCTTATAGTGGTTGAAATACTTCATAAAAGAAACCCACAATATTTTGTGATAAGTCTAGTATTTTCGCTATTAAGGTCTTATATACGTGATTTTGCCCATTTTCGAAGCTACTTTTTTAGACGCAGTTAAAAAAAAATGACGCAAATATTAACATTTTTTTACAGATTATTTATGCACGTGGTTCAGTATATGTAAAAAAAATCAGAATTATTAACAAATGGCGGAGATATAACATAACAAAGCAATGTATTTTTTTTTGCGCGCGCGTTGATGGTGAAAGTTCTCGGCATCGATGTGGGTATCTGAAAAAAAAAAATGAAAATATTTATAATTGCATAATGAATGTATCTTCAGTGTGAATCAACGATATTATTAAAAAAAAATATATAATAATAAAAATTCGAAACTTAAAATTATTTTATTTAATTTTCTGTCGGTATTTTATTCTTTATACTTTTTTTGTGTCATTGACATTTTCGTTTATGTAGTTCGCTCGATAGGTGATGATACTAAGAATATGTTGTAAAAATTTCCAGGCGATCTGAAGCTTCGTTCAAGAGTTAGAACTTTCACAAGGTTCAAAAAAGTGAATCGTGGAAAAATAGCTTCGAAGTTGGCGGTCGGGCACGCCGCGCGGTATTTATTATAAATGCAAACTTATTTTATTTAATAGCATTCCACGCTATATGTGGAGCCTTCCCTGGCATCTAAACGTCTCCACATGTTTTTTGTCGTTTCTGGCGGCAAGCCTTGCTTCCTTTGTTGGCTTTTCAGAATGAATTCCAGTGGTAGTAAGGCGTAATTCGTCCAGGTGTTCGCAAGTTTCAATCGCGTTCGACCCAATTGTGATAACAAGGTTTTTTATAATTCGGAGAAAGGCGACTGTTCCGTCGTTAAAAGTGCTAGCCGACATATATGCGGCGATTTCAACAAGCGATAAACCACGCCATTAAGTTGTCGGAGCAATTTTCCAAATCTTAGAATTCAAACACTCGTTATTATTTTGTGTGAAACCTTCTAACATCTCTCCAGTAACTCGTCGTTACTAAGTGCTTCATACACTGGTTTGATCGCTTCTGCTACAGTTTTATCGAGTGCAGGCTTATGGGTACATGAGTCTAGCGTGTTTGCGGCTTCGGCTTGTCGCCACGTGCACCAACTTTCTTTGCCACATGGACAGTTGTCATGCTGAGGATTTTCATCGGCTTAGCACTTGTGATAATATTTTCCTCAGATTCCTTTCTTTATGTCATCGATAGACGTGCGATTATTTCTCTCAGCAAATGTATAAAACACTGTCAATTCGTCAATCAATTTTGCAGTCAATTTTCCTCCTCCTCCGAGACCTATTGTTTGTTTCTTGACGTTGCGGAGTCTGCTGCCCATTCATTTTTGAACATTACCAATGCATTCTCATTTACGTATCATAATGTTATTTCCATGCGGATTGGCTTTTGTTATGCTCTTGAATGTTTTTGCATCGCCATCTCCAAATACAAATATTTTGTCACGTGTAAATCTTTAGATCTACTGAATATTTCAACAATTCCACTATCTCCATCTTTCCAGAACTTCCTTCGTAGTTACTTGTACATTTATCTTCATGTTCCGCGTACCATTCTTCATATTATTCTGTTCTCTTTTTTGAACTCCACGATTGGCATGCCTTACAAAATAACGACTTGACGATAATGTTGACAACTTTCCCAGAAAAAATCCCGATAAGTGTCGCAACACCCTGCAGCGAAGAAATACCTCTTTTTCTCCAACAACCATCCCCGGAGACGGCGAACCCATGAGAGTCTTTGGTGTTCTCGTTTTCTGCCGTTATTTTTTTTCTTCGTCAGCTGCCATTCGCATGGACGAATCTGCAATTTCTTTCGCTGCATCTCGTATTTGTTTGGTAATTTTGTCGTAGAGTGGTTGACTGAAGCATTTTGTGAGATTCATAATATCGCAGAAAATGTTCATTCTTGTTAATCCAACACCTAATATTCGCATAGCCAACATGAAGCTGCGATTGATTTCGTAACAATAACTTTAAGGCGAAGGACTCGAATTTATCTACTTTTGCTCGCACTTCTCGCACTTGATAATTGAGGTAAATCCCAACCCTATAACTCGTGTTTCAGAGAACTTGATGTCACTGTTGCAAGTTTTGCATTTTATGAGAGAAGCAATTGCAGTGAACATGGATAGAAAATTTACAATTACGTAGCCATGTGCGCGGCCAATATTTAAATCGAGTGCTGTCGAGATTTTTAATTTTTTTACAGACGCACTGGTGTTCAGTTCGGCTTTCGATTTTTTTGTATACTGATTGACGTGAAAAAGACGTTTTTTGCGAATGCCTGGGCGTACTCCCATGAATCGTAAACCATTCCCATCTAAACTAGTATGGGTTTCTTCACTATCAGGGCCGAATTTAATGTGTAAGGGGCCTGGGGCTACACACATTTTTCGGGACCCTGCGTGGGGACTGTGACGATGTATATATTTTGATCGACGAAAGTAAGAACCGAAGTTCGGACGGATCAGCGGATCAGCGGATCAACCGATCGGCAAATTAGTAGGCCTACGATTTTAGAAGAAGAGAGTTGCGTATGGAGGTGTCAGGAAATCATAAAGTGTGAAATTAACTCAAATCCTGATCAGGTAACGAGTTCAATAAATAACGACGAACGGAAACAAGAAAGAAAGTCACACCATTCTCAAATTATAGATACGACACATCACACACTCTCCCTTCAAATATTTCGAATAATTGTTCCGCTCGATTTTATCTATATACACTTTTACCGTCCGTTTTAATGTTATTGTTACTATTTTGTTTTATTTTTACTCGACTATTGTCTCATATATCTTTTAGCTTATACACCTGTGCCGTCCACTTATATTTTTTTCTTTTAAACTATCAAACCAAGTTTGTTGGGTTGCGACGTGCAGGGACTAGAAATTAGGGATGTTGTACTATTAAATTACAGTTGACTTTTAAACTAAAATGACCCAAATACATGCATAATTTGCTCTGTGATCGTCAACAACTACTGCCCGTAATTGTCTATTTATTTCCCTTTCTTTTATATTTGACTTATAATCAATAAATTAAAGTTCATTACAGGACAATGTCTTTGCAAATAGAAGAAAACTATATGAACACATCTAACAAGCATAACAATGGAACATGGTATGATAGACATTGGAAAAACAGAGAGTATTTGTGAGATAGTACTACTTACGCACTTTTATTTATAGCAAATTTTTCTATATTAATTATATTATATAATATAGTATTTGAGTGACCAGAACATCAGAACACATTAATTATATTTTATAATATAGTATTTGACTTATTTGAGTGACCAGAACATTGGAGATCATAAAAATAACTATAAAATTATCCACCACTCTCGGAAAAATTTTGAATTCGTCATCTATGTTACGTCCGTGAGTAGTTACTCCTGAGCGGTAAGAGTAAACTGGTTGACTTCGCTTTTACGTTCCAGGTCAACCGGAAAGCAGGATGAGGATTGAATAACGTAGGGTTTGTTTGAGATATTACTTATATATTTATTTCGAGGAAGCTCAGATGGCGGTAAAAACGAAGTGTGCTGTATGAAGCTATGTAAGAAGTCTAGATGTGACGTTGTTGAGAGTTAGAATAGGAGTGTCCCTCGAGACGTGAAACGTACGGGTGCAGAAAAGGTGTGACAATGCTACGACTAGGGAATGGAATTTGATGAGTAAGCGCGATAGTGAATAGCGTGAGACTACGTAGAGATAAGAGGACAGGACAGAGATCATGAGATTAATGTAAGAACTGTGGGAGAGTTAGCGAGTAGGAAAAATAGAGAGAAGTGGTATGCTGGACGTAACAACCCCCCCGTCAGAGGGAGCATAGCGGTAGATATGGTCCAGAATATGGGAAGCAAGAAGGTGGAAATGTCATATACAGTAGTGAAACATGATTTCAAAGTATGTGCTTAAAATTAGTTTTACAATTTTTCTTATTATAGGTAGTGTATGGCATTTATAATCTGAATATAATATGTTGTCCGCATATATGAAAATGATAATTGATGTGTGTTTACAAGTATGTAGTCGCAGTATGAATGTAGATTGAATATTGATTGATGCGTTTAGCAACATTAGTTGGATATTTGAGGATAAGTGCTTGTAATAGTAAGTTTATATTCTGGATTACGTATGAGCGTAAGGCATGTAGTTATAATACTATGGTTACGTAATATTGTTTAAAGCTAGGCGCCTAGGGTTAATGCGCATGGAAGCGAGTAAGTACACTTAAGATTGAACAACAATGATTTCTTTGATTCGCTGGGTACTAAGTAATACTATTTTTTTTCTTTTTTTTTTTTTTTTTTTTGATATATCGAGATACAGAGTTTGACCTATTCGTACAATGATGTCGGTTATGAGTGTAGATATATTTTGCGCTAATTGTAAACTAAGGGTATAAGATCGTCAATACAATCATTTTAGTGCAGTAGTGTACACAAGCATTTATTTTACTTATGTCTGTTTGACAGCGCAACAGCAGATCTTGGTAGCAATATAGTAGTTGCCTATTTGTAATAAGGTTTTCGTAAGGTTTTCAGTACTGGTGGGTTTAAAGGAAGCGGAGGTGGTGTGTGAGGAACTGCATGATGGGTTTCTACTTCGTTGGGAATGGGTAGGACAGAAGAAGTAGGTGGGTGGATAATATTTAGCTCGATTGGATTGTCATACCCTGTTTGTATGGCTCTAAATGTCTGGTTCGTTTTTTTTGTTTTACAATGTGTGCACAGAGTAATGACCTTGCCGAGGCATGAGTGACGGTAGAATAAGTATAGGGTTGCGAGAGATAGCAAACCTACACCGCTGTAAGTAAGAGCGTCCTTGATGTGAAACATATAGCGCTGTGTGCGGTGGTGTGTGCTGATATCAGTAGCTTGTTTTACGATATCCTGCAGCGATAGTCCGGTATTGGCCAAGGCATGTACATTTATGTGCGAGGTTTTGTGGAGTGGGGGGATTGCAATTGAGGATAAATTTGTGGTTTCATTTCAATTAAGGTTTTTGTACATCCGGTCCAGATCGAGGGTAAAGTTCGGGATGTATGAGTGGGTTTCCGATGAGGTCGAATACCTAGTTGTGGAGAGTGTTACCTCACCTGTGTGACCGGTGCACTTGTTATTTAGCCGTAATATTCCGGCTCCTGAAATGGTGATTCGCGAGGTGTGGTCGTTCGGACATAATATATGTACGGTTTCTGGTTTTGCTGAAGAAAATATCCAAGCATTGGCGACGGAAAGTTCCGTCCAATATGTGCCCTCGAAAGATGTTAGTCTAACGTCGCAATTTTTTGTTACTGATTATGAGGAGTGGAGAAACAAGTCGACTTCGCATAGCTTGTGGATTGCGCTGTGGAATAGTGGTTGACTTTGTCTGCAAATGTATCTGTTTTGAGTTAGGATACATTTGTTGATTTTCGGTTCGGATAGCTGGAAGTATGACGCTCTATTTAATGTTATTGCTATATAGTCGGCACTGGGTTGAATGTATGCGAATTTGTTGGAAATCGTGTCGTAGGATTGTCTAACTGGTATGGGTAGCAAGTGGTATAAATTGAAAGTATCTCTATTTAATATGGGTATTGAGATGACGTAAATCAATCGCGGCTCAAAATATGCGATTTCTACTTTCGATACTCGGACTAACTCTTCAGCGTATGCGGCGTCTATGGGAACGGGAAATTCTAGAAGAGGTTTCAGCAATTGAATGTGTTGGATGCTCGAAATCAGTTGTTCTGGAGATAATATTTTTGGATGTATTATTCCTTGTTGTGCAAAGAGGATAGCGTCTATTAGGTTGTTAAGATCAAGTTCGTAATTATTCATGTATCTGTCTAGGTCAATGAGGTGTCTAATAAGTGAGATTGCATTCTTGCTTGTGGACATGAATCTTCCCGAGATAGTCACTTGGTTGCTTAGGGTTGCCAATATGCGGTCTTGTAATTCGTTGTGGGATGCAACGTTATCTAGTTCGTTACGATATGCGCCTAGTGTCGATTGCACTATATTTGTTTGTTTGTTTAGCAGGATTGCTAGATGGTTTGTATCGTTGTATAGATTATCTATCTGTTGGTTCAAGTATTCACCGTCTTCTACATCTAGTGTTCCAAAAAATGATTTGGAGAGGCTTCCCACAAAGTTTAAGGCTCCTCTTTTGTCGCGTTGCGTTGCTAACTTGGCCAGCTCCCGGTGCGCTTTGTTAACTGTGCGATGACCAATTAATGATTTTATTTGCTTCTGGTATTCTTTGATTGTACTTATTCTGTTGGCTAACAATTCTATATGGTCACTCGTTTCGCATCTACTTGCTAAGTTAGTACATTTTTCGCGTAGTTTGTTCAAATAGTCTGTAATTTTTAATAACTGGGATAGCATGTTACCAAGATCCACATAGTTGATTAGCGTCCATTCTTCGTTGAATGTCCGTAGATTGTTTATTTGTTCAAAGTGGATGCCGGGATTAACGTCAAGTTGTTGTATTGTGTACGGTATTTCATCGTGGTCGGTGGTTTCCGCACTGGCCCTGTAATGATATACATATTCTACTGAGTTTGCTAAAGCATGATTACTGAGCAAATCGCGTCTTGTTATTGTCGGTTGTACTGTGTTTGCTATTGAAGGGGTTAATGTGGGATTTTACTATGTATGTGCGATTTTCAGTTTATTGAGATGAACTATTTTAGTTTTGTTCAGCGTGAGGTATATTTCGGCGTTAACGTCATCTATTATTCGTTTGATTACATACGGGCCTTTATAATGATCTTGGAATTTTGACCTTGTTTCGTTTAATAGGTAGACAGTTTGTCCTACTTCAAATCGTTGTGGGTTAATCGTTCTGTCGTAGTGTTCTTTACTTTTCTGTTTAGCTTGTTTCAGGTTCAACGCGGCGCGTTTACGGATGTCTGTGAGATTCGCTATTAGATCAAGGAGGAATGTATCGTATGTATGCGTGGATGTGTTGCTTAGTATCGCATCTGTCGGTAGTTTAGCTTCCGAGCTGAAGATCAGCTGGTGAGGTGAATAATGTGTACTGTCGTGTTTCGCTGTATTATAGCAGAAAATGGCGAAACGTATGAATTCATCCCAATCTTTACCTTCGTTGGTGTAATGTTTGATGTATTCGGTAATTACGAGGTGACTTCTTTCTAATGAGCCGTTTGATTGCGGCCTATAGGCGGTTGTTCGTAGTTGTTCAATTTCGAAGGTCCTGCATATTTTTATGAAAGCGGTACTCATGAAGTTTCGTCCCTGGTCAGTGAGTATAGTTCGTGGAGATCCATAGCGCGTGATGTATTCTTTAGCGAATACTGTCCCTATCGTCTTTGCCGTAGCATCGGGAATTGGAATGGCGTCTAAGAACTTGGTCAGATTGTACTGGATCGTCAAAAGGTAGCGGTTATTCGATTTCGTAACAGGGAGTGGACCAATTCAATCTAGAGCTACTTTGTCAAAGGCCTCTGCGGGCGTGTCAGTGATTGCCATGGGTAATTTTGTTTTGATCCTGACTAGTTTTTTCCTCTGGCAACTGCCGCAAGATCTGATGATATTTTGAATTTGCTTTTCCATATTTGGCCAAAAATATTTTTCTCTTATTTTATTGAAAATTTTTGTAACGCCTTGGTGTCCTCCGATCAGTGACTCGTGGTACTCTTTGATCATAGTAGGGGAGCAAAAGAGGCTAAATGGTAAGTCACTCGAGCGCTGCGAGAACCTATTAGATCATAAAGATTAGATACTAAAAAGAAAAAAAGTTCATATGATATATGCTCTTTTACTGCCGGGGGAAGTAGGTACTAATTTTCAAAAATGTAAAAAAAATTTATTATAAAGAAATACTCGAGTGCGTCAGACATTAATATCGTATACGCCCTATGTGCTTCCGTTAACAGAGAAGTATTAATCTGCCAGCTTACAAGTCGGGGGTGGCAGCACGAAGGGGTAGAAAATGAAAAAAAAAAAAGTTATTTAAGCTCATCAGATATTCAGGGAGAATGTTAAGTGACCTCTAAAAGGTATCCTATTCAAAAGACTGACGATTTGGATGCAGTCAGAACTCACAGCCGATTTTTGAAAATGTAAAAAAAAAATAGTGACCTTGAAATACTCAAGCTCATCAGATTTATATGCAGACAGTTCAGCTCGATGTCCTTGTTGTGCTAACCTATAATCTGATAATTATGTGGAGGAATTTCATTGTTCTGACAGCTTAAGGTAGTACCGTGACATGTAAAGGACACCAATAGTCAATGGCTATTGTTTTCTTCCTCACTCACTAGTGCTGTCTTTCTTTACCGACTATCGCTCACTTACTTCCACTCACGTGAATCATCGCAAGTGACCAACTTTAAAAATTATTTACAAAAAAATGAATACTGCTTGTTTATGTTTTTTTTGAAAAAAATTACTTGTTATATCCTCAATTAATAATTCTCAGTTTTTGAAAACAATCCTAAGAAAAATATAGCTGTTATTAAATAAAATAACTTTTAACTTTTTTAAAACACAATAAACAAACCAAAGCGTCACAAATCTACGAACACGACCGCGTTGTATTGTGATCAGCTGAGATGGCATCATAGCCGCAGAAAGTAGTGGGGGGACGGTGCGAGAGAGTGAGAAATAGAGAAAGAGTGAGAAGGGGAGAGAGGCGCGGAGTGGGAAATACATAGTTCTCAGCACTTGCACGTACCTCACTTTATCAATAATTTTAGCTTTTTTACGTTGTAGAAACCGTCAGATTATATTATATCCGTAATTTTTACATGATTTCCTTCAAATTAAAAAAAAAAAATAACCGCGCTCGAATACTTCCAGGTGACGTTTTTTTTTTGCAAACTAATTACTCGCTTATTCTCTTATATCATGATCAAATCGTCAGAATATTGAAATTGACGCTTTTTTTCATGTAATTAACTTACCTTCTATTAATCTGACGAGCTCGAATTAATTTGAGGATCAATTTTTTTTTACTAATCTGGCTACCCTAGACGCACCCTTGTATGTTAAGGGTTCATATATGGTGGTCGTTCATAACAGGGTGCAAGGTTTCCTCCCTTATATTGTTTTGTCGCGCTTGAATAACACCCAAAATCCCCTCTTGGGCTCCCCTACTATCATGTCTTCGCGTAATCGTTCGTCTGGTATAATTATAGTATTTCTACAAAGTGTTACTCGAATGTCTGAATCCGCAAAAATGTGATAAATGAGTTTTTTAAAGATAGATCGTAGAAAATCATCAACTCCTGGTCCTGACATGGGAAATGATATGGACCGAATGTCTAGTCCGGACAAGATAATCCTCAAGTTAACTAACGTGTAGAATATGTCGTCAAGTCTGCCCGGGTCTGATTGACGTGGTTTCACTACGAGGGTAAATATGTATTTGTTGTTTTTCAACCAAGTTTTAATTACGTCGGATATTTCTGGATTCTGGTTTTGAAAGGATTCCATGCTTATTAGATTTCCGTCTATCAACTGTTTTTCTAGTCCTTCTGTCCAACCACAATTAGCTGATACGAAATGAGCGTAATTGTCGCACAACATGAGAAGTCCGTCATTAGTTTCGGTTACGTTGGGTGTTGGTAATATGTCATTTTGATTTTCTATGAAGTAATCCAAGCAACAAAAGTTGTCATTGTCAATATGAGGGCGGTCCGGTTTTCGCTCTTCGGGATTGTCGCGACGTTGTGAGCCTAAAGGTGGTAGCGTTGCCGTAGGTACAACGGAGACATCGCTATCCGTGTCTTCAACAGCTGACTCCGGATCATGTGTCACGGAGTCACTCTCCGAGATATCAGTTGGGTAGCGCGAGGGAGTAGAAACCGGAGCATGTCTTGGAGCTGACCTAGTGCCGGTCCGACGCATTGGCCGACGAGTTGAAGGGGGACCAGGGATTCTGGGTGTTGATGCGTCTGCTTCAGATTCAGAAGATGTCGAGTCATAAGTCGGGTTTTGATAATTACAAATGGTGATCGTTATGTCGGAGTCTTTAAATATGTAATGAATCATCCGATTAACAAGGTTCCAGTCTAACTTATCTAAGCCGCAGCCTAGTCTTGGAATCGAGAGCGATTTGACTTTGTTTTGTTCTAAGCAATTCTTTAGATTCACTAGGGCGTTGAACAGTGTTTCTTCAGTTGGTTTCTGGTAGTGGTATTTTTTGGTTACTAGATTGTAAAGCAGGCGGTTACCATGTGGCAGTGTCAATACGTTCGTTACTTCAGGGTCTAGTTGTTGTAGTTGATCTCGGGTGATTATTTTCCTATTGATTAGTTGTCCCGCGACTCCTCGTGATGTCTTGCAGTCTGCCGAGATGCTGTGGGCTAGGTTATCTTGTCTGTCAAGGAGATTGGCGCGTATCTCTTGAATGAATTTACTATGCGTTAATGGTAGGTGGTTAAGATCTGTTACGAATTCCGTGAATCGAGGGGCGTAATTTCGTGCTTTACTGGTAGTGGCTTCGGGTGTCGGCTTATTCAGTGTGTCGGACTGTTCTTCACGTATTTTAACACTACGACCCTGGGGCTTACCGGAGTTTTGGTGTGATTTAGATGAGGTGAGTGGTTGAACTCGTTCCGTAGTTTGCTTGATCGTTTCATCGACTACGATCGGTGCCTCCGTTGCGCTGCTATTGTCAGTCATACAGGCACTTGAGTCAGAGGTAACAGTAGAAGTCGAAGTGTCTTGTAATGCTTTGTTTCATCTTCGTGGGGAAGGGCTGGTGGATTCATGTGCAGATCCATGCGCTCGTATTAGGTGCTGGTCTACATGTTTCATTCGCTTGTGAGCGCCGATAGATGAAGATAGCGTATCCGGTTCGCGAGCACGTGTTGGATGTTGGTGAGCTATTTTGGTGAGTTTGTGAGCGCTAGTAGACGAAGACAGCGTATCTGGTTCGCGAGCACGTGTTGGGTATTGGTGAGCTACTTTGGCGCGCTTGTGGGCGTCAGTAGATGAGCATTCTGTATCGGGTCGTGGCCGTTTTGAGGTAACAGGTAGAATTCGAAAATTGTCGACAGGTGGATTTCTGGAAAGCGCGTCTGCGTTGGAGTTCGCTATTCCTTTTTTATGTTTTGTGACGTACGAATATTCTTCCAACTTTAGTCTCCAGTGCATTGAACGAGAAGTCGGGTCCCGTACGTTTTTGATCCACTTTAGTGGTTCGTGGTCTGTTACCAGGGTGAAGGTTCTACCGTAAAGGTAAGGACGAAAATGTTTGACGGCATAAACGACTGCTAAGAATTCTTTTTCGGACACCGAGTAATTGATTTCGGCCTTTTGTAACACCCTCGATGCATGCGCGATTGGTAAATCCTCGCCATCTTTGTCTTGACTGTGTATTGCTCCTATTGCATACTTTGAAGCGTCGGTTGTTAGGATGAAGGGTTTTTCGAAGTCTGGATACTGCAGTATCGGTTCTCGACACAGACTATCGCGTGGTGTTTTGAACGCAAATCGACGTTCTGCTGTCCATAGGAAAGGGCTATTCTTCTTTAGCAAATTATTAATAGGTCTAGCAATTTTTGAAAGGTTAGGAATGAATCTTCGGTAGTAGCTTATCAAGCCTGAAAATTGTTTGATCTGTTTAGGATTCTTGGGAACTGGGTAGTTTTTTATTGCTGATATCTTCTCCGGATTAGGTTTCAATCCATTTTGAGTGATGACGTGACCTAGGTATGCTACTTATTTACGCAGAAATTCACATTTATCTGGCTGCAGGGTTAGTCCTGCATCAGATAATCTCTTCATGAGTTTCCGAAATTTGGTTTCGTGCTCCTCCAAGGATCGGGAGTAAATGACTATATCATCCAAATAGACAAACATATCTGTACCCTGTAATCCCAATAGAACCTGATCTATTAGACGTTGAAAGGTGGATGGGGCATTTTTTAAGCCAAATGGCATTCTAGTATATTCGAAATGGCCGTAAGGAGTCGAAAAAGCGGTCTTTGCGCTGTGATCGGGATCCATTGGAATTTGGTGGAACCCGGAAGCCAGGTCGAACGTTGAGAAATATTTTGCGGAACCCAGCTGATCTAGGATATCGACGATATTTGGTAGCGGATAAGCGTCGCCAATGGTTTTTTCGTTCAGTTTCCGGAAGTCAATGACCATTCGCCACTTCTTTTCGCCGCTAGCATCTGATTTCTTGGGGATGATCCAGACCGGAGAATTATAAGGAGATGAAGAATGTGTGATAATGTTCTGATCAAGGAGTTTGGTCACTTGTTTTTGTATTTCGTCTTTGTGTACTCTTGGGTGTCTGTATTGTTTGGTATGAATTGTTGCGTCATTGGTAGTAGGGATCGTATGGCTGACTAAGTTTGTATGTCCCAGGGTGTCACCCGGGAGGAAAAATAAATGATTGAATTCGATAGCAAGATTAACTATTAATTGTTTTTCTTCGTCGTTCAAATGATCCAATCGTAACTTTTCTTTCAAAATCTCAAGGCGTCTCGAATCGTAATTTGGGGATGTGGGAAGAACGCGATTCTCGATCCTCTTTTTTTTTTTCGTGTAAGACCTGTGCTAGTAAGACCTGTCCGCTGCTTGCAGTACTTGTATGCGTTGGGTGTGTTTTTGCACTGAGCGTGGCGGTGCTCGCGAGTTCATCAACTTCTTCTAGTGTTACGACTGGTCTTCTTATTTCCACAGCTGATTCTTCGGAATTTATTGCATAAACGTAAGCAAACCCTTGTTGGTTGGTAACCAGGGCCTGTCCCAGGAATATGTTAGCGCCTACTTCCAACTGTTCTTTGAATCCCGTTTTTACCGAGGGATTCGAAATTTTTAGTGCAATCACCGGAGCCGTTCGTGGTAGTATCAATATGTAGTATTCGTTAAGGAGTTTAAATGGTTTGCTAGTATTGTTCGGTATTATTTTTTCTGTATCGAAAGATATCGTTGCATTTTCGTTCCGTGAAAATATCGATCCTAAGATTCCGTCTTCTTGTATCGGAAACAGATCGTCGATTATATGGAATATATGAAGGTTGTCACCGATTCGAATGCTAGTTGTTCCTACTACTTTTATTGGCTCATGTATAGCACTGGTAACGTGGATCTGACCTTCGAGTAATTTACACGGAACATGCGGATGTATTGCTCCGAGTTTAATTATGTTTACATCAGCACCGGTGTCAACTATAAATGTGCTGGGTTGTCGTGTGAGTTCACCGGTGGTTATTCGAACCTTCGGTGTTTGTGTGACAGATGTTATGAGGATACGTGGTGGTGTTTTTGTGTTGGTTTTATGCTTGTTAAAGGGAATAACGCCGGTTTCGCGAGAGATAAGGTAGTTGTTTTTGAAACAGATAGTCGCCTTTTCCGAACGTAAAAAGTCTGCACTCAGTATACCATCTTCGATGATAGGGAAGGAGTTATCGACAAGATGGAATTCGTGGCGTGTATCAGCTAACTCGATGTAGAGACTTCCTATTGTTCTGATGGATTCTTCCGTTATCCCTGAAATCTGTCTAATGTCCGTCTTTGTGACGTGGACTCTTGGGTCGATTTCATCGATTTTTAACAAATTAATATTAGCGCCAGTATCTATTATTAGTGTCACGTACCCATTCAAAGACTGCGGGCATTGTGTTCGAATCTGTGGAGGGCCAGATTCTATTTGTACGGAGCTGACGTTTGGTTTGGACGCTGCTCCGGTTTGAGGGAGGCTTTGCTTCGTATGAAACTTCCGGGTGGACGCCTGTGTCGCAATTCTCGTTCGAGTAGTCTTGTCTTACGTAATCAACCCTGAAGTTCGATCGTGAAGGAGTTGGTGTGTTATACTGTTGTGGGCGTTGACTGTCGCTTCGCATCTGGTCTAAAGGTTGGTTTGTCGGGTCTCTTGCTCGATATTGGGTATTGGGATTGTTCTGTTGTTGACGATTAGTGTTATTTTGGAAAACTCTTGAATCTTGGTGGATTTTTGGATTCTGGGGATATTGGGACCGATTTGAGCGGCACTTGTCGTTTGAGTGGCCTTTGCGACCACACTGCGTGCAAGTTGTGTTGTTGCGCTGCCTCGTTCTGCACTCTTCTATACTATGACCTGCCTTCTTGCAGTATCTACACACTACTAATACGGAAGGTTGTTCAGGAAAATATTTATCGATATAATCGGTTAATTTACATATACTACATTTTATATGGTTTTGTATTCCGTAGTTAGTATCACGGTATGAGGCTAGTTTAAGTCTATCTGATAATAGTTTTTCAGTCTTGGTGGCCGTGTCTACAGCCATCTGTAGGGTTTGTGGATTCTCATGAGCTACTCTTATTTCTAATTCGTCTAGTAATCCTTTGATAAATCTTAGTCTTGCGGTCTCTTTGATATTTTTCTTTAGCACTTGAGCATCACTGATAGATTCTGAGGCATCTATTGATTCGCACGCTTGTCTTAACAGATGTTTTATTCTAGCACCGTAATCTAGAACGCTCTCGTTTCGCCTCTGTGCCGATTGTGCGAGGTCTAGCTGGATATCTGGGAGGTGTTGTTTAGACGCGTAGGCCTGTTTTAGGCAGTCTAGGGAATCTCGAAGAGAATCCGGATTATCTGACTCTTTATATTTACTCGCGTCGCCTTCGATTTTCGTGCGAACGAGTGTGGAGAATAAATTCAGTTCTCTGGCTAAGACAGCTTGTTTTGCGAATTCTACTTTAGTTATGAATTTGAATACGGGCATATTAGTGCCATTGAACGTGGGAATCAGAGCCAATGCATCTTTAAGAGGCAGGTGCGGAAAAGTGCTTTCGGTGGCCATGTTGTAAATTTTAATCTAGGATTTGTCGACTTACAAAGTGAAGATGAAGAAAAGGAATGGAAGAAAATGTTGCATTCTTCCGTGAGGATGTTGGTCCAGCGATTTCGTGTCTGTAGGCGGTGATGACGTCGGTGTGCGTTGTGTTGTACTAGAAGTCGTGAAGAATGAAGATGTCGTCGTAGTAGCAGCAGGAAATAGTTTTTCAGCAATATCAATTTGGAGATGGGGATTTGTCTGTGACGTTCGTGTGAATCAGAGATCGTTGATTGCGTTAACGTAGAATATGGCTTTCAGAGTGTCTTCAACACTATCACACAGTGGTATTACTTTTGTATTAACATCACTGAGCTTGCACACTTCGGAACCGGTCTATCAGATGGCACTTTATGCGTAGCACACACGTAAAATTGTACCACTGGATTTCCGGAAAGCGAAGGCCACCGCTGCCACCAATGTTACGTCCGTGAGTAGAGTTACTCCTGAGCGGTAAGAGTAAAGTGGTTGGCTTCGCTTTTACGTTCCAGGTCAACCGGAAATCAGGATGAGGATTGAATAACGTAGGGTTTGTTAGAGATATTACTTATATATTTATTTCGAGGAAGCTCAGATGGCGGTAAAAACGAAGTGTGCTGTATGAAGCTATGTAAAAAGTCTAGATGTGACGTTGTTGAAAGTTAGAATAGGAGTGTCCCTCGAGACGTGAAACGTACGGGTGCAGAAAAGGTGTGACAATGCTAGGACTAGGGAATGGAATTTGATGAGTAAGCGTGATAATGAATAGCGTGAGACTACGTACAGATAAGAGGACAGGACAGAGACCATGAGATTAATGTAAGAATTGTGGGAGAGTTAGCGAGTAGGAAAAATAGAGAGAAGTGGTATGCTGGACGTAACACCTACAAGGTTTTCCTCTGAATTTTTGCGTTAACGAAATCTTCAATGATTTTAGTGTAATCGATACTGTCTAGAACAGCACTTTCAATGCAGCAAATAGACAGCCTTGATAGTCTATCATTTTGCATACAAATGCTATATTCATTTTTTATGAAAGCAAGCTTCGAAAAGAAACGTTCCGATTCACAGTTTGCAATAGGAATTGACAAATGAAATCTTAAAATGATGAACGTATTTGGAAAAAGAGATATTAAATCCTTATCGATTATCATTTTAAATAAACTTCCGGGATAAAGATCGGTGTTCCGCAATGCTTCCGCTTTGAAAACCGATTGAAAAAAGTCAAGCTCATCTATGAAGGACTCATCTATATCCTGTGTATACATATCGATCAACTTTTGAGCGTATGTCTTCAAATGTGCCTTAGCCATCTCGGGAAAATCAGTGGTAAATAATCCGGAAAGATCTGCGACATGTTAATAGGCAGCAAATCGTCGATCGAATTCGCCAGACACCTTATCTATTATAGATAAATGAGTCTCAATTCGAAATTTGTCAGCAGCTATCAAAAATCGTGTAGGCTCGCTCGTCTGACTGTCGGGATATTTTGCCTGTGAGATAGATCGTTTGGACGTGTATTCGGGACTAACGAACGTACTCAATTTCTTCGCATTTTCTTCATAATACGTAATTTTATCACGTTTTTCTGAAACGGTGTCCCTCAGACCACGCAACAAACTTACACCTGTTTTCAAATTCAAACCAGGTTTTTGCAGTACTTTACTTACTGCGTAAAACTTTTCTAAAAGTTCATTCCATAAAACCGCCAGGAATGCCGTTTCCAATTTAGTGAGCGTTTTCGCTAAGGAACCACTTTCGAGTTTAGTATCATGCCTCTGGTTTTCATCGTCTCGGATCTCAATAAAGGCTTCATATACGAGATTATAATTTTCGTGGAGAGATTTTGTCGCATTCCCTCACGAGGACCATCTCGTTTGCGATACAGGTTTCAAAGTTAAATGCTCCGTATACGGGTTATTAATTTTAGTTGTTAATACAGTCCAACGATGGGTAAAACCCGAAAAAAAAGCATACAATTTTTGCAAAAACATAAAAAACTTTGTGGACTCTCCGCATGATTCAGCACTACTCTGGCCAACTAAGTTCAATGAATGAGCAGCGCATGGTACGTAAAATGCTAGTTGGTTTACTTTGCAAATTTCTGCTTGTATTCCGTTATACTTTCCTGACATGTTAGCTGCGTTATCATACGATTGCCCACGGCAATTTTTTATTTCAATTCCGAGTTCTTGAAGGAATAACAATACACGACTCGCGAGGAATGTCCCGGTATGACTAAATATCGGAGGAAAAGATATAAAGCTTTCGTGAACCGCTCCAGCATGACAATATCGAATTACTACCGAAAGCTGATCAACATGACTCAAGTCAGAGGTCGAATCAACTATAAGACCGTAGTATTTTGTTCCTTTAATCCGTTTGACAATTTCTTCAAGGGTGCGTTTTCCAAGAATCTCAATAAATTCTTCACATATCGTCTTCGATAAGTATGATACATTTCCACTGCCTTTGTTGCCATACTTTTCTATGTGAGCTTTCAAAAATGGGTCAAACTCGGAGATGATTTCAAGCGATCCTAAGAAATTACCATTGTGTCTTGACCCAAATTTTTCATCATCGTCACGAAATGGCAAGCCTCTGCTGGCAAGATATTTCACGACAGTGACGACGCGCTTCAAAACATTCGTCCAATACTCGTGTTCAGTGAGTAGAGCGGAAGTCATTGACGAATCTATATGACGGCGTGGATCTCTGCGATGTAACCACGTCAACTGATTATTTCGATGTTCGGGACTATTTTCATGAGATGCCGTCTCTTCTTCGGCAGATTTCCAATCAGAAAATGCTGAGTCATCAAAAGAACTGGTTTAAGTACAACAATTTATAAACAAAACAATAAACGTTTCCAGATGTTGGTAAATACATTAACCACGTTCGAAGAATGTTTTCACCATTGCTCATTGTTTTTGAAAACAATGTTCCGAATAATTTTCATTTTTATTTTTTTCCCACTCGAACTGATGCCCCATATGCCCCATTTATATCGATGTTTTGGAAGAAGCTCGGTGATTTTTCGATACACATTGTACGAAAATCATCATTTATTAGTAGTATAGATACGAGAGTTCAAAATCAAAAAATGGCAGCGTGCGGGCTCCCTCCCACCGCCCTCCCGGGCAGCCGGTATGTTACCCCCACTATAGCAAGCCTTTCCCAATGACGTCACCAGTATAATCGCCATTTTAATTTAGCCGGATGAGCAGCCATTTTGATTTTTGCTCAGCTGGATGAGCAGCCATTTTGATTTAACCGGATGAGCAGCCATTTTGATTTTTGCTTAGCCGGATGAGAAGCCATTTTGATTTAGCTGGATGAGCGGCCATTTTGATTTTTCATCGTCCGACAGTTTGATAATATGATTTTCGCTATGACGTCACCAGTATAATCGCTAGATTTTGCCGTCTGACGAGCAGCCATTCAGACAGCGGCCACTTTGATTTTTTCCTAGTTTTGCCGTGTGACGAACTGCCATTTTGATGGCGGCCATTTTGATTTTTTATGACGTCACTAGTATAATCGACCGATTTTGCCGTCTGACGAGCAGCTATTCAGACAGCGGCCATTTTGATTTTTGCTTAGCCGGATGAGGAGCCATTTTGATTTTTTATCGTCAGACAGTTTGATAATGTGATTTATTTCTTGGTCGGATGAATAGCCATTCTGATTTTTCGCCGTTACCCGTAAACTTTCGCGCTAATAGTTTGCCCCAGGCGAAAAATAATATTTTCCACGTACTTCGAATACATTCTTTTGCGTTAATCGACCGGCTGGCGACATCGCAATTGGATAGACAGGGAATGTTGATGACGATCCGTAAACTTTCACGCTCATAGTTTACCCCCAGGGCGAAAATAATATTTCCGATGTACCATTTTGATTTTTCACCGTTACCCGTAAACTTCCGCGCTAACAGTTTACCCCCTCGATTTTTCGCCGTTACCCGTAAACTTTCGCGCTAATAGTTTGCCCCAGGCGAAAAATAATATTTTCCACGTACTTCGAATACATTCTTTTGCGTTAATCAACCGGCTGGCGACATCGCAATTGGATAGACAGGGAATGTTGATGACGATCCGTAAACTTTCACGCTAATAGTTTACCCCCAGGGCGAAAATTTTACATTCGAAAAATATTAATGGAATTTTTGTAGTTATATATACAGGGTGTCCCTAAATTGCCTCCCACGGACTAGCCAGCATAATACCTCGTTAAAATCCAACCGAGAATTTCTTTTCCGGAAGCTCGTCCGACGCATAGTTTTGGAATTATAAGCGATAGCGTTAGGCCAATTAGAGTGCACCATTTCATCCAGATTTGCCGCCACGGAAATTGCTGTTTTGTTCGTCTGGGTAAATTATTATTATTCGTTTACGAATCAAATATCGGCACCTCCCCTCTCTCGCTGCTTTACCCCTTTTCGGGCGCTGACCTCGGTATTGTTGCCGAGGCACACGCTGCTGGCCGCACATCCATGGGCGCACACTTGTGTGGGTAAACAGAAGCGCATCCTCAAGCATAAGGGGTGCAGCAGCGAGAGAGGGGAGGTGCCGATATCTAATTCGTAAACGAATAATAATAATTCACCCAGACGAACAGAACAGCAATTTCCGTGGCGGCAAATCTAGATGAAATGGCGCGCTCTGATTAGCCTAGCGCTATCGCTTATAATTCAAAAACTATGCGTCGGACGAGCTTCCGGAAAAGAAATTCTCGGTTGGATTTTAACGAGGTATCATGCTGGCTAGTCCGTGGGAGGCAATTTAGGGACACCCTGTATATATATATATATATTATATATATTTTATATATTGTATATTATATATTATATATATTATATATATTATATATATATATATATATATATATATATAATATATTATATATATTATATATATTATACTAGCTGACCCGGCCACGCGTTGCTGTGGCTAAAGTTTTTGTTATATTACATTATAGTAAACAATCTAAGAGGAACAATAAGAAAACATCAGTCACGGAGTCCACTATGCTTTTTCACACAGATGGTATTTGTAAAAAAATATGGTGATCTCCTTATTTGACTTTCTACTACTATAACCCTTTAGTACAATGAAATTATTTACGAACAAAGACGAAAATGTTGATGTTGGTATACAAATTCACTGGATTGAGATTTGAAGGGGAAGTACGTTGAACACAATTAATTAAAATGTTCTTACACTTGATATTAAGCATAAATCAGTAGGTACGTAATAAAAATTTATCAGATTTATTATTTCCATTTACTTTTATAACAAATATAAGTATATTACAGTATAATACAGTAAATAACATGTGACGCTTAAACTCATGAATGAGGTAGGCAAGGCAGACAGTTTTAAACTTTTAAACATTAATATCTATTTTTTTGAATTATAAATACTTTCAATTTCAATTTAATTTAACACCAATCGGTGCACAATGTTTTTGGTTAACCTGTCTTTAGCTAACACAAATAGATTCGACGGTTTCCCAACACGTGAACACGCAACATATAGTTGCCCATGAGAAAAACATGGATTTTCCAAATCTAAACCACAAATGGACATTGTTTGACCTTGAGATTTATTTATAGACATGGCGAAAGCTAAACGAATTGGAAACTGTAGCCTTTTGAAGGGTATGGTAGAATCTGATGGTATCATCGGAATACGTGGCAACAGGACCACTTTTCCTTTAAACTTCCCAGCCAAAATGGTTGCTTCAAGAATGTTTCCGGTGATCTTTTTGATGACCAAACGCGTACCGTTACATAATTGAGGTGGATTCAAATTACGGAGGAGAATAATAGGGGAACCAATCTTTAATCGAAGATTATGTGGTGGCATTCCAGGGATATCTAATGAATTTAAAAATTCAATCGGAAAATTTACACTTTCATTTTCATCAACAACAGTATCGATTGATTTAAAAGACATCAGATCGCCTGGTAACAACTGTTGTATCTGGAAGTTAATTTCGTCAACATCAACGTTTTTGGCTGTCAAAATCGCCCGTTGACTAAGCCATTCATGATTCAAATAATTATTCTGTATATCCGGGAAAATACTCTGAATCAATTCATTTTTATCCTGAACAACAGTGCAAAAATTGTCTGGTAGTTTAATGCATTGCGTATTTGGTTGCAGTTCTATTTTACCGTTCCCAATATCTAGTAGTTGTTCAGAAAATATTTGTGCTGATGGATCATTTTGCAATTGTACTCGCATATTTATGGTCAATCGAAGTGTTTCAACACTTCGCCATAAGAATGATTGTTTCAAACATGCATTAATCTCATCCGCGAAAGTAGAGCGAGGTATAACCGGTAAGGTCTGCCGGAAGTCACCAGACAAAAGTAAGATAGCACCACCGAAAAGTTTATTATTGCTGTTTAAATCTTGCATAGTTCTGTTGAATGCTTCAAGTGAATATTTGTGTGCCATTGTGCACTCATCCCAAATTATTATAGAACTCTTCCGCAACACTGTAGCTATTCCACTATTCTTTTTGATGTTACACATTGCATCTGGTTTATTATGAACGTCCAATGGCAGCTTGAATGTTGAATGTGCTGTTCGCCCACCATCCAGTAAAATAGCCGCAATGCCTGACGATGCTACTGCTAATGCGATTTTTTGTTGCGACCGTATTTTGGCAAGAATCAACGATATTAAAAATGTCTTACCGGTTCCACCGGGTGCATCCAAGAAAAAAAAACCGCCTTGTTCAGCAGCAACAGCCAGCATAATTCGATCATAAATAATTTTTTGTTCTGCTGTCAGTAATGGTTCACTGTTCATGATAATTGTTGCTAAACTTCCATGGTCATATTGATTTTCTCGTTGTAAATCGGTATTGACTAAGTCGGTGGCTGGACGATTAGGTGATGGCATACCATAATGATTAAGTGGTAAATTTGAAATAAGAACACATAAATCCTCGATCAAGACCAATGCTTCATTGTACATCTCTGGTGTATAATCTATGTTTTGGCATTGATTTGTTTGTCTAATTCGGTGCAAGATGTCTTCTGTCATACAATTTTTATATTTTTCCCACAAAGTTTGTGCTTGCGAGGGATAACATGTCGTCAAAATAATTGCAAACAACTGACGAATGTTATTCGGTGTTGATGTCAACGCAGCATCAGCAAGCGTTAAGTCCCAATGGTTATCGTCTTCTAGCAATTGCAGTTCACGACATGCATCCTGGTATGTATTAAATACTCGACCATTAACTGTTCGTAAAAATTCAAAAGACGTTGGTCCGGGAACATTCACCAATAACAAACGTAAATAGAAGCACTCACGTTGCTTTGGATGTACCGTGTAAAGTCTCCCCAATGTCTTAGCTTTGAATATGCCTGTAATGGAAGGATGTGGTTTTCCTTGTTTCCGTGGCTCCCATTTTTTACTGGATTTGTTCCATGTGAAATAACGTGGAACATCACCATACACCAATGTCTTCGCGAATTGGCCAAAAACATCAGGTTTTTGACACAATGTAAAAAATTCAGTTAGAGTCGTTTTCGGAGCTTCGAACGCTCTTTGGAGAACATTTTCTTCAGTGAAGTATACACGTTGACCGTTTTCAAGATGTATTGCCAGATGTTGGACAGCAGGATCTCTTTCGTGGATGGGAAAGCTGAGAATATGCCAAATAGCTTCATTGCTGCTAATGTATCTGCCCATTTGGTATCGTGCTATTTCGTCATTTTTATTTATGTTTTGTACTTCAAATATGGCCAAATCACTGCCTTTGTTTACATATTTACAAATATACTTGATTGATTTAACAGAACTGCAAAGCTCAACATTGATATGAGCTTTGTAAGTTTTTGAAAGTAGTGGTGAGTATGGTACCACCCACTGATTATCAAACTCAACTTGATTTGGAAAGTTCGGCAGTCGCATTGTAAATGTATGGCCACCATTCTCAGTACTTCTGCGGCGATACATTGGATAACCATCAATATCCGTGATCGTGTCATTCGTATGCGGCTTTGGGAAGTTTTTTTTACATTTTCCATTTTCCATGCACGGCGACGTCATGTTGAAAGCACCGCATGGCCCATGGATCATGTGTTATGTGACAATATCAAATAATTCTTGATCAATTAATGGGTCTGGAATTTCGGCTGAAATTATTTGATCGATTTCTTCAGGACGGATTCTATCTTTAAGCCAAACCAAAATGTGGGCATGAGGCAAACCTCGCTTTTGCCACTCTATCGTATACAGCCAACAACGTGTGATACCAAAAATTGAATATTTAACAATAAAATCAATTAAGGATTTCAATTTTTGTTTAAACACACGTGCAGTTAAATCATGACGATGAATGGCTTGTTGTCCTGGCAATAGTAAAGTTTGTATCTCTTCCCAATTCGGATTACATGTGAATGTAATGAATAAATCCGGTCGGCCGTAATGACGTACGTAAGTCATCGCATCTTGTATGTATTCCTGCATGTTCCGTGGACTGCCGATGTAGCTTGAAGGTAAAATGAAAGCATTACCGATGTCATTGGGATTTAAATTTCCATCGATGTTTCCAGCAACAGCATCTCGTAAGTGAATATATTCTTCCGATCGTAGTTTTGTCTGGTTGAATCGAAGGAATCGCAAGCGTTCGCTTTCGACCTTAGCATACATATCAACAATGTATTGATGGAACAGCTGACGATATCGAAGGATATAATTGTCTTGATGTTGTCTAACCATTATTCGGTGTGCGTAGTAGTTCATTGAGCTAACTTTATTATTTCTGTAATCACCTAAAAAAATAAAAAATAAAATGCAATACGAAATTAAAATCTATACATACAGTAAGAAAGTAAATAGATAATTGTCAAATTTACCGGTATTTGGATCATACTGTTTGATATTAAGGTGATATTCATCTTGTCCTTGCCAAAATATCAATGGATATTGTAGTGCGTCATATGAACGGTGTAGATCCGAAATCGTACTAACAGTGTTGTCTCGCCGTGTAATTTTTATAGATCTTTTGTCGACTGGATCACCAACCATGATAACAGCAACCTCATCAACAGTTGGAGCGTTGAATCTACCAGCATGTTCACCTAATGGTACTTTGTCGGCTTTTATGACGATTTGATAATTGTCATTTTGCAGTCGTGGCGAAACTCTTTTGATCAATTGAATTAGTTGATTGTGATCTTCGAAAAAATTTTCCAATAATATCACAATTGCTCTTTCCTCTGCTTGTTCAATAAAATTATACAGGCACCGAGTCGTCACGCGCTCTTCACAATCGCCCATAAAATAAATTTGAAGAAATTTCGGATTGTTATCAGGCATTGGCATCAGTGATCCGATTTTATGGTACACCTGGCCTTGAATTTTGAATGTAGTTTCAAAATTACGTCCATCGGATGCACGATCGCAAATTTTAGTTGCCCCAAATGACGTCATTTGGAAGCAAGAATTAAATTTGCGTATCTTACGCAAAAATAATTTGGAATCATCTGAATTGCCAGTAAGAAGGGATAATAAAGGCTCCGGCGGAACGGGTAGAGGTGACAGCACAACTTTTCCTGATGCGCAGCACATGCCGGCTGCTTCATTCCGAAATTTCAATGCCTGACAATATTGACATACTTTATCCATTCCACCGATAGCAATTTTTGAATGCGCTGAGTAGTTAATATCTGGTGCATATTCAAAGGCAAGCCGAACGAATGATGCACGTGTTAATGAGCGGCTGATCCGTTGCCTTTGTCGATCTAGTACTCGTACTGTAGCTATGTTTCGTTCTCGTGCCGCTCTTTTTCTCGTAATATTCTGTTGCAGACGTTCGTCACGCTGTTCTTGAGATTCTTGTGCACGACTTTCTGCAGTCCTGATTCTTTGAGCTGCATTTCTTGTTTTGATTTGTTCTAGTAATTGCTGAGCTCTTTCAACACATTTGCGTCGTGACCCTTTGCTGCTCGCGTTGTTGAGGTTAGATTTTTTCGGTGGCATTTGACTGAAAATAATAATTTAATCGTTTAAATATTAGAAAGAGGAACTGAAAAACATGTTATCATAGCACATTGAAATAATAAGTGCAAAAGTAATTTTCAATGGAGGTTAAATAAAAATAATATAAAAATTTTTGTACAATTATTGAAAAAGTGTGGGAAGCTTTGTGCCATTTTGTCATTGATATATTAATTAACTTTTATAAAACTATGTGGTATTACTTACATGTATAAATTGAAATTATTGTTCCTGTGCTCCTACTGTGGCTATGTCTCATTCTCCTGCTGCTCTTGTTCTTATGATATTCTCTTGAAGACGTTCGTTACACTGTTCTTGAGATTGTTGTGCATGACCTTCTGCTGTCCTGATTCTTTGAGCTGGATTTCTTGATTCGATTTGTTCTGCCAACTGATGGGCTCTTTTAATACGTTTGCGTCGTGCCTCTAACACGTGGTAATTATGCTGTTAAAATGTAGCTTAAATGACACGTTCGTAGATTTACCATAGCAGCGCCATCTATTGATTACTTACTCAACCCAGTCGAAAGGTATCGACATCTGTTAGAATCATTCGGAGTTAACAGATAATTGTGACTGTCGAATAATAACAGACAAATAATTAGCAATAAATTAAAATTGCGACTATAATTTGAGATTTAAACTATCCTATCTCTCAAGTTGGATCGAACTGCACATGGTGTGCGTATTTTATTATAATCGGTTAAGTGGTTTAGGAGTCCATTGAGGACAAACATCGTGACACGAGATTTATATATATTAAGATATATATATATATATATATATATATATATATATATATATATATATATATATATATATATATATATTGTAACGTTCTAGACGTTACGTTAATAAAATATGGATCCGCGAGTTTACTCATTAAGTCAAAGAAATCAAGAGCGTGAATAAAATATTGTGAAAATGCTTTTAATGCGTAATATGTGTTTCTCGTTTAAAGTCTGAAACAAGACTGTTTTCGCAATAATGTTGGTTGGCGCAGCAACCTTATTCTTTTTAAAGACATAAGAGGTTTATAAACGTCTTTTATCTATGCTGACTACTAGATCATTAAAGAGGGAGCAAAACGGGTGATTTCACCCTTTGTAACAATATATATATATATATATATATATATATATATATATATATTTCGAATTACAGTTACACCTAGTTTTAAGCAAAGCTGGGGATGTTCGCCACAATGAGATAGGTTGGGAATGTTGATGGCGATTCGTAAACTTTCACGCTAATAGTTTTACTCCCTAGAGCGAAAAATAATATTTTTAACATACTTCGAATACACTCTTTTGTGTTAATTGACCGGATGGTGATGCCGAAATTAGATAGGCCGGGAATGTTTACCACAATTAGATAGGTCGGGGAAATGTTGATGACAATCCATAAACTTTCACGTCAATAGTTTGCTTTGACTAGCACTCTCCCAAGTTCTTACGATCTATCCGCATATATTAACTCAACGCATCCGATGCAGACTCATCAGTCTTACACGATACGTGCAAGTCAAAAGTTCATCAAAGTTCTGCAAATATCAGCGTTAAAGTCATGGCCGCTGAAACATACTCATATATCGTCAAAACGATGGAGAACGCGCACGATTTGTTGGGCGAGCTGCATCCCCAGCAGGAGAAAGATGACATCTTCCAGCATTGGATTGACGTTGGAATGGGAAATCTCCAATTTCTGCGTGATGTTTCCAAGCGACCGAGAACGAGCATAGGTGCGAAACTGCAAATTCAGCACACAATCACGCTCGTACAATCCTGGATAGCAAAGATTCGGCAACAGCTGAGGCAGCGACAGCAGCGGCGACAGCAGCAGCAGCACGCCGCGCCGCGCCGTAGTAATTGGCGCGAACATCGGTGGCACTGCGAGCGTGCAGTGGGACAAAGTTGAAAGTGCTTTCGCCAACCGGATCCGAACGGGAGTTGTAACGAATCTCGGGCATAAAAATTTGGACACCTTTTTCGACGACGCGCAACGGATTATCGTTAAGCGATTGAGGCTGGTATTGCGCGCGGAGGGTAATGTCAAGGTTAACCTCACATTATCGTGATAAATCCGAAAACATAAAGCACAAGGGGATTGCGGAAGAAGTTAAAAGCTTCAACACCGCCAGCATCGCGATCCTCCCCTCGAGCGATATCGACGGTTGGTTTACACACACAAGGGTCGATCTACTTGTGAAGGTTGAGAATTTTGAACAACGCGATTCTGGGTGGAGCATGATCGAGATCCTCAATACTGCTGTAAATATCAGCCGGTACCAGCCTCTCGCTGCGGGACTTTCGACATTCGTTGAGCTGCCCAAGGACATTCAGCGGAAGAGAGCGTTGGTGAACGTGAAAAACAAAGATGAAAGATGTCTTCTCTGGTCCATCACTGCAGCACGCCACCCGACCAACACCAACACCGATAGGACTCTCCATTATCGCCGCTTTATCTCCGAGTTGGACCGTACAGGTATCAAATTCCCTGCTACTCTACATGATGTGAAAAAGCTTGAGAGATTGAATAATTTGCAAATCAATGTATATCGGATAGAATCTCAAACTTTTTCAGATCATGCAAAATCAAATAACAGCGTCATCGTGCCAATTTATTTGAGCGATCATTTGACTACCGCGAACTTTGACACGATTCATCTTCTGATGGTTGGAAGTAACCCAGAAATTGATATGGCTCGCGAGTTAACACTGAGATTCCACTTTGCTTGGATTAAAGATCTTTCGGGATTGGTGAGCAAACAATTGTCTGATCATAATGGTCAACTATTTTTATGCGACAGATGTTGTGCCACTTTACCGTGAAACATGCCTACGATAATGATTGGCAAGATTCTATTATGCTGAATAAAGTACGCATGGAATTTCCCGAGTCGACGGATTTAGCATTTTCAAATTTTCGGAACAAGGGTATCGTCCCGTTTGTCGTTTACGCCGATCTCGAATGCAAATTAGAGTCTATACCGATTGACGAATTCCAAAATCACGTTTCAACCCGTGAAACACGTGAATTTCAAAAGCATATCCCGCACAGTGTAGCGTACTATGTGCATTGCGCGTACGATGAGACTTTATCGGAGTTCCACAGTAAACGTGGCGTTGATTGCACAGATTGGTTCATGCAGCAGCTCAAAGATTTATCGATTAAAGTAGAGTCACGCGTCAAAAACATAATTCCGATGGAGTCTCTTACCCAAGTGCAACACGATCGCCACATGCGCGTAAAGAATTGCTACATTTGCGAAAAGCCGTTTACCCCTGAGGAGAAAAAGTGCCACGACCACTGTCACTTCACGGGTAAATATCGTGGTCCTGCTCATAATCGGTGTAATTTGAATTTCAGAGAGTCGCACACAATTCCAATAGTTTTCCACAATTTGTCCGGTTACTATTCTCACTTTTTAATAAAATCCCTCGCGTCAACTTTTTCCGGTGAAATTACCTTGCTACCCGTAAATAAGGAAAAATATATATCCTTCACAAAACGCGTTGATGGGACGATGATGCACTTGAGATTTATCGGTTCGTTTCGATTTATGGCTAGCAGCATCGATAAACTTTCCAAATATTTGAATGATGCAGACAAGCCCATAACACGTAAATTTTATAATAATCCGACTCAGTTCAGTTTGATGACCCGCAAAGGCGTTTTTCCCTATGAATACGTCGATTGTTGGGGGAAACTCGATGAACCGCGATTACCTGCAAAGAAGCATTTCTACTCGCACCCCTGTGATGCAAATATTTCAGACGCCGATTACGAGCACGCTAAAAATGTTTGGGGGGAATTTCATTTAGAGTCATTGGGCGGCTATTCTGATTTATATTTGAAGACCGATGTTCTTTTGCTTGCCGATATTTTCAAACATTTTCGCGCTAGCTGCTTCAAAAAAGTACGATTTAGATCCGTTGCACTACTACACTGCACCGGGACTTGCTGTTGACGCGATGCTCAAACATACCAATGTAACTTTGCAACTTTTAGACAACCCTGAAATGGTGTTATTTATTGAAACAGCCATTCGAGGCGGCGTAGCGCAATGTTCTAATCGACACGCTCGGGCCAATAATAGATTCATGGAAACAGATTTTGATCCAAACAAAGCGGAATCGTATCTCACGTATTTTGACGTGAATAACCTGTACGGAGCGGCTATGAGCGTGCATTTCCCGGTCGGCTCGTACGAGTGGGAGTATCAGCACATCGATATAACAAACCATCCGGACGATTCGCCGATCGGTTACTTTCTGGAGGTAGATTTGGACTATCCTGCAGAACTCCACGAGGATCACAAAGACTTGCCTCTTTGTCCCGAGCATTTTACTCCTCCAGGTGGTAAAAACACCAAACTCGCGACCACCCTCCACCCCAAAACAAAGTATATATTGCAGTATAGAAATTTGAAGCAGTGTTTGAGTTTAGGATTGAAAGTAACGAAAGTGCACAGAGTATTAAAGTTTGCACAATCTCCATGGCTCGAACCTTACATCACGCTCAACACGGACATGCGCAATTAGTCTAGGAATGAATTTGAGAAAAACTTTTACAAACTCATGAATGACGCGGTGTTCGGCAAGACTATGGAAAACGTGAGAAATCATGAAGATGTAAAATTGGTCACAAAATGGGAGGGACGAGGTGGTGCTAGAGCGCTTATTGCCACGGCAAACTTTCACAGCTGCACCGTACTTGGCGCTGAGATGGTCATCATTGAAATGAATTGCGTCAAAGTTCACTTCGCTAAACCTATTTACGTCGGTGCATCGATTCTAGATCTGTCAAAAATCATTCTTTACGATTTCCACTATAATTATGTGAAATCCAACTTTTCGAACAGCGAGGTCAAATTGTTGTATACCGACACAGACAGCTTTATTTATCAATTTAACGTATCGAACATCTACGATATCATCAAACGTGATGTGGATACAATGTTTGATACCTCTGACTATCCGCCCGACAATGTGTATGGCATTACGCTTGAAAACAAGAAACGACTAGGGCTAGTGAAGGATGAAAATAATGGTAAAATTATGACAGAGTTTGTGAGACTGCGAGCACAGCTGTACACATTTACTACGATGGGCGGGGATGGGGAAAAAGTGAGTGAGCGCGCCAAGGGTGTAAAAAATTCTTTAATAAATAGCATCACGTTTAATGATTATAAGCGCTGTCTGATGGCTTACCAAGAGTTGACCCTCCCCCAGTGTTTGATACGAAATAAGAAACATGAAGTAAGCACGATCGTACAAAAAAAATTAGCTCTCAGTTGGCAGAATGACAACCGGCAATTGATACCTGGACAGACCGACACCCTACCTTGGGGGTTTGTCCAAGCCCCCCAATAGCTATAGGATAAAACTGTAGACGTAGAATTATTGTGAATATTTACGTTTGACGCCTCGGGCGATCCGTCATCATGCGGAAACGATATTCGAATGGATTTGAAAATGTGAATTCATATACTTAACATTTATTTATTTATTCATTTATTTATTTATTCACTAATAATATATTGAGAAATTATTCATTTTTATTCGCATACCTCGAGAAAAGTTTTCAGAAAATGAAAAAAAGTTTTCAGTGGTATCGAGTATGGCACATGTGCATGCAAAGGAGATAAGTGTGGAAATATTTGTATATTCAAATCTTTCATTGTAATTCGGAAAATGCATACAAATTATGTTACATGTTTGTTGTATTTATCCAGCTATTGTGAGAACTATCAAAACCCAACCACTTCACGTAGACCCGATTCCCCCCGTGTGCGTAATACTTTCTCCACAAGATAGCCGTCGGGGTATTTTACTTTGCCGAGCTCCTCCTCGTAGAAGCCCCCCTCGATGGGATGATCTTGATAATCGGTAAGTTTGTGCGTCGGTGGATTGGTATTTTTCACCTCACTCACGGTGAATATTTCAGTCGTCCAATTGGGCGTATAGCCTTTTTCAAGTACATTCTTGTACTTGCTGATGCGAACTCTATCGCCCACACTGAATTTCCGCGCCCGATCACTTCGTTTGATTTGCCGAGGCTTGTACACGCTACGATACAGCTGTTCTTCATTCTCCGTGCTAACATCCACCGGTTTCATTCGAATCGTGCGATGTCTGGTGTTGTTGTAGGACTTCATTAAATCAGCCAAAATATTAATCCACTCGTACGATCCTTGGAGAGTGAACCGCTTCCACATTTTATTTTTCAAAGTTCGATTAAAACGTTCGCATATCGACGCCTTTAAGTCGCTAAATGTCGAATACATGTTGATATTGTGTTGCTTCACGAGGGCTTTGAATTCGCTGTTGTAAAATTCTTTGCCTCGATCAACGTGTAAATGTGTAGTTATACGGCTCTGGGTCAGTACAGATTTCATGGCAGCAGTAACATCTTTCCCACTCTTGGACTTTATCGGCACAGCCCACGCGTACTTGGAAAATATATCGATGATTGTTAGTAGGTATTTGTATCCCTTGTTGTGCGAGCTGTATGCAGTCATATCGACGAGATCAGCTTGCCAGGTCTCATCCAGTCCGCGTACATCTACGAATCGGCGCGGATAGTTGCGTCGAGCCTGTCTGTGAAGTTCGGCAGCTATTACAGCCTTCATTGTTCCCCGCTCTTTACCTTTCAATTTTTTGAATCGCCGTCCAACCACTTTGGTTCCTCAATCGATACTAATTCCATGCTGGCCTACCCCAGCGTCGGTGTTGCTTGCTTCCCAATATGTTTGATGCGACCCAACTCATTTTCTATGATTTTGTTATTTATGCGCAGCTGTTTTAACTCCTTGTTGCGATTATGCGCGAAACTCGCGAAATTTGATTGAAAAGTATCCACAATATCAACAGCCATAGACTGTAAAGCAGTATTGAGAACTTTCAAGGAAACAGCATCGTTTTCCATCTGAGGATCGGCGATATTACACAATCGTGTGCTGTCTATATCGTAGTGGTTATCGGCGGTGGTTTTGAATCCAACACCCGGAGGCCTGCGAATAAATTTTTTACCCCCACCACGCTCCGAGTGTCGTCCAAATATGTCTATACTCATCACTGGACGATCACTGAACAAACGATGATTCTATGTTTACACGCCGCTAATAAATGATTCCAGCCTCGCGCAACTCTTCAACGATGGCGACTATTTCGTTGGAATAGTTGGGACTTTTTCATTTCGTTTAATTATCGACCATGCCATGCCTTCAACGGTTTTCCGCAACAAATTCAAATCGCTCCTTAAACTTTTGATACTTTCAAGCATGGATCCTATAACCTCGCGAATTTCTTCAGCATTATTTGCAATCTTCACCTCAATGATACGAATTCCCCCCTCGATATCGTTCTGGAGCACATCATTCGCTCGCCGTAAACTTTGGTTGAGTACTCTCATAGAAACGGCATCGTTTTCTATCTGAGGATCGGCGATATTACACAATCGTTTGCTGTCTATATCGTAGTGGTTATCGGCGGTGGTTTTGAATCCAGCACCCGGAGGTCACCGAATAAATTTTTTACCCCCACCACGCATTGAGTGTCGTCCAAATATATCTATACTCGTCACTGGACGGCCACTGAACAAATGATGATTCTATGTTCATCCGCCGCTAATGAACGATTCCAGCCTCGCCCAACTCCTCGATAATGGAGACTATTTCGTTGGAATGGCTGGTATTGCCTGCAGCCTGTGACGCCATAAGCAGTCGGAGACAATCTACAATTTCATTCGGATCATCCCAGTAGACATAATCAATAATAAGTATTTTCATTTCTTTTAACAGATGCTGCCTCCAACAATACATTCATATATGTATATATATAACTACAATAAATTCCATTAATATTTTTCGAATGTAAAATTTTCACCCTGGGGGTAAACTATTAGCGTGAAAGTTTACGGATCGTCATCAACATTCCCTGTCTATCCAATTGCGATGTCGCCAGCCAGTCGATTAACGCAAAAGAATGTATTCGAAGTACGTGGAAAATATTATTTTTCGCCTGGGGCAAACTATTAGCGCGAAAGTTTACGGGTAACGGCGGAAAATCAAAATGGCTATTCATCCGACCAAGAAATAAATCACATTATCAAACTGTCTGACGATAAAAATCAAAATGGCTGCTGATCCGACTGAGCAAAATTCAAAATGGCCGCCGTCAGACGGTAAAATCGGTCGATTATACTGGTGACGTCATAGCGAAAATCACATTATCAAACTATCCGACGATGAAAAATCAAAATGGCTGCTCATCCGGCTAAGCAAAAATCAAAATGGCCGCTGTCTGAATGGCTGCTCATCAGACGGCAAAATCGGTCGATTATACTGGTGACGTCATAAAAAATCAAAATGGCCGCCATCAAAATGGCAGCTCGTCACACGGCAAAACTAGGAAAAAATCAAAATGGCCGCTCATCCGGCTAAATCAAAATGGCTTCTCAGCCGGCTAAGCAAAAATCAAAATGGCTGCTCATCCGGTTAAATCAAAATGGCTGCTCATCTGGCTGAGCAAAAATCAAAATGGCTGCTCATCCGGCTAAATCAAAATGGCGATTATACTGGTGACGTCATTGGGAAAGGCTTGCTATAGTGGGGGTAACATACTGGCTGCCCGGGAGGGCGGTGGGAGGGAGCCGGCACGCCGCCATTTTTTGATTTTGAACTCTCGTATCTATACTACTTTTATTTCATCAGGCCATGAAGCTGCATCGCTATGTCTTGAGAGGTCCACTTCTAAAGTCTTTGTGGTTTGGAGGTTAGGATTAGGACCGACATCCGTTTCTGTTGCATTCAATGCATTCTGATCAATTTCGCTAACGTTCTTATCTTTCTCAGTACTATCGAGCAAAGGATCCATAAGAGCTGGGTCATCCTCTTTTTCAGTATTATTTTGCGGCGATTTTGACTTAAAAAACGATGAAAGCATTGAAATTTTCGCAAAACTCTTCGCTCTTTCGTCGCGTACCTATATAAAACCACGCGCATAAGATAATTAAGGTTAGGAATACTTATACGTATGCACAATGCAGCTCATATACAGGCAGGAATCTGGAAACAAGTTTTTTTTAAAGAAAAATATCCTGCTCTAAATAACTAACCAAACTAACCTCACGCTTTGCTGCTCCACTTGAATATCTCCTTTGAATTTTGAAATTCAAGTTTTATTCCAGCATAATTGTAAGCATTACAAAAATCGACAACACGCTCATTCATTCTCTTATCATTGATTTTATATAAATTTCGAAAGGGTCTTCTTCCTCAATATTCATACAGTGCCAAGATGACAGAAGTCTGAAAAAATCCACGAGTACAATGTAAAAAACCAGCGACACAGAGTGAACCATGAGATTAGGCGAGCCCTGACTTTCATGCTCCGTAAAGTAGGGAGAATTCGAGCTTCTGGTATCAGCCACAGAGCGACGGTTTGGGCCACAGAATCTCCAGGATTCCGAATGCACACCAACCGACTATGTGATGTCCAGCTATGGCACGTTGCGACATGGTGCGACACAACAAGTAACTATAGTTCTAACTTGTAACTAGTAACACTTCTATCTATCGTTAGGTTTGTTTCAGTCACCAAATTGCCAGCACTGCTCAAAGAAAACTGCCGCAATACGTTAGCTATCAGCGCGAACGGCAAAAAACTAAAAATAATCCCTAAACAAAAACACCTAGCTTTGAGCGTTATCGTCAAATGAAGATTCGCGACAAAAAACACCGTTACTTTTATCGTAGACCAAACTGACAAAACCAGTTACCTTAACCGTTACACGATTCTAAGTAGGGATAATAAGTGAACAATAGAAAAGGGTATTGCCGATGTAGCGCACCTGTCTTCGTATAGCGTGGCCGGTTACCGCCACTACCTGCTTGCTTCCAAGAAAATGAAAATTTTCACGCTCTAAATGCTGTAATTTCACTAATTTTTGGAATTTTTCAATTCTGTAATGCTTAAAACATTCATAACCGTTCAGGCTAGTGAAATGTAAAATAAATTACTCGCGTATATAAGGCCTTAGTCTCGAGAAAAAGTGAATTTTCACATAATTCCAACTTTAACCTTGAATAACTTTTGTAAGAATTGAGTTATCAAACAATTATATGAAACCTTTTTTTAGAGAGTTGAATTTCCTACAAAGATAAGTAATGGACATTTATGTAAATTGCCTCGTTACTGAAATGCAATATTCAGAATGAAACTAAAACAATTTTCGCGTGTCAATCAAATGCAAAATAAAAAATGGTGTTCAGGAACCACCTAATTTCAACATTAGAGACTCAATTTTTTATAGGTGTTTAGTTTCCGCTTCCTACAACTATAAAACGTGTGACTTCGGGAAAATATATATAATGTGATTTATTTTGGAGGTTGGGTTTTGCAAATTAACAAGACGTGGCGTTGCTCTGAAAACAAAGTTTTTTTATTTTATCTTTTTTTTTCTTTCAGGGATCTGTGCATCTTATTATTTCATGAACAAACTCTCACCTGAAAACAAAGAAACGACATTTATGTTCTTTGTTCAATTTGCCGATTTCTCCTTGACGTTTCACTATTCCGTCTTTTATTTTGAGCCTCTTTGACACATGGCTCTTCTCTCTTATCTCTACCGTCTATAGCGACCCCGGGTTTACCGACATGGCGCATGCGCCTTTAAAAGAAATATATTTTCTTTACATATATAATAAATTGTGGCGGACACCAGCCACCGGCAAGCCGGCGAAAAACCATTAAAATATTTCCGTTTCTCCAACTGTATCTTTTTCTATAGTTCTTTACAACTAATATATTATTGAATCTTGGTGAGCGGTCATAGAAATGTAAAACGTATTTTCGTTAACGTTTCGGCCCGGATATGGGCCCTCCTCAGAACGATTAATTTTTTTATGTAACTGTCAAGAACAAAAAATTTTTTTTATAATATAAAAAATATACAATGAGACATTGATTACTATAGATGTAAAACTATTGAAGCTATTCTCTATTGTAGGTTAGTGGGTACCTATTAAATATCTGTTATGATTATAAAGTGATAAAACTTAAAGAGTAATTTACCTTTTATAGGAAGGAGGATTAGGATACAAGTCAGAATCGTAAAATGCATTTGGCGAGCGCAGGTTCTTCAAACAAATGACAATAATCGTTGTCGGCTTCTCCGATTGTTAAAAGTATAGTTGTTAAAAATATGGAAGTAATTAATTAAAAAAAACTATGTATCTTCACTGTCTATAAGTCAACGTATTAAAAAGTTTTAGAGAAAGGGTTTATGGTATTTAAAATAGTCCAAAACAATGTCCAAACGGTGGTACTGGTATCATTTTGACCCTGTTCTCCATGTCTGAACAATTTTTGTTAAATCGTTTGAGTCAACTGGTAAACAACGACTGATGGGAGAATCAAATATGACCAAGAGTGAAGGTGAACAAGTATAAACAATTATAAAAACATGTGGCCTGGGGACAACAAATTTATGTACTTAGTTAAGGTTAAACAATGTGTGCTGTGTGGGAGGTAATCAGCGGTTTGTAAATATTGCTAAGATGTTCAACGTCTTGTCTAAGATTAACGGAATTTGGGTGTCCTGCAATATTGCACATTTCTAGTAGTAACCGTTTATAATAATTAGGTTCTTCACAAAGGATGTTAGTATTGTCATAGTTAAAAGTATGTTGTTTTTTTTGGTCACATGTTTGGTTAGAGCAGTATGTCGATCCTCATTGTCTTGTACATTGCGTTGATGTTCTTTAATTCTAGTGTCTAGATGGCGGCCAGTTTGTCCGATATACACTTGATTGCAATCGTTACAGGGTATTTTGTAAACAACATTGGAACGTTTGCCTATAGGGATCCTATCTTTTCCCGAATCAAAGACAAGTTGTAGGTTTTTTGAATTTTTTCCCACAAACTTGACATTGTATTTGGTAAATAACCTATTCAATGACTCAAAGAGGCTCGATACATATGGGATGGGAATAAATGTAGTGGCTGATCTATTGTTTTCGTCTGCGGAAGCAGAGTCAATATTATTGTCTATTAGGTCCTTGATATGGAAGCGTCTCTTATTTATATGTTCGTGTAAAAGGCCATGTGGATAGTCGTTCCATCTTAAAATATTACATACGAGTGACAAATTTTTTTCATGGAATTCTATATTTGATAGTTTGATGGCTCGGTCAACAAGATTAAAGATGGTACCTATCTTGTATGACATCGGGTGGTGGGAATTAAAATTCAAATATCTTTGAGACCAAGTTTTTTTGTGGTACCAATCTGTTTTGATTTTAGAGTTGTTATGTATCAGTAGTAAATCCAGGAAATTGATGGCATTATTATTTTCTACTTCGATGGTGAATTGTAATCGTGGATGATATTGGTTGAAAATATTCAGTGTGTAGTCTATTTTTTCTTTAGGGACTGCAGTTACGATATCGTCAACATATCGGAAATAGAAGGGTAAATCAAAATCTAGATTGCTGATGCATGACCTTTCTAGGTCTTTCATCACCAGATCAGACAGGATTGGAGAGAGAGGGGATCCCATGGGCAACCCGAATTGTTGTGCGTATGTGTCGTTGTTAAATTTAAAGATTGCCGAATCAAAACAAATGTTTAAGGCTTTAACCAGTTCAGTAAGTGGGATTGGAATCTTTTTATCTAGAGGGGCCCAACGGTTTTTTACTGCGAGCATAGCGAGATCTATAGGTACATTAGTGAATAGAGATATTACATCTAGTGATATTAGAATATAATTATCTGAAATAATCAGTTTATTTATTGTTTCAACCAATGTAAAGCTATCCTTGACCCTGGAGGTAGGGGGGGTGATATTTGTGGTGAGTCATGAATTAATCAGTTTAGATAATGCGTAAGTCGGGCTATTAACAAAAGAAACTATAATTCCAAATGGGATTCCTTCTTTACGGATCTTAGGGAGCCCATATGCACGTGGGGGAACACTGTTATAGAAAGCGATGCTTCTGTGTATGCTTTTGTTTATTAGTTTGGAATTGAACCATTTGAAGGTGAGTTTATTCACCCTAGTCTGTAGGGTATTGCAGAGGTCGTATCTAGCAATTCTATAGGTGTTAGTGTCCGAAAGCTGTTGTCGCATTTTGTTATCGTAAGTGTCTCTGTGCATGGCTACTGACGTATTGCCTTTATCTGCTTTTAAAAACATGATGTTCGCGTTGTTTTTTTTCAAAAAACATGGTATCACGAATTTTTTCATCTGGGACAAAATTAATGCTGTTGTTTCTAAGGTTCTTTGGAAAGTTGAGAACTCTGTTAGTAAATTCTGATCTTACTTGGTTTCTTGAATCGGTTGGGAAACTCGTTATTTTTGCTTCAAAATTGGAGATGAGATTGAAAACAGGAAGATCGTGATCGTTATATGGGCGTCCAAATTTAGGACCGAGTTGTACTACTTCAGCAACGTTATCAGGGATATGAGTGTCAGTTAAATTTACCAACCAATTATTTTTTCTATTTGAAAGTAATTCATTGTGGTTGTTGAAAGGTTTTTTTTGAGCCAGCAATATGGTGAATTTTTGATGTGAAGAAACAACAGCATTAATTTTGTCCCAGATGAAAAAATTCGTGATACCATGTTTTTTGAAAAAAAACAACGCGAACATCATGTTTTTAAAAGCAGATAAAGGCAATACGTCAGTAGCCATGCACAGAGACACTTACGATAACAAAATGCGACAACAGCTTTCGGACACTAACACCTATAGAATTGCTAGATACGACCTCTGCAATACCCTACAGACTAGGGTGAATAAACTCACCTTCAAATGGTTCAATTCCAAACTAATAAACAAAAGCATACACAGAAGCATCGCTTTCTATAACAGTGTTCCCCCACGTGCATATGGGCTCCCTAAGATCCATAAAGAAGGAATCCCATTTGGAATTATAGTTTCTTTTGTTAATAGCCCGACTTACGCATTATCTAAACTGATTAATTCATGACTCACCACAAATATCACCCCCCCTACCTCCAGGGTCAAGGATAGCTTTACATTGGTTGAAACAATAAATAAACTGATTATTTCAGATAATTATATTCTAATATCACTAGATGTAATATCTCTATTCACTAATGTACCTATAGATCTCGCTATGCTCGCAGTAAAAAACCGTTGGGCCCCTCTAGATAAAAAGATTCCAATCCCACTTACTGAACTGGTTAAAGCCTTAAACATTTGTTTTGATTCGGCAATCTTTAAATTTAACAACGACACATACGCACAACAATTCGGGTTGCCCATGGGATCCCCTCTCTCTCCAATCCTGTCTGATCTGGTGATGAAAGACCTAGAAAGGTCATGCATCAGCAATCTAGATTTTGATTTACCCTTCTATTTCCGATATGTTGACGATATCGTAACTGCAGTCCCTAAAGAAAAAATAGACTACACACTGAATATTTTCAACCAATATCATCCACGATTACAATTCACCATCGAAGTAGAAAATAATAATGCCATCAATTTCCTGGATTTACTACTGATACATAACAACTCTAAAATCAAAACAGATTGGTACCACAAAAAAACTTGGTCTCAAAGATATTTGAATTTTAATTCCCACCACCCGATGTCATACAAGATAGGTACCATCTTTAATCTTGTTGACCGAGCCATCAAACTATCAAATATAGAATTCCATGAAAAAAATTTGTCACTCGTATGTAATATTTTAAGATGGAACGACTATCCACATGGCCTTTTACACGAACATATAAATAAGAGACGCTTCCATATCAAGGACCTAATAGACAATAATATTGACTCTGCTTCCGCAGACGAAAACAATAGATCAGCCACTACATTTATTCCCATCCCATATGTATCGAGCCTCTTTGAGTCATTGAATAGGTTATTTACCAAATACAATGTCAAGTTTGTGGGAAAAAATTCAAAAAACCTACAACTTGTCTTTGATTCGGGAAAAGATAGGATCCCTATAGGCAAACGTTCCAATGTTGTTTACAAAATACCCTGTAACGATTGCAATCAAGTGTATATCGGACAAACTGGCCGCCATCTAGACACTAGAATTAAAGAACATCAACGCAATGTACAAGACAATGAGGATCGACATACTGCTCTAACCAAACATGTGACCAAAAAAAACAACATACTTTTAACTATGACAATACTAACATCCTTTGTGAAGAACCTAATTATTATAAACGGTTACTACTAGAAATGTGCAATATTGCAGGACACCCAAATTCCGTTAATCTTAGACAAGACGTTGAACATCTTAGCAATATTTACAAACCGCTGATTACCTCCCACACAGCACACATTGTTTAACCTTAACTAAGTACATAAATTTGTTGTCCCCAGGCCACATGTTTTTATAATTGTTTATACTTGTTCACCTTCACTCTTGGTCATATTTGATTCTCCCATCAGTCGTTGTTTACCAGTTGACTCAAACGATTTAACAAAAATTGTTCAGACATGGAGAACAGGGTCAAAATGATACCAGTACCACCGTTTGGACATTGTTTTGGACTATTTTAAATACCATAAACCCTTTCTCTAAAACTTTTTAATACGTTGACTTATAGACAGTGAAGATACATAGTTTTTTTTAATTAATTACTTCCATATTTTTAACAACTATACTTTTAACAATCGGAGAAGCCGACAACGATTATTGTCATTTGTTTGAAGAACCTGCGCTCGCCAAATGCATTTTACGATTCTGACTTGTATCCTAATCCTCCTTCCTATAAAAGGTAAATTACTCTTTAAGTTTTATCACTTTATAATCATAACAGATATTTAATAGGTACCCACTAACCTACAATAGAGAATAGCTTCAATAGTTTTACATCTATAGTAATCAATGTCTCATTGTATATTTTTTATATTATAAAAAAAATTTTTTGTTCTTGACAGTTACATAAAAAAATTAATCGTTCTGAGGAGGGCCCATATCCGGGCCGAAACGTTAACGAAAATACGTTTTACATTTCTATGTCCGCTCACCATGATTCAATTATATATTATCTACAAGGTCGAGAATTCTTACCCTTCTCTTTACAACAAACCTTCGAGTGTCCAGGCCTCGCCTCGCTAGCCGAGGGCTAAGGGTTTGACCGCGCCGGAAATTTCCCTACATGTGGCATTTATGGCGCGACGCGACCCTTGGCCTCGACTCGGGGGCGAGTCTGCACTTTTTCTTCATCTCTACCCAGTCTTCGCCACGCTCTTGGCACATACGTATCTATCAACTCGTTTCGTTTATTTTCCCTGCCTTCCGCATTTTCTGCTTCGCTATCTGAACTGTGTAACCCGATTTTTCTGGCAATAAACAACCTGTAAACCATATTCTCTGGCGTCATACAGTAACTAACCTCCCGACAGCACCACATAAATTTTTTTAGACAGGTCTAATATAGATATACAATCAGTGCTAAGTACAATAGCAATAATCGCCACCGCGAGTGAAGTAGTGCTGCTTGCGCGAGGTAAATTCAATACGGTCGATCCGGCCGAACGGGTCAGACGGATTGACATTTCACACGTATTTATATTGGAGTATAATAAAAATAAATGCACTGTTGATAAACAAAGATCATAAAAATGATGTTATTACGCTTGCTGCTTGAATATAATCTGTGATTTTACAAAAATGACAGCATTTCATATTAAGCGTGAAGAAAAAATATATTGCGAAAAAAGAAAAACAAAAAGGGGGGGGGGGAAGGAACTTACATTAAGTTACTTAGTAAACGGCATCAAGGCCGAACCTGGATCCAATCCGTCAAGAAATGGAAAGAATCCATAGCTCACCGAGTCGTCATCTGTGTTCAAAGAAAGGCTTATTAATTATCATTGGCTCATCAAAGAAGCACAAACTTACCAAACGGGTAACAGAATATTTATTATTCATTTGTCTGGCTCCTTCGGGACCACTATAAGATGAAATCCGTGATTTAAAACGGAGACCGTTAGCCGCATAGGTGTTAAGCCGGTAAGGCAGAATGGCGAGCGAAAAAGACCATAAATTGTGAACGATGAGATGACGATTCAATGAGTATAGAAGTACAGTCGGTAACTAGGAAAGAACTATAGAGAGAAAGACGTCGTGGCACTGCTATCTATCCTAGGAAGTAAGCTACCTCCACTGCGAGAAGGAAAGAGAAACTCCCGATTTGTTCAAAATCAAACTGCAATAAACGGGACTGAGGTTATCTGTGTCAGATCTTGAATTGACGGAATCGCATTCGCCAACAATACTACACATTTCTAATTTCAATCACTTTCTATGATCTTTCTCACCGTGGAGGACGCTAACTTCTGTAAAATTAAAATTGTGATTATATTCTATTCTACGTTTTGCCAAGGCTGTTTGTTTATCCGGATCAGAAAAAATGTTAGTTTTATGTTCATTGATTCTAGTCTTTAATGTCTGCCAGATTGCCTTATATAACATTTGTTGCAATCCGCGCAAGGAATTCTGTAGACCACATTTGAACTTTTTTCAATAGGAACTCGATCTTTCGATAAAACAGATCGAGAACGATCTAACTTTCACACTTCAAACCCATGTTAACAAATTGGTCAATGGCTAGTTCTCCAATGATTACATCAACTCACACCTAAAACGTAACTTGTCCACTTACAACAGCGTATCAGCAATTGTTACATTCATCAATAGTCCAACGTATCAGCTAACAAAGTTTGTGAATGGTCTTTCAAAATTCTCTTGCTACAAATCATTGTCGAACGTAAAGGAAGGCTTTGAGTTTGTAAATAAGATCCAAAACCTCAAGATCCCGGATGAAAAGCTTCTAGTATCACTTGATGACACTTCTCTTTTTATAAGAATCCTCATTCTATTCCAGAAACTTAGACCTTATTGAACAAGTTTTGGTGCTTAACAACTAACCAACTAAGTTGGTTAACCAAAGTATTACGAATAGGGTTGCTTATTTGAATGACAAAACTTCTAGGGATATCGGTTTAGACATAGTTGAGGATGATAAGATTCTTACTAACAAAAGTATTAAGATTTTCCCCTATGTGAAGGATGAGTTTAATGTTCGTGACCGTTTATTATATTATTCAATTTCCGTTGGGTGAAACAGTCAAGGATGAAAAGATGCAATTCACAAAGGATAACGCCTTTATTTCGATGTTTCTTCAGGACCCCGCCTGCCATCATCAGGGTTCTTGAATTTGAATAAATAAGCGATTTTATATATAAAATTTTTAATTACATTAATGTACAAAAATGCCACTATTAAATATTTCTAATGAATTCTTGTATAGAATTGAAATATTCCACACTCACATTTTTTGACATTCCTTAGCATTGAAGATGTTTCTTGCATGGTGTTTCAGAAGAAATGTAAGTGACTGTCCATTTGTCATCTTGACACTCCTAATGTTAATTATAGCAACAATGTTTGAATGTCATACAATTTTCTACGTATTTGTTGGTGTACTGGCAATTTGTTTACATGTCCTTCAATACATATTAACTTTGCGAATTAAATAATGTCTGAGTAAAGATAACCTAAATTTTCAATGTCAGTTCTTTTGTTGACAGTATTGTTTTTCGATATGTGTATCATTTCTTTTATAATCCTTTTGTGCGAGTTTGTCTCATTGTCTAAGATCTTTACATTTTCAGAATTAAACATATGCCCTTTCACCAGTGCGTCATAAGCTAGCTGTCTGGATCATGTGTTTTAATTTTAATTTCATATTTATGATTGGCGATCGTTGTTGTTAAATGTTGCAAAGATTGGCCTATGTAGCATTTCTCACAATCTATACAGTTGATCTTATAGATAATATTCGTTTGTTCTAGCGAGGCTGTTTCTGATTTTAAACATGTAAATATCTTATTGAACGTATTAGTGATTTTATACGACACATTGATGTTACCTTTGCGATGTGTATTTTTCATGTTCTGTGACAGACCCTCAGCAAAGGGAATTGATCCCAGACATTTGTTTTTGTTGGTATCACAGTTATCAACATTGCCACTATTGTAATGCTTGTCTATTCTTTGCTCCTGTAAATGTCCCATCAATTTGTCTGGATAGCCGTTTTTCTTCAAAGTTTCACGCACTAGTTTTAAATTTCTTTTTCTAAACCGCGCCTCAGAGACTGTAATGCTTCTATCAAATAAACCGATCGCCACACTTTTTTTATACCGAAACGGATGGTGCGAATTAAAGTTAATATATCTGGCAGACCAAGTTTGTTTGTGATACTAATCTGTTTGCAATATTCCCTCATGATTAATAATCCACGTATCAAGAAAGCTGATTCTATTGTTTTCTTCCAATTTATACGTGAATTTTATACGTGGATGATATACATTAAATGCATTCACTAGTTGTTGAATATTGTCATTGTGTACACATGTAATTGTATCATCCACATATCGTTTGAAAAACATTAAGTCAAAGGGCAAAGAATTTAAGACATCCTGTTCAAATGTTTCTATTACCTGATTAGCTACAACCGGGCTAATTGGTGATCCCATAGCTACTCCATAAATTTGCTTATAAAAACTATTGCCATGTGCGAAATAAGTAGAGTTAATGCACATATCCACAGCCCTTACAAAATCTATTTTTGGAATGGCCGTATGTTTTGATATATGGGCCCAGTTTTTCTTTATAATGGCTATAACTAAGTTGGTAGGAATGTTAGTATACATCGACGCGACGACACATCTAACGATATAAGTGAGTATTCTTTAGGAACGTTTATTCCTCTGATCTCCTTAACGAAAAACCAAGAATATTTTACGTGATATTTCGTTTGACCTACAGTATACGATAAGATTCCTGCACATACATTTGTATGTGGGTTTTTTTTTTTTTTTTCTTTTCGAATTTATATTCGAGACAATCGGTCTTAACGGATGATTTTGTTTATGCACTTTTGGTTGGAAATATATTTTAGGTGGTAGTGAATTAAGTTTTTTTAGCATTTTACATGTTTGGTCACATATCTTTCCCTTCTTTGCTATGCTGTTAATTATATCGTTAGTTTGTTTCTCTATTGTATTTGTCATGTCGATGCATATTTTATACGTTTGGGTATCATTAAGGGGAGATATACACCTAGAAAATTGAAAAAATCAATTTTTTTTTTTTTACATTTTCTGAAAGTTTAAGGTCCTTAGAATATTTGGTGAAAATCGCAAATTAATTCTTCAAAAAATAAGGCAGTTATAACCGAGAACTGGAAACGTTAGATTTCTTTTGTGATAGAATTGTACAGTGCTCCCCCCCTAAGAAGGTCGAATTCGTCGTCGGCAACAAGCTTTAGATGCAATGGGAATTCCGTCGACTGTAGAAGACCTACACTATGGGCCTGGTATTGATGATTCCATGTAAGTTTAAAATTTCATGATTTTTTAATTCCTAAAATTTCAAACGTGTTTTTCTCAAAACTAAGTTTTTCAAAGCGGTACCCAAAATTTCTCAAAAACCAATGTACCGATTGCTTTGAAATTTTTTGTGGTCATTCTATATAATATTACCTAGTATTTGTCATAGGATTTTTTTTTTTCGTTACTTACTCTTCATTTTATAGCCAAAGTAATTACACGTTTAAGGCCCGAAAATCGTTACCTATATTCAAATGGCCGCCATTTTGTTAAAAACCAATAATTTTGAAATCGGCTATGACAAGTACTAGATTATAGTATTGTAACGTACTTTGACGTTACGTTAATAAAATATGGATCCGCGAGTTTACTTATTATCAAATCGAAAGAAATCAAGAGCGTGAATAGAATATCGTGAAAAATGCTTTTAATGCAAGATACGTGTTTCTCATTTAAAGTCTGAAACAAGACTGTTTTTACAATAATATCGGTTGGCGCAGCAACCTTATTCTTTAAAGACATAAGAGGTTTATAAACGTCTTTTATCTATGCTGACTACTAGATCATTAAAGAGGGGGCAAAACGGGTGATTTCACCCTTTGTAACACTACTCCCACCCGAGGAAAAGAGTCGTCCCGACTCGGGAAAGATAAAACAATTATAAAAATAGTCTAGTAGTCAGTGCTCAAAGGTGAGTTGGAGCTGTGGCTCTAAAAATTTAAGAACTCCCTTTTTTACTATCTGGCATTTGCCCACAGTCTCAAGGTAAACCACAGAAAACCTTGAGCAGATAGTTGAGCGTTAAATAATCTCAAAAATTTATGTGCCATGTTTTATAAAGGTTAGTGTTAATGAGTGTTATGTGGCTTCATGAATTCAAAGTTATCCGCAACGGCCCAGATTGATGTCGGGAAGAAATTCAATCTTCTTCATGAAGGATCCCTCCGAAACAGGTTCGGATGAAAACATCGAAGCGGGAACCGACAATTCCAGGACCAAATAAGATAAAACAGACTTCTCTTCATAGGAAATAAGGAAATCGTGGGGTGACTGATCCTAATCTTCTTTAGAAATAGTTCACCCTAGAGTTTTGGAAGGACAAATGTGAGTGATGGTATAACAATTCAAATTCACTAAGTGAATTTGGGAGAATACTTGAATAAAATAAATTGAATATGTATTCAAAAGAAAAGAAACGATCTTATCCGAATCATTTCATTTTCTTTCAAGTCTGCAGATTCCCATTTTCGGTATAAAATTCTATCAATTAAAAGAATAGAGTCCCATTGAGCCCAATAAATTTTCAAATCTGGCTCGGCTAAAGATATATCCTGCCAGTCTGGGCGAGTTTGTGCTTCTTTCCAAGACTTCACTTGATTCAAAGTGTCGTCCTCTTGTTGCGATTTTCTCCATTCCTCCTGGTTATTTTCGAAAGAAATCTTCCGTATTATAAGAGAGGGGTAACGGTTTTTCTCTAATCGTGCACACTGTTTACACTCTGGCATTTCCTCGCAGGGTCTTCGAGAGAGAGCATCGGCGTTTCCATGATGAATTCCTGCTCGATGACGAATATCAAAATCGTACTGACCGAGCCTTTCTAACCATCTAGCTACCTGACCTTCGGGAGATTTAAACGAAAGTAGCCACCTGAGAGAAGCATGATCTGTACGTATCAAAAATCTCCTGCCGTACAAATAATGGTGAAAATGTACTACGGTCTTAACAACAGCTAAAAGCTCTCTACGAGTGACACAATAATTCCTCTCGGTTTTACTCAAAACTCTGCTGAAATAGCTTATCACTCTCTCTTGACCTCCCTGAATTTGTGACAGAACCCCGCCTATTCCTGAAAGAGATGCATCCGTATCTAAAATAAAAGGAATTTCGACCTCTGGATAAGCTAAAATCGGCGAAGAAATAAGATTTTCTCTTAATTTCTTGAAAGCCTCTTCACATTCCGGGGTCCAGTCAAAAGGAATCTTGATTCCGGTCAAATGATGGAGAGGTTTAGCTATACTAGCGAAACCTTTTACAAATCTTCTGTAATACGTACAAAGGCCTAAAAAGCTTTGAATTTGTTCTTTATTCTTAGGTGTCGGCCAAGAAGAAACCTTCTCTATTTTGGATGGGTCGGTCTTCGCACCTTGTGCTGAAACGACATGTCCGAGGAAGCCTACTTCTTTCTGGAACAGATGGCATTTTTTCGGGCTCATTTTCAGACCTGCTTGCTTCAGCCTAGCGAAAACTTGTCTGAGATTTTGAACTTCTTCTTCAAAGTTCTTGCCAAAAACGATTATATCGTCTAAATAAACGAGGCATATTTTGACAGTGAGCCCATGGAGAACAGCCTCCATCATTCGTTCAAAGGTAGCCGGGGCATTACTCAAACCAAACGGCATAACCTTGAACTGCCATAATCCTCCTAAGCCCGTAACAAAAGCTGTTTTTTCTTTATCTAGAGGATCCATTTCGACCTGCCAGTATCCGCTCTGAAGATCTATAGTGCTGAACCAAGTTGCACCAGCTATCAGGTCGAGTGTCTCGTCGATTCTGGGTAGAGGATAAGAATCTTTCTTCGTTATATCGTTCAGCTTCCTGTAATCGATACAAAATCGTTTGGATCCGTCCTTTTTGTTAACAAGGACGATTGGTGAGGCCCAGGGACTAGACGATGGTTCAATAACATCGTTCTTTAGCATGTCTTCCACAAGCTTCTTAACCTCTTCTCGGGCGTTGAGAGCGAGTCTTCGAGGAGCTTGTTTTATTGGTGAATTCTCTCCGACGTCGATCTTGTGCTTGACAGAAGTACATCGGCCCTTATCACCACTATCTTTGGCGAAAGAATCTATAAATTCTAGCAAAAGAGATTTAAACGATTCTACCTGAGCTGAATTTAACGAAATCGAAGATTTCTCAACAAGGCTCTGTAAATGTGAAGGGAAATGTTGTCGCAAATCATCCTCTGAAAGTTCTATTTCCCGAATTCTAGGAGGAGTCCAATAAATTCCATTTCTATTCGTACAAAGAGTTATTTCGCGATTGTTTGAAGCTAGTGAATTTCTCTTCGTCGAGATAACACAGTTATGAGCTGTAAGAAAGTCTATTCCCAAAATACCTTCATCCTCTATATCTGCTATAAAAACCTTATGTGGAGAGTCAATACACCCAAAAAGGTTAATTTGGACAGTAACCTGTCTCAAAACCGGGGTCGTCTCTCCAGTGGCTGTTCGCAGAGAAAAAGAGGGAACAATCTGGTCATCGGATTTAAAGAGATCCGATCGAACTACGGTTACTTCCGCGCCCGTGTCTATTACCCACAGACAATCGACGCCATTTACAGTACCGCGCGCGTAAAGACCAGACTGTCGTAGACTTCTAATTAAAAACTGTTCTCTAAGAGGGCTTTCACTTCCAACAATCTGCGATGATTTTCGCCCTGACAAATCATCTGAAATTAGTTTTTTGGGTGAGTTCCTGTTGAAGAACTCGATTGAGGATTTGCTTCCCCTATTTCTATATTTTTCTTACGCCAATTATAAGAGTTTGGATTCGAGCCTTGCATCGGTTCTCTACTATTCTTTTTAAGTAAAAAGCAATGATTAGCATCATGTCCTATTTTATGACAAAATAAACAGGTCAAGCTGGTTTGACTCGTCATGACCGCGTTCTTATTTACACGCTTGTTTTGTTGGTTTTGAAAAGAACCTCGATTTCTTGGTTTAAAATTATTATTGTTATTTTTATTTCTATAATTTTGAGGTTTTGACTCCTCCGAGTGTTCAAAACTTCGTCTTTTTGAGGTGTTTTCAGATACCTCAATCCGACGAAGCTTGTTCAGTCCAAAATATTGTTTCCTCATTGCCTTCACCTCGAGGGCTTTGGCCGTTGCCTCCCGCAGAGAAGTGAGGCCCGATGTTCCAACGGCCATTTTAATCTCTGGATCATTGATCGCATTTAAGAAAGCTTGTGTTGCTAATAAATTACGAGACGGCTCGTGATCTGGCAAAGCTATACGAGAAAGCCGTTCAATATCTTGACTCAGAGACGCGAGGTCTTCGTCTCGTCCTTGTCTTCTTGTCTGTAATTGTGCCGTGTACAGTTTCGTCAAGTGGTCATTTCCATATCTCAATTTGAGTGCAGAACTAAGTTTCTCATAATCAGAAATTTCTTCCTCAGACAATGCCGTTAAAACATTCAAAGCCGGCGTTCGAAGACAAGAGGCAAGACTGTGGGCCCTCATGGCGGAGTCCCACTGGTTATGTTTAGCAATCGTATTAAACTGACGTTCATAATCTGCCCATGGAAGCTTTCCGTCAAAAATTGGCGGTTTTAAAGGATAAAGAGGTTTCTCGTTAATCTGAGAAGCAACCTCAGGAAATCTCGAATTATTTAATTGATTAAAATGAGAATATCGAGGCTGAACCTGAGTCAGAGACTCGGAAAAACCAACCTCATTATTTACTCTTGTTCTACTAATTGGAGATTCATCTACTCTCCTAATAAAAGGCACAGACCTTGATTCAGGAACATCCTGGGATCGTCCTGGATGTTGGACCTCCTGAACAGTAGGAACGGGAACAGGAGAGGGAACAGGAGAGGGAAGCGGAGTAACAACTCTGGAACCCTGCAGTGTAACAGCTGGTCCTCCAGTGCCACTCATTTGATGAACGGACTGAAGAGCCGCCACAGTTGTCCGGAGTAGTTCGTGAAGACTAGTCTCGGAACGCTCTTGAGCTTCTCGTTGCTGTTGAAGCAACTGGACAAGTTGTTGTTGTTGTTGAGTAGCCGTATCCAGAAGCTGCCGTTGATATCTTTCGGCGGCTTCTTGTTGTTGGCTCATAATCCTTAGTAGGTCGATTTGTGAGACTGAGACCATCGTAGGGACAGGTAAAGAGTCCACTGAAGGTGCACAAATAGACTCGGGAACCCGCGGATTTTCGGTGATGGAATGTTCTTCTCCGCCACTTTCCCGACGACGAGAGCGTGTCAAACGACCGCTACTCATAGTTTATTTCACGTATTTCACGCACTGAATCAACTCGATTAATAAGAACTCAAGATCCCGCTTCTGACACCAAATGTAACGTACTTTGACGTTACGTTAATAAAATATGGATCCGCGAGTTTACTTATTATCAAATCGAAAGAAATCAAGAGCGTGAATAGAATATCGTGAAAAATGCTTTTAATGCAAGATACGTGTTTCTCATTTAAAGTCTGAAACAAGACTGTTTTTACAATAATATCGGTTGGCGCAGCAACCTTATTCTTTAAAGACATAAGAGGTTTATAAACGTCTTTTATCTATGCTGACTACTAGATCATTAAAGAGGGGGCAAAACGGGTGATTTCACCCTTTGTAACAGTATCTTATTTAATAATCTTTTTTTTTTTCAGATGATTTTTGAAGATACGCCAGTGGGTACCGTGTGCGCCGATTTTTTCAAGGACCTCCAAGAATCCTACGATATCCTTGTATCTTTTTGATATTTGTACATAAAAAAAATTTGACATATATTTGAATGTATGTACTTTTAGATAATGAAAACTCTGATCTAAAATAAATGATTACTTTTCTTCGAAACATTTTTAAAATAGAACCTTTTTTTACAGCTTCTAGGTGTATATCTCCCCTTAAGTATTTCATCAGTTTTTTTTTGTTATACTCTGCCCTGTCCATAATGACAGTAATATTGCCTTTGTCCGTTTTTGTAATAATAATGTCTGTATGTGTTTTTAGGAATACTTGTGCTTTTTTATATACTCAGCATTACACTCTCTAGAATTACCGTTATGTTCATGTGTCAATAGAATATGATTTGAAATATACGAGTACATGGCTACATTCGCTCTGACTCTATCTTTCGTTATGACGTCTTTTCCTGCTAAAACAATCTCAACAGAGCAAATAAGCTCATTGACAGTAATGCCTTTTTATTATATGGTATCCCATATTTCGGACCAAGAGCTAACAGATTGTGAATGTTAGTAGGTATCTGCTGTTTAGTTAGATTGATGCACCAATTTTTTTGTATGCTGATATTTTGCTCACTTTTCTTCTCTACTGTATTAATTTCTTCGATGTTCTGTACCTTAATTTTAAGAAAAATTTTTTCAGAGCTAATAATATCAGAATTGAATCTATTCAGTTCTTGTGGATTAGGATTCTTTTCATAAAATTGGACAATCTGTTGATCAATTATCAGCAGTACGTTGCAGTTGTTTTAATGTCTTTTTGAAAGTATTGTCTACTGTTAAGTGAGGAATGTTACTAAATTCAAATTTGAGAACGGAAGGAATCAGTTTTTTTTTGTTTGCACTTGAGAAGAAAAATTTTTCTATTTTTCATTTTAGGTAGTTTATCTCTAGTTTTTCATATCTTGTTCGTGTTGATGTTGTTGTCTTGTTTATAAGTGGTGTGTTGATTCCTTGTCCCGGCATTTCGGATGACACATCCGTACGTGGATCCAATTCAATTATAGATGAGTTTGATGTTCGTAACCGTTTATTGTATGGATCAATTTTCGTTGGGTGAAACAATCAAATATAAAACGGTGCAATTCGCAATGGATAATGCCTTTATTTCGACGTTTCGACATTTCGACTCTGAGGCGCAGTTGAGAAAAAGAAATTTGAAACTAGTACGTGAAAATTTGAAGAAAAACGGCTATCCAGATGAATTGATTAGACATTTACAGGAGTAAAGAATAGACAAACATTACAATAGTGGCAATGTTGATAACTGTGATACCAACAAAAACAAATGTCTGGGATCGATTCCCTTTGCTGAGGGTCTGTCACAGAACATGAAAAATACACATCGCAAAGGAAACATCAATGTGTCGTATAAAATCACTAATACGTTAAATAAGATATTGACATGTTCGAAATCAGAAACAGCCTCGCAAGAACAAACGAATATTATCTATAAAATTAACTGTATAGATTGTGAGAAATGCTACATAGGCCAATCTTTGCAACGTTTAAAAACAACGATCGCCAATCATAAATATAAAATTAAAATTAAAACACATGATCAAGACAGATCAGCGCTAGCTTATGACGCACTGGTGGAAGGGCAAATGTTTGATTGTGGAAATGTAAAGATTTTAGACAAAGTGACAAAATGGCACAAAAGGATTATAAAAGAAGTGATACACATATCGAAAAACAATACTGTCAACAAAAGAATTGACATTGAAAATTGAAGTTACTTTTACTCAGACATTATTTAATTCGCAAAGATAATATGTATTGAAGGTCATGTAAACAAATTACCAGTACACCAACAAATACGTAGAAAAATTTATGACATTCAAACATTGTTGTTATAATTAACATTAAGAGTGTCAAGATGACAAATGGACAGTCACTTACATTTCTTCTGAAACACCATGCAAGAAACATCTTCAATGCTAAGGAATGTCAAAAAATGTAAGTGCAGAATATTTTAATTGTATACAAGAATTCATTAGGAATATTGAATAGCGGCATTTTTGTACATTAATGTATTTATGAAAGAAGTTCGTGACCAGGAGGTAGATTGGAGATGATGAAATTAGTCGAAATTCCGGTCAGGAGAAGACGTTTAATAATTTGTAAAACGTGAGTAAAATAATCGACGTTTCGGCCGGGCCCTGCCGACCATCCTCAGGATAAATTTCCATAATAATTAACAAAAGGGATGCTTCAAAACACAAATCTGGATTGAAAGCATGGAGATACGTTCATACGAATACATGTTGTTGCAAACATAGGTGAAAAATTAAGCAGTTACACGCACATGTCTGTGTGACAGTTTTAGGTTAAGCGTCAAGTTTTGACGGATGGTTAAAGAGAGGAAAAATACGTTAATAAGAATGAATTATGGTGGAAAGAGTGCTTAATAAGAATGTGGAGTTAGACATGAGAAAGAGATCAGTTAAATTTGAAACAGATTACTCACAAAAATTGACGACCAGTACATGCTTAGGTGTTGCTAATAGTTCAGCATTTCGGACGGAAGTGAAGGTTAGCGGGAATCGATCCGTAAATCTATGTTGATCACGTGTGATATTGATCTATGTTCGAATGTCATGGATTTCAAAGGCAGGTGACCAATCGGGGCAACGGGCGCCAAAATTTTGGAAACAAGATTATGAAAACTAGAGAATGTTAGAGTATAAGTGGCTCAGATGTTCAATGTCAGTACGTTTGTTAACAGAGTTCCTTTTGTTCTTAAAGATATGAATCATTTCCTTAATGATACGTTTATACCAGTTCGGTTCTGTAGCTAGGGTTATAGAGTTGTTGAAATCGAAATTATGCCCCAGACTTAAGGAGTGTTCTGCTAAAGCGCATCTATCAGTGACATGGCATTTAATATTAGAGCGATGGCCAGAAATTCTATTTTTTAGATGTTGTGACGTTTGTCCAATATAACTCTTGCTACAGTCTTGACATGGTATTTTGTATACACAGTTAATTTTCTCTAAATTAGGAGTTACAGACTTGAGATGAGAAAACAGAGAAAGTTTGGTAGTATTAGATATTCTAAAAGTAATTTCAATACCCTCGTCATTCAGAATTCTTTTGATTTGGCTAGACAGATTTTCAATGTACGGTATAGAGATAGAGTTTTTATATTTGTCCTTAACATTAGTTTGATTGTTGGAGTCTAAATTCCAATCAATCGAGTTATACATTTTATCCACTCTATACTTTTTGATATCATTAATGAATTTTAAAGGGTAGCCATTAGATATGAGAGTTGTTTTGACAAGTTTTAAATTTTTTTTAAGGAATTGAGGGTTTCAGATTCTAAGGCAGCGATCGAATAAGGATATGGCGACAGATTTTTTATGTTTAATGGGATGATATGAATTAAAGTGAATGTATCTCCCAGACCAGGTTGGTTTGTGATGCCAATCTAAAATTATAGTGTCATTTTGGTTAATAACCATAGTGTCAAGAAAACTGATTTGACCATCTTTTTCCAGCTCAAAGGTGAACTGTATACGTGGGTGAAAATTGTTAAACTTAGTCAGAAGGAGTTGTAGGTTTTCCTTCTTGACACACGTTATAATATCGTCTACGTATCGATAGTAAAAAGGGAGGCTAAAAGGAAGATGTGAAATGATTTTTTTTCAAAATGTTCAAGTACTAAATTCGCTACTACTGGGCTAATTGGTGAGCCCATTGCTACGCCAAAAATTTGTCACTTCTTAAATGCCGTCAATTTGGCATCATTCCAAACTTTTCAAAATTTAAAATCAAAAACCTACAACATTTAACAAAGGAAAAAACCTTCATCAAAGCATTACGCTTTTTACAACACAAGTGTCTATCGCTCGAAAATAAAACCTGTTATCGACATGAAAGGCTTCTAATCCAAGAACTAAATCATAATATTAACATTTTCTTTTCGAACCTATTTACTAACTTAGATTATAAAAATTTCAACTTGGATATAGAGAAGGCCAATCGTTTATTTAATGCCATTAAGACTGATAATATTAAAAAATTAAACAAACTTAAGTCTATACAGACTCCTAAAGAATTTCACACTAACAATTGGTTAGTTAACTTATCTAAGACAGAGTTACCTTCTGAAATTAAGGATACCTTATCACTCGGTCCGAATCATGGTTTACCATATAATAATATAAAGTTACCTATTGATGATATTGTAAGTAACGTAGAATTAGCTCTCTTCAACAAAAGTGGAATCACCAAAGATAAAGTAAGATGAAATATTAGCCAACTCATTGGCAACAGACTTGGCAAACATCCTCCCAAATCTCAATTTCAAATAACTTCCAAAGTAAAACAAACCAAAGAATTTTTAAAACAAAATAACCACCTAGTAGTCACCGATGCCGACAAAGGCAACATTACAGTCGTCATGGACAAGATGGAGTTTGAACAAAAATGCCAAGATATTCTTAATGATTCTAGTACTTATACTCTTATCTCTCGTGATCCCACCATGAAAATACAAAAACAAGTCAATGATATGATAAGCCTATGGCAACAGAAAAAAATTCATAGATTCCAATTCTGCTAAAAATCTCAAAACTTTCAACTCTCTTCCTCCCAAAATATATTTTCTACCTAAAATTCATAAAGAAAATGTACCTCTCAGACCAATTGTTTGTAACATCAATTCCCCCACCTACAAAATTTCAAGATTTTGCTCTTGTGTTCTATCTAACATAACAGGTACATCCAACTATCACATCAAGGACACTTGGTCCTTTGTAAACAAAATCAGGAAAACACCAATCCCTCCTAAACACCTGTTAGTATCCTTAGATGTCAAATCACTATTTACCAACATTCCAACCAATTTAGCAATATCTATAATCAGTAAAAACTGGCCCAACTTGAAACCCCACACCAACATAAACGAAAAAGAATTCCTCGCAGCCACTAAACTTTGTTTAGATTCATGCTATTTCGCTTACAAAGATAAATTCTACCAACAAGTTTTTGGCGTAGCAATAGGCTCACCAATTAGCCCAGTAGTAGCGAATTTAGTACTTGAACATTTTGAAAAAAAATCATTTCACATCTTCCTTTTAGCCTCCCTTTTTACTATCGATACGTAGACGATATTATAACGTGTGTCAAGAAGGAAAACCTACAACTCCTTCTGACTAAGTTTAACAATTTTCACCCACGTATACAGTTCACCTTTGAGCTGGAAAAAGATGGTCAAATCAGTTTTCTTGACACTATGGTTATTAACCAAAATGACACTATAATTTTAGATTGGCATCACAAACCAACCTGGTCTGGGAGATACATTCACTTTAATTCATATCATCCCATTAAACATAAAAAATCTGTCGCCATATCCTTATTCGATCGCTGCCTTAGAATCTGAAACCCTCAATTCCTTAAAAAAAATTTAAAACTTGTCAAAACAACTCTCATATCTAATGGCTACCCTTTAAAATTCATTAATGATATCAAAAAGTATAGAGTGGATAAAATGTATAACTCGATTGATTGGAATTTAGACTCCAACAATCAAACTAATGTTAAGGACAAATATAAAAACTCTATCTCTATACCGTACATTGAAAATCTGTCTAGCCAAATCAAAAGAATTCTGAATGACGAGGGTATTGAAATTACTTTTAGAATATCTAATACTACCAAACTTTCTCTGTTTTCTCATCTCAAGTCTGTAACTCCTAATTTAGAGAAAATTAACTGTGTATACAAAATACCATGTCAAGACTGTAGCAAGAGTTATATTGGACAAACGTCACAACATCTAAAAAATAGAATTTCTGGCCATCGCTCTAATATTAAATGCCATGTCACTGATAGATGCGCTTTAGCAGAACACTCCTTAAAGTCTGGGGCATAATTTCGATTTCAACAACTCTATAACCCTAGCTACAGAACCGAACTGGTATAAACGTATCATTAAGGAAATGATTCATATCTTTAAGAACAAAAGGAACTCTGTTAACAAACGTACTGACATTGAACATCTGAGCCACTTATACTCTAACATTCTCTAGTTTTCATAATCTTGTTTCCAAAATTTTGGCGCCCGTTGCCCCGATTGGTCACCTGCCTTTGAAATCCATGACATTCGAACATAGATCAATATCACACGTGATCAACATAGATTTACGGATCGATTCCCGCTAACCTTCACTTCCGTCCGAAATGCTGAACTATTAGCAACACCTAAGCATGTACTGGTCGTCAATTTTTGTGAGTAATCTGTTTCAAATTTAACTGATCTCTTTCTCATGTCTAACTCCACATTCTTATTAAGCACTCTTTCCACCATAATTCATTCTTATTAACGTATTTTTCCTCTCTTTAACCATCCGTCAAAACTTGACGCTTAACCTAAAACTGTCACACAGACATGTGCGTGTAACTGCTTAATTTTTCACCTATGTTTGCAACAACATGTATTCGTATGAACGTATCTCCATGCTTTCAATCCAGATTTGTGTTTCGAAGCATCCTTTTTGTTAATTATTATGGAAATTTATCCTGAGGATGGTCGGCAGGGCCCGGCCGAAACGTCGATTATTTTACTCACGTTTTACAAATTATTAAACGTCTTCTCCTGACCGGAATTTCGACTAATTTCATCATCTTCAATCAATGTATTTATGCAAATTCAAGAAACCTGATGATGGCAGGCGGGGTCCTGCCGAAACGTCGAAATAAAGGCATTATCCATTGTGAATTGCATATTTTCATCCTTGACTGTTTCACTCAACGAAAATTGAGTCCTATGTGAAAGGTCTGTCTCAAAAAGGAGCCCGTGTTCCATCCAAATTCAAAGTCAGGTGTGTATTCAAAAATATGAATAATTTGTCAGGGATGTTTGTGTTACCGGAAGGTCAAGTTTCTATTGAAAAAAGATCAAATGTAGCCTAAAGAATTCTTTGCGTTGATTGCAACAAATGTTGTATAGGGAAAACTGGCAGACATTTAAAGACAAGAATCAATTAACATAAACGTAACATTTTCTCCGATCCGGAAAAACAAACATAATCACAATTTCAATTTTATAGAAGTTAGCGTCCTCCACGGTGAGAAGGAGCATAGAAAGTGATTGATATTAGAAATGTGTAGTATTGTTGGCGAATGCGATTCCGTCAATTCAAGATCTGACACAGATAACCTCAGTCCCGTTTATTGCAGTTTGATTTTGAACAAATCGGGAGTTTCTCTTTCCTTCCCGCAGTGGGGGTAGCTTACTTCCTAGGATAGATAGCAGTGCCACGACGTCTTTCTCTCTATGGTTCTTTCCTAGTTACCGACTGTACTTCTATACTCATTGAATCGTCATCTTATCGTTCACAATTCATGGTCTTTTTCGCTCACCATTCCGCCTTACTGGCTTAGCACCTTTGCGGCTAACGGTCTCCGTTTTAAATTACGGATTCCATCTTAAAGTGGTCCCGAAGGAACCAGACAAATGAATAATAAATATTCTGTTACACGTTCGGTAAGTTTTTGCTTTTTTGATGGGCCAATGATAATAATAAGCCTTTCTTTGAACACAGATGACGACTCGGTGAGCTATGGATTCTTTCCATTTCTTGACGGATTGAATCCAGGTTCGGCCTTGATGCCGTTTACTAAGTAACTTAATGTAAGTTCCGCCCCACCCCCCTCCCTTCTTGTTTCTCTTTATTCGCAATGTATTTTTTCTTCACGCTTAATATGTCAGATTACTGACCGTACATTTATGCTCCAGATGTAAATGGATGCATTATAGTTTATAGGTTTTTTCGTTTTTATTTCTGTTTATAAATTGTACTTCTGAGGAAGCCCCCCCCCCCCCCCCCCCCCCCCCCCCCCACTAGGGTCGAAACGTAAAACAGAAGTTTGTTTTATTTCAAACATTTGACCGAGGATGCCGAGAAACTTTGTCGAATTATCATTTGTAATTTTATAAGTTTAAATTCAATCTGATTCCAGTTCAGCAGCAGTTTGATTCCAGGGATATGTGGAAGGGATATGTATACATTTTTTTATAATGAAAGCCCTCAAGAAACATGATTTCATCGCTAAACAGCAAAGTGCATATTTGGAAGACGGAAAAAGTCGTCTACAACCAGGGGAGTTCTTAGTTTGGGGTGACTTTGCCGAAAACTATGCATTTGTTGTTCAAGACGAAATTCAAAGCTTCCACTGGAATAACAATCAAGCTACCATCCATCCTTTTGTTGTGTATTATGTTGAAAATGAGGACTTAAAGCATAAGAGCTTCGTTATTATCTCAGAAAATCTACAACAAAACCCACCCAACAACCCTTCTGATTGGTTGAATTCCACCAATGGGACTAACATAATGCAGGTGCAATTCAATGAACCTGACTTTAGCAAATCTATTTGCCTGAATTTTATTATTTGACATTTGGTGACGTGTCTTCAGCTGATCGAAGAATAGAATGACCAAATGACCTCGTCGCGGGATCGAGGTGGTGACCCGGACTACCTGGATAATAAAGGATTTAGGTGACACATGCACAGGTGCAGGTATTCCATATCCTCGAACAACCCTTAACCTGTGTCCGTAATTCATGCGTGAATCATAATGCGTCATAACAGATTTTGAATCTCTGTAATAAAAAAACGGTGAAAAACACATTCTTGAACTTCACTTATCGCTTTGAACAGGCCTTGTGAAGGTACAGTATTTTTTTCAGATTCTTCAATCATGTCCAACATCGTGAAAATGACTCTAAAATAACGCTGCGACGCCACCGCGGGGTAGCAGTGGACGGCAACCGGCCGCCCGCCATTACGTAGAGACTCGGCGCGCCGCAATTTCATGCGCATCGACATCTTTAATGATTTTTTACTCGAAAACGAAGAAAAAAACCCCTCTGGAATTAATTTACAGGTTGTAGTACAGTTCAAGGAACATGTCAGAATTGAAAAAAAATTTTTTGATCGTCTCAGTCACTGTTTTAAAAATCTTTGAAAAATTAATTGTTAAATAAACAATTGATAACAACTTTTTCTTACCATTTCTTTTTTTTAAATTCTATGGAGCTTTCCGCGTAATTTGAAAAAAAAAAAATATTGTATCTAATTTTTTGCCGAAGTTATGAATTTTTGAAAAAAATGGGAGTCTAATTTGTTATTGTTAATAAAAAATCGAATTTTGCATTATGCATTATTAAGGATCCTCTCGCATGTACTATTTTATGTTTCAGTCTTTCAGCTTTGGAATGAAAAAAACCCTTCTACGACAAACAGTCTGTTATCAGCGTTGAGTTGAAGTTATGGGGTGCGCGTAATCCCGATGTAGATCATGTGTTTCATACAAATAGTGTAGAGTCCTACGACTAACGCATAAAATGAGCAATTAATATTGCGTTCATGGTTGATATTTATTTTAAAATCAGTAGTCCCAAATTGCCTCCTCATGATTAAGACAGACACCAGTAGTGACAACTTGATGGCATGCTTATCCCACCGCAAAGTAGTTCTCAATATTACAACGTAGCACTGGGACACGTGTTAAGTGTCCTCATTTTGTTTCATTCATGGCTTTACAAAATCTAATTGTACGGCTGTGTACTCGTGTTTATCTAATTTTGGACCTTGTAAGATGCAGTTCTAATTGAAGTAATCAAGTGACAATCTGTATTAAGGATTTTACCAAGCATAACCTCAAAACCTTTTCGCAGGTAGGTGATTTATAAAATAATAAGCTGTCACGAATTATCAACTGTAGTATGAAGACTTTAGTTTTTTTGTTAATTTTAGATATGTAAACGTACCCAGGCAGCACACTTGCTTCTTTTATGTTGCTGCTGGATCACAATGAGAAAGCCAATGATATATCTGGTTAGGTACATAACTGATATGTTTTATGTGCCCTTCAAGGTACGTTGACCTTAGTGTAACATAACCGCTACGTGAAAATTTTATGTTAAATTCACAGAACAGATGTTACGTAACATTTGTTACTGACCCTCTGCTCTGACCCATAGGTAGGGCCCCTGAATCTATACAGAGCCTCCTGCATTGCGACATGATGTCTTGATATAGCCGACGGTATATTTGCGTAGAATTCCCGTCCTTCTGACCACCACGCTATCACATGAACAATATTCTGTCTTGCCATCTGCAAAACACATCATTGTCAATACCGAATAATAACTCATCAATGACGATTTTCTATCGTCAAACACCGTCCTTCTGATCAACACGCTATCACATAAATAATATTCTGTCTTGCCATACGTAGAACAGATCATTATCAATACCAAATAATGACTCGTTAACGACGATTTTCTATCGTCAAACACCGTCCTTCTGACCACTATGCTATCACGTCAATAATATTCTGTCTTGCCGTTTGCGAAACGAATCATTATCAAACCAAATAAGAGAAACCAATTCCTTCTTACCTTTCAACAATATTTCATAACATTATAAGAAAAGTAAATTCACGACATTCTTTCCTGTCATAGATCCTACTTGTTGGGGATATAACATAATCATTATTCAAAGATTTCCTCTTGCAAAACAAATTTCGCCACACGAGTAAATTGCTCATTGCGATTATTCTGTGTCTTACTTCACAAGCATAGAACAAGTTTGACCCTCAACCGTTCACACGGCCTGTGATGATGGGTTTATTCTACTCGTGCCATTGCACATGAGAGTGATGAAACAACTTCTGAGGCTATCTCGAAAACCAATTAAAAATGGTCAAACTCTAGCAGCCTCTTCCAGGAGCTCATCAAAGAATTAACAAGTAACTATTTTCCACCTTCCTTTCGAGTCCAGAGACCGAATCCTGCCGTTCTACTCACGAGACAGGAAATTCTCAAAATTAATACGATATTCGAGTTTGTGCGAAACCATCGCATTACTTTTCATATTACGTATGAAACTCTCGCGACATTCGGCGGATAAATATACTCGAATCGTTTCAATATATAAATAAAATATGTCACCGTTAACATCACAGATATGTGTCAAGGGATCAATTCTAGTGTGTTTAAAAGTATTTGTATCCTCGTTACATAATTATTTTTATGTAACAATTATAGACTATTGCTAACGTACTTCATACATTCGAGCGGTTCTTTTTTTGTGTGTTCCAAGGAATTGATACTCTTATCACATAATTACGTTTACGTGAGAAAAATCTGCAACCTAATTTATACATATAAATGTATGTACAAGAAAAAATATTAGTCATTCGAACGAACTCTAAAAAACTTTTTTTATAGCTCAAATTTTTGGAGAATTTTTTTTTGACTAATACTTACAGCCATCAAACCCAATCGAAAAATGAATTATCAATTTTATTTGCATCACCCGCTCAGGCCCCGCGGCGTTGAGGGTTCCCGGCCGCGTGGCAGCGATTGCTGTGCTTAGTGGGGGTATAGCGTGAGTTAGTTAGGATAGAGTGCACGAATAGGTAGGACGTGTGTGAAGCTTTTCTTTCTGTTCGTGAGTTGCGATTGCATCATCCTTTTCGTTCCGCTTGGTTTCAAGGTTGGCGCGTGTCTAGGTTTGGTTTGTGGAGAAGCAGTCCATCCTCCGGTGATCGGAGGTGTCCGTTCCCGGGGCGGGCGACAACGCGGCGACAAATCTGTTGCCCGAACATCTCAGCGTTGGATCCCCGAGACGTCAGGACCGCTGTTTGCACGGGTATGGGCCAATCTGGACGCTCCCCGTTACCCCGCTTCCACGTGACCGTCGGAATTTGCGGCGTTTTATTTATTTAAATCCGTACTTGGTAAGCTAGTTTGATATTATTGAATGATCGTTCAATTTAGTTAAGAAAGAACGCGCCAGCGAATTTATTGTCCAGTATCCTGTCAATTTGATTTGTGTTGAATAAATATTTGACTTGCTTTGGCTTTTCCCTCTGTCTCGTGGAGGAAATTATGCCGAAGCAGGCATCCTTTTCTTGTCTCGCAAAACTAAGGTTTTATTCATTCACTCTCTCACCCACTCATCCCATCCCGATTAGCGTTAGAAAAGAACTCTTGATAAGTGATTAAACGCTCCAAGAACCATGCTAAGTAGCGTGTACTTATTTCTCGCTGTAACACGTTGAATTTTGATATGCTATTACTTGTATATTAAGCTAAATGCGTGTAACGGCAATATATACCCGTTTCCCTATTGTTACTTGTATGACACTACATGTTGAATTTCTATATTCTAGTATCTTTGTTATGCTTTGTCATTTCAAGCTGGTTACTTTTATGACACATTCTATTTTAATATTCTGGGTGGTAGTAAACAATCTTTTCCTTATATATCCAGGTACTTGTGTGTTTTTTTTCACAGTGTGCACATGTGGACATGCGCATAAAATAAATTGTCGTAAATTGCTGTGAAATGTTACACGAAGTGACAGATATGTATTAAGTACGTTTATTCAATGGATTTGATTTGGATGTATTACGTAACAGATAAGAATCTGATCTGTCACTGCAAACCATAACAGGCATGCGCTGGATGCAAAAAATAAGAACATAAATGATATATAACGGACCTGCAAGGATATGAATCTCATCCATATCTGTGATATTATTGATACGTATCTCTATTCTATGCCTGTTATATAGCTACCATAATGTTTTGTGGCGGACATAATGGAGTAAACGTACGGTACATGAAGAGCACATGCGATGTAGCTGTAATGTCGGGAGGAACAAGATTCAAGTATTTGTTACGTTACTGGGATATGAATGTGCTGCCTGGGTACTCTTCACAAAATAGCCAAACGTGATAACAAAGAGAACTGTCAGAGAAAGATAGTGCCTATATTACTAAAAAAACATAATTTAAGATTTATTGAAAGATATAAAGTAGAAAAAACTACGATGTAAATACGGTTCAAGCAGCTCTCAATGCTGTAAATTGTGGTTTCGGATGCAGTGATGATGCCTCGCTACGGAGTCACTACGGCGTGCGTGACTCAGTTGAGTCAATGGCTCAGCTATTGGTGCGACGCTGCTCAGTAGCCCGTGCGTTAGGTGGTGGGTTGCTGTCGCCGCTGCGTTGATCCGTGGTCATAGTGACTTGTCGGTGGGTCAGCTGTTTGCTCTAAACGCTGTTCGGCCTATATGCTTGTCAGCTGGATACGTTACAATATATATACATCGTAACGTGGTATTTCATAACCCGTCACATGTGTTAACTATCGCACTTCCCTACGTACGGAATATCGCTAAAAATACCGAAAGCACATCTGAGGTCAATACTCCAAAAAGAACGACTGGTTACCTTTAAGTGAAATTCTCTTTATCAAGCTAATTCTATTATATTTTCTAATTTTGTAACGCTCTACGAGAACCGACTCCGAGACTTCCGCTTTAAGATACCAGGACACTTCCTGACAGGGGTCACGTACCAGCTCAACACCGACCACCACCGACTACAGACTAACGAATACCGCTAAAACCACTCCCGATGGATGCCTATCTAAGTTGTGAACAGGGTCGTGCGTGATGCACAAACAGTACCTCCAACTATTTAAGACTTATCAGCCAGGAGCCGAACCACGAATCAATGCTTCTACCGCTTAGATGCATCGCCAGACGGCGTACAGGGCTGTGCGTCAAAAATACAACAAAGCCTCCTGTCGACGATATTTATCAGCCTGGAGCTGAACCGACCATGACATCTACTCACTCGTTGTCCATCAAAAAAGGGACGGTTGTCTCTTCATGAACCGTCCTATCGAAGGGCTGTAGCGTGGAATACGCTAGACTATGCTGACCACGTGGATCTGGTGGATATAGTGTGGGGATCCGGGTCGAGGGCCATCACCATCAGATCGTTCTGGCATGAGGGCTCCAATGAGCGAGTGCCGGGATGCAGCGCGAACGAAATAGCCGCAACGGGGAGTACCAGTAAAGCAAGGAGGGGAGCATAATCGGTCGCAAGTCCAAAATATCGGTAACGCAATATTCTCGCACACTACGATATCGCAACACATGAGTGGTACGACTTCCCCTCTCACCAACGATACCGCACAGCTGAGGGAAAACATCTCCGACCACCGTCCGACGTCCTGATACCTCGATACCTGTCAGCGAAGAAGAAGAAAACAAGCGGCGAGGGATTATCGCCGCCTACCTGTAGACCCAACCTACGCGACCTGCTGGCCCAATTAGAATAACGCAAATTTGAGGAAGAATTACGTGACAGCAGTACGACGAAAATCAGGATCATCGCTCGTCTCGACACTCCACGCTCAGTTTTCGCTCTCGAAAGACGTGCTCTCGAAATATCTAGTTATTGCTATCGCTATAAGTTCAGTTTCTCGCTTTTGTTACCGCATCTTCTGTATCTGTCATATCTTCTTTTCACGTAAGTGAGGTTCCTTTTCTATTTTGTAAAGCCATGAAATTACTTGCAAAATATCGTATCTTTATCTCTCTCTCTCTCTCTTGCAGTTCGTCTCCGCGAGCCACCTGGGCTCGTAACTTATTCTCTACTATTTCTTATTTTATCACTTTCTAGTTCTTATTGCAAGTAACTTCGCGACTGGTTGACTCTTACTTACGCATTGTGAGTGACTATCGCTTCATTTTATTATCTCTCTCTACTAGAATACCTAAATACCTAATATCGCTGTATAGCAGCGTGTTCTGTTAAGTTATCAATTCTTATCTTAGCTATTGAGCATTACCATTTTGTCATGCCTTTTCTGATAAACTCATAACTGTTTCTTTACCTATTATCTTTGAGTAATTAATCTTAGTGAGTGTACCGCGTGAGCGATCTTACATCGCCGCGCGGCCTCACTCGTCGTTCTTTTGACTTTGGAGTATTGCGCCGTATCGAATAACATCTTTTTTATTATTTTCTTCACTATTACCGCTGATCATAGTTGTCCGTAGTCTCTTTGGTTGTAGTATGTTGTGCATTAATTCTCTTGAGTAATATTTGTCTTAATCCCGAAATTATCTTTTACCGTACCGAATATTATCTCTCTTCCTCTTGCACTTACCGCAAACTAGAGACTACGTATCATCTGTTAGTTTCTATATTTTATAATAATTCTCTACTTGGCCTCTACTTCAACCCTCATTGATGGTTACAACATATTTTAGAACAGCCCACACAAGAGCACACAATTGAAGGAAAATCTCAGAAAACGCGTCCCTGGCGGGGTACTCCAAGTGAACTCGACACAAAACCGGAAATAATTACTGATTACTAATTCTTTATTTGTAGTTTCTATGATTTCGCGCTCCGTCACAAGCAAACAAAGTGCTAGGACGATGATCTCGACCACCGACGGACCGACAGCAACCGATGACTTCATTTACTGACTATCCGATGTACCGCCGCTTACCAGAACCTGTTGTATAATTTGGACTCTGGCGTGGAGGAATGTAAAATCCTCCTGACAGCCGAGTTACAATTTCTCCAAAAAAAGCCAGCCGCCCACTTTCCCGAATACTGTGGAAGACGGCGTACAGTGCAACGCGCAGAACGAACCTCGCATCCGCCCTCTCCGTGACTTCCAGGGCAGGTACCGGACTGACCTTCAAATAGTGCTGTTCCAGGTTACCATCGTCGAGAGAATCGTCGAGAATCAATGCTGCGTACCTGTCTGTAAGGAACACAATCATCATGAGTCATTATTCATGACTCTGACGTGCACTAATTGTAAGACATCATGTGACCCCATGATTTTCTTGATATATCGTAGGTAGAACGCCACGACGTATATGACGAAACTGGTGGAAGCGGACACTGAGTTGCTGTAAGCCGTCGCGTCACTCTCTATTCGGCAACTTTGACCGGGAGGCATTCTACGTACTATGCCTCTACTAAACGGTCCTTAGCAAAATGCAACATGGACAGTTAGGTGCAGCACCTGAAAACATTGCACGAGCTGTTGTCACCAACGAAATCACGGGCAGGACATTACGTGTCACCTATCGGCAATCTTCGAAGACACGTAACATAATCATGACCGATATTCACCACAAGAGGGATGACTCAATTACGGTACGAAATAAACGACCAACTACGGGACGAAGAATTACCTAATGACACCGACGAAATCGGCGAGACAAACACTGACCTCCGTCTATTTTCCGTCTATTCAACCTGCCAGGAGAAACTCTGTTTCTTTCTCGCTCGTTACGTCTAGAGATTTCCGTCAGTTAATTTTCCTTTCCTTCTTCCTCACCACTATCGCTATCCTCGATTTATCGCTACCGTTTGCGCTATCATTATATCGTTTTATACTACCGTTTAGCTTCATTTCTTTCGTTCCGACTACCTTCACTACTACCTTTTTCCTTCACTATCGATAAGTTTTATTTTAATTGAAATCAGTGGCTGCGTGCCCGAATCACCGACTGAGGAAAGGTAAGGTATCGTCTCATTGGAAAGATGCTCATATTTTCTACTTTCTTTCTTGTATCTTCATTATTTCTTTTGGTTGCATCGTGTGATACTAGTTTTTCTGTCAATCATGGTCACGGCACTGAGTTGCTGTAAGCCGTCGTGTAACCGTGTCATTTCTTTGATTGATTAATTCAATTCAATATTATCACTGAACGAACTCGTAGCTCCGAGTAAATATCTCTACCGTCTGATTTCCTTGCAAATTTGTACTTGCATCGCTTCTGTAATTTCTATCGTCTTTTGCTATCACTATCTGTCTTTTCTCCTAATCTCTCTATCTAATAAAAAAGTTTCAAACAAATGAACGTAGAAAAAGATTATAATAACAATAGTATAAAAAAGATTGTAATAACAATAGTATACGCATGAAGTTGGCGGTGGGGTCAGATCCCAAAAACAAAACAAAAAGCATCTAGCAAACCCTTTGACAGCTGTCACCGGCTGTTTATGACAGTCTTTGACAAATATATTTATAGGTATCTGTTTCTGACGCGCGAAAAATGAACATGCAAACGAAAATTATCAAGATGATTCCCGACGGGAATTGTCTTTTTCCCGCGTTGGTGTATTGTGTATACGGCACTCAAGATCGACACGCAGAAGTGAGACTGAGTATCGTTTCAAATATAGTGGATAATTGGTCTACGTTTGCGGGTTTTATTACAGGTAATGATTCAAACGGTACTGTGATTAGGTCACCTGGTGATTACAAATCACATATGAATAAAAATGTAATATACGGGGGAGAAGCAGAATTAGCTGCAGCTGCGGACATTTTTAAGATATATTTAATCGTGTATCGCGAAGAACAAATTCATCCACACCGGATCGGATCACAAAATGAAACACAATTCTCGCTACTCTTCACCGGCGACAGAGACAGTGAACACTTTGATGTCTTGTAGAACCAAAATAAAATTCAGATAGTAAGTAATAAGTATGAAAAGTAACAATCAAATAATAGTAAATCTAAATATATCACCAAACAGTCAAAAGGACAGCCAGGATTTACGATGACAATGGAGAAAGGAGGAGTTTCAAGCAGCAGACAAGGCGATGAAGATGGTGGATGGTCGGAAGTATCACAAAAGAAAGAGGAAAATAAAATTGTAACTGCGAAGATCCAAATAAGCCATAGAATAATATCCAACAAATATTCGTATAACCAGGCAAGAGGACGACCAGGATCGATGTTGACCACAAGAGAAAGAGGTGTTTTGCGGAATGAACAGCAACACAAATATAGAGAAAAAAATAATATAAAGAAGGTGATTTTGGAGAATAACGGGCAGAGCGGTAGCAAAAATGATTCAGCAAGTTAAGGAGATATATCGATATCAATAGAGAAGGAACACCAATTTTCAACCAACGAATGGAAGCTTAGATTGTTGAAAAAAAAAAGTAAGCACAGAAGGAATTGAGGTGGACAGCAAGTGCAGACCTGTCATCAAATCAACATGAAGGAATTCGCCTGTCTACTAGACAATGCTTAAGGAAATAGTGAGGCGCGCAGCGCCGAGATAGGGTTGGCGCGCGAAGCGCGCAGGGGCGAAGCCCCTAGTTTTCTATGATAATAGTGCTGAATATATTTTACTGCTTATTGTATCGTACTGCCAATTATATTTTATTTGCTACTGTGCATGTTTTTATCGTTTATTGAATTCCTTGGAGTTCTTCCGCGCGTGGATTGAGCCGGTAAATACTACCGTATCTTTTCTATCGCTTATTACCAGTCAGTATTGCTTTTACCTGCTACATTGTTTATTGAATTTCTCTGAAATATAGTTTTTCTTTTTAATTTAGGTTCTGCTTATTATCTTTGGTCCTATTATATCGTATTATTTGTAAGATATTTAGAATGTTCTCCATTCTACGGAAAGTTCTCTGAGCCTCTCGGTCTCTCAGAATTTTATATTTTCTCGAAAATTGCACTTGAAGATTTCTCTGTGAATCATCCCGAATTTCTAAGCATTGTAAATTATATGTCGTACCACTACGATCACGGGCAGCCACCCGTCAGGCAGTGAACGCTAGCACAGAAGTTCAGAATACACCAACCGTTTTTTTCTTGATATGCGTCTCTATATTGATAATCGTACTGTTAGGCTCGAGGCTTATTTTCGTCTAATCCGATGAAACTCATGACGGCAAGCGGCTTGAAAGATGAAAATTTCAAACTCCAGGCGAACGGAAACTCCAATCGAGTCGAGTTTGCCTGCGGACGGGGTTTTTCAAATTTACAAAGAAACATAATCTCCCATCATCCGCGTACAAAATTAGAAAATGGCTGCGGCTTCCGAGTCTAGTTTACCTGCGGACGGGGTTTTTTGAGTTTGAAAAAAATCATAATCTCCTATCCGCATCCGCATAAAAATGAAAAACCGGCTGTAACTTCCAGACGCATGCGACTTGGAAGTTGAAAATTTTACGAAATATTCTCCAGACAAATGGAAACTGCAATCAAGTCGAGTTTGCCCGAGGATGGGGTTTTTTGACTTGAAAAAAAATTATAATCTCTTATCATCCGCGCAAAAAACAAAAAACGGCTGCAACTTAAAAAAAATTTCACAAAATATTCTTTAGACGAACGGAAACTCCAATCAAGTCGAGTTTACCTGCGGACGGGGTTTTTTGAGTTTGAAATAAATCGTAATCTCCTATCATCCGCGCACAAAATCAAAAAATGGCTGTAAATACCAGACGCATGCGAATTGGAAGTTGAACATTTCACAGAATATTCTCCAGACGTACGGAAACTCAAGTCGAATCGAACTGAAAATTACTCAATACCACACATGCCTCATAAACTCGATTTTTGATGCCTGTAACACGTGCCTCGAATAGCAATTTGCAGCACTGTTGTATCGTCTACACCGTGCACTGCTACGCATGCGCACTTTGTCGTATAGAGTGCTGTGGGCTACTGCGCACGCGGCCCAAAAAGTACTGTGCACCGCTACACATGCGCATTCGAATCAAACCGATTGAGGTTAGGTCTGATACACAGCTGACGCTGCAGGCCATTTCAGGCAAGTGATACAATTATCAAAACTTTTTTCTGACGCTTTCGTGGTATAAAATATTGAATGCAAGCCGTGACAAAACCAGAGAATAGTGACTCGCGTGCGAACTCCACACTCGTCTCCGCTGCGCCTTCGGCTCCCCTCCGACTCGTGTGCGCGCACACTCATCAATATTCCCTGGTTTTTGCCACCTGCTACATAAAATACTTATGTAAAGCAGCTAACGGAAGCAATCGGCCGTCTGACACTGGAGATTATTGCATTGAAGATCGCCAATATTCACACGCATAACTCATACCTAGCGTGGCTACCGTATGCTCTTGTGAGGTTTTCTGACTTTTTGTCCATCCGTGATGTAAGATTGTAAAGAAAAACCACATAACGGTAGAGAGCTATTTTCAAACAGTTTCTAAAACTGTCATTCTCGTTTAGTTCACGGAATAAAGACAAAAAATGACTATATAAACAACTCAACGATACGACGATGATTGTATTAAAGAGCTTACAGCTATGCAAATGACTAGACTGATCTAAAAAAAAGTACGTACATGGACGATTGCATAAAAAGACTTATCATATTATATCAAAAATGGAATCTCAATTGCTGCGACATCTGAGGTGCAGAATGTGTCCTCTCAAAACGCACAGGCAGATTGAGACTAAGCGGCAGCGATTGATCGAATCAGTAGAAACTGGCACCGAAACCTGGCAACGTAAGGGAAGATCAGCAAACATGAATTTTATCATGCCAACATTGATTCAGCAGCCACGTAAAGTCATCATCCATGCTAATGAAAATTACATATCAAAAAATGTGGGTACAAAAAATAAAGAACCGATTAAAGAAGACTCAACTAAAGATGATTCCTACGAGCTTGTGGATAAAGACTGTTATTTTACTTCGCACTTTACGAACATTAGAATAACTTTTCTGCGAAGGCTTTTAGGCATTGTCAAGAACAGGGTGGACGGAGTTGAATGCAATACTCTACTTAGCGATTTACAGCACAAGAAATTCATAGTTTTTGTGGTGTCGGGTAGGTAAGAGAGAACGAGAGACGTTAATCGCTTAGCGGCTTTATTTTGACTGATTGGTTCTTCTCACCTTACAAGCTTCTCACACCACACACACCCACACACACACACAAACACACACACGCATTTATACATACACCACGCACTCTCTCATACTCACACCGCGTCCTCACGTACACTACACTCCTCTCCGTTTAACTTTGCGCCCCTTGTCTGATTCCCCCTCGTTGTACGCGTTACGCTTGTTGTCTGTTCAATCGCGGTGATCGTCGTGCTGGTTGCCGAGCGTCTTGCCCATTTGCTGCCTCGGGTTTTGATGATGTCCTCGGGGCCCCTCCCCTCACCAGCTGATCCACGTGGCGTTTGACTACGCCGCCCGAGTCCAGTTTTACCGTATACGTCACTGGTCCTAATCTTTGCTCGGTCGTGACTTCCGTCCACGGTGGCTCGTTTCGGCTGAAGTTTTTCGCCCCCACCCCTTCCCCCCTCGAAAATTGTGTCGTCTTGCCCCCTCTTGCGTTCCGTTCCTGTCTGTGCACCGCTTGCTCCTGATGTTTCTTTATGTCGGGTCGCATTAAGTCGAATTTCGTTCGTATTTGTCTACCGAGCATTAATTTGGCCGGCGTTTCTCCTGTCGTGCAATGTTGAGTCGATCGATATTCGAATAAGAATGCGTCGACGGCTTCCTGTGCTGTTTTCCCATTTTTTAGCATGATCTTCAGTTTTCTCTTGAATGACCTCACGATTCTCCGCTGCCCCGTTTGACGCGGGGTGTTTTACTGCCGATCGTATGTGCTTGATTCCCGCTCTGCTCACGAACCTCGTTAAATCGTTTTTTTTTTTTATTAAATAGTTTATTGATGCCAAAATATACATAGTTTTTTATACTAAGATATCCTCAACAAACAAAAGATGTTCATTTTTACATACATTTTTTTAGACTTACAGCTAATGCGATACAAAGTCGTTTAACGCTATTACATGGTTTTTTTTTTTATAATCGTGCGATTTTTTATTTTACATTATGTAATTTCTTTAGACAATAGAGTCATAGGATTTGCGCTTGCGTCTTTTTATATATGGTTGGTTTCAGAAAAAGGCATAAACTGAAACGTTTTTTTAACATTTTCGTTTGAAATAAAAAAAAAAGAAAGAGCGAGAATGGAGAAGGATTACAAGGACGGTGCAAGGAAAAGGGGAAAGGAAAGACGTATTTACAATATATACATAATTATTTTAACATATAATACATTTATGTACACTGTTTCGCTATTAATCCTACTCCGAAAGAGTCGGTAGTCATAATATCTATAAACTAGATGATAGTCAGTCTTTACATATTCTTTTATATGCAAAAATTTATACATCTAACCACCAATATTTATTTACATTTTGTCTGTGTTTATCTTCTATATCTCGTTTAGATATATTTTTATTAAATCGCCACTTGATATTTGGATCATTTTGTACAGTTTTGGGGTCAAACAGAAACTTTTTGTTAGAAACGGCTCTATGTATGTGATAAAAGTATGGAATGTTATTGTTATCTTGTATGTAATTATTTTGATCTAAGTAGAGGAAAGCTTCAGGGGGAATAAATCCTGTTTCTAGTGTGCTATTGAAATATAGTGGGTTGGGGTATGTTGATCCAAATATCAAGCTATTTTCGTGAACTTTTGCGGTATTGGCGAAGTGATTTCTGATTAATTTGAGCATGTGACAATCTATACGGTGCACTTTAGCCATATCATAAATTCTTTTGTTGCTTATCAATTTTTGATAATTTGACGATTCAGACCGGTAGGTACCCAGACATGCTCGCAGAATTTTTCTTTCAAGAACTCTGATTTTTTCCATATTCACTGCTGAAACATTATACCAAATAGGGCAGCCATAGGTAATTACGGGTCTGATCAAAGCTTGATAACAGAGAATTTTTATTCTAGAATTTAATTGCTTTGAGTAGAATAGTTTTTTCAACTTAAAAAAGGCGTTTTTTGCTTTTTGTAGTTGGATTGTCACATGCTTATTAAAACAGAGCGTCTCATCTAATTGGAGACCGAGATATTTAACATCCGTTTGATGTGGTATAAGTTCTCCTTCGTTCAATTTTTCGTAGATTTGAAAGTTTCTTGCTCTTTCTCTTTCTGATTTGCTGAGCTTACTAAGCATAGGTCTAAATAATATCGTTTCGCATTTATTCGCATTTGTTTTCAATTTCCACGTACAATAATAAGAGTGAACTTTTTCAAATAAATCTTGAAGTAAGCTTTGCAAGTCAGATATTTTTTTTCCTATGACATAAATTATTAAATCATCCGCGAACGCTATTGCGCGCCTATTACCTGCAGTTCCAAGATCGAAAAGACTAAGAATATCACTGTTATATATATTAAATAAGATAGGTGCGTTAACCGTTCCTTGTTGCATGCCGTTTGTGACTATAAAATCGAGACTAGATAAGAGACCGCCTAAAGAGGTAACAAACGATTTATTGCTTATCATGTTCCAGATCATTTTAATGAGATATTTAGGAAACTTTTTTTTAATAAGTTTATAAATAAGACCCTCGATCCAAACAGTATCAAATGCTTTTTCGAGATCGATAAGCATTGCCGCAACTTTTTGTTTTTGGTTTAATGCGTAATTAATATCTGAAGTTAGTTTATTAATAGCATGAATGGTAGAGTGTTTGTATCTAAATCCGAATTGATTTTCAGGAATCACGTTATTTTTATTACTGAACGTAAGTAGAGGATTATTAACTATAACTTCAAACACTTTACTAATATTTGGAAGTAAACTAACCGGTCTGAGATTCGACGGAGATGAGCCGTCTTTATTTTTTTTCACTAGTGGAATGACTTTTGCTTTTTTCCATTCTTTTGGAAAATAAGTATTGTTTAAGCAATTATTAAAAATTATAGTGTAGAGATGAATGACTTTAATTGGCAATTTTTTTAAAACAATATTAGGTATTTCATCTAAGCCTGAAGATTTTTTGTTATTTAGTTTCATAAATACTTTTTTTACTGATAAAGAGTTAGTGAAGTAGTCCAATGATTCATCCGGTTGTTTAGGGTTAGTTGATGGATTGCTATCGGAGAAAATCGATATAGTATTGTGCTCGGCTAAGTCTTTGTTTATTTCGTCTTTTATTTTGTCAGTTTCTCTTAGAACGATTCGAGTAAGCCGTTCACGACCGAGAGTTTCGTTTTGTTTATGAATCTCAGCAAAGTGAGCACCTATTATATTGAGTTTATCTATCTCGTTCGAAACAACACATTTACCCGAATGATCTTTCGGAATCGAGTTTGCATCGATATTTACCTCCCGAAAAAGTTTACTGTCTGGATCGAGTTTCAAATCCGGTACTGTACACGAGCCTTTTGGTCTATAAATTTGATTGACTTGCGGAAACATATTGCACGAATCATTTGTTGGAATATTTTTTATTTTTTCATTCCAGTAGGAATTTACTGACCTTGAAAATTCGATTTTCAAGCTACTTTTTATTTCTTCAAGAATTTCTTTGAGATACTCGAGTTCAGCGCTTTTCTCAGCTGTATAGTTTCTTTTGATTTTGTTTATACGACTTAGAATAAAACTTTTATCTTTTTTTATTTTTTCTATTTTATCATTGATATAAATTTCGCAAGAATTTTTCTCTACAATCTTCGGGATGATTTGATTCATTGACTGTTTTATTAGCAAATTAAGATCGTCTATATATTTATCAATTTCATTGTTGGTTAAATTCACATTATCGGCAATTTTTATATTACATTTGTTATTTAAGTGTTTTTTAAAATTATCCCAGTTGCATTTTCTAAAATTAAAACTTTTACCCGGCATGTTTTCCTCAAATTCCCAGCTATCGAAAGAGTTCGGTTTGATTTGGATAAGTAATGCATTATGATCACTATCGTAATTCAAAGTTCTTAACCAAGTATTTTGTATTAAGTTTAAAAAGTCTAATCTGGCATCTGAAAGCGCGATATCAAGGTATGAGTTACCATTCGGATACGAAGGTATGTCCGAAGACCGCAGACTCACCTTGTACGTGATACTGTTGTTTTCAAACCAACTCTTTAGCGCCGTTCCTCGAGGATTATTATTTGGGTTTTTCCAGCTGGTGTGTTTCGCGTTCAAATCTCCTGCGATTAGGTAGTAGTTATCTTCCTTCTGTAGTTCAAGTTTTTGAAATAAAGCGTTGATATCTCGTATGAATGTAGATTCGTCTCCTTTTGGTGCGTAGGCGGCAATAACATATAGCTTTTTCTCTTGATTTATCGTAATTTCAATTACTGTCGTCTCCAATAGAGCGTTGTTTTTGCTATTTATATTTGTCTTCTTGAATTTAATATTTTTTTTTATCAGAATAGCCGTGCCTCCTCCTTGCGTCGAATTCGGTCTGTCATTCCTTATTACATAATATTTTTCAAAGTGCACTTTATGGCGTTCATTCAGTTTTGTTTCCGACAAAAGCACTATATCTGGATTGTTGTTTTTTAACAAAGTTAATAGGTTTGTTCTGCGTTGATTACTAATGATAGAATTAACATTAACCGATATAATTTTTAATACTGTTTTTGAGATTTTATTGCAAGCTGTTTCTGGAAAATTTGTTTGCGAGTTTGCATTATCCATTGCAATTATTTTCATCGGTAATTGAAAGAATAGCCTCTATCCGTTCCTCTGCTGATTGAATCATCGATTTTAATTCGTTTATTTGGTTTTGCTGATTTTTAATCATCTGTAGTATGTTGTTGTTAAAGTTTTCCATCATCTTTGTCAGCGACGTGAAATCGTTCGCACCGTGTGTCGTTGGATTAGGGTTGTTGGTCTCGGGTCGATTCGTCGTGTTGGCTGTCGGTGTTGTTGTTGTGCTCAGCGCAGCTGCGAACGAGAGGTCGGTAGTATACCTTTTGCTTATTTTGTTGATTTTCGCGTTTGCTTTATTATATAGGTCTCTCTTGCGTGTCGCGAGTTTTTCTCGTAGCAGTTTAAGTTTTGGGCATCCTTTGTACGATGCGGGGTGTCCATACTCTCGACAGTTGACGCAGTAGATGTCTTTCTTTTCAGTGTTTTCATCTCTCTTTATTGCGCATTTTCCAGGCTCGTGATTTTCACTGCACTTAACGCATCTGTAATTCATGTTACAGTTTTGCGATGTATGACCTATAAGCTGGTAATTGTAACATTGTGTGATTTCTTTTTTTTGCAATTTTTCCCACGTTACTACATGGTGCAAAAGTCGCGTAACTTTGAATAAGTTTTTTGATAAACTTTCTGGGGATATCTGAACGTGATATATTGGCAAATTAACTTTTTTATCGATCGAAAGTTTCGTTTGGAAGCGAGACACTTTTACTACTTGAACATCGGGAATTTTCATCTCTTCAAGTTCAGTGAGAACTTCAGTCGGTTCAAAAGTGTTGCTTAAGCCTTTGATTAAAAAATTCTGCATTTTTTCATTTTTAGGCGTGAATGTGTAGAAAGGAGCGTTTGCTGCGTGCAAAAGTTTTTTCGCGACGCCGAAATCAGCCGAGTTGTTTACATATAAAATGTGCTTACCGTTGTGTATACGTTTGATGTGAAACGAGCCGTTTTTCAGTTTCTCGTTCAAAAGCTTTACTGTGTCTTTTGGATCTTGACTTACTATGTAGATCGGCGGTGGCTTCTCTCTCTTTGTATTGGTACCGGCTTGAGGCGCGTTGCTGTGTCCGTTTTCATTTTGAATTCGCTGTCGTTTAGGCGTTGGTTCTTCTGCTTCGGAGTTTTGTTCAACACTCGTCGTTCGATTGATACTTTTTTGTTTACGAGCGAGATCGTTTTTTTGTTTGATTTCTTGTATAATTTCTGACTCGCCATCGTCTGTTTTATTATCCTCGTTTAGCGATGCTAGCACAGCAAATTTGTTGTTTTGGTCTACGAAAGTGGCCTGCTTGGTGTTCTTTGACCCGCCACTTTCTGTTTCCATTTTATCTGTTTTTTTATTGGTTTGTGGAGCAACCGTGTTTTGCTTTCTGGGAACTAAATTTGGTTTTGGATTATAACGACGTACTCGCTGGTTAGTAGGTAATATTACTACTTTTGTTGTTCTAGTCGTTATTTTTGATGAGCTTTTCACTGACTCGTTATCAAGTTTTTGTTCCTCTCGTGCTCTCTTCATTAATCTGGCGATATTTTGTTGAAGCACGCCTCTGGCGGCTTTGTCATTTTCTTTTTTCAAGATTTGCGGAGCGATAATTTGAAACACTAGTAACTCACTAATCAGCACAAAACACTTGCACTTCTTGCACTTTTGTCAGTTGCGTAGTACACAATATTGATAAAAAAAAAAAACCGATCACATTTCACATAAAATCAGTGTGTGTAACACCTCGTATACATTATAAATAATAATTTGTCAAACGATTATAGTTTGTAGCTTGTCGTGTTTACAAAATGGGACTTTCCGCGCGGGCAGTCAAAGCTCGTCTCCTCGTTAAATCGTCGCTCGTGAATTGTGGTCCGTTGTCACTGACGATTTGCCGTGGGAGCCCGTGCCTAGCGAATGTTTGTTGGAAGACTTTTATTGTTTGTTGCGCCGTGGTGCTTTACATGACGAAGATCTCGGGCCATTTCGTCCTCGCGTCTACTATTAGTACGAAGTCGTGTCCTTTGTACGGTCCCAAGAAGTCCGTGTGCACCCTTTCCCACGGTTTTTCCAGCCAACTCCACGGGTGCAGTTTCGCCGCTGGTGGGTTGTCCCGTACTTCGGCGCAGTCGCAACAGTTTCTCGCTAGCTCTTCGATTTGTTTATCTATTTGTGGCCACCAGCAGAACGATCTTGCTATCGCTTTCATTTTTACTATTCCTGCGTGGTTCTCATGGAATTCGTTGAGCACAGCCTTCTGTAGTTTACTCGGCACTACGATTCTGTATCCCCACATGACGCAGTCTTGTTCGATCGTCAGCTCATCTCTCCTCGTTTCGTACGGGAGCCAGTCCCTCGTCAGCGTTTTTCTGCCTGGCCAGCTGAGTTCTATGTATTTCCTGACCTCCATTAGCACTTGGTCGGCCTTGCTTTCGCGCGCTATTGTCCTGTCGTCTAAACAGACCTGCGATTCTTCCGTGATATAGTTTAGGTAGGTTTTTTCGGGTTTCGTGCGTTCGTTATCGTTCGGGGTCGGTAGTCGCGATAGTCCGTCCGCGCTATTTTTTGCCGATTTTACGTACATAATTTGGTATCGGAACGCGCTCAAGAAATTTGCGTACCGTTGTAATCGTCGTGTCGCCATTATTGGGATTCTTTTTTTTGGTCCAAAGATTCTTACTAGTGGCTGGTGGTCTGTTTTCAGGATAAAATGTCTTCCATACAAGTAGTCATAATATTTGGTTACTCCGAATACTATCGCTCGCGCTTCCTTGTCTATCGCTGCGTATTTTTGTTCGCTTGCTGTTAATGTTTTCGACGCGTAGGCGATTGGCCGCTCCCCTTCTTCTGTCATTTGTGAGAGAATTGCTGAGATTCCGTAGTCCGACGCGTCGTACGTTAGTATTATTTGTTTTTCCGGGTCGTAGTTCATGAGAACTTCCGCTGATTTGAGGGTTTTTTTTGCGTTTTCAAATGCTCTTTGACATTGTTTTGACCACTCTAATTTTTCCTTTTTTAACAATTCGTACAAGGGATGCAGTTGTTCCGCTCTATTTTTCATGAATTTTATGTAGTAATTTGTCATCCCTAGGAATGCTTGCAATTCTTTTACATTTTTTGGTGTCGGGATTTTGCTTATCGCTTCTACTCTTTCCGGTAATGTGTGGATGCCGTTTTTGTCTATGCCTAGTCCTAAATATTTAATTTTCGTCGCTAGTAATTCGCATTTCGATTTTTTTAGTTTCAAGCCTCATTCTTCCAATTTATCTAATACCACCGCTGTGTTTTTCAGGTTTTCTTGTATTGTTTTGCCTTTGATTATTATGTCATCTAAAAATACATTTACGTTTGGCATTCCCGCGAGTATCTGTTCCAGTTGTCTCTGAAAAAAACCCGGTGCTGACGCTACTCCGTACGGCAGCTTGTTTGGTTGGTATAGGCCTTTATGTGTACTCAGTGTTAAATATTGTTTTGCTTCTGCGCTTACAGGCACTTGTGCGTATGCCTCTTTTAGGTCTATTTTTGTGAACTATACGGCATCGTGTAAATTCGCTATTAAGTACTCGATTCTCGGTAACGGGTGTCTGTCTATCAGGATCGTTTTATTTACCGTCAGTTTGTAGTCAACGCAGAGTCTTAGTGTCCCGTCCTTTTTTAAAATCGGTACGATTGGTGTGCCCCATTCCCCTACTTCTACCGGTGACCATGCTCCTTCTCTTACCAGTCTGTCTATTTCTTCGCTTACTTTATTTTTCATCGCGAACGGCAATGTTCTCGGTTTACAATATTTTGGGACTGTGTTCGTTTGCATGTGGATTACGAACTCAGCCTTGTTGTATGTGCCTAGCCCCGCGGAGAATAAGTGTTGATATTTTTCGAGGAACCTTACCTTAATCCGCTCTATGTTTTCGTTTTTTTTTTGTTTCGATTGGTCGCGGCCGTATTTGAATTTTACGTTCTTAATTACTCCCACCGCGTTTCGTTTTTCTCCGCTGAAATAAATTAATCTGATATTTGCCGGTTCAATTTTTTTATTTGGGAACAATGTACTACAGTCTCGTCCGTTAATTAACGAAACTTCGGAACCTCCATCGATCTCCATTTTAACCGGCTTGCCTTCTATTTCAACTCCTAAAAATTGTGGTTCGATTTTTAATGAGTTACACGTTTTAAGCATGTTTCTACCTGTTTTAAGCGTGATCTTTTCGTACCAGTCATTTCCGGATTCGGAGTCTTCTTCGCTTGATTCCTTGTCTGTAGGCTGTATTTTCTTTACCGCCTTGCTTGTCCATCGTGGTTTCGCTCTCCATATCTCCCGTAGGTGTCCTTGTCGCCCACATTCGTCGCAATTCTTCGAGCGATGCCAGCAGTCTTTTTTTTGATGCCCTTCTTTCCCGCAGCACGCGCATGTGCTTTCTGCTCTTCTCGGGCTCACAGCGCGTCCTTCGTTTTTTGCGCGTTGGTTTGTCCCATGCTGTCTCGTGTACTTCTGTTCGTCTCGTTTGCTTTTATATCCCGTTCGGACTCGATATACTTCTGTGTCTGTTTCGGGCATCTTTTTTTCGTGGTGTTCTCTCGTTTCCAGTTCTTCGGCCGCTTTTGTCGCCTCTTCGATGGCCACCGCTGTTTTTACTGCCATGTCTAGCGTGAGGTTTTCTACTTTGAACAGCGCGATCTTGGTTGCTTTATTTCGGATTCCACTCAGCATTTGATCTCGCACGTTGTCTTCTTCCTCCGTAAATTTACATTCGTTGGCGAGCTTTCGTAACGCTGCGACGTATTGCGTGACCGACTCCTCTTCGTTTTGTTTTCTGTCCCTGAATTGCGCTCTTAACACTGTTTTATTCACCTTGGGTTTGATATAGTTCACCACTTTCTGTATGGTTTCGTCGAGCACCACGTCTTTTGGTTTTGCCGGGGCACACACTTTCCGCACCACTTTGTATGTTTCCGCGTCTATTTTTGTCAGTAGGATTGCTCGTTTTTTATCTTCCGCTATACTGTTCGCGTCAAAATATAATTCGATTCGTTCGATAAATTCCTCCCAATCGTCTACTCCGATTTTGAAATCTAGTTGACTTGTATACTCCATTTTTGCGTGCCTTTTCGCGTTTTCCGCCTCGTTTCTCGCCGTGCTCTCCTCCTGCTCTGTTTTCTCGTTCCGCACCGCTTTCCTTAGTAGTGGTCGCAATTCGTCCAGCTTACTTTTCTCCTTGGCCTCTATGCCTCGGTGCCGTAATTCTTCGGTTACCTCTTTTTTATTGAGCTTCTGGATCCAGGCTGTACCTGATTTCTTTCTATCTCCGTCTGCCATGCGCCGATTTCCTTTGCGCACGCGTTATTGTTCGCTTCCTCGTCGCCAATTGTGGTGTTGGGTAGGTAAGAGAGAACGAGAGACGTTAATCGCTTAGCGGCTTTATTTTGACTGATTGGTTCTTCTCACCTTACAAGCTTCTCACACCACACACACCCACACACACAAACACACACACGCATTTATACATACACTACGCACTCTCTCATACTCACACCGCGTCCTCACGTACACTACAGTTTTATTCTAAATAGCGAGTACAGATTTCGAATAGACAACAGCACGTTAACGCGTCGACCGTTGGACGCAGAAGCTCTAGGCGTGTCTGTCCAGCTCTCTACACACTTTCGCACTACACACACTTTCAGTCGCTCAACTCATACACACCCACATATGCGTGAACAAAGACGAATTGTTGGTCACGAATACAAAAAATAATATAACAGCAACAATTAATACAACTAATGAAGTTTTCACAAAATTGGAACGTCACAGTGATGACATTGCGGATGGGAGTGTCAAAATGGTCTACGATAGTCCTATGATGTCCAAAATTGAAGTCATAAAAATTGCTTTGTTTTCAAAAACCGAAATTCATTCGCGTAACTTTCCAAATATTAGCAAAGAAGTTGCGTGAATCGTCCTAAGCCAACAGTCATTAGGAACGCCGATGCCACGCAGATGGCTGACGGCAACATCGTCAAGGTCCTTTTCACATTGCTACAAGAAAAAGCAACTAAAAATAACTTGAAGGCTTTATCGTTCGAATAATTTTTTTGTTGAAAAACTCCTTGTAGGCGGTCTCACTGCTGGTTTTAAAAAATGGGTAGAGATGGTCAACATTTGGACCTATGATATACGGCTTGTGCTCGTCTACTATGCAAACCATGGCACTCTACTTGTGGCGATTTTTGACCACAATACTTCTTTGTACCTGGATTCAATGCACCAGCTACCCTCCATTGGCCTAATTGATAAATTGCGTGTCTACATAGCAAAACACCGCATGGCCAGATTCAAAAGACTATCAAGATGGCAAAAAAAGAAACTTTCTGCACCAACTGATATTCCGTCCAAATTGAATTGTACTGACTACACTGCATCTAGTAGTAATTGTGGAGTCCATGTTGCGTGTGGGGATTTGTTATTTGCACCAGCTCGTCCCACTTGTTCCACGAAGACGATATGAATACTATCCGAAAGTGTATTTCACAATTCATATTGAATTCAAGTGTGTCGAGACAAAAACGTGAAAAGTGTAAATTGCGTGAAATTATTCTAGATGCAGAAATTAATCCATCGGCAGTTCTGAATCAAAAACAATTCATACTAACAGTGTTCCGCCATCAGATTTTTCGAGCATGCTGGAGTATTGTGTTTAGTTAAAAATTTTGATAGAAGCAGGAAACTCAAGACAATGAGACTGAAGTGCCCAAAAAGCGCGAATGATGGAATTATAATGTTTCAATTAACGAAACAGTAGTTCTTTTTGAAACTTTCTATTCATGCTTACTTATTAATAAAAAGCTGTGTTTAGAATCATTTTCGTAGTTGTAAGGCTTTTCGTGCAGTCGTACATGTACGTACTTTTTTTTATATCAGTCCAGTCGTTTGCATAGCTGTAAGCTCTTTAATGTAATCATCGTCGTAGCGTTGAGTTGTTGATATAGTAATTTTTTGTGGTTTTAACACTAGACACTGACACCTTTGAAAACTTCCACATCACTTACGCGGGGTCACTCAGATCCCAGTTAACTTTGGAACGTTATTACTCTACATAACATTAGTTACGACTTGAGCAAACTTCGGAGTCAAAATGTAACATTTCAAAAATAGATTCAAATGTTAGTTTAAAAAAAAAAAAATGTAGGATGTAGGGGAAATTCTTGAAGGAAGAAAAGTAAAAAAGTACGCAGGACATACATTGGGTCTCTGAGACCCCAAAATTTCTTCCATCATTTTCACTTTACTTGCACAAACAACCCCGATTCAAACGCGCTGACTTCAAAATTGTACGTTGAAATCGATGTAGGGTTCAACTATACCCCTAGTAAGTGACTAGGGTTAAGATAGTACCTTTGCGACGGTCCCAATGAAATTTACTTCAATATAGTTCTATAGTTAGTTCACGTATGCGCGTGAAGGGACACCAACTGTGAGTCGGCGGGAGACAGCAGTAGTGTATATATGAGAGTTCTAACTCAAAGATGGCGGCGCTCCCCCCTAGTTCCCCCCTAGCTCCCCCCTACCCCCCCCCCCCGACTCGCGGCGCACCTTCTCCGACGCCCCCCCCCCCCCCCCGGTCATTTTTGGCGGCTATCTCCATAGGATTTGACACACACACACACACACACACACACACACACACACACACACACACACACACACACACACACACACACACACACACACACACACACACACACACACACACACACACACACACACACACACACACACACACACACACAAGATAATTCCTGTCGAGACTTGTTTGGCGCCGGAAAGCCGCACATAAATCGGATAAGGTAAGAACCCGCTAGATCTATTGAAAAAATTCCAGGAAATGACCCCTGAAGGAAGGTTTAAAATGGCGTTTTGAATGCTTTTAACAATTTTTTTATTTAACACCAATTACATTTAGTTTTCTTATTGTATTCTCAATTATCTTATTCTAAATTTTAACGAGTAAAATTATACATATTATTTTCAATATCCATATTAATTAAACATATTGTTATTCCAAAATTGACTTAAACCAATTTTTTAACAGTACCACTGATCGGATTATATTCAACAATGCGATCATGCAAGATCATGCAGTAGGCAGAAGTGTGTGGTGGGAACGTAGTGCTAGAGTCAAATTCCAATCGAATGTCCACAGGTCCAGTTTTCAATGTTTCGTTCTGCTTGGAGCAATCGATGACGATAAGGGGAGCTTGGTTTATAAATTCACGCCTCGATAGCAAAGGCTCAGCTTCTTTGTTGTAGTAGCTCATTTGAAACCGAACATACATATCATAGAGAATGGCGTATTGATTATTGTATATATCAATATTCATATTTCTGTAGGGATAGCACTGTGAGTTGAGGAAGAGTTTTACATCTCTGATCCGACAATGATCAAATACGCCAGCATTTTTCAGCGGCTCGTTTCTCCTTGCAGTTTGAAATCCTAGAATGACATATCTCGGCTTCTCAAGCTGCGTCGATGTCTTGACTGACCATATATGCCGCGTTGTTGACGGGAGCATCGGATACACGTACGTTTCCCAAGAACGAAAACTCATGGATATGGCGGATCCTTGGCGATGTAGTTGAGTAGCTGGATTTTCGGTTTATCAGCCAGTTTGATGTAGGGCAACAACCACTCGATTTTATTCAGGGTGATTTTAAAGTTTTCCGTCGCCGAGCTCTGAATCACAGCATTCAAATCAGTGTTGGAACGTGTGAGAATTAACTCGTGTTTAGCGTTGACGATGACTCGACGATAATCTTCGGCGAAGCCTAGCACATAATTTAACGGCAAGACAACATCGAAATTTCCAGCGGCATCGGTTAGGTCCTTATCCCCACTCAACCACCCGGTATTCTCCAGACTATATTGCTGGCCTGGAGTCAAGGATATGTAACCCTTCATAGTGCTGGTGATGCCGACATTTTTATTCCGATCAATCTCTACACCGTTCAACTCGTAGCGAACTTCCTCAAACAAATGACAAACGGCCATATTGATCAATTTCGTAACCGTCACCGCAGCCACACCATCATCCTTTGTGATTTTTCCGTGAATGTGTAGAGAGCTTTTACTGGGCAGTGGACACAAGTCTTGATGTTGAACAACAATATGGATTTCATCGCTGTTCTGGAAGGTGGATGATGCAAACAGTTGATGAGCATGAATCTCAGAGTGCGCGATCGATTCGTCGAATACCACAGGTTTCTGTATTCTTATTATTTCTTCCATGGTAACACGCACAGGATGCAGCGAACACGAATTTTTATTTTCCAAAATTTCCACGTAATCGAAGACCTAGGCTCTGGAGAAACCGAACGTTCAGAGGTGTCAGTCTCGTAGGCGGTGTAAACGTTGTCAGAGGTGTTGGGCGACTGACGATTTTTGGCCATGACGTTTAACTTTTATAACTTTTGCCAGACTTTCTCGTCTCAAACACGATTCCCATTATTTGAGTGATTTCAAGTGTAAACGTACAGTAATCGTTTCGCCGCGAAAATTAATCAGCTCGTCGTCTTGATCGACTATTCTCAGCTGTAAATGATGTATCGACTGTACGGCGATTGGCAGGTAAATGACGTTGGTGGGCACTTCGACAATCTTATATCCGGATGGAACGGTTGGGAAAAATTCGTGAATCGTGTGAGCTCGACGCCCGTTTATGTACGCTCCTGTGGTTATGCTACACTCAACGCGTAAAGTATTAACCTTCAGTATGGCTACGGGTAATTCAGATTTATGAGTAACGTTTCGTGATAGCTCAACCGCCTTAAATCCCAATAATCGGCCGATCGAATCTTTGGGCTTAAAGTCTACCACATGATTGCATGTGACTTCACTGTTCAGCTCATTGTTGTTAGCTGTCAGGCTGAGGGTGATGTCGGAGGGTAGCTCCTTATGTAGAAAATTTTCAATATCCTCAATTTCATAGCATCCCGTGGGTATCGCGATGCTCTCTCTGCTGTTGTCCGCTCGTTTCAGGTAAAATTTATTACACCTCTCATGAATATTGGGTATTGAATTGAATGTCAGGAACTCGACGAGTCCGAGAACATAGTTCTTCTCTGGTGATAACTCGATTGGAGGGAAATATTGAGCCTCCAGCACGGAGGATGTGCCTGACAGTGTTAACGTCAACGATTCCGGCATGACTAATGCTTGCTCATGTAACACCTGCCTTTTTATAGTTGTTCGCTGAGAAATTTGAGACAAAAGTGGCCGCAAATCACAGTATCATATTCTTGATACCTCTTATGATTGTATTCAACGCTGCCAACACCGAGATACCTCATCAAGTCCTTAGGCGGTTTCAAATCACCGAAACTATCGAAATACACAACATGGTCACCATTTTTCTGTACGCCACCCAATGTGTCCCCGGACCGTTTTTATCATCAAGATTAATAATTGCGGATTCTCGCATTTTTGGTCCTGATTTCGGCAGATCATTCCGCATGAAAACACCTCGAAAATGTGAAATTTTCATATTTTTAGCATAGTTGCGTAAATCAATGTTGGTGAGAGCTCGGTGTGGCAGCTTTACTAGTTTTTTGCCGGACGTAAGTACAGGCCCATTCCGCTGCGGTAGGGTCGCAGGTATAATCCCTTACCCAAAGCAATCGCCTCCATTGTTGCATTGTGCCGTTTGGCCTCTTTCAACTGATGTTTGTTGACACTAGCTTCGTTGACAGCTTTAGCTATACCCGCAGCACCACCTGCAAGAGCCCCAGTAGCGCTTAGACCGGCCAGAATTGGAATGAGAAACGGTAGGATGCCGCCAATTTTATCAGGCACTGGTATAACGCGAGGCATACGAATATTCTTCCCAGTCCCACGCGCGGCCGCACGAGCACCCGCCAACGCCGACTCGACGGCTTTATAACCCGGTCGCATGGCGACCTTTGCTGCCGTGATGATGGATTTAAGATTCACAGTTCTCTTCCGCTGTTTACTCTTCCCGTCAGTTCCAGATTTCTTCTTCGCAGCCACTCCAAGTTTCGGTCGCTTTGCAGCTAAGCCCATTCCGAGTTTAGATTTAGCTTTCATGGTGTTGGTGACTCCCCAGGCTACCGCCTTTTCACCCACACTAGCGTCCTTGGCCAAGACGCGATTCCACGCCTTCTCAGCGAGCGCTTTGTCGGCAAGATTTCTCGCTGCGGTATCGTGATTCTTTGCGTATGCAATGTCGTGGTCTTTACACGCGGCATCCAGCGGATTGATCCCCAAATCTCCACGAGCCAATCTCTTGGCCAATTTCGTTCCAGGTCCGCAGTACTGATACCCTGGCACATGCAATTCAACTGGGAGATGATTGATGATTTTATTTGACAAACCACCACCGCGTTTTTTCCGTGTGCACATCCTCATAGTCAGGCAACAACTAACGTGACTTCTATAAAAGGCGGAATTTATATACCGTCATCTCAGTTTTCGTTGTCATGCTAACGAAGCATCATGAGATTTCAAGATCAGCCCGATAAACTGCCTATCGCAAATTTCGATAAAATGGTTCGACGTGGTAAGAGGAAAATAGAAAAACGACATGGAAAATTGCTGCCAAATACCGTGAGAGCAATTTTTTGCGGGCCATCCAATTGCGGTAAAACTAACGCTCTTCTCGCACTCATCACCCACGGCAATGGATTGCGATTCGAAAATGTCTACGTTTATTCGAAATCTCTCATCCAACCAAAGTATCAATTTTTGCAAAAGTTACTAGAACCTGTGCAGGGAGTAGGTTATTTCCCGTTTCACGAGAACGATGAGGTTGTAAAACCGGAAGATGCTCGCCCCAACTCTATTATGATTTTCGACGATGTGGCTTGTGAAAAGCAGGATAATATCAGAGCATACTTCAGCATGGGCAGGCATTGCGATATCGATAGCTTTTATCTAAGTCAAACGTACGCGCGCATTCCAAAACACCTAGTGCGTGACAATGCAAACTTATTGGTGCTATTTCGGCAGGATGATATGAATCTGAAACATATCTACAACGATCATGTGAACACGGACATGACGTATCAGCAATTTAAAGACTTGTGCTCGGCATGCTGGAATGATGACAATTACAGTTTTACCGTAATTGACAAGGATAGCGAAATCAATGAGGGGCGATATAGGAAGGGGTTTGACTGCTTTATAAGCATAAACTAACATAAACTTGCACAGTTTCGTTGTAACAATCGAGCCTGCAACATGGAGAGTGCCAAGATTCGTAAGCATAGCGATACATTGAGTGAAATATCAAAAGCATCCGATGTCATACGGCTGAAGCATAAGATGCTCAAGTTGGACAAGGACACGACCGAACAGGTTATGGGAGAGGTATTCAAGCCTTTAGTAACACCGCTGCAAAAATTGGTGGATACTTCAAAGCTGCAGCAGCAGCATATTAAACGTGAAATTAAAACGGAACTACCGGATGTGACAATGAAAAAAGAAGAGGAAAAAGATGACGAGAGTGCCGGGGATGATGATGATGATGATGAGGAGGATGAGGATATGGATGTGGAGAATTTCATGGATGCAAATGATAAAACACTGAAGTTTGGTGAAATTTCTACTACAAGTACACCGGTGAAGAAAACAACGGATTCCACAGCACAATATTTGAAAATGTTCAGCTCAAGTAAAAAGAGGGATTTGGATACTACATACGGCGTTCGAAAGTTGACAAGCGGTATGATGATTGGCGATACACCGATCAATTTCACTGATAATCTGGTCAATGTGGGGAATAAAAGTTATGAGAGAACACCTGGATTACTCGAATTACTGTTTAAAAAATCACCCGATGCATCGGTTGTAAATGACGCGGACAAGAATAATTATATAAAAATTGTAACGACGACAAATGCGCATCGAAAACGTTACCAAGCCGATGGAAGCCTTCGAGATGATTTAAAAAGTGCAAAGTATAGAAATTTCATTGCACAACACGTTGGTTCGCCGAAAAAATCAGGTAAAGGCTTACCCGACTATAAGATTGCGCGAAAGGAGGAGCAAGATGTCGATTACGTCTACTGGAATGATCCAAATGAAATTGTAGATCGTCTCCGGCTGCTTATGGCGTCACAGGCTGCAGGCAATACCAGCCATTCCAACGAAATAGTCTCCATTATTGAGGAGTTGCGTGAGGCTGGAATCGTTTATTAGCGGCGTGTAAACATAAAATCATCATTTGTTCAGCGACCGTCCAGTGATGAGCATAGACATATTCGGGCGACACTCGGAGCGTGGTCGGGGTAAAAAATTTATTCGAGGGCCTCCGGGTGTTGGATTCAAAATCACCAGCGACAATCAGTATGATTTGGACGGTAAACGATTGTGTAACATAGCTGATCCGCAGCACTCCACCGACGCCGTTTCCTTAAAAGTTCTCAATACTGCTTTACAGTCTATGGCTGTGGATATTGTGGATACTTTTCTATCAAATTTTGAGAGTTTCGCGCATAATCACAAGGAGGAGTTGAAACAGCTACGCATAAATAACAAAATCATTGAAAATACGTTGAATCGCATCAAACATATTGGGGAGCAGGCAACACCAACGTTGGGACAGACCAGCGGGGAATTAGTATCGATTGAGGAACCAGAGTGGTTGGACAGCACTTCGAAAAATTGATAGGTGAAGAGTTGGGAACAATGAAGACTGTAATAGCTGCCGAACTTCACAGACAGGCTCGACGCAATTATCCGCGCCGATTCGTAGATGTACGCGGACTGGATGAGACCTGGCAAGCTGATATCGTCGATATGACCGCATACAGTTCGTGCAACAAGGGATACAAATACCTACTAACAATCATCGATATATTTTCCAAGTACGCGTGGGCGGTGCCGATAAAGTCCAAGAGTGGGAAAGATGTTGCCGCTGCCATGAAATCTGTACTGATCCAGAGTCGTATACCCACACATCTGCACGTTGATCGAGGCAAAGAATTTTACGACAGCGAATTCAAAGCCCTCATGAAGCATCACAATATCAACATGTATTCGACATTTAGCAACTTAAAGGCGTCGATATGTGAACGTTTCAATCGAACATTGAAGAATAAAATGTGGAAGCGGTTTACTCTCCAAGGATCGTACGAGTGGATTAATATTTTGAATGATTTAATGAAGTCCTACAACAACACCAAACATCGCACGATTCGGATGAAACCGGTGGATGTTAGCACGGAAAATGAAAAACAGCTGTATCGTAGCGTGTACAAGCCTCGGCAAATCAAACGAAGTGATCGAGCGCGGAAATTCAGTGTAGGCGATCGAGTTCGAATCAGCAAGTACAAGAATGTATTTGAAAAAGGCTATACACCCAATTGGACGACTGAAATATTCACCGTGAGTGAGGTGAAAAATACCAATCCACCCACCTACAAACTTACCGATTATCAAGATCATCCCATCGAGGGGGGCTTCTACGAGAAAGAGCTCGCCAAAGTGAAATATCCCAACGGCTACCTTGTGGAGAAAGTATTACGCAAGCTGGGGAATCTGTTCTATGTGAAGTGGTTGGGTTTTGATAGTTCGCACAATAGTTGGATAAATAAAACAGACATGTAACATAATTTGTATGTATTTTCCGAATTACAATAAAAGATTTTGAATATACAAATATTTCCACATTTCATCTCCTTTGTGCGTACATGTGCCATACTCTGTACTACGAAAATAATAATAATAATAATAATAATAATAATAATAATAATAATAATAGTGATAATAACAATGATAATATGCAATTTTGCCATACGATTATTACACATTTTATTTTTTGGAAAACTTTTTTTCATTTTCTGAAAACTTTTTTTCGTTTTCTGAAAACTTTTTTTCATTTTCTGGAAACTTTTTTTCGTTTCCTGAAAACTTTTTTTCATTTTCTGAAAACTTTTTTTCATTTTCTGAAAACTTTTTTTACGTGTTAATCAAATGGGAAAAAAGTTTTCTGAAAACTTTTTTTCATTTTCTGAAAACTTTTTTTCGTTTTCTGAAAAGTTTTTTTCATTTTCTGAAAAGTTTTTTTCGTTTCCTGAAAAATTTTTTTCATTTTCTGAAAACTTTTCTCGTGGTAAACGAATAAATATGAATAATTGCTTGATATATCAATAATAAATGAATAAACAATTGTTGAGTATATGAATTCGCATTTTGAAACTTCAAATCCATTAAATATCGTATTGATCATGAAACGTTTCCGCCCGATGGTGGATCGTTCGAGGCGTCAAACATCAAATATTTACATCAATTCTATGTTTAAAGTTTATCCTATAGCTATTGGGGGGCTGGGACAAACCCCCAAGGTACGGTGTCGGTCTGTCCAGGTATCAATTGTCGCTTGTCATCCTGCCAACTCAGAGCCAATTTTTTTTGTACGATCGTGCTTACTTCGTGTTTTTTGCTGCGTATTAAACACTGTGGAAGAGTCAACTCTCGGTAAGCCGTCAGACAGCGCTTATAATCATCAAACGTGATGCTATTTATCGATGAATTTCTTACACCCTTGGCACGCTTACTCACTTTTACGCCACTGTCATATTTTTCCCCATCCTCACCCATCGTAGTAAATGTGTACAGCTTTGCTCGCAGTCCCACAAACTCTGTCATAATTTTACCATTATTTTCATCCTTCATTAGCCCTAGTTGTTTTTTGTTTTTAAGGGGAATACCATACACATTGTCGGGCGGATAGTCAGAGGTGTCAAACATTGTATCTACATCACGTTTGATGATATCGTAGATATTAGGCACATTGAATTGATAAATAAGGCTGTCTGTGTCGGTATACATCAATTTAGCCTGTTTATTCGACAAGTTGGTTTCAATATAATTATAGTGGAAATCGTAGAGAAAGATTTTTGACAGATCTAGAATTGATGCGCCGACGTAAATAGGTTTGGCAAAGTGAACTTTGACACGATTCATTTCAATCATAACCATATCAGTGTCAAATACGGTGCAGCTGTGAAAGTTTGCTCGGGCAATAAGCGTTCTCGCACCACCTTTTCCCTCCCATTTTGTAACCAATTTAACATCTTTATGATTTCGCACATTCTCCATAGTCTTGCCGAACACAGCGTTATTCATGAGTTTGTAAAAGTTTTTCTCAAATTCATTTCTAGATTGCTTACGCATGTCTGTATTGAGCGTGATGTAAGGCTCGAGCCATGGAGATTGTGCAAACTTCAAAATTCTGTGCACTTTCGTTAATTTCAATCCTAAACTCAAACACTGTTTCAAATTTCTATAGTG